>NC_084625.1:8187521-8817468 GCF_033978795.1 Nerophis ophidion
CTCAGAGAGTATAGGGTACCGGACTGTCTTATTGTGTCGGTCCGCTCCCTGTATGATCAGTGCCAGAGCTTGGTCCGCATTGCTGGCAGTAAGTCGGACACGTTTCCAGTGAGGGTTGGACTCCGCCAAGGCTGTCCTTTGTCACCGATTCTGTTCATAACTTTTATGGACAGAATTTGTAGGCGCAGTAAAGGCGTTGAGGGGTTCCGGTTTGATGGCCGCGGGATTGGGTCTCTGCTTTTTGCAGATGATGTGGTCCTGATGGCTTCATCTGACCGGGATCTTCAGCTCTCGCTTGATCGGTTCGCAGCCGAGTGTGAAGCGACCGGAATGAGAATCAGCACCTCCAAGTCCGAGTCCATGGTTCTTGCCCGGAAAAGGGTGGAGTGCCATCTCCGGGTTGGGGAGTTCAAGTACCTAGGAGTCTTGTTCACGAGTGGGGGAAGAGTGGATCGTGAGATCGACAGGCGGATCGGTGCGGCGTCTTCAGTAATGCGAACGTTGTACCGATCCGTTGTGGTGAAGAAGGAGCTGAGCCGGAAGGCAAAGCTCTCAATTTACCGATCGATCTACGTTCCCATCCTCACCTATGGTCATGAGCTTTGGGTCATGACCGAAAGGATAAGATAACGGGTACAAGCGGCCGAAATGAGTTTCCTCCGCCGGGTGGCGGGGCTCTCCCTTAGAGATAGGGTGAGAAGCTCTGCCATCCGGGAGGAACTCAAAGTAAAGCCGCTGCTCCTCCACATGGAGAGGAGCCAGATGAGGTGGTTCGGGCATCTGGTCAGGATGCCACCTGAACGGCTCCCTAGGGAGGTGTTTAGGGCATGTCCAGCCGGTAGGAGGCCACAGGGAAGACCCAGGACACGTTGGGAAGACTATGTCTCCCGGCTGGCCTGGGAACGCCTCGGGATCCCCCGGGAAGAGCTAGACGAAGTGGCTGGTGAGAGGGAAGTCTGGGCTTCCCTGCTTAGGCTGCTGCCCCCGCGACCCGACCTCGGATAAGCGGAAGATGATGGATGGATGGATGGATGTTTGTTCTTGTTTTAGTATTTATATTAAATCATGTTTTCTTATTCAATGCCTGCCACCGTCTCCGCATCTTGGGGTTCGTCAACAAAATGTGCCAGTATTCAGTGTTAAAAATATCATACGGCTCTCACTGAAATACATTTTAAAATATTTGGCTTTCATGGCTCTCTCAGCCAAAAAAAGCTTCCCGACCCCTGGTTTAAATGAACCTTCAAAAACGCAGTTCTGCCTTGGTGTCGCCTCCTCCCCTTTGCCTAGTACACAGCACAAAGCTTAAAAATCACTTAGGCATCTTCAGAATGAATCGGACTATCATTTAAAAAGGTTTCCCTTTAGCGGACCTGTTTTTTTGGTCCCCATACCGTCAGAGGTCCCCTAAAGGGGACTGTGTAAACAAAGCGATGTCCCCATTAAGTCGGCATTGCCAGAACACACACATTTTGTGGTGTCGGTAGCGGACAACTCTACTGTGCACACGTGTGTTCGTTCGTATGTGAAATGAGGATTTGTTGGCATGCGCTGAATTTGGGGACATGTGTGCGTGCACGTGTCGGGTGTCAGGTGATCAGAAGTAGGTGACAACGTCTCTCCTTCCTCGCAAAGAGTCACCTTTCGGCTGAGGTTACATCTGATGACATCACAACTTCTCTCAATCTGGGCCCGACTCACAACCCCGCACACAATGAATCACACCGTGACACATATAGAAACATTCATTATTCACGCACGGGCGCCACTCGTGTGGTCGGGGCTTCAAAAGGACAACTCACAACATTCAAAGAAAACTGTTAAATAAAGCCTGTGTCAATTGTCCCCCTTCTGCACCTGAGTCCTCATTCTCGCCAAGGTTTAACAGTTTAAGAGTGTCACAACATTGCTGTTTACGGCAAACAAACTGCTTTACGGTAGACGAAAACGTGACTGCTGTTGTTGTTTGTTGTTACCGCGCTGGGAGGACGTTAATGAAACTGGTTACATCTGATGACATCACAACTTCTCTCAATCTGGGCCCGACTCACAACCCCGCACACAATGAATCCCACCGCGACACATATAGACACATTCATTATTCACGCACGGGCGCCACTCGTGTGGTCGGGGCTTCAAAAGGACAACTCACAACATTCTCACTGACAGGTCGGAGCTCAATCAAAGGCAAACTTCTACTTCCTGCTTGTGCCATCCGCCACGGTGTTGTTTTTGTTAGCCGCGAATCAGAGGAGCTAGTTGTTATGTTGACATGGCAACCTGTGTTTCCATGGAGATGAATAGTTTGAGGAAGATATTGCACTTCCTGTATCATTTCCGTGCCCCGCCCCCTTCTTCCTCCTCATGTCTGTCACACAAACACACGACTAAACAACAGGTGGTCCCAGTCATACTTGCCAACCTTGAGAGGTGGGGGGCGTGGTTAAGAGTCAAGTATTTCATATATACACAAATATATATATATACATATAAAGACTTGAATTTCAGTGTTCATTTATTTACACATACACACATAACACTCATCTACTCATGGTTGAGTTAAGGGTTGAATTGTCCATCCTTGTTCTATTCTCCGTCACCATTTTTCTAACCATATGCATTGTCCTGTTTATGTCACACCTGGGTGAAGTATTGTCTGGTTTCATGTTGGCTTGTCATTTCCTGTTTTATTTTGAAAGGTTAACTCTCCCTCTTGTTTCAGGTCACTTGCCCTTCCTCCCGTTTCACTGGTCTGATGTCTCTCCCGATTGCCTGATTGTGCCCACCTGTGTCACCCTCATGTGTATAAATGTCTCGTCCTCCTCTTGTCTTGTGCCAGAGTATCTCGTCTTGCTACGTGTCCCCAGCCTTGTCCACAGCCTTGAATCACGTTCGCTAAGTATTGCCTTGCCTTATTTATTGATTTCTTTGTTTCCTCTGAGAAAGAGTGATTTTGTTTGCTAAAGTTTTTGATCTAGAATTTTGTGTGTTTATTTCAGTGCTTTGCCTCCTCTTGGAGCACTTTACTTTGTACTTATCTCAGCTTCTTATAGCGTACTTTCTGTTTAGAGTTTCTGGTCTCCTCTGCGTGAGTGATTTACTTTTTTGCTAATCATAGATTGTTGTTCTTTTTGTTATTAGATTCGTGTGTAATTTTACTATTGCCTTTTTCCTCCCTTTGGAGTGATTTTCTGTTTATTGCGTTTTGCCAATTTGTCTTTTGTTATCATAGAGTTCACAGAGACTTCAAAGAAAACTGTTAAATAAAGCCTGTGTCAATTGTCCCCCTTCTGCACCTGAGTCCTCATTCTCGCCAAGGTTTAACAGTTTACGAGTGTCACAACATTGCTGTTTACGATGGACAAACTGCTTTACGGTAGATGAAAACGTGACTGCTGTTGTTGTGTGTTGTTACCGCGCTGGGAGGACGTTAATGAAACTGCCTAACAATAAACCCACATAAGGAACCAAGAACTCGCCCTCCATCATTCTACAGTTATAACGTAATAGGGAAGGCACGCTGTTTATATTGTGGGAAAGCGGACGTGGAAACAGGCTGTCCTCACTCAGGTCTGCATGGAGCTAGAGGGGGCGTGGCCTTCAGCTCCGCCTGAATTTCGGGAGATTTTTGGTAGAAAATTTGTCCCGGGAGGTTTTCGGGAGAGGCGCTGAATTTGGGGAGTTTATCGGAAAATCCGGGAGGGTTGGCAAGTATGGGTCCAGTACAAATACTTTGTTATGGCATGACTGTGTGTGTATCTACGGCTGGATTCATGCATGGATCAGTTTTTGCCTCATCCCTCACTTATAGTGTGAGTGAAGAATGCATAACGACCTGATAAGTCCAAAAGAGAAAGAGATGATACAGTATTATCGGTGCACAGCTGCTACATGGTGGTTGTTTGGACACACCGCAGCTAGTCCTGGATAAATGATCCAATCCCCATTCCTTAAGTACCAATGATTGTCACACACACACTAGGTGTGTTGAAATTATCCTCTGCATTTGACCCATCACCCTTGATCAACCCCTGGGAGGTTTGGGGAGCAGTGAGCAGCATCGGTGGCCGCGTCCGGGAATCATTTTGGTGATTTAACCCCCAATTCCAACCCTTGATGCTGAGTGCCAAGCAGGGAGGTAATGGGTCCCACTTTACCTGTACTGGCTCACCTGCACCTAAGATGTGACTTTAAGGTTTTACTACTTACGTATAAAATACTACACGGTCTAGCTCCATCCTATCTTGCTGATTGTATTGTACCATATGTCCCGGCAAGAAATCTGTGTTCTAATAACTTTGGCTTATTAGTGATTCCCAGAGCCCTAAAAAAATCCTGCGGGCTATAGAGCGTTTTCTATTGGGGCTCCAGTACTCTGGAATGCCATCCTGGTAGCAGTTCAAGATGCTACCTCAGTAGAAGCATTTAAGTCTCATCTTAAAACTCATTTGTATATTTTAACCTTTAAATAGAACCCCTTTTTTAAACCAGTTGATCTGCCATTTATTTTCTTTCCTCCTCTGATCAGATATGGACTGGACTCTCACTATTATGTTAGATCCACTATGGACTGGACTCTCACTATTATGTTAGATCCACTATGGACTGGACTCTCACTATTATGTTAGATCAGGGGTCACCAACACGGTGCCCGCGGGCACCAGGTCGCCCGTGAGGACCAGATGAGTCGCCCGCTGGCCTGTTCTAAAAATAGCTCAAATAGCAGCACTTACCAGTGAGCTGCCTCTATTTTTTAAATTGTATTTATTTACTAGCAAGCTGGTCTCGCTTTGCTCGACATTTTTAATTCTAAGAGAGACAAAACTCAAATAGAATTTGAAAATCCAAGAAAATATTTGAAAGACTTGGTCTTCACTTGTTTAAATAAATTCTTTTTTTTTTTTACTTTGCTTCTTATAACTTTCAGAAATACAATTTTGGAGAAAAAATACAACCTTAAAAATGATTTTAGGATTTTTAAACACATATACCTTTTTACCTTTTAAATTCCTTCCTCTTCTCTCCTGACAATTTAAATCAATGTTCAAGTGAATATATTTTTTTTATTGTAAAGAAGAAAAAAATAATTTTAATTTAATTCTTCATTTTAGCTTCTGTTTTTTCGACGAAAAATATTTGTGAAATATTTCTTCAAACTTATGATTAAAATTCAAAAAAATTATTCTGGCAAATCTACAAAATTTTTAGAATCAAATTTAAATCTTATTTCAAAGTCTTTTTAATTTCTTTTAAAATTTTTGTTCTGGAAAATGTAGAAGAAATAATGATTTGTCTTTGTTAGAAATATAGCTTGGTCCAATTTGTTATATATTCTAACAAAGTGCAGATTGGATTTTAACCTATTTAAAACATGTCATCAAAATTCTAAAATTAATCTTAATCAGGAAAAATTACTAATGATGTTCCATAAATTCTTTTTTAAATTGTTTTCAAAAAGATTCGAATTAGCTAGTTTTTCTCTTTTTTTTTTTCCGGTTGAATTTTGAATTTTAGAGAGTCGAAATTGAAGATACACTATGTTTCAAAATTTAATTTTCATTCTTTTTGTGTTTTCTCCTCTTTTAAATCATTCAATTAAGTGTTTTTTTCATCATTTATTCTCTACAAAAAACTTTCCGTTAAAGGAAAAAAAATGTACGACGGAATGACAGACAGAAATACCCATTTTTTAAATTATATATATATATATATATATATATATATATATATATATATATATATATATATATATATAAAAGGTAAAATTAGGAAATTGGCTATTTCTGGCAATTTATTTAAGTGTGTATCAAACTGGTAGCCCTTCGCATTAATCAGTACCCAAGAAGTAGCTCTTGCTTTCAAAAAGGTTGGTGACCCCTGTGTTGGATCCACTATGGACTGGACTCTCACTATTATGTTAGATCCACTCTGGACTGGACTCTCACTATTATGTTAAATCCACTATGGACTGGACTATCACTATAATGTTAGATCTACTACAGACTGGACACTAACACTATTATGTTAGATCCACTATGGACTGGACTCTCACTATTATGTTAGATCCACTATGGACTGGACTCTCACTATTATATTAGATCCACCATGGACTGGACTTTCACGCTATTTTGTTAGATCCACTATGGACTGAACTCCCACTATTTTGTTAGATCCACTATGGACTGGACTCTCCTTATTATATTAGATCCAATATGGACTGGACTCTTACTATTATGTTAGATCCAATATGGACTAGACTCTCACACTATTATATTAGATCGAATATGGACTGGACTCTCACTACTATGTTAGATCCACTATGGACTGGACTATCACTATAATATTAGATCCACTACAGACTGGACGCTAACACTATTATGTTAGATCCACTATGGACTGGACTCTCACTATTATATTAGATCGAATATGGACTGGACTCTCACACTATTATATTAGATCGAATATAGACTGGACTCTCACTATTATGTTAGATCCACTATGGACTGGACTCTCACTATTATATTAGATCGAATATGGACTGGACTCTCACACTATTATATTAGATCGAATATAGACTGGACTCTCACACTATTATATTAGATTGAATATAGACTGGACTCTCACTATTATGTTAGATCCACTATGGACTGGACTCTCACTATTATCTCAGATCCAATATGGACTGGACTTTCACGCTATTATGTTGGATCCACTATGGACTGGACTCTCACTATTATGTTAGATCCACTATGGACTGGACTATCACTATAATGTTAGATCCACTACAGACTGGACGCTAACACTATTATGTTGGATCCACTATGGATTGGACTCTCACTATTATGTTAGATCCACTATGGACTGGACTCTCACTATTATGTTAGATCCACTATGGACTAGACTCTCACTATTATGTCAGATACAGTATGGACTGGACTATCATTATTATGTCAGATCCACTATGGACTGGACTTTCACACTATTATGTTAGATCCACTCTGGACTGGACTCTCACTATTACGTTAGATCCACTATGGACTGGACTCTCACTATTATGTTAGATCTACTATGGACTGGACTCTCACAATTTTATGTTAGATCCACTATGGGCTGGACTCTCACACTATTATGTTAGATCCACTCTGGACTGGACTCTCACTATTACGTTAGATCCACTATAGACTGGACTCTCACACTATTATGTTAGATCCACTATGGACTGGACTCTCACTATTATGTTAGATCCAATATGGACTAGACTCTCACACTATTATATTAGATCGAATATGGACTGGACTCTCACTATTATGTTAGATCCACTATGGACTGGACTCTCACTATTATGTCAGATCCACTATGGACTGGACTCTCACACTATTATGTTAGATCCACTCTGGACTGGACTCTCACTATTATGTTAGATCCACTATGGACTGGACTCTCACTATTATGTTAGATCCACTATGGACTGGACTCTCACTATTACGTTAGATCCACTATAGACTGGACTCTCACACTATTATGTTAGATCCACTATGGACTGGACTCTCACTATTATGTTAGATCCAATATGGACTAGACTCTCACACTATTATATTAGATCGAATATGGACTGGACTCTCACTATTATGTTAGATCCACTATGGAGTGGACTCTCACTATTATGTCAGATCCACTATGGACTGGACTCTCACACTATTATGTTAGATCCACTCTGGACTGGACTCTCACTATTATGTTAGATCCACTATGGACTGGACTCTCACTATTATGTTAGATCCACTATGGACTGGACTCTCACTATTATCTCAGATCCAATATGGACTGGACTCTCACACTATTATGTTAGATCCACTATGGACTGGACTCTCACTATTATGTTAGATCCACTATGGACTGGACTTTCATTATAATGTTAGATCCACTATGGACTGGACTCTCACACTATTATGTTAGATCCACTATGGACTGGACTCTCACTATTATGTTAGATCCAATATGGACTGGACTCTCACTATTATGTTAGATCCACTATGGACTGGACTCTCACTATTATGTCAGATCCACTATGGACTGGACTCTCACACTATTATGTTAGATCCACTCTGGACTGGACTCTCACTATTATGTTAGATCCACTATGGACTGGACTCTCACTATTATGTTAGATCCACTATGGACTGGACTCTCACTATTATCTCAGATCCAATATGGACTGGACTCTCACACTATTATGTTAGATCCACTATGGACTGGACTCTCACTATTATGTTAGATCCACTATGGACTGGACTTTCATTATAATGTTAGATCCACTATGGACTGGACTCTCACTATTATGTTAGATCCACTATGGACTGGACTCTCACTATTACGTTAGATCCACTATGCACTGGACTCTCGCTACTATGTTAGATCCACTATTGACTGGACTCTCACTATTATGTTAGATCCACTATGGACTGGACTCTCACTATTATGTTAGATCCACTATGGACTGGACTCTCAATATTATGTTAGATCCACTATGGACTGGACTCTCACTATTATGCTAAATCCACTATGGACTGGACTCTCACTATTATATTAGATCCACTATGGACTAGACTCTCACTATTATGTCAGATCCAATATGGACTGGACTGTCACACTATTATGTTAGATCCACTGTGGACTGGACTCTCACTATTATGTTAGATCCACTATGGACTGGACTCTCACTATTATCTCAGATCCAATATGGACTGGACTCTCACGCTATTATGTTAGATCCACTATGGACTGGACTATCACTATAATGTTAGATCCACTACAGACTGGACGCTAGCACTATTATATTAGATCCACTATGGATTGGACTCTCACTATTATGTTAGATCCACTATGGACTGGACTCTCACTATTATGTTAGATCCACTATGGACTGGACTCTCACTATTATATTAGATCCACCATGGACTGGACTTTCACGCTATTTTGTTGGATCCATTATGGACTGGACTCTCATTATTTTATTAGATCCAATATGGACTGGACTCTCACTATTATGTTAGATCCACTATGGACAGGACTCTCACAACTATGTTAGATCCACTATGGACTGGACTATCACTATAATATTAGATCCACTACAGACTGGACGCTAACACTATTATGTTAGATCGACTATGGACTGGACTCTCACACTATTATGTTAGATCCACTATGGACTTGACTCTCACACTATTATGCTAGATCAACTATGGACTGGACTCTCACTATTATATTAGATCGAATATGGACTGGACTCTCACACTATTATATTAGATCGAATATGGACTGGACTCTCACTATTATGTTAGATCCACTATGGACTGGACTCTCACTACTATGTTAGATCCACTATGGACTGGACTCTCACTATAATATTAGATCCACTACAGACTGGACTCTCACTATTATGTTAGATCCACTATGGACTGGACTCTCACTATTATGTTAGATCCACTATGGACTTGACTCTCACACTATTATGCTAGATCAACTATGGACTGGACTCTCACTATTATTTTAGATCCACTATGGGATGGACTCTCACTATCATGTCAGATCCAATATGGACTGGACTCTCACTATTTTGTTAGATCCACTATGGACTGGACTCTCACTGATTAACCGACCAGGGTTTTTCAATCATTTTAAATATGAAGCGGTACTACTTCCCGTTTATCGTTACTCCTCCACTACCCGGCCATTGCCATTCCCACCCATGCACGGCCGAAACAAGCGCACACGTAAAACAACACAGACATGATCTTGTCTCCGGAAAACAGAATCCAGGCTCGCACCGATAGCGAGTCAGTTTTCATTCTGTGCTTTTAATTTGACGTCGCTTGTCTCCCTTTTCTACGTGGGTAAATGACAATAGCATTAGACCAGGAATCTATTACATTACTATATGATATAATAGCATTGAATACATGCTATATATTAGATTACCCGGAGATATCCGTCTGGGGTTTGACACACCACGAGCCGCTCCGTGAAAGATTGGACCCGCTGATATAAAGGATCTTTGAGCAGCGTTTTTAAACAACACAGCACTCCTGTTATATAGGGGACCTTTGACGAGCAGGAACATATCGCTTCTGTTTTCATTTATCAGTTTATTTATGGCTATGTTAGCCATGTTAGGATTGTATTGTCTCCATTTAGAACACTTCCTGGTGGTCAACATAACACAAGCGCTGTTATTTAAGTGCATGTTGTCGTTTTTAGTACTTCCCCAGCCAGTCTACAAGCAGATATAGGCTCGAACTGTCATGTCTTTGTGATCATGTTCTGTTTCGTTTTTGACTCCATTAGTTCCTGTGTCAAAGTTAGTTGGTGACGAACCCCAAGATGCAGAGATGGAGGCAGGCATGGAGTGAGAGAACATGATTTAAGAAAAATACTAAAACAAGAACAGACCACAGGGGTATAACAAAAAGCGCGCACGAGGTGGGTAACAAAACTAAAAGAGCTAGCATGGGAGCTGGGGAAAAAAAACAAAAAAAAGGGCCTAGCGTGGAAGCTAGCGGGTAGTGAACAGGAAAACAGACGTGGTTACTTGTAGAATGAAAACAACACGGAAGCAGGGAATCAAAGACGGTAAGCTATAAACAGAAACCGAAATATAGCTTACCGCTACTCTGCAATGACACGACACGAAAGGAGCGACAATACGGAAGTGACATGGACAATAATCCAGCACTGACTGGATGGGAAGGCGGGTCTAAATAGGAATGGGCTGATTGACACCAGGTGTGGCAAAGGTGGCAATCAGCCGCAGCTGAGGGGACGCAGCACTCGGGGAGAAAGACAGGAAACAGACAAAATGAAAGCGCTGACAGGAACTAAAGACAGGAAATACTACACACACACAGGAAAAAGTAAAACACAAACAAACTGTCAGGGGCAAGCCTGACACCCTGGTTGTTTTTTTGTTTCCATGCCCACCAATCAGTTCACCTGTTATGTGTTCACGACTCACGCACCTGATTTTTCTGGACTCACGCACCTGTCATCACTGCACCTATTCAAGCCTGTAGTTGCCAGGCAGTCAGCCTGGCAACTACTTGTCTTTTAGTAGTAAGTGGATTATTATATATTTATATATACTATTATATATATAGTATTCATATAAGTGTGTGTGTGTGTGTGTGTGTGTGTGTGTGTGTGTGTGTGTGTGTATGATGGACATATGTGTATTTTGGGTATATGCATTTGTGTATGTATGTGATTATGTGTGTATGTGTATGTATGTATGTGTGTATGTATGTATGTATATATATATATGTATTTATATATATGTGTATGTATGTATATATGTATATATATATAAATTGTATGTATGTGTGTGTATATACGTGTGTGTACATATGTATATATGTAAGTGTGTGTGAATTTAAATGTATTATATATAGATAATATATAGCATCTACGCAGCAACCACTGAACTGAATTATATTATATATATTATTGTATTATATATTGTAAATATATATTGTATATGTATAGGGGTGGGACCTAATAAGTTTACTTCTTCCCACTCCCTTTTGAGCCAATCTTGACATCTACAAAAGATTAGTCACATGTAATGTTTTCAATGTAGGTGTAAAAATAATGTATTTATATATTTCTTTTGTATTTTATGTCATTCTCTTGTTTTGTTTGCATGGCTCAAAATAAACCATTCATTCATTCATTATTAATCTACTTGGTTATGTATTGTTAATATCTGCTTATTTTACATTCCAACATGTTCTACCTACACTTCTGTCAAAATGTATTAAACACATATTCTTCTGTTGTTTGGATACTTTACATTAGTTTTGGATGATACAGCAAACTTAGGTATCGATTTGATACCGAGTAGTTACAGGATCATACATTGGTCATATTCAAAGTCCTCATGTGATCAGGGACTGAGTTTATAAACATGACATAAATTAAAAAAAAAAAAAAAAACAGATTTTGTGATGCTAAAAAACATCAATGTAATCATAGTAATTGCAGAGAGGCGGAGCCGGAGAACGAGCAGCGGGGCAGGGCACGCTGGAGCCCTGCCCAACATGGCGGCAAGGAGGCGGAGAATGCACAGTTCAGTACATATTCCGTACAATTGACCACTAAATGTTAACACCCCAATAAGTTTTTCAACTTGTTTAAGTCGGGGTCCACGTTAATCAATTCATGGTACAAATATATACTATCAACATAACAAAGTCATCACACAGGTTAATCATCATTGAATTATTGACATTATTTACAATCCGGGGGGTGGGATGAGGAGCTTTTGTTGATATCAGTACTTCAGTCATCAACAATTGCATCAACAGAGAAATGTGGACATTGAAACAGTGTAGGTCTTATTTAGTAGGATATGTACAGCCAGCAGAGAACATAGTGAGTTCACATAGCATAAGAACAAGTAAATACATTAGAAGTACATTTGAGTTGTTTATAATCCGGGGAGATGGGATGTGAATGGAGGAGGGTATTAGTAAAGTGTTGAAGTTGCCTGGAGGTGTTGTTTTAGAGCGGTTTTGAAGGAATATAGAGATGCACTTACTTTTATACCTGTTGGGAGTGCATTCCACATTGATGTGGCATAGAAAGAGAATGAGTTAAGACCTTTGTTAGGTCGGAATCTGGGGTTAACGTGGTTTGTGCAGCTCCCCCTGGTGTTGTGGTTATGGCGGTCATTTACGTTAAGGAGGTAGTTTGACATGTACTTCGGTATCAGGGAGGTGTAGCGGATTTTATAGACCAGGCTCGGTGCAAGTTGTTTTACTCTGTCCTCCACCCTGAGCCAACCCACTTTGGAGAAGTGGGTTGGATTGAGGTGTGATCTGGGGTGGAGGTCTAAAAGTAACCGGACTAGCTTGTTCTGGGATGTTTGGAGTCTAGATTTGAGGGTTTTGGAGGTGCTGGGGTAGCAGGAGGTGCAAGCGTGAACGAAAAAGTGAAGTGTGAAGTGAATTATATTTATATAGCGCTTTTCTCTAGTGACTCAAAGCGTTTTACATAGTGAAACCCAATATCTAAGTTACATTTAAACCAGTGTGGGTGGCACTGGGAGCAGGTGGGTAAAGTGTCTTGCCCAAGGACACAACGGCAGTGACTAGGATGGCGGAAGCGGGAATCGAACTTGCAACCCTCAAGTTGCAGGCACGGCCGATCTACCAACCGAGCTATGCCGCCCCAGAGTTCCCGCTAAAATCCTCAAGGTGCTTTTGTTGATGAAGAGCAAGAACGACAGAATGCAAGACGTGGCGGACCGGAGAGCGAGCAGCGGGAGCGGCGACGGCGCAAAAAACTTCCTGTATTGAAAAATAAACAAGAGTCAAAACCTGCCCAAAAGATGTCCTTCCTTGGTGGTGAGTGGAACCCGAGCGACGACTGCAAAGGTCCTTCACAGTAACACTGACTAGATACGCGCCTGTACTTGGTATCATTACAGTGGATGTCAGGTGTAGATCCACCCATGACGGTACTTTTTAAGAGGCGGTATAGTACCGAATATGATTCATTAGTATCGCTGTACTATAATATCCGACCCTACCAAATAAAACAAAAATAATAATGAGGAGAGCAGTCCTTATATCTGGGGTAGAACACATGCAAAATGATTGTTAAAAATGTTTGTGAAAATGAATCAGTTGAGTGTCCTCTCTCTCCAAAAATAGTATTGACGTAATCTCCCGCGGCGGCCGTCTTTTAGCCTCGTCACGGCGCGGGCATGCACACACACGCAGCTGCCTTCATTAGGCATCAATATTCAGGTTCCTTTTAATTTAGCACCAAAGGAGGTCAGACGAGACGCTCATCACCCGCTTATAGAATTGTCACACACACACACACGTGCACACGTGCAGTAGGGCTGGGTGTGTATAGTTGTGCGAAAGGTGTCAGTCACGCCTCGGCGTGTCGCTTAATAAAAAGGAATAAAAACTTTTATTTTGTCGACTCAGGCGGGTCGTGACCTTGCGGCTAACGCGGCGGCGGCTTCCGTGCGTCCTTGTCGGCGTCACCAAAGTGCATCCTCGCTTGCTCTGTCAGAAGAATCCATTTATATTTTTGTTTGTTATATATTATTATTAGGGACCGAATGTCCCTTTGGGACAGAGGACCCTATTGTATTGCTAAGGTTTTATTTTATAGTATTATTATTATTATTATTATTATACAGCCGCCTCCAATTCAATCCCCTTAACATGCTTCAAAACTCACCAAATATGACACACACATCAGGACTGGCGAAAATTGGGATCTAATCAAAAAAAACAAACACTAAAACTCAAAATTGCGCTCTAGCGCCCCCTAGGAATAAAACAGACAAAATTGCTCCCAGGAAGAAAACACAGACAAAACTGCTTGCAACTTCCGGTAGGAATGCTGTAGAGACATGAAAGAAAAACTTTTATGTAGGTCTCACTTAGACCTACATTTCATTCATTGACATCCTTCAGCAAAAATCAACAGCAAGTTGGCAATTATCCCTTCAAAACTAAAGTTTTGTAAAAACCCGTCACCTTTTTTTCAAACATTATCTCCTCTGAGCACATTTGTTGTGTCGGCTTCAAACTATCAATCAATCAATCAATCAATCAATCAGTGTTTATTTATATAGCCCAAAATCACAAATGTCTCAAAGGACTGTACAAACCATTACAACTACGACATCCTCGGAAGAACCCACAAAAGGGCAAGGAAAACTCACACCCAGTGGGCAGGGAGAATTCACATCCAGTGGGACGCCAGTGACAATGATGACTATGAGAAACCTTGGAGAGGACCTCAGATGTGGGCAACCCCCCCCTCTAGGGGACCGAAAGCAATATTTTTTTTAACACTGAATACAGTATAATAAGTATCTAATTCTTTTTAATAACATTGTTATTTCTTGAACAGTTGCGGTAGAAAAAAGAAAGGACGGATTAAAATGCATGAGAATGTTTTATATTTTGAACGTTATTTTTAACATCGTGATTACCAGCGGAATTAATTATTCATTACTTATCGTGTTAAGCAATGTCAGCTAAGATTTATCTGAAAGCCAGATGCAGTCATCAAAAAAGCTACATCTGGCTTTAGAGCCATAGGTTCCCTACCCCTGTCGTAGAGACATGAAACAAAAACGTCTATGTAGGTCTCACTTAGACCTACATTTCATTCATTGACATCCTTCAGCAAAAATCAACAGGAAGTTGGCAATTACCCCTTCAAGACAAAACTTTTGTAAAAACCTGTCACCTTTTTTTCAAACATTATCTCCTCTGAGCACATTTGTAGTGTCGGCTTCAAACTATCAATCAATCAATCAGTGTTTATTTATATAGCCCCAAATCACAAATGTCTCAAAGGACTGCACAAATCATTACGACTACGACATCCTCGGAAGAACCCACAAAAGGGCAAGGAAAACTCACACCCAGTGGGCAGGGAGAATTCACATCCAGTGGGACGCCAGTGACAATGCTGACTATGAGAAACCTTGGAGAGGACCTCAGATGTGGGCAACCCCCCCCCCCCTCTAGGGGACCGAAAGCAATGGATGTCGAGCGGGTCTAACATGATACGCACAGGAAAGAGATTGAACCCTTCTGATTAAAATTTGATGTAAGAGTTTTTCGGTTTTGATTTTACGAGCCTTCAAAGAACTGCTGCGCTGCTGCCGTCTCAAGATGGCCGCTTAAAAGCCGGAACCACCAGCGTGACCACACAATGCAGAGAAGGTAGGTACTGTGCGGCTAAATATATGTTGACTAGGTGAAAGAAGGTGGCACCAGTTTGACTCCAGGATACAGAAAAGGTAGGTGAATTTTATTTATATAGCGCTTTTTCTCTAGTGACTCAAAGCGCTTTACATAGTGAAACCCAATATCCAATTTTTATTTTTATTTTTATTTTTTTTTACATTTAAACCAGTGTGGGTGGCACTGGGAGCAGGTGGGTAAAGTGTCTTGCCCAAGGACACAACGGCAGTGACTAGGATGGCGGGAGCGGGAATCGAACCTGGAACCCTCTAGTTGCTGGCACGGCCACTCTACCAACCGAGCCATACCGACCAGGTATATATGTGCAGGTAAATATATGTTGTCTAGGTGATGGCAGGAAGCACCAGCATGTATGGGTGAAAGAACGAAGCACCAATGTGACCCCAGGATGCAGGGAAGGTAGGCAAGGTGCAGGTAAATATATGTTGTCTGGGTAAAGGCAGGAAACACCAGCAAAAGTCGGTCCCGTCCATCGCTTCTTGCAGCTTTAATTATTATTATTCTCCTACACGAGTACATGCCGTCCTAACTTAACCGGACTGGAAGCAACAGGAATGTGTGCGACCCACTTAGATTTATCCTATTTGTGTCTCTCTGTGCCACCACACCTTCCGTCCGTTATTCTTCCTGTGTGTGTGTGTGTGTGTGTGTGTGTGTGTGTGTGTGTGTGTGTGTGTGTGTCACGCTGTTCTCTCGTTCCCTTGTGGCTGATTAAATTAGTTTCAATTAGCCAACCCCCCCCCCCCTCCCCCCCAGCCTGTGTCAACAGATCACAGCTGACAATGTTTTATTGTGTTATTGTAAAGACCAACATAAAAACTTTGGTTTTGTGTGCGTTGTGTGTTTAAGGCGTGTGTGGCGCTAGCCGCGGCCACAAGCGTACACATATAGGGCTTGGTAATTAAAACTGTTCTTTTCATTGGCCCTAAATCGGTCACAATTTATGAACATGGTGTAACGCAGCTTAAAATGTACAAACCCCGTTTCCATATGAGTTGGGAAATTGTGTTAGATGTAAATATAAACAGAATACAATCATTTTCAACCCATATTCAGTTGAATATGCTACAAAGACAACATATTTGATGTTCAAACTGATAAACATTCTTTTATTTGCAAATAATCATTAACTTTAGAATTGGATGCCAGCAACACGTGACAAAGAAGTTGGGAAAAGGTGGCAATAAATACTGATAAAGTTGAGGAATGCTCATCAAACACTTATTTGGAACATCCCACAGGTGTGCAGGCTAATTGGGAACAGGTGGGTGCCATGATTGGGTATAAAAACAGCTTCCCAAAAAAATGCTCAGTCTTTCACAAGAAAGGATGGGGCGAGGTACACCCCTTTGTCCACAACTGCGTGAGCAAATAGTCAAACAGTTTAAGAACAACGTTTCTCAAAGTGCAATTGCAAGAAATTTAGGGATTTCAACATCTACGGTCCATAATATCATCAAAAGGTTCAGAAAATCTGGAGAAATCACTCCACATAAGCTTCATGGCCGGAAACCAACATTGAATGACCGTGACCTTCGATCTCTCAGATGGCACTGTATCAAAAACCGACATCAATCTCTAAAGGATATCACCACATGGGCTCCAGAAAACTTCCGAAAACAACTGTCACTAAATACAGTTTGTCGCTACATCTGTAAGTGCAAGTTAAAGCTCTACTATGCAAAGCGAAAGCTTTTTATCAACAACATCCAGAAACGCCGCCGGCTTCTATGGGCCCAAGATCATCTAAGATGGACTGACGCAAAGTGGGAAAGTGTTCTGTGGTCTGACGAGTCCACATTTCAAATTGTTTTTGGAAATATTCGACATTGAGTCATCCGGACCAAAGGGGAAGCGAACCATCCAGACTGTTAGCGACGCAAAGTTCAGAAGCCAGCATCTGTGATGGTATGGGGGTGCATTAGTGCCCAAGGCATGGGTAACTTACACATCTGTGAAGGCACCACTAATGCTGAAAGGTACATACAGGTTTTGGAACAACATATGCTGCCATCTTTTTCATGGACGCTCCTGCTTATTTCAGCAAGACAATGCCAAGCCACATTCAGCACATGTTACAACAGCGTGGCTTCGTAAAAAAAGAGTGCGGGTACTTTCCTGGCCCGCCTGCAGTCCAGACATGTCTCCCATCGAAAATGTGTGTCACATTATGAAGCGTAAAATATGACAGCGGAGACCCCGGACTGTTGAAACACTGAAGCTCTACATAAAACAAGAATGGGAAAGAATTCCACTTTCAAAGCTTCAACAATTAGTTTCCTCCGTTCCCAAACGTTTATTGAGTGTTGTTCAAAGAAAAGGAGATGTAACACAGTGGTGAACATGCCCTTTCCCAACTACTTTGGCATGTGTTGCAGCCATGAAATTTTTAGGTAATTGCTTGCAAAAAAAAATAAAGTTTATGAGTTTGAACATCAAATATCTTGTCTTTGTAGTGCAGTCAATTGAATATGGGTTGAAAAGGATTTTCAAATCATTGTATTCTGTTTGTATTGACATCTAACACAATTTCCCAACTCATATGGAAACGGGGTTTGTAAAACGTGGACAGTCGTGGTCAGATAAAGATAAGACCTTCCGGAGGAAAGTTCTGTGGTCTATGAAACAAAAATTGAGCTGTTTGGCCATAATATGTTTGGAGGAGAAATGGTGAGGCCTTTAATCCCAAGAACACCAGACCTACCGTCAAGCATGGTGGTGGTAGTATTATGCTCTGGGCCTGTTTTGCTGCCGATGAAAGTGGTGCTTTAAATGGGACAATGAAAAAGGAGGATTATTTACACATTCTTCAGGACAACCTAAAATCTTGGGCGCAGCTGGGTGTTCTAACAGGAAAATGACCCCAAACACACATCAAAAGTGGTAAAGGAATGGCTAAATCAGGCTAGAATGAAAGTTTTCGAATGGCATTCCCAAAGTCCTGACTTAAATGTTTGGCCAATGCTGAAGAAACAAGTCCATGTCAGAAAACTAACACATTTAGCTGAACTGCATCAATTGTGTCAAAAGGAAGTGGTGAAAGATTCAAGCAGAAGCTTGTGGATGGCCACCAAAAGCGCCTTATGTCAACTCTGTTAAAGCGAATATACATCCCCAATTTTTCTATTGGTTCCAGTGGATACCACTTTTGTCCCTCGGTCCTTCTTTCATAAATTCCAAAATCAGATTTTAGACTTCATTTGGAATAATAAGACTCAAAGATTATGTAAGCAATAAATCGCCTGGAGGTATAGTACTACCAAACTTTAGATTTTACTACATTTAATCCCCCTCTTTTGTGGTTTGGGTATGAACGCTAACTCAACTAAACCAGTATTCTACTTTCGCTTTTACGAAAAATCCACTTTAAAAAACCTTATTGAGAATTTGGGTTTAGTTTAAGTACTTGGGTAGAGGCAGAGCCGACGGTCCGACGGAGCGGCAGGGCACGCTGGAGCCCGGCCCAAGATGGCGGCAAGGAGGCAGAGAACGCGTGCCGGGAGCGACGACGCAATCATGTGCAGGTGTGTGGATCGCGCACCAGTACACAATCGACTTATCTCCTCACGACGTATCAAAGGGGAGAAGGAGGGGAGATCGGGGCTGAAAAGCCGACCGTGAGCGAGCAGTGGAGAGGAGCAGCTGAAAAGCGATCCGATCTGAAGACAAAGCTTTATTTGAAAGAAATAAAGAAGTCAAACCTGCTCAAAGCAATGTCCTTCCTGAGTGGTCCATGGAACCCGAGCGACGACGGCAGGAGTCGTTCACAGCACTATATTTGCTTACAGACAGAGATGTCCGATAATATCAGCTTTATCGGCCAATAAATGCTTTAAAATGTACTATCATAAATTATCGGTATCGGTTTCAAAATTACTGGTATCAGTTTTAAAAAAATGTAAGATTCTTAAAAACGCTGCTGTATGGAATGGTATACGGACGTAGGGAGGAATACAGAGTGCCAATAAACCTTAAAGGCACTAACTTTGCGTGCCAGCCCAGTCACATGGTATCTACGGCTTTCCACACACACAAGTGAATGCAAGGCATACTTGGTCAACAGCCATACAGGTCACACTGAGGGCGACTGTATAAACAACTTTAACATGCGCCACACTGTGAACCCACACCAAACAAGAATGACAAACACATTACGGGAGAACATCCGCACCATAACACAACAGAATCCCTTGCAGCACTAACTCTTCCTGGACGATACAATATACACCCGCCCACCTCAACCACCTCAAATTCCAAGCTGCTGTTTTGAGGCATGTTAAAAAAAAAATAATGCACTTTGTGACTTCAATAATAAATACGGCAGTGCCATGTTGGCATTTTTGTCCATAACTTGAGTTGATTTATTTTGGAAAACCTTCTTACATTGTTTAATGGAGCATCACAAAAAAAAAAATTAGGCATAATAATGTGTTCATTCCACGACTGTATGTATCGGTATCGGTTGATATCGGTATCAGGTAATTAAGAGTTGGACAATATCGGAATATCGGACATTGTGCAAGACTATCACTGCCAACCATGCTTTTGAACAGTGCATTTTTAAGATGGTTAAGTCCGGCAACATTTTTGCCACTCTCCAGGAACTTTGTGATACATTTTCACTCCCGAATGAACACTTATTTAGAGATCTACAAATCTATAGTTTTGCTAGTAAAATGTTCCCAGATTCCAAACTTACCAAATGACACAGCTTTAGCTGGTTTGTTGACACCACTTCCGACTTTTAAAAGGATCAACTATACGTAACTACTATACCATTTTTCATTTACGAGTCCATGAATTCAGTGAAGTCACTTTGGGAGGGTGACTTGGGAGTGACCCTATGCGAGGAGAGCTGGACAGAGATTTTAAGTCTTCTATTTGTGCGAGACCCAGTCTTATTAAATGCAAGCTAATACATCGTACCTATTATACCGAGGTCCGGCTGGCAGCTTAATAAATATCTTTTGGCTTTGTCCATCCCTGTGCAGTTAGTGGACTGAAATTTTTAATGCTCCGTCTTTGGTAATTGGTGAAAAGATTAGACCGAATCCTCTGAGTGGACTATTTGGGGTTGCCCCTCTGTCATCTTCTCCTTGCAAATCCAAAAAGAATCTTGTAGTATTCGCTACTTGGTTGGCGAGAAGACTAATTGTGATAAATTAGAAGGCAACAAGGGCAGCACGGTGGAAGAGGGGTTCGTGCATCTGCCTCACAATACGAAGGTCCTGAGTAGTCCTGGGTTCGATGCCAGGACTACACAGTGTAGTGTGTAGTCAGTCTTGACTCCTGCTTGTCATCCATCAGCTTTCTGCGTATGCACCTGTGCGTGTGTGTGTGTGTGTTTGCGCGTGTGTGTGTGTGTGTGTGTGTGTGTGTGTGTGTGTGTGTGTGTGTGTGTGTGTGTGTGTGTGTGTGTGTGTCACAATCATTGGTACTTTAACTTCAACTTATTTCTAGGAAATGGATATTGCAGGAGAGCCCGACTTTGAAGCAATGAATGGAAATCACAACAGACATTCTTTTTTTTAAATGAGTTGACGGCACAGACGCAAGGGGGCATTATAGGTCTATGATTTATTATATATATAAACAATATATATTGAAGGTCCTGAGTAGTCCAGGGTTCAATCCTAGGACTACACGGTGGCCTAGTGGTTAGAGTGTCCGCCCTGAGATCTGTAGGTTGTTAGTTCAAACCAAAGACTATAAAAATGGGACCCATGACCTCCCTGTGTGGCACTCAGCATCAAGGGTTGGAATTGGAGGTTAAAGCATCAAAAATGATTCCCGGGCGTGGCACCGCTGCTCCCTTCACCTCCCAGGGGATGATGCAGAGGACACATTTCACCACACTCTGAGTGTGTGTCACAATCATTGGTACTTTAACTTCAACTTATTTCTAGGAAATGGATATTGCAGGAGAGCCCGACTTTGAAGCAATGAATGGAAATCACAACAGACATTTTTTTTTTTTTATGAGTTGACGGCACAGACGCAAGGGGGCAGTATAGCTCTATGATTTATTATATATATAAACAATATATATCGAAGGTCCTGAGTAGTCCTGGGTTCAATCCCGGGCTCGGGTTCTTTCTGTGAGGAGTTTGCATGTTCTCCCCGTGACTGCGGGGGTTCCCTCCGGGTACTCAAGTTTCCTCCCACCTCCAAAAACATGCACCTGGGAATAGGTTGATTGGCAACGCTAAATGGTCCCTAGTGTGTGAATGTGAGTGTGAATCTTGTCTGTTTATCTGTTGTGTTTTAGCTTTTGTCATGCCTTCTTTTTTTTTTCTGCACCAGTTTTCAGTGTTTCATCCCCGGCAAGGGGCGGACCTTGTGGCACACCTGCTCTAAATTAACCTGGCGGTATTTAGGCTCGTTACCGAAAAATTGGCCTCGCCGGTTATTTTCTGCAGTACTCCTGTTTTTCATGCACCCGCTTCACCAGACCTGGTATGTTTTCGCTCCTTGTCCTGTATTCCCTAACCTCCTGTTGTGCTTGTCTTCTAGTCCCCCTGAGGTAGAGGGATAACCTTTGTTGGACTCTTGCCCTTCCCAGTGCGCTCTGGCCTTTTTTCCCTGCCGACCACTGAGGAACCTGTTTTCGTTTGTTTATTCATAGTGTGCCCTTCTGCCCCATCGTCTTTTGTTAAACTTTTTGGACTGATTAAATATCACCCTTTTTTAAATTTAACCTTGCCTCCCGTCTCTGCATCCTGGGGTCACCTCTTCGACCATTTCTTAACACTATCTGTATTGGCCCTGCGATGAGGTGGCGACTTGCCCGAATGCAGCTGAGATAGGCTCCAGCGACCCCCCCACAACCCTGAAAAGGACAAGCGGGATTAGCCACACCCGCTGGATTAGAGGTAGTCTTTATTCCCTCGAATTGGAGAAAATGAGGATGGCGATGAGCCTGGGGTGTTCATGTCCAGTCTAGGGGGACGTGAGGGGTGGGGGCGGGGTTTCAATCCGCCCTCCATAAGGACTGATCATGTGACCACCTTTACAGGAAGTCGTGTTGCCTATATTGCAGGAAATGATGGAATGATCAGTGAAGGGAGAGAGACGCAGATCGATGGCAGACGGGTGTGCACGGTGGCGTGTGATGGACAAGGCCGCCGCGTGTGTGTGTGTGTGTGTGTGTGTGTGTGTGTGTGTGTGTGTGTGTGTGTGTGCACGTGAGTGCTGTCCTTGTGCTCTGGCCTCATCAGTTTAGTGGTTCAAGAGCAGCGCAAACAGACAGGAAACACTCCGTCAGTCTTGACTGCTGCTTGTCATCCATCAACTTTCTGCGTATGCACCTGTGTGTGTGCGTGTGTGTGTGTGTGTGTGTGTGTGTGCGTGTGTGTGTGTGCGCATGCTAGACAACACAGGCCACCATGGCTTAGAACAGGCCAGGCTATCAAGTCTAGCCAACACTGTAACTGGCCCATAAGTTCAGTTCAAAACTAGCACTGATAAATACAGTGGGGCAAAAAAGTATTTAGTCAGCCAGCGATTGTGCAAGTTCTCCCACTTCAAATGATGACAGAGGTCTGTCATTTTCATCATAGGTACACTTCAACTGTGAGAGACAGAATGTGAAAAGAAAAATCCAGCATTCACATTGTAGGAATTTTAAAGGGGAAACATTACCACAATTTCAGAAGGGTTAAAACCAATACAAATCAGTTCCCAGTGGCTAATTTTATTTTTCAAAGTTTTTTTCAAATTTTACCCATCCCGAAATATCCATAAAAAAGCTTTAAAGTGCCTGATTTTCGCTATTTTGTGAAGCCATACACAGCAAGATATAGCGACATTAGCTCGGATTCAGACTCGGATTTCAGCGGCTTAAGCGATTCAACAGATTACGCATGTATTGAAAAGGATGGTTGGAGTTGGATGAGCAGATAGCGAAAACGAAATTGAAGAGGAAACTGAAGCTATGGAGCGTATAGCTATTGACGCTATTCGGCCATGTTTGCATTAGCATCGCTGATAAAATGTGCAGACCAACGATCGGAAGTTTCGCATCTTGTGTGTGTGTGTAAATATATATGTATGTATATATATATGTGTGTATATATGTATATATGTGTATATATATGTGTATATATGATATGTGTTGTATATATATGTGTATATTGTATATGTATGTATATATATTCACACATATATATACGCACGTATATATGTTTGTGTGAGTGAATATATATGTGTCTATATATATATGTATATATATATTATATATATATATATACACACACAATATATATTATATATATATATATATATATATCCATCCATTTTCTACCGCTTATTCCCTTTTGGGGTCGCGGGGGGGTGCTGGCGCCTATCTCAGCTACAATCGGGCGGAAGGCGGGGTACACCCTGGACAAGTCGCCACCTCATCGCAGGGCCAACACAGATAGACAGACAACATTCACACTCACATTCACACACTAGGGCCATTTAGTGTTGCCAATCACCTATTCCCAGGTGGCATGTATTTGGAGGTGGGAGGAAGCGCGAGTACCCGGAGGGAACCCACGCATTCACGGGGAGAACATGCAAACTCCACACAGAAAGATCCCGAGCCTGGATTTGAACCCAGGATCGCAGGACCTTCGTATTGTGAGGCAGACGCACTAACCCTCTTCCACCGTGAAGCCTATATATATATCCATCCATCCATCCATTTTATATATATATATATATATATATATATAATATATATATATATAAATATTTATATATATATATATATATATATATATATATAATATATATTATATATATATATATATATTGTAACTCCCTCCACATAGCACAGACACAATGGCTTTCTTGAACTGATTTATTGAAGGCTTTCTTTCCCTTCAATTCACCGTGAAAACTGTTAATAAAATAAAGCACGTTACAAACAAAAAAATAACATGCACAGCATGTGGCTCAAACATTTACCGAGGTAAAATACAAACAGAAATGACAAATACCTCGTTGCCTGCATGCTTCTTTTAGGAGAAATTGTGATCTTCTGGCTCTGTGGCCCAAACGCTGAAAGTCCTTGTGACACTTTTTAGTCCTTGTAACCATCAGTCGCTCTCTTTATCCCTTCTCATTGCATCAAACAGATTTTCCTCATACCCGGAAGTAGCTTCCTTATATCCGTTCACAGACCAATCGAGACACTTCAAAACAAACACATGCCCACAAACCCAACAAAAAGGCATGAAATTACAATTTAACCATAGTAACTTAAATAAAGCCTTCTTATGAACTTTTATACATTTTGATTTAAATTCCCTTTTGTGAACTTAACTTATTCTGTTTTTAGAGAAATAAAACAATTATAATTATTAGTCGCAACAGTTACATATATATATACAGTATATATATATATATGTCGTTCAAAACAAGATGGAATAATCACAACGCCTCCTTTAGAAACCAGACTTTGCGGAATTCTACAGAACTCAGCAAACACATTTGGAACCTCAAAGACAATAATGTTGAATATTCAATAACATGGCAAATTCTTGCATCCAGCACACCTTACAACAGTGGTAATAAAAGATGCAACCTATGCTTAAAAGAGAAACTGTTTTATTATATATCATCCAGATCTATCATCACCTCAACAAGCGCAGTGAAATCATTTCAACATGCCGCCACAGACGGAAACACCTCCTTGTACCATCCACTCTGTGCCCTATATAAACCATTGTATGTGAATGCTTCCATTAAAATCTCCTGATGATTGAGGGAACCCCTCATGAAACAGTTCTGTAGAGATGAAGTAGTCTTGTGATTTTTTCCCACACCTACATATATATATATATATTATATATATATATACACACAAACATATATGTGCGTATATATATATGTGTGAATATATATATACATACATATACATATATACACATATATATACACATATATTCATATATACACATAGATATACATTACATATATATTTACACACACACACATAAATATATATACACATACACACACATACATACATACATACATATATATATGTTTCATATATTGTGCTCCTGGGTTAATTTTGCGATCAATTCGAATCGAATATTATCCATTGAGTTTATTCAATTGCATTTTTCAGTTTTAAATGGTTCCGGTCGATTAAGAATACTAATATTTTGAATAAGGATTTCGTTTATTTTGGAATTCCAGTCAAACCATCTCTTTAAATCATCTCCTTTCCAGACTCAAACATACATTTGTTGTTTCCCTTTAGTGTTAACAAGCCTACATTGTCAAGTGGAGTGTGCTTGGAACAACTTTACGGACAAATTACGACCGTTTACAGTGGCGGCAAAGAGTAGGAAATGTTTACCTCTTTCCGAACAGCAAAGAACTGAGAAGCACTTGCCTATGTCGACTTCAGCCCGCCGGGTCCCACATCCACCGTTTATGCAATTAAACATCTTTGTCTACAAGTTAGCGGCGTCCAGGGAGCTTGACATCCGAGACAAAAGCGGCCGGGGTCTGAATATTTATGACAAACATCATTTACGCGGCCTCCCCCTCCCGACCCCCCACAGGGGTCCACACTCCCCCGGTGCATGCTGGGGACATGCGCCGAGGCCTGTCCATGGGAGACGCCGCCATCAGCTGAGCAGCAGCACGCCACTTACATCACCTGCGAGCGAGTTCTCGTTAGGACTCTGAGCGGCGGCTGGAGGGACGCCAAACTGCTCGCCAGAGAAGGGGAAAAGTGGGCCAGTGATCGGAGCCAGCTCAGAACCCCCCACCATCTCTTACATGTACACACACACACACACACACACACACACACATGGTTGGATTGCTTCCACTGTCACATAGCAGAGTTTTATGTAAAAAAAAAAAAATCCTGATGGACTGATGATGGATGAATACTTCTCTCTCATTATCTTCCTTTTCCTAAATCATCTCTTAGCAACACTAACCTTCCAGAAAGTTCTATTTCCTTCTTATCTATTGAGATACCTCGGACAACTTGTATGTTGCTAAAATTACGAATTTATCTGACAGTTTGTTTGTGTTTTAGTTTTTCTGTGTGTTTAGCATGTCCTGTTTTTAGTTCCTGTCAGCGCTCTTATTTTGTCTGTTTCCTGTTGTTTTTTCCCTGTGCGCTGTTTCCCCCTCAGCTGCGGCTGATTGGCACCTGGCCACCTGGTGTCAATCAGCCCACTCTTATTTGTACCTGCTTTGTCTTCCAGTCAGTGCTGGATTAATGTCGATGTCGCTCTTGTCGCTCCTGTCGTGTCGTGCCGTGTCTCGTGTTTGCAGCGTAGCGGTAAGCTATATCGGTTAGATGTTTGTACGTCACTGTTCTTTGTTCCCTGCTTCCAGTTTGTTTTATAAATAAATAAATGGGCTGTACTTGTATAGCACTTTTCTACCTTCAAGGTTCTCAAAGCGCTTTGACACTACTTCCACATTTACCCATTCACACACACATTCACACACCGATGGAGGGAGCTGCCATGCGAGGCGCTAACCAGCACCCATCAGGAGCAAGGGTGAAGTGTCTTGCTCAGGACACAACAGACGTGACGAGGTTGGTACTAGGTGGGGATTGAACCAGGGGCCCGCGGGTTGCGCACGGCCACTCTCCCACTGCGCCACGCAGTCCCTCGCGACTCGAACAAAGATGCTAACGAACGCGTGTTTTGTACTACACGTTACAACTTCCGTTTCCCTGCTCGCTACCCGCTAGCTTCCTCGCTAGACCCTTTTTGTTTTTGCTAGCTTCCATGTTAAGCTCCTTTTATTTTCTAGCTCCCATGCTAGCTCCCTTAGTTATCCGCCTCGTGCATGCTTTTGGTTGTACCCCTTTGGTTTGTTCTTGTTCTAATATTTTCATTAAATCATGTTTTCCTGTTCAATGCCTGCCTCCGTCTCTGCATCTTGGGGTTCGTCACCAAAATAACTCAGATATTATCGATCCCGGTTATGCCCCCACTATATGTATTGAGCTTATACAACAAGTCAAGATGTTCCACTAAAGTTCCTAGCACAGGAATCTGTTTAGGCGTTTTATTGTGTGAATGCTCCAAATGCTTTTCTACACTGAAATTAATAATATGTAAATTATAATAAGTTTTAAAAACGTAGTATTATTATTATTATTCTCCAGATTATCTTCCACATTTTCCAAATTCCAACTTCAAACTGTTCAGCCTATTCAGGATCGCAGGCTTTCCCTTGACAAATTCCAAAAATTCCAGATTCCCAGAATTCCAGGTTTTTCCGGGACATTTTCGAATTCAAAATGAATTGGACATTTTCAGACTTCCACCAGCTCCACATTTTTCAACCTATTCAAACCATTCCACCTTCAACACATTCCACCATTCTGGAAATTCAAATTTACCCTTTTATTAGTTAAAAACATTTTTCCAGGATTTTCCAGAATTCCTGGTTTACCAGAGCCCTATTTCCACCCTTCAACCCACTTCAGCTGTTCCACCATCAGAATATTCCTTTTAAATCAGTAAAAAAAACAAAGTCGTTTTTTGAACTGGAAAAATTCCCGGTTTTCCCCAAATTTCAGCAATTCCGAAATACAATTTCTCAATTCAACATGTTACTACTTCAACATTTCTCTATAAAAATGGGACCCATTACCTCCCTGCTTGGCACTCAGCACCAAGGGTTGGAATTGGAGGTTAAAGCACCAAAAATGATTCGCAGCTGCTGCCCACTGCTCCCCTCACCTCCCAGGGGGTGATCAAGGGGATGGGTCAAATGCACACCCAGAGTTTGTGTCACAATCATTGGTACTTTAACTTCAACTTATTACTAGGAAATGGATATTGCAGGAGAGCCCGACTTTGAAGCAAAGAATGGAAATCACAATGGACATTTTTTTTTTTTTTATGAGTTGACGGCACAGACGCAAGGGGGAAGTATAGTTCTATGACGTGAAGTGAATTATTCTTATATAGCGCTTTTCTCTAGTGACTCAAAGCGCTTTACATAGTGAAACCCAATATCTAAGTTACATTTAAACCAGTGTGGGTGGTACTGGGAGCAGGTGGGTAACGACAGTGACTAGGATGGCGGAAGCGGGAATCGAACCTGCAACCCTCAAGTTGCTGGCACGGCCGCTCTACCAACCGAGCTATGATTTATTTATGATAGTTCTATGATTTATTATATATATATATATAATCAATATATATCGAAGGTCCTGAGTATCAATCAATCAATCAATCAATGTTTACTTATATAGCCCTAAATCACTGGTGTCTCAAAGGGCTGCACAAACCACCACGACATCCTCGGTAGGCCCACATAAGGGCAAGGAAAACTCACACCCAGTGGGACATCGGTGACAATAATGACAATGATGACTATGAGAACCTTAGAGAGGAGGAAAGCAATGGATGTCGAGCGGGTCCAACATGATACTGTGAAAGTTCAATCCACAATGGATCCAACACAGTCGCGAGAGTCCAGTCCAAAGCGGATCCAACACAGCAGCGAGAGTCCCGTTCACAGCGGAGCCAGCAGGAAACCATCCCAAGCGGAGGCGGATCAGCAGCGCAGAGATGTCCCCAGCCGATACACAGGCAAGCAGTGCATGGCCACCGGATCGGATCGGACCCTAACCCTAACCCTAGTCCTGGGTTCAATTCCGGGCTCGGGATCTTTCTGTGTGGAGTTTTCATGTTCTTCCTGTGACTGCGTGGGTTCCCTCCGGGTACTCCGGCTTCCTCCCACTTCCAAAAACATTGATTGGCAACACTAAAAATGTACCCTTGTGTGTGAATTTGAGTGTGAATGTTGTCTGTCTATCTGTGTTCGCCCTGTGATGAGGTAGCGACTTGTCCAGGGTGTAGACCGCCTTCCGCCCGATTGTAGCTGCGATAGGCACCAGCGCCCCCCGCGACCCCAAAAGGGAATAAGCGGTAGAAAAATAGATGGACGGATGGACTCTGGTGTGGCAGAGACACAGCAGCTGGTGTCCATGGCCAAAAGGCTCCCGGGGAGGCAGATCCAGAAGTTCACAAAAAAAAAGCACCGCAGAAGTCACGAAAGGGCACACGGTCCTAAAGGGTCCCGAACCAATAGGCAAAAAAAAAACACATGAAAACGAGGGAATCATCAGGAACAAGAAAGGATGACACAAGAGTACAGTACGGAGTACGGAGGGACTAGGTAGACAAACACTATCACAGGAGGTCACCAGACCACGGCCACCACAGCCCTGCTGCAAAGTAAAAACGATCATTAAAGATGTAAAATAGTAATAACCATTAAAACAACAACCACATAACGTAAGCATCTTCAAGAATTTCAAGCCCCGGCAGGAAGTAGAGCGAGCTGGTCGGACGACCTCGGTGGCGTCAGAAAGAAGACGATGGGGGCACGCTGACACGGCCGCCCCTCATCAAAATGAATCAGCAGCTGTAAAGTGTTTTAAAGTGTCGGTCCGGGCGAGCGGCGCTGATTTAGTGCGGCCCGCTCCGCTTTTTTTTTTAATGACCAGAACATCTGAGTCACATTTTAGGTTTTAGTGCTCGTCTTCGAAAGCAACGCCGACAGGGAAATAAAAATATGACCCACATTTGTCTTCACTCTGGTGTTCTATCAACATGGATTTTTTTGGGGGGGGCGATTACTTTACAGCAGGGGTCACCAACCTTTTTGAAAGCAAGAGCTACTTCTTGGGTACTGATTAATGCGAAGGGCTACCAGTTTGATACACACTTAAATAAATTGGCAGAAATAGCCAGTTTGCTCAATTTACCTTTAATAAATAAATGTATATATTAATAAAAAAATGTGTATTTCTGTCTGTCATTCCGTCGTACATTTTTCTTCCTTTTGCGGAATGTTTTTTGTAGAGAATAAATGATGAAAAAAAACACTTAATTGAACAATTTAAAAAAGAGGAGAAAACACAAAAAAAATAATAATTTTGAAACATAGTTTCTCTTCAATTTCCACTCTTTAAAATTCTAAATTCAACCGAAAAAAATGAAGAGAAAAACTAGCTAATTCGACTCTTTTTGAAAAAATTTAAAAAATGATTTATGCAACATCTATGGTAATTTTTCCTGATTAAGATTAATTTCTGAATTTTGATGACATGTTTTAAATAGGTTAAAATCCAATCTGCACTTTGTTAGAATATATAACAAATTGGGCCAAGCTATATTTCTAACAAAGACACATCATTATTTCTTCTACATTTTTTCAAAACAAAATTTTTTAAAGAAATTCAAAAGACTTTGAAATAATATTTAAATTTGATTCTACAGATGTCCTAGATTTCTCAGAATAATCTTTTTGAATTTTAATCATAATAAGTTTGAAGAAATATTTCACAAATATTCTTCGTCGAAGAAACAGAAGCTAAAATGAAGAATGAAATTAAAATTTATTTTTTATTCTTTACAATAAAAAAAATATATTCACTTGAACATTGATTTAAATTGTCAGGAAAGAAGAGGAAGGAATTTAAAAGCTAAAAAGGAAAATGTGTTTGAAAATCCTAAAATCATTTTTAGGGTTATATTTTTTCTCTAAAATTGTCTTTCTGAAAGTTATAAGAAGCAAAGTAAAAAAAATAAATTAATGTATTTAAGCAAGTGAGGACCAAGTCTTTAAAATATTTTCTTGCATTTTCTAATTCTATTTGAGTTTTGTCTCTCTTAGAATTAAAAAATGTCGAGCAAATCAAGACCAGCTTGCTAGTAAATAAATACAATTGAAAAAAATAGAGGCAGCTCACTGGTAAGTGCTGCTATTTGAGCTATTTTTAGAACAGGCCAGCGGGCGACTCGTCTGGTCCTTACGGGCTACCTGATGCCCACGGGCACCGCGTTGGTGACCCCTGCTTTACACCATCCATCCATCCATATTCTTCCGCTTATCCGAGGTTGGGTCGCGGGGAGAGCAGCCTAAGCAGAGAAGCCCAGACTTCCCGCTCCCCAGCCAAATGGTCCAGCTCTTCCCGGGGGATCCCGAGGCGTTCCCAGGCCAGCTTGTAGACATAGTCTTCCCAACGTGGCCTCCTACCGGTTGGACGTGCCCTAAACTACATCATCTATTTGCACATACGCTATATTGCCAAAAGTATTTGGCCACCCATCCCAAAATGATGAGAATCAGGTGTCCTAATCACTTGGCCCGGTGTATAAAATCAAGCACTTAGGCATGGAGACTGTTTCTACAAACATTTGTGAAAGAATGGGCCGCTTTCAGTGATTTCCAGCGTGGAACTGTCATAGGTGTCAGAGTTAGTTTGTGACCAACCCCAAGATGCAGAGATGGAGGTAGGCATTGGATAGGAAAACATGATTTAATATAGATACTAAAACAAGAACAAAAAAGGGGTACAACAAAAAGCCCGCACGAGGCGGATAACCAACTAAGAGAGCTAGCATGGGAGCTGGTAAACAAAAGGAACTTAGCATGGAAGCTAGCAAAAACAAAAAGGGGCCTAGCGTGGAAGCTAGCGGGGAGCAAGCAGGAAAACAGAAATCATACTTCTAATAAGAAAACAAACTGGAAGCCGGGAACAAAAAACAGTAAGCTATAAACATCTAACAAATATAGCTTACCGCTACGCTGCAAAGACACGAAACGAGCGAAAATACATGACAGGTAGCAACGACAAGAGCAACAATAGTCCAGCACTCACTGGAGGAACAAAGCAGGTAAAATAGGAATGGGCTGATTGACACCAGGTGTGGCCAGGTGCCAATCAGCCGCATCTGAGGGGAAAACAGGAAACAGACAAAATTAGAGCGCTGACTGGGACTAAAAACACACACAGAGGAAAAACTAAAAGACAAAAAAACTGTCAGTGGCAAGCCTGACAATAGGATGTCACCTGTGCAACAAATCCAGTCGTGAAACTTCCTCGCTCCTAAATATTCCAAAGTCAACAAAATTATAAGAAAAGTGAAGAGTTTGGGAACAACAGCAACTCAGCGGTAGGCCATGTAAACTGACAGAGAGGGGTCAGCGGATGCTGAAGCGCATAGTGCAAATACTTTCTGCACAGTCAGTTGCTACACAGCTCCAAACTTCATGTGATCTTCCAATTAGCCCACAAACAGTACGCAGAGAGCTTCATGGAATTGGTTGCAGGAGATCTGTAATCAGCGCACCTGCCTAGGACGAACGAGCTGCCTTCATAAGCTCGCTCAACCTGCCATGCGGCGCCGTAGTATAGTCTTCTGTTCCTTTGTAAGCATCCCGTGTCTGGCTTCCAATTCCCCGAACTCGCTCTTCCCCTATGATTTCCGTGTTTCCGTTGTGTCTGATATTCCGGTTGTCTTCCGCTTGGACACGTTTCTCTCGACGCCTCTCGCTTGCCTTGACTCATCTGCCTGACCCACGGACTTCCGTGTTCCTTCACTCTCATTCAACATCTATGGTAACACTCAACAGCTAATCTACACACATAGTCTTACACCATACACACTCTTGGATTTTTCACACTCCATTTCCTTGGTTAGTTTAATTATTATTGGTTGTGTGTATATATATATATATATATATATATATATATATATATATATATATATAATAAATACTTAGAAATATATACTCCCTCTGGTGTCAGTTGCCGTCACCTCCCCTCAGTCCTGTTTAACCATAACGCAAAGCGCGGTATCCAGTGGTGTAAAGCATGTTGCCTCTGGACTCTGGAGCAGTGGAGACGCCTCCTCGGCGCGGCTTCTTGGGGCGGCATAGCTCGGTTGGTAGAGTGGCCGTGCCGGCAACTTAAGGGTTCCAGGTTCGATTCCCGCTTCCGCCATCCTAGTCACTGCCGTTGTGTCCTTGGGCATGACACTTTACCCAGCTGCTGTTTAAATGTAACTTAGATATTGGGTTTCACTATGTACAGCACTTTGAGTCACTAGAGAAAAGTGCTATATAAATATAATTCACTTCACTGGAGTGATGAATCACGCTTTTCCATCTGGCAATCGGACGGACGAGTCTGGGTTTGGAAGTTGCCAGGAGAACGGTACATTTCGAACTACATTGTGCCGATTGTGAAATTTGGTGGAGGAGGAAATATGATGTGGCGTTGTTTTACAAGAGTTGGGCTTGGCCCCTTAGTTTTTATTTTCCCTGAAGGAATCAATAATGTACTATCTATCGAGTTCCAGTGAAAGTGTGACGATTGCGTGGCATCGTGATGCGGAGTCGTTCTCTCGATGACGCAGTCGGGCTTCGAACACAGCGTGAAGGTAAGAAATAAATGATTTAATAAAAATTAAATCAGACTTTGACAAAAACGAACAACACTAGCATGGGAGCTAGAAAAAAACAAAAGAGCTAGCATGTGAGCTAGAGGAGTAACGAAAGGACTTAGCGTGGAAGCTAGCTGGTAGCGAACAGGAATACAGGATCGGGAATCAAGGTCGTCACTGTTGTGCGAACACAAACTAGGAAGCAAGAACGAATGGACAAAGAAGGCAGGCTTAAATCAAGACAGTAATCAAGAGGCAGGTGCGCGTCAAAAGCAAGAGGCAGGTGAAACTAATGCGTAACTATGGTGACAGAATAAACAAGGAAGTACAACCAGGAACTAAAGAAGTCAAACACTAACAGAACATAATACAAAAAGACTCAAAACCTAAACATAATATGATCCGGGCAGCGGATCATAACAGAAAGGAACTTGGAATGCTCCAGGACACTAAAACATTGTGAACAATTCCATGCTCCCAACCTTGTGGGAACAGTTTAGAGCGGACCCCTTCTTCCTCCAACATGACACAAAGCATGGTCCCTAAAGACATGCATGATAGAGTCTGGTGTGGGTGAACTTGACCGGCCTGCACAGAGTCCTAACCTGAACCCGACAGAACACCTTTGGGATGGATTAGAATGGAGACTGAGAGCCAGGTCTTCAGGGTATGACCTCACCAATGCGCTTTTGGAAGAATGGTGGGGAATTCCGCAACCTTGTGGACAGCCTACCCAGAAGAGTTTCAGTTGTAATAGCTGCAAAAGGTGGACCCGCATCATATTGAACCCTATGGGTTAGGAATGGGATGGCACTTCAAGTTCATATGTGAGTCAAGGCAGGTGGCCAAATACCGTATTTCCTTGAATTGCCGCCGGGTATATAGTATGCACCTGCCTCGAATTACTGCCGGGTCAAACTCGTTTCGCCAAATAATTTGCATATGCTTAGAATTTCCACCGGGTCAAACTCGTCACGTCACAGGTGACCCTTCACCCGTCATCATTTTCAAAATGGAGCAGGCTGATTTCAATCATTTGAAATCGCATAAAGGGAAGAAGATTAAGAGCTATTCAGTAGGATTTAAGGTCTAAGCTACTGAATATGTAAGCAGCTATGTTTTATTAATATACCGTAGCTGCGTGTGTCAAATATGAGTCATTAAATTACTCCTGTCCCCTGGTGGTAGAGGGCGCTAGTGATCCTTCTTTGCGACTACTCGGTTGCAGAAGAAGTGACAACAAGCAGCAAGAGTGAGCAGTGATCGTTTATTTTTTTCCACTCGCTTGCACTTTTAACATGAATTGATTAACGTGGACCCCGACTTAAACAAGTTGAAAAAACGTATTCGGGTGTTACCATTTTGTGGTCAATTGTGAAGTGAATTATATTTATATAGCGCTTTTTCTCTAGTGACTCAAAGCGCTTTACATAGTGAAACCCAATATCTAATTTATACATTTAAAGCAGTGTGGGTGGCACTGGGAGCAGGTGGGTAAAGTGTCTTGCCCAAGGACACAACGGCAGTGACTAGGATGGCGGAAGCAGGAATCGAACCTGCAACCGTCCATGTTCGGGATGTCTTGTTTTGTTTTTTTTGTCTTATGGTTTTAATTTGAAAAGTAACTCTCCTCTGGTTTCAGGTCACTTGCCCTTCCTTTTGTGTCACCAGTCTGACGTCATCCCTGTTCTCTGATTGTTTCCAGCTGTTTCCTATTACCTTCATGTCTTTATAAGCTCACTCCTTCCTTTGTTCTGTGCCAGATTGTCTCGTTTATTCGTGCTCTCGACCGTCCATGTCTTTGTCCATGCCTTGCCTTGTCTTGTGCCTATGTCCCTTGATCCTGAACCCCTTTATGAATATTTGGAGTTTTCCTTTTTTCCTCCTCAGCAGAGTGATTTTGATTCTTTAGTTATTCAGCCGCAGTGGTAAGTTTCAGTTAGGTTTTTCATTCATTCCTCAACTTTTTGAGTGACTATTTTTGTTAAATACTTTATTAGATTAGTTAGTGTAGAATTTTTCATAGATGTTGTTTTGGTCCTCCTGTTTGAGCGCTTTTTGTTAAATACTGTTTATAGTTCGTCTTTACTTTTGTGTGGAATGCCCTCCCGGTAACAGTTCGAGATGCTACCTCAGTAGAAGCATTTAAGTCTCACCTTAAAACTCATCTGTATACTCTAGCCTTTAAATAGACCTCCTTTTTAGACCAGTTGATCTGCCGCTTCTTTTCTTTCTCCTATGTCCCCCCCGATGACCATGGATGAAGTACTGGCTGTCCAGAGTCGAGACCCAGGATGGACCGCTCGTCGGGACCCAGGATGGACCGCTTGCCTGTGTATCGGTTGGGGACATCTCTACGCTGCTGATCCGCCTCCGCTTGGGATGGTTTCCTGTGCACGGGACTCTCGCTGCTGTCTTGGATCCGCTTGAACTGAACTCTCGCGGCTGTGTTGGAGCCACTATGGATTGAACTTTCACAGTATCATGTTGGACCCGCTCGACATCCATTGCTTTCGGTCCCCTAGAGGGGGGGCGGTTGCCCACATCTGAGGTCCTCTCCAAGGTTTCTCATAGTCAGCATTGTCACTGGCGTCCCACTGGATGTGAATTCTCCCTGCCCACTGGGTGTGAGTTTTCCTTGCCCTTTTGTGGGTTCTTCCGAGGATGTCGTAGTCGTAGTGGTTTGTGCAGTCCTTTGAGACATTTGTGATTTGGGGCTATATAAATAAACATTGATTGATTTTCCTCCGTTCGGAGTGATTTTCGGTTGTTCCTTCTTTTTCTGGAACCTTTTCGCCGAGTAGTTGATTTTTGTGATTGTAGATGTTTTTTCTTGACTCGGGAGGTAAAAGGAAATTGTCAAAATAAAAAGCCTGTCTAAAGTCCCAAATCTGCATCGGAGTCCAAATCCTTTTTTGAAAGCCTGATGTACTGAACTGTGCAATCTACTAATAAAGGTATCAATCAATCAATCAATCAATCAATCAGGATTACATATCTAAAATAAAAACAGTTTTGTAAACTGGCTTTTCAATCGAAGCAGGAGGTAATAAAGGAAGATCTCCATCGAGACAGAGAGACTTTTAAAACTGAAGAAAGATAAGGAAGACTTCTATAAACAAGTTATCGATGCTTTTGGTCAGAAGGAGCTGCCTGCGCATGGACTTTATTTATCAGTAAAGGTCAAACCATAATATTTTTTTAATTAAATGTGCTTTTCATGATGGTATCCTTACATCACACTCAAATTTACAAGCGCAGGCCTAAATTTACCGCATGCCTTTGGTGAGTGCCGGAGTGAGAAGAGTTTTTAAATTATTAGCGCCCAGGCGGCAATTCAAGGAAATACGGTACATTTGGCGATATAGTGTATGTATTCAGGATCAGAACCAGTTCTGGATTGGATTTGGCAGCAATGTAAACACGAGATGTGAAATGCTCTCCATCCATCCATCTTCTTCCGCTTATCCGAGGTCGGGTCGCGGGGGCAACAGCCTAAGCAGGGAAACCCAGACTTCTCTCTCCCCAGCCACTTCGTCTAGCTCTTCCCGGGGGATCCTGAGGCGTTCCCAGGCCAGCCGGGAGACATAGTCTTCCCAACGTGTCCTGGGTCTTCCCCGTGGCCTCCTACCGGTTGGACGTGCCCTAAACACCTCCCTAGGGAGGCGTTCGGGTGGCATCCTGACCAGATGCCCGAACCACCTCATCTGGCTCCTCTCCATGTGAAGGAGCAGCGGCTTTACTTTGAGTTCATCCCGGATGGCAGAGCTTCTCACCCTATCTCCGGCGGAGGAAACTCATTTGGGCCGCTTGTACCCGTGATCTTATCCTTTCGGTCATGACCCAAAGCTCATGACCATAGGTGAGGATGGGAACGTAGATCGACCGGTAAATGGAGAGCTTTGCCTTCCGGCTCAGCTCCTTCTTCACCACAACGGATCGGTACAACGTCCGCATTACTGAAGACGCCGCACCGATCCGCCTGTCGATCTCACCATCCACTGAAATCCGGAAATGCTCTCCGTCGGGACTCAACAACAACAACAGGCTGCCGCTAAACATGCAGTGATTCCCACTTTGCTCTCTTTTTAACATGTACAGCTGGTGGTAGCACCATTCATGCCAACACTACCAGTCCCGTTTTCAAGGCAAAACATGCGGAGTGGATGTCGGCGAAACGGGGAGAAAAAAAAAAAAACCTTCCCAGTCTGTGGCTGTCATGAAATCAAACGCACCCGACTTGCGCTGACCCCGTAATGGTTTAAAGGTCCAACATGTGCGACGCTCGCGTGGCTCCTGCTGTTGCCATAGTAACAGATGCCACTCGCGTGTACAGCGTGCTGATGAACAGGTAAAATCACTGTGTGTGTGTTCCAGGTTTCCAAGGATTGTGCGATGATTGAGAGGCAGGCGACTCCGCGGGGGGCGGTTTAGAATTGTACCCTACTGCCCCCGACTAACCATGAATCATCACACACACACACACACACACACACACACACACATGCACACACACACTCGGGCTGGACTATTAGTCAAATTTCGATTGCAGTTTTGGCTTCTCACAATCATAAGAATGTCATAATCGGGAAAAACCTTGAATGGCCGCGTAAAGTGCGTGCAAATTTTGAGCTTGTAACGGCAAAACGGATGAGTGGAAAAAAAAAGATGGCCGAAAATAACTTTTAAAAAAAAAAAAGAAAAAAAACAATTCTTTATATTTTGGACCCATTCAGAATCTTGATAAGAAACGCGATTTGGATGTGAATCGATTTTTTCCAGCATCCCTACATGCTAGCATACATGTAATAAAGATATAAGACATGCTATCATACATGTAATAAAGATATAAGACATGCTATCATACATGTAATAAAGATATAAGACATGCAAGCATGCATGTAATAAAGATATAAGACATGCTATCATACATGTAATAAAGATATAAGACATGCTAGCATACATGTAATAAAGATATAAGACATGCAAGCATGCATGTAATAAATATATAAGACATGCAAGCATGCATGTAATAAAGATATAAGACATGCTAGCATACATGTAATAAAGATATAAGACATGCTATCATACATGTAATAAAGATATAAGACATGCTAGCATACATGTAATAAAGATATAAGACATGCAAGCATACATGTAATAAAGATATAAGACATGCTATCATACATGTAATAAAGATATAAGACATGCAAGCATACATGTAATAAAGATATAAGACATGCTAGCATACATGTAATAAAGATATAAGACATGCTAGCACACATGTAATAAAGATATAAGACATGCTAGCATGCATGTAATAAAGATATTGTCAGGCTTGCCACTGACAGTTTGTTTGTGTTTAGTATTACCTGTCCTTAGTTCCTGTCAGCGCTCTTATTTTGGTTCAGCTTCCTGTTTGTCTCCCTGAGTGCTTTGTTTCCCCTCAACTGCGGCTGATTGGCGCCTGGCCACACCTGGTGTCAATCAGCCCACTCCTATTTGTACCTATCGTGTCTTCCAGTCAGTGCTGGATTATTGTCTTGTCGATGTCACGTATTGTGTGTCGCTTCTGTATTGTATTGTTGCTCCTGTCGTGTCGTTGCAGCGTAGCGGTAAGCTATAATTCGTTAGATGTTTGTAGCTCACTGTTTTTTGTTCCCTGCTTCCTATTTTGTCTTTGTACAAGACGTTACAACTTCTGTTCCCTGTTCTGTTTATGCTAGCCTCCATGCGAAGCCTTTTGTTTTTGCTAGCTTCCATGCTAAGCTCCTTTTGTTTGTTATGCGCCTCTTGCGCGCTTTTTGTTTTACCGCTTTTGTTTGTTCTGGTTTAGTTTTAATTAGATCGTGTTTTCTTATTCAATGCCTGCCTCCATCTCTGCATCTTGGGGTTCGTCGACAACTAACTTTGACGGATATAAGACATGCTATCATACATGTCATAAAGATATAAGACATTCAAGCATGCATGTCATAAAGATATAAGACATGCTAGCATGCATGTAATAAAGATATAAGACATGCAAGCATGCATGTAATAAAGATATAAGACATGCTATCATACATGTAATAAAGATATAAGACATGCTAGCATACATGTAATAAAGATATAAGACATGCAAGCATGCATGTAATAAAGATATAAGACATGCTAGCATACATGTAATAAAGATATAAGACATCCAAGCATGCATGTAATAAAGATATAAGACATGCTAGCATGCATGTAATAAAGATATAAGACATGCTATCATACATGTAATAAAGATATAAGACATGCTAGCATACATGTAATAAAGATATTGTCAGGCTTGCCACTTAGTTTGTTTGTGTTTAGTATTTCCTGTCCTTAGTTCCTGTCAGCACTCTTATTTTGGTTCAGCTTCCTGTTTGTCTCCCTGAGTGCTTTGTTTCCCCTCAACTGCGGCCGATTGGCGCCTGGCCACACCTGGTGTCAATCAGCCCACTCCTATTTGTACCTATTGTGTCTTCCAGTCAGTGCTGGATTATTGTCTTGTCGATGTCACGTATGGCATGTCGCTTCTGTATTGTATAGTCGCTCCTGTCGTGTCGTGTCGTTGCAGCGTAGCGGTACGCTATAATTCGTTAGCTTTTTGTACCTTACTGTTTTTTGTTCCCTGCTTCCTATTTTGTCTTTTTAAAACACGTTACAACTTCTGTTCCCTGTTCTGTTTATGCTAGCCTCCATGCTAAGCCTTTTGTTTTTGCTAGCTTCCATGCTAAGCTCCTTTTGTTTGTTATCAGCCTCGTGCACGCTTTTTGTTGTACCACTTTTGTTTGTTCTGGTTTAGTTTTAATTAAATCATGTTTTCTTATTCAATGCCTGCCTCCATCCCTGCATCTTGGGGTTCGTCGACAACTAACTTTGACGGATATAAGACATGCTATCATACATTTCATAAAGATATAAGACATGCAAGCATGCATGTAATAAAGATATAAGACATGCTAGCATACATGTAATAAAGATATAAGACATGCTAGCATACATGTAATAAAGATATAAGACATGCTATCATACATGTAATAAAGATATAAGACATGCAAGCATGCATGTAATAAAGATATAAGACATGCTAGCATACATGTAATAAAGATATAAGACATGCTAGCATACATGTAATAAAGATATAAGACATGCTATCATACATGTAATAAAGATATAAGACATGCTATCATACATGTAAGATATAAGACATGCTATCATACATGTAATAAAGATATAAGACATGCTATCATACATGTAATAAAGATATAAGACATGCTATCATACATGTAAGATATAAGACATGCTATCATACATGTAAGATATAAGACATGCAAGCATAAATGTAATAAAGATATAAGATATGCTATCATACATGTAATAAAGATATAAGACATGCTAGCATACATGTAATAAAGATATAGAGACATGCTATCATACATGTAATAAAGATATAAGACATGCTAGCATACATGTAATAAAGATATAGAGACATGCTATCATACATGTAATAAAGACATAGAGACATGCTATCATACATGTAGTAAAGATATAAGACATGATATCATACATGTAATCAAGATATAAGACATGCTAGCATACGTGTATTAACTTGAAATTTAATTCAGATTACTTAGTAGAAATTTTGATTCGGAATCGATTATTGATTCAATCCAAATTTCGCAAAAAATATTTGGTGTATGAATTATTATAAAAGCTCCATTGGCGGCTGACAAATGCGAACATCAAGTTAGTGCGGAAATGGCTGAAAATAACTTCTTTTCAAAAATCGATTCTTAAAATTTTGATTCGATTCAGAATTATGAAGAACAAGAATCGAGATTCGGATGTGAACAAATGCCAGCATACACATGTAATGAAGATATAAGACATGCTAGCATGCTAGCATACATGCAACACCTTTCAATTTAATTTAGATTCCTCGGGTGATGATTTTGAGTAAGAATTGATTCTTGATTCAAATATTTTATTTGCTATATGAATTATTATTATAATCGATTCAGAATTTTGATGAATAACAATTACCATTCAGATGTGGGATCTGACCATGGTTTATGCATTTTATTTTGAAACAGTGCTTAATAAATAATCACTAAACTCAACAACAACGGGAAAAAAAGGCATTTCTGCGTTAACGTAACCACAGACCAAATCCGACGTTGATGCAGAATATCCCAAGAATTGACATGAATGTGAGTAAAATGCTGTCATTGTGAGGACAAGAAACATGTGTTTTGTAAAATAATTTCCCCGAAACACTCAACCTCTTTGTCCTGAACTAAATAACGTGGAGACGGCTTCTTGGAACTGCGACTAAACGACAAAGCGAGCAAGAAAAATCCATACACCCACAACACATCTCATCTGCTTGTGTTGTTGTGAACGGCATCATTTGCGGCTTTAAGATCAACGTACAAACAGGACAGCAATCACCGCGTGAGAGTGTCAAGCTCAGAACAGCGGCATACTTTCCCACCTTCACAATAAAAGCGCGGTGCGCGACATCCGGTCTGACTGCGCTAACAAAATAAAGGTTACAAAAACGTACTTGACATTTACAAAAAAATATTACGCTTTGACTCAAAATATTGGTCAAAATTGTCCAAAGATGTATTGCACAAATAAATGTGAGGATGTTTGCATTTTGTAAAATGTTATTTATGACACAAAAAGCATATACATACAAATAATTGTAAAAGGTAGAAAACAGAATACATTCAAAAAATGCTATTGTTATTTTTAGGGACCAAATGTCCCTTTGGGACAGAGGACCCAATTGTATTTCTAAGGTTTAATTATTATTATACAGCCGCCTCTTTGAGCTGTAATTTGACCCCCTTAACATGCTTAAAAACTCGCCAAATTAAACACACACATCAGGACTGGCGAAAATTGCGATCTAATCAAAAAAACAAAACCCGAAACTCAAAATTGTGCTCTAGTGCTCCCTAGGAAAAAACACAGACAAAACTGATTGTAACATCCGTTAGGAATGTCGTAGAGACATGAAACAAAAACCTCCATGTAGGTCTGACTTAGACCTACATTTAATACACTTACATCCTTCAGCAAAAATCAAAAGAAAGTTGGCAAAAACCCCCTTCAAAACAAAAGTTTCCTAAATAAATGTCATTTTTGCCTCTTTGAGTCAAAATTTGACCCCCTTAAAATGCTTCAAAACTCACCAAACTGAACACACACATCAGGACTGGTAAAAATTGCGATCTAAGAAAAAAAAAACCCCCGAGACTCAAAATTGCGCTCTAGCGCCCCCTAGGAATAAAACTCAGACAAAACTGCTTGTAACCTCCGAAAGGAATGTCGTAGAGACATGAAACAAAAACCTCTATGTAGGTCTCACTTAGACCTACATAGAAGCTGGCAATTACCCCTTCAAAACAAAAGTTTTGTAAAAACCCATTCCCTTTTTCAAACATTATCTCCTCTGAGTGCGTTTGTTGTGTCGGCTTCAAACTCGCACAGGAAAGAGATTGAACCCTTCTGATTAAAAGTTGCGCAAAGAGTTTTTCTAACTGCTCCGGTTTTGATTTTAGGAGCCTTCAAAGAACTGCTGCGCTGATGCCGATGTGCTGCTCCCGTCTCAAGATGGCTGCTTAAAAGCAGGAAGCACCAGCGTGACCACAAAATGCAGAAAAGGTAGGTACTGTGCGGGTAAAAATATGTTGACTGGGTGAAAGAAGGAGGCACCAGTTTGACTCCAGGATACAGAGAAGGTAGGTAATGTGCAAGTAAAGATATGTTGTCTGGGTGATGGCAGGAAGCACCAGCATGGATGGGCGAAAGAAAGAAGCAGCAGAGTGACCCCAGGATGCAGGGAAGGTAGGTAATGTGCAGGTAAATATATGTTGAATGGGTAAAGGCAGGAAACACCAGCCAAAGTCGCTCCTATCCATCGCTGCTTGCAGCTTTAATTATTTATTGTTATTATAATTATTATTAATTTACTTGTTGTTGCTTATTTTTTCCTATTTTCTTCTCAATTATATTCAAAGTTGAGTTTTTTGTGGTACAACAAAGGTACAAAAAATGTCAACTTAATGAATAATCATGTCATTAATTAGGATTTGAATATCAATCGAAATTAGAGTTATTGTTCTTTTTTCCAGAAACATATGCGGAATGTTTCCCTTCAGTTTCACATTTCTGGTCCGCAAACATTATTTTATCTGGTCCACCTGGAAATAATATACTTTAATAAAGTGCTTAATCTTTTCTTGCTAAATAGATTCGTTCTTTCCCTTTTGACATTAAAAATCGTGAATTGCATGCAATTGCATATATTTTTAAAAAAAAAAGCAATATTATAAAAAATCTAAATATTTTATTATGTATTCCAGAAATATTTTTGGTTAAAAAAAAATTAAAAAATACTGTATTTAAATATCTGCTTGACTTATGATTTCAAAGCAAATTATCAATCAAATTGTAGACTGTGAAATTGACTATAGATTTTATTGTTGAATTTTGAGTTTTTTTTACCGTAAAATCAACTTCGGTACTGTTTTTTTTCCATATACAATAAGACACTAAAACATAAACAAACAAACAAAAAACATTAAAACAACAACATTTTATGGTAAAAAAAACAACAACAACAAAAGGCACCTCTGTTGCTTGAATTTCACCATTAAAAACAGTGCTCTGGTTTTTCCATTTATTACGTTTTTGTATATGCTGTAAAAAAAAAAAAAAGCTTTTATTGTAAATATTCGGGTGACTGAGCTGCTAGTTTTTAAAGTAAAACTTAATTTTTATTTTTTTTTGCAGCTTATGTAAAAATATATATTAATGTACTATATACAGTCGTGGTCAAAAGTTTACATACACTTGTAAAGAACATAATGTCATGGCTGTCTTGAGTTTCCAATCATTTCTACGACTCTTATTTTTTTGTGATGGAGTGATTGGAGCACATACTTGTTGGTCACAAAAAATAATAATGAAGTTTGGTTCTTTTATGAATGTATTATTATCCACTGAAAATGTGACCAAATCAAAAGTATACATACAGCAATGTTAATTTCTGCTTAAATGTCCATCCCATCCCATCCATTTTCTACCGCTTATTCCCTTGTGGGGTCGCGGGGGGCACTGGCGCCTATCTCAGCTACAATCGGGCGGAAGGCGGGGTACACCCTGGACAAGTCGCCATCTCATTGCTGGGCCAACACAGATAGACAGACAACATTCACACACTAGGGCCAATTTAGTGTTGCCAATCAACCTATCCCCAGGTGCATGTCTTTGGAAGTGGGAGGAAGCCGGAGTACCCGGAGGGAACCCACGCATTCACGGGAGAACATGCAAACTCCACACAGAAAGATCCCGAGCCTGGATTTGAACCCAGGACTGCAGGACCTTCGTATTGTGAGGCAGACGCACTAACCCCTCTTCCACCGTGAAGCCCTGCTTAAATGTCCCTCAACAGCTAAATTTGTGTTTCATTTAATCACAGAACTTTCCTCCAGAAGGTCTTATTTTTGTCCACATGACGTCAGATGAAAAAAAAATTGAGCTGTTTAGCCACAAACTCCAGCATTATGCTTGAAGGAGCAAAGGTGAGGCCTTTAATCCCAGGAACACCAACCCTACAGTCAAGCATGGCGGTGATAGTATTATGTTCTGGGTGTCATGTTGGGGTCGCATCTTTAAGCGGAGTTGTTCCTCCCAGATGCAAAACGGACAACTGAAAGCATGGTAACGTTAGCTGTGACGCCAACGTTGCGGTGCGGGTGGTAATACGACAGAGAGAAGGTACGAATCTGGTAACAAACAAAGGAAGAATTATTCCCAAGAAAAACAGCACAAGGCAGTGGTTTGGCCTCAAGCTGGAAGATGTTCAACAATTATGCGGCAAAAGCGTTACTACAAAAAGTAGCATCATTTGAAGAGTCACGCGCTAGAGAGTGAGGTGTGCTTGAAACTCTGCATGTCAACATCTCCGTTTGGTGCCACACCAACAAAATGCCGAAGCAACTATTTCCAGATCAACACCGCATGAAAAAAATAGTCAACAACAGAAGGAGAAAACGTCCGCAGGAACCTACCACATACTATTTGATTTCCTATTATGCAGCTCATTTTTATTTGACACTTACTAAAAAATATCTTGTGTGACATCATGCACAAAAGTGCACTTTATTTGTTTTAAACTATTGTAGTGGCGTTCTGTATAAAAAGTGCACTTTAATTTAGTGTTTTGATATGTTATCTTAGTGACATCATGCACAAAAGTGCACTTTATTTGTTTTAAACTATTGTAGTGGCGTTCTGTATAAAAAGTGCACTTTAATTTAGTGTTTTGATATGTCATCTTAGTGACAACATGCACAAAAGTGCACTTTATTTGTTTTAAACTATTGTAGTGGCGTTCTGTACAAAAAGTGCACTTTAATTTAGTGTTCTGATATGTCATCTTAGCGACATCATGCACAAAAGTGCACTCATAGCTTGTTTTAAAATGTCTCTGACAATCTTGCACTTTTTGTGTTGAAATGATAGGAATTTTTGTGCAACTGCTTAATAACTGTTTAATAAATACACTTTTGGTAAACTGACTTAGTTGTGATTTCCCTCTCTGCATGAAAGTTTAAAGGCCTACTGAAATGAGATTTTCTTATTTAAACGGGGATAGCAGGTCCATTCTATGTGTCATACTTGATCATTTCGCGATATTGCCATATTTTTGCTGAAAGGATTTAGTAGAGAACATCGACGATAAAGTTCGCAACTTTTGGTCGCCAATAAATAAGCCTTGCCTGTACCGGAAGTAGCAGACGATGTGAGCGTGACGTCACATCTGAACATTGTTTACAATCATGGCCACCAGCAGCGAGAGCGATTCGGACCGAGAAAGCGACGATTTCCCCATTAATTTGAGCGAGGATGAAAGATTTGTGGATGAGGAAAGTGAGAGTGAAGGACTAGAAAAAAAAAATTATAATAAAAAAAGACGAGGGCAGTGGGAGCGATTCAGATGTTATTAGACAAATTTACTAGGATAATTCTGGAAAATCATTTTTATGCTTATTGTGTTACTAGTGTTTTAGTGAGATTATATGGTCGTACCTGTACAACCTGAAGGTCGGCCCCGCACCTTTTTTCAGCACCAGTCGGCGGGTGGTGGTGATGCCCATCGCAAGGGATCCTCTTAGTGAAGTGAATTATGAAGTGAATTATATTTATATAGCACTTTTCTTTAGTGACTCAAAGCGCTTTACATAGTGAAACCCAATATCTAAGTTACATTTAAACCAGTGTGGGTGGCACTGGGAGCACGTTGGTAAAGTGTCTTGCCCAAGGACACAACGGCAGTGACTAGGACGGCGGAAGCGGGAATCGAACCTGCAACCCTCAAGTTGCTGGCACGGCCACTCTACCAACCGAGCTATACCGCCCCTCTTAGAAACACGATCTTTCAAAATGATCGCTGCATAATACACTGTACTTTGTGTGTGTGGTCCAATCCAACCGTGTTCGCTTGACATCTCTGTTCCATAGTAAAGCTTGACTGTCATCTTTCAGGAATGTAAACAATGAAACACCGGCTGTGTTTGTGTTGCTAAAGTGAAGTGAATTATATTTATATAGCGCTTTTTCTCGAGTGACTCAAAGCGCTTTACATAGTGAAACCCAATATCAAAAATACATTTAAAGCAGTGTGGGTGGCACTGGGAGCAGGTGGGTAAAGTGTTTTGCCCAAGGACACAACGGCAGTGACTATGATGGCGGAAGCGGGAATCGAACCTGGAACCCTCTAGTTGCTGGCAATGGCCACTCTACCAACCGAGCTAAGGCGGCCGCAATGCACCGCTTCCCACCTACAGCTTTCTTCTTTGATGTCTCCATTATTCATTGAACAAATTGCAAAAGATTCAGCGACACAGATGTCTATAATACTGTGGAATTAAGCGATGAAAACAGATGACATAGCTGGGAACGATGCCGGAACAACATGTCCTCTACAATGTGTGATGTCACGCGCACGTGTCATCATACCGCGACGTTTTAGCATGATACTTCCTCGCGAAATTTAAAATTGCAATTTAGTTAACTAAACCGGCCGTATTGGCATGTGAAGTGAAGTGAAGTGAATTATATTTGTAAAGCGCTTTTTCTCAAGTGACTCAAAGCGCTTTACATAGTGAAACCCAATATCAAAGTTACATTTAAACCAGTGTGGGTGGCACTGGGAGCAGGTGGGTAAAGTGTCTTGCCCAAGGACACAACAGCAGTGACTAGGATGGCGGAAGCGGGAATCGAACCTGCAACCCTCTAGTTGCTGGCACGGCCACTCTACCAACCGAGCTAAGGCGGCCGCAATGCACCGCTTCCCACCTACAGCTTTCTTCTTTGATGTCTCCATTATTCATTGAACAAATTGCAAAAGATTCAGCGACACAGATGTCCATAATACTGTGGAATTAAGTGATGAAAACAGATGACATAGCTGGGAACGGTGCTGGAACAACATGTCCTCTACAATCCGTGACGTCACGCGCACGCGTCATCATACCGCGACATTTTAGCAAGATACTTCCTCGCGAAATTTAAAATTGCAATTTAGTTAACTAAACCTGCCGTTTTGGCATGTGTTGCAATGTTAATATTTCATCATTGATATATAAACTATCAGACTGCGTGGTCGGTAGTAGTGGCTTTCTGTAAGCCTTTAAAATGAGCACTATGGATTGAACTTTCACAGTATCATGTATCCATTGCTTTCGGTCCCCTAGAGGGGGGGGGGGGGGTGTTGCCCACATCTGAGGTCCTCTCCAAGGTTTCTCGTAGTCAGCATTGTCACTGGCGTCCCACTGGATGTGAATTCTCCCTGCCCACTGGGTGTGAGTTTTCCTTGTCCTTTTGTGGGTTCTTCCAAGGATGTCGTAGTCGTAGTGGTTTGTGCAGTCCTTTGAGACATTTTTGATTTAGGGCTATAGAAATAAACATTGATTGATTGATTTTAATGTCTAGCATTAAAATATTACAGTTGGTACAAAATGCTTCTGCTAGACTTTTGACAAGAACAAGAAAGTTTGATCACATTACGCCTGTACTGGCTCACCTGCACTGGCTTCCTGTGCACTTAAGATGTGACTTTAAGGTTTTACTACTTACGTATAAAATACTACACGGTCTAGCTCCATCCTATCTTGCCGATTGTATTGTACCATATGTCCCGGCAAGAAATCTGCGTTCAAAAGACTCCGGCTTATTAGTGATTCCTAGAGCCCAAAAAAAGTCTGCGGGCTATAGAGCGTTTTCCGTTCGGGCTCCAGTACTCTGGAATGCCCTCCCGGTAACAGTTCGCGATGCCACCTCAGTAGAAGCATTTAAGTCTCACCTTAAAACTCATTTGTATACTCTAGCCTTTAAATAGACCTCCTTTTAGACCAGTTGATCTGCCGCTTCTTTTCTTTCTCCTATTTCCCCCCCCTCCCTTGTGAAGGGGGTCCGGTCCGATAACCATGGATGAAGTACTGGCTGTCCAGAGTCGAGACCCAGGATGGACCGCTCGTCGGGACCCAGGATGGACCGCTCGCCTGTATCGATTGGGGACATCTCTACGCTGCTGACCCGCCTCCGCTTGAGATGGTCTCCTGTGGACGGGACTCTCGCTGCTGTCTTGGATCCGCTTGAACTGATCTCTCGCGGCTGTGTTGGAGCCACTATGGATTGAACTTTCACAGTATCATGTTAGACCCGCTCGAAATCCATTGCTTTCGGTCCCCTAGAGGGGGGGGGGGTTGCCCACATCTGAGGTCCTCTCCAAGGTTTCTCATAGTCAGCATTGTCACTGGCGTCCCACTGGATGTGAATTCTCCCTGCCCACTGGGTGTGAGTTTTCCTTGCCCTTTTGTGGGTTCTTCCGAGGATGTTGTGGTCGTAATGATTTGTGCAGTCCTTTGAGACATTTGTGATTTAGGGCTATAGAAATAAACATTGATTGATTGATTTTAATATCTAGCATTAAAAGATTACAGTTGGTACAAAATGCTTCTGCTAGACTTTTGACAAGAACAAGAAAGTTTGATCACATTACGCCTGTACTGGCTCACCTGCACTGGCTTCCTGTGCACTTAAGATGTGACTTTAAGGTTTTACTACTTACGTATAAAATACTACACGGTCTAGCTCCATCCTATCTTGCCGATTGTATTGTACCATATGTCCCGGCAAGAAATCTGCGTTCAAAGGACTCCGGCTTATTAGTGATTCCCAAAGCCCAAAAAAAGTCTGCGGGCTATAGAGCGTTTTCCGTTCGGGCTCCAGTACTCTGGAATGCCCTCCCGGTAACAGTTCGAGATGCTACCTCAGTAGAAGCATTTAAGTCTCACCTTAAAACTCATCTGTATACTCTAGCCTTTAAATAGACCTCCTTTTTAGACCAGTTGATCTGCCGCTTCTTTTCTTTCTCCTATGTCCCCCCCCTCCCTTGTGGAGGGGGTCCGGTCCGATAACCACGGATGAAGTACTGGCTGTCCAGAGTCGAGACCCAGGATGGACCGCTCGCCTGTGTATCGGTTGGGGACATCTCTACGCTGCTGACCCGCCTCCGCTTGAGATGGTCTCCTGTGGACGGGACTCTCGCTGCTGTCTTGGATCCGCTTTGAACTGAACTCTCGCGGCTGTGTTGGAGCCACTATGGATTGAACTTTCACAGTATCATGTTGGACCCGCTCGACATCCATTGCTTTCGGTCCCCTAGAGGGGGGGGGGGGGGTTGCCCACATCTGAGGTCCTCTCCAAGGTTTCTCATAGTCAGCATTGTCACTGGCGTCCCACTGGATGTGAATTCTCCCTGCCCACTGGGTGTGAGTTTTCCTTGCCCTTTTGTGGGTTCTTCCGAGGCTGTCGTAGTCGTAATGATTAGTGCAGTCCTTTGAGACATTTGTGATTTGGGGCTATATAAATAAACATTGATTGATTGATTGATTGATATATTAATGCAGTATGAAGAAGAATGTTTTAATGTAGACACATAGAATCATCATACTGCTGTGATTATATGCATCAAGTGTTCATTCAAGGCTAAGGCAAAATATGGAGATATATATCGTGTAATGGCCTGAAAATATCGAGATATTAATAAAAAGCCAGCCCTATCACTCTATCAACAACAACAAAAAAAGAGTTGTACAAATGATTGGAAACTCATTGAGGGCGAGCATAACTGCGATGTGGCCCTCAATGAAAAGGAGTTTGACACCCCTGCTCCCTGCTAGCCGTTGACTATCAAAGACGATTTTACACGTTGCAAAAATGCAAAAAGCGCCTGTAGGAGACGTTTCATTTTGCCAACAAGACAAATTGCGCGGAAGCTTTAAAGCTCCTTGCAAGCGGTGCGAGACTCGCTAAGCTCGGCGTGGAGTGACAGTCAGTTTGTGGAGGTGTGGAGGGTGGGGAAGGGGGGGGGGGTCTTCGCTGGCGCACGTGGGGGTTCACGGAGGAGGCCAAGCCGCTTTGCTGACACGGACGTCTCGGCAGAGTCGGACAGTCGGAGAGTTGACGAGTTGACTTATAAGAGTATTTAGCCGAGCTGCTTTCTATGGAGCGCCATTAATTAAAGTGTCGGATTAGAAAAGGGGAATTCAAGAGGAAGCGCTGTGACTCATCGCCGTCGCACGCAGGTGGACGTCTTGCGTAACCGCGCCTTCCAGCCGGCGGTCAAGTCTTGGTTTGGAAGTGCGCGTAGGCGAGATCAGCAATGGAGATAACAGGAACTCCAAAGGCTGCAGATAAAAGGAAGACAACTTTCTTTCTGACGTAAAGAAAACGAGCTTTGGTGTTTGTCTTCTTCCCATCCTGGGAGGAACTATTCCAGGTCCACCAACCAGGTCAAATCCACCCCCTTTAGGGACCCTGTCGCCGCAACAGAAGCGCTAGTACAGGGGTGTCTAACTGGTTTTCACCGAGGGCCACGTCGCAGTTATAGCTGTCCTCAGAGGGCCACTTCTAACATCTATCCATTCATCAGTCTTTTTTTGCTTACCAGAGATCGTGACGCGGGGGCAGCAGCCTAAGCATTGAAGCCCAAACTTCCCTCTCCCCAGCTACTTCATCCAGCTCCTCCCTGGGGATCCCGAGGCGTTCCCAGGCCAGCCGGGAGACACAGTCTTTCCAACATGTCCTGGGTATGGGTATTTCCCGTGGCCTCTTGCCGGTCGATATGTGCCCTAAAGGTGGTCGGGTGGCATCCTGACCAGATGCCCGAACCACCTCATCTGGCTCCTCTCCATGTGAAGGAGCAGCAGCTTTACTTTGAGCTCCTCCCAGATGACAGAGCTTCTCACCCTATCTCTAAGGGAGAGACCCAAACTCATTTGGGCCGCTTGTACCCGTGATCTTATCCTTTCGGTCATGACCCAAAGCTCATGACCATAGGTGAGGATGGGAACGTAGATCGACCGGTAAATTGAGAGCTTTGCCTTCCGGCTCAGCTCCTTCGTCACCACAACGGAATGATACAGCGTCCGCATTACTGAAGACGCCGCACCGATCATCCTGTCGATCTCACCATCCACTCTTCCCTCACTCGTGAACAAGACTCCCAGGTGCTTGAACTCCTCCACTTGGGGCAGGGTCTCCTCCCCAGTGGCTCCGAAATGACAACACTGGCTCGGTTTCTTAAAAACGGGCTCTTTACTTGAGTTTTAAGCCTCTTGAAGTTCTTTACCCTTTTCGGTTAATGTTCTTAGTCTTTCACCTCTACGAACAGTTTTTTGTTCTGCAGCTTGCACTTCATCATGTTCTGCAATTTCGTTAAGTAGTAACTCTTCTTTATCTTTGTCAGTCATCTTTAGCGTTTGGTTAACACACTGTTTAAATTCCAAAAATACTTCTTCAAATTCGCTTAGTTGGACTTTAACTTCCCAACGTGTCCTGGGTCTTCCCCGTGGCCTCCTACCGGTTGGACGTGCCCTAAACACCTCCCTAGGGAGGCGTTCGGGTGGAATCCTGACCAGATGCCCGAACCACCTCATCTGGCTCCTCTCGATGTGGAGGAGCAGCGGCTTTACTTTGAGTTCCTCCCGGATGGCAGAGCTTCTCACCCTATCTCTAACGGCGGAGGAAACTCATTTCGGCCGCTTGTACCCATGATCTTATCCTTTCGGTCATGACCCAAAGCTCATGACCATAGGTGAGGATGGGAACGTAGATCGACCGGTAAATTGAGAGCTTTGCCTTGCGGCTCAGCTCCTTCTTCACCACAACGGATCGGTACAACGTCCGCATTACTGAAGACGCCGCACCGATCCGCCCGTCGATCTAACGATCCACTCTTCCCTCACTCGTGAACAAGACTCCCAGGTACTTGAACTCCTCCACTTGGGGCAGGGTCTCCTCCCCAGTGGCTCCGAAATGACAACACTGGCTCGGTTTCTTAAAAACGGGCTCTTTACTTGAGTTTTAAGCCTCTTGAAGTTCTTTACCCTTTTCGGTTAATGTTCTTAGTCTTTCACCTCTAAGAACAGTTTTTGTTCTGCAGCTTGCACTTCATCATGTTCTGCAATTTCGTTAAGTGGTAACTCTTCTTTATCTTTGTCTGTCATCTTTAGCGTTTGGTTAACACACTGTTTAAATTCCAAAAATACTTCTTCAAATTCGCTTAGTTGGACTTTAACTTCCCAACGTGTCCTGGGTCTTCCCCGTGGCCTCCTACCGGTTGGACGTGCCCTAAACACCTCCCTAGGGAGGCGTTCGGGTGGCATCCTGACCAGATGCCTGAACCACCTCATCTGGTTCCTCTCCATGTGGAGGAGCAGCGGCTTTACTTTGAGTTCCTCCCGGATGGCAGAGCTTCTCACCCTATCTCTAACGGCGGAGGAAACTCATTTCGGCCGCTTGTGCCCGTGATCTTGTCCTTTCGGTCATGACCCAAAGCTCATGACCATAGGTGAGGATGGGAACGTAGATCGAACGGTAAATTGAGAGCTTTGCCTTCCGGCTCAGCTCCTTCTTCACCACAACGGATTGATACAGCGTCCGCATTACTGAAGACGCCGCACCGATCCGCCTGTCTATCTCACGATCCACTCTTCCCTCACTCGTGAACAAGACTACGAGGTACTTGAACTCCTCCACTTGGGGCAGGGTCTCCTCCCCAACCCGGAGATGGCACTCCACCCTTTTCCGGGCGAGAACCATGGACTCGGACTTGGAGGTGCTGATTCTCATCCCAGTCAGTTCACACTCGGCTGCGAACCGATCCAGTGAGAGCTGAAGATCCCGGCCAGATGAAGCCATCAGGACCACATCATCTGCAAAAAGCAGAGACCTAATCCTGCAGCCACCAGACCGGATACCCTCAACACCCTGACTGTGCCTAGAAATTCTGTCCATAAAAGTTATGAACAGAGTGGGCGACAAAGGGCAACCTTGGCAGAGTCCAACCCTCACTGGAAACGGGTCCGACTTACTGCCGGCGATGCAGACCAAGCTCTGACACTGATCATACAGGAAGTGGTCCGCCACAATCAGACCTGTCTCCCATTGAAAATGTGTGGCGCTTTATGAAGAGACCCCGGACTGTTGAACAAGCAAGAATGGGAAAGAATTCCGCCTGAAAAGCTTCAAAAATTGGTCTCCTCAGTTCCCAAACGTTTACTGAGTGTTGTTAAAAGGAAAGGCCATGGAACACAGTGGTAAAAAGGCCCCTTTGGCAACTTTTTTAATTCTAAATCAATGATTATTTGCAAAAAAAATGTAGTTTATCAGTTGGAACATTAAATATCTTGTCTTTGCAGTCTATTCAATTGAATATAGATTGAAAAGGAATTACATTTTCTATAGTAATTTTAACGTCTGGGCTGCGGCTAATGTAACTGTAGCAACATGCTGAAGCATTTTTACGTCACTTAAAGGAACTTTACAGCAAGAGCTGTGAAAATCAGCCATCTAACGCGACTGAGCACGCCCACACGTGCTTATCAGTGCTACTAAACCTTCTCAAATCAGTCAATCAAAACTGAATGATTGGGAAAATGTCAATTACTGCTTCCGCCTCATTGAAATCTACAGAAAAATGATAAAAAAATATTGACCACAAAAATACATGAAAAGATTACGTTGCTCCAAACACAGCTTAGTAATTCCCAGAGGAAAAACAATTCAGCCGATGTGTGTTTAGCCTCATTAGAAGGCATATAGAATGTGTTTTTCCTCTGGAAATACGCATCAAAGCACATCAGTTGAGGTTGGTCGGGAGACAGAATGTTACCATTGGCTGGAATTCTGAGAGTCTGCATTTTTTGTTTTGTTTTGTGAGGTCCCAAAGTACCTACAAAGGCACAGTGATGATAATGGAAGTAAATTGTGGCATTCCACTTTCATTATTGTGGGTATATATTGCCTTGCAGAAAGTATTCACTTTTTCCAGATATTGTGTTACTGTCTTATTCCAAAATGGAACACCTTCATTTTTGTCCTCCAAAATCTACACACAATGTCCCATAATGACAATGTGGACAATTGAAGTTAAAAAGTGGCTTTGGAGCAAACAAAGCTGCTCACACGGTCACTAAGGTGGCCACTTTGTTTGACGGATCCACTTCATGTGTATTATATTTATACATGTCAGCATTTTTGTTGTAAATTGTGAGGTGTGTGTGTTAAAATCATGGTGGTTTTTACAAATGACAACAGATGAGAACAAGAGCACGTATTGTCTTTGTGTGATGATGTAAACGAGGTGTGGTTGTATTGTATATTAAGTATGTGTTCATGAAAGGGCATTTCATGACTGATTACTTGGTATGGTATGATTTTATTGTGATAATTTTATTGCATGATTTTTGCATCCCTTTATTTTAGGTAGCCGGGGACTGCAGATGGAAATGAGCTATTTAGCTATAATCTGGTACAGAACATATCTTTCTTTGAGTTTAATGTTTCTGTGCATTGTCCCTTCAAATAAAGACTAAACTAACTTAAAAACTCAGGCTGTCAGTTTCAGTTTATTTCAAACATGCATACAACACAATGTAATAGCTCACATATCTCCAGTTTCATTGCAGTATGTCCGAAAAGGAGTCGGAAGAAGCAAATGTTTTTTTAATCCTACCCCGTTTCGTATCATAGCAGTTTAATCCCGTTTGCTTGTTCGTGTTAACAGAGCAGTTAATAAACACATGAGTAAATGCTCTAATATGCAATAGGGCGGCATAGCTCGGTTGGTAGAGTGGCCATGCCAGCAACTTGAGGGTTGCAGGTTCGATTCCCGCTTCCGCCATCCTAGGCACTGCCGTTGTGTCCTTGGGCAAGACACTTTACCCACCTGCTCCCAGTGCCACCCACACTGGTTTAAATGTAACTTAGGTATTGGGTTTCACTATGTAAAGAGCTTTGAGTCACTAGAGAAAAGCGCTATATAAATATATAATTTCAAGTAAGTAAACAAATATTAAATACATAAATAAATATTATGTATTATGTATAGTGAAACTAAAAAAACATAGTTTCACTATGTAAAGAGCTTTGAGTCACTAGAGAAAAGCGCTATATAAATATATAATTTCAAGTAAGTAAACAAATATTAAATACATAAATAAATATTACACGTGTAAATATATACATAATAATAATCTCATAATAAATATTTAAGTCATTTATGGTTCACCAAAGTAATTTTCAATGAGGGCCACGTATGTTTGGCCCCTAGAGGGCCGTTTCTAATAGTGAATACTATTATTAAACATTTTTCTAAAGCATTTTATTAGTAGATTTTTTTAAAACTAAAATATTTGAAAAAATACGGTAAAATGCAATAATTTCACCTGAAAATATAGTGTATATTACTGGAAATGAAAAAACAGTACTTCTGCTTTTATGGTAAAAAAAATAATAAAAAAAAATAAAGGCAGTTCAGTTGCCAGAATTTTATATTTGTTTTTTTTTTTACTGTAAATACAAAAATGCCATTTTACATTAAAATTTTGGCACCTGAGCTGCCAGTTTGTTTTTCTGTTTTTTACCGCAACTCAACAACTGTAGATTTTTCGGTGTATTACTGTAAATGCCAAATAAGCACCACAGTTTATTACAGTAAAAAAAAGTTTTGTTTTTTTTCATTTAGAGAAAAATGCTGTAAAAACCACAGTAAATTTCACAATTTTACCATGAAATCTATTGCTGATTTTACATTGCACAATTTGATGGATAACTTGCTTGGAAATCATTATTATTAGTATTTATTTCTGGTTAAAAATTGGTTTGAATGTTTGATCATATATTTTTGCATAATTAGGCAATATTTAAGTCAGGGGTGCCCACACTTTTTCTGCAGGCGAGCTACTTTTCAATTGACCAACTCGAGGGGATCTACCTCATTTATATATATCATTTATATTTATTTATTTATGAAAGAGACATTTTTGTAAACAAGTTAAATGTGTTTAATTATAATACAAGCGTGTGTAACACATATAGATGTCTTTCTTTCACAAAGACAAGAATATAAGTTGGTGTATTACCTGATTCTGATGACTTGCATTGATTGGAATCAGACAGTAATGATGATAACGCCCACATTTTCAAATGGAGGAGAAAAAAAGTTGTCCTTTCTGTACAATACCACATGAAAGTGGTTGGTTTTTGGCATCTAATTCATCCAGCTTCCATACACTTTACAAGAAAAACATTGGCGGCAAATTCCGTAGCTTGCTTGATTGACATTCACGGCACCCGAGGGTCTTGTGAGATGACGCTGGCTGCTGCCAGTTCATTATTATGAAAAAATGACAGAGAGGAAGGAGAGAAACACTTTTTATTTCAACAGACTTTCGCGCCGTCCCTTCCGTCAAAACTCTAAAGGCCGACTGCACATTTCCTATCTTCACAATAAAAGCCCTGCTTCATGCTGCCTGCGCTAACAAAATAAGAGTCTCGGAAAGCTGGCGTGCACAAGTGATGTGCACGCCAGCTTTCTGAGGGATCGCTTGTGCACGCCAGTTTTCCGAGACTCTGTATTTAGTTAGCGCAGGCAGCATGAAGCAGGGCTTTTATTGTGAAGATAGGAAATGTGCAGTCGGCCTTTAGAGTTTTGACGGAAGGTACGGCGCGAGAGTCTGTTGAAATAAAAAGTGTTTCTCGCCTTCCTCTCGGTCATATTTTAATAATAATGATCTTGCAGCAGCCAGTGTCATCTCACAAGACCCTCCGGTACCGTGAATGTCATTTAAGTGACGTCTTGGTGAAGATTGATGATCACTAATTTTTAGGTCTATTTTTTTTAAAAGCCTGGCTGGAGATCGACTGACACACCCCCCGCGGTCGACTGGTAGCTCGCGATCGACGTAACGGGCACCCCTGATTTAAGTTAACATAATTTGCGATCACATGGAGTACATTTTTTTTTCTCCCAAAATAGAAAGAAAGAATACATTTACCATGAAATCTATTGCCATTTTTACATTGCACAATTTGATGGATAAATTGCTTTGAAATCGTTATTACTAGTGTTTATTTCCAGCTAAAGTTGAATGTTTGAGAATATATTTTTGTTTAATTAGACAATATTTAAGTTAACATAATGTGCGATCACATTGAGTATATATACTTTTTTTCTCCCAAAACAGAAAGAAAGAATACATTTAGTAAGAAATGTTACTCTACTTTATTAATACATATTATTTCCAGGCTTTCGAGGGCCAAATAGAATTAATTGGCGGGCCACACCTGTGACCTAGGAGGTAATGAGATCATCTATTTCATTTTTAAAGGCTCAATATGTTTCCTATATATATATATATATATATATATATATATATAAATAAATAAAAATGTACTTAGTGAATACTGGTAGTTCGAACAGTGTCTTAAAGTGAATCATATATTAGTACTTTGTTTGCTTTATTTGCTTAATCCATTCCATGACTCAATTCCACATACTGATATGCTAAATGTTTTAAGTGTTGTACGTGCATACAGATGTTTTAAATTATATTTTCCTCTGAGGTTATATCAATCAAGGTCTGTATCGATCAAGATTTATTTCTATAGCACAGGGGTAGGGAACCTATGGCTAACGAGCCAGATGTGGTTCTTTTGATGACTGCATCTGGCTCTCGGATAAATCTGAGCTGACATTGCGTAACACGATAAGTAATGAATAATTCCACTTGTAATTACAGTTAAAAATGACGTTCAAAATATAAAAAAATGTCATGCATTTTTAATCCATCCATCCATTTTCTACCGCACCTGTTCAAGAAGTTGCGTTAATGGTCAGAAGTTATTTATTTATTATTGGTTAGTGTGGGGCTTGCCCTCCTGGGGGTTCTTCAGACCCCCAAGCACCGACATGAGAGCCTGTTTCAGGGTTACAATATTGTTTTATTTTTCAATAAGTCTCTCAGTTGCTTTCCAGCAATTGTCTTTTCCTCTTTCGTTCTCGCTCGCGCTCTGGCTCCAGCCCCAACCCCGTCTCTCCTCCTGGCTGCTGCTTATAACAGAGCGACAGGTGATTAGATAACAAGGTCCCATGTGGGCCGTCTACGCACCAGTCGCTGATTTCGAGCCCGACCCTGGCAACACCCTGCTTCGCTGCAGGCCCGCAGGCCACGCCCCCTCCACAGTTAGCTTCAGAATAACAATGTCACTACAAAGAATAAGAGACCTATTCTACTCTAGAAATGTTGGTCTTACTTAAAAATGCACACGTTTAGTTGTTTTCAGTGTTAAAAAAAATGTTATATGGCTCTTACAGAAATACATTTTAAAATATTTAGCTTTCTTGGCTCCCTCAGTCAAAAAGGTTCCCGACCCCTGCTATAGCACCTTACAACCTCACAATAATAGGCTTTTTAGTTCTTCTCTTTTGTTGAGAAGAGTTAAGTTGCTTTGTACATCATTTTAGCCGTTCGCAAATGCACAAAGTCGTTAAATTCAAGTATATTTGATTATATAAATTAAGTGTTTGTACGTTCTCTATGGCCAACAGTACGTATTATTCTAACTAAACTTTTTTGTAACATCGTTATTTCCCCATATTTGTGCACAATAACTCAGCACTTGCGAGCAACAAATGATACATAAATAAATGGGTTGTACTTGTATAGCGCTTTTCTACCTTCAAGGTACTCAAAGCGCTTTGACACTACTTCCACATTTACCCATTCACACACACATTCACACACTGATGGAGGGAGCTGCCATGCAAGGCGCCAACCAGCACCCATCAGGAGCAAGGGTGAAGTGTCTTGCTCAGGACACAACGGACGTGAGGAGGTTGGTACTGGGTGGGGATTGAACCAGGGACCCTTGGGTTGCGCACAGCCACTCCGCCGCCGCGCCACGCCGTCCCAAAGTATTTTAGAGCTTTTTGCAAATTTGTTCAAAATAAAAATCTAAGAAATCACATGTTATAATTATTCAAAGCCTTCGCGCAGTACTTTGTAGATGTGCCTTTGGCAGCCTTTCAGGGCAAAAGGCTGTGAGTACTTATGCACATGTGATTTCTTAGTTTATTATTTGTAATAAATTAGCAAAAATCTCTTTAAAAAAATACTTATGCACATGTGATTTCTTAGTTTATTATTTTCAATAAATTAACAAAAATCTCTTTCAAAAATACTTATGCACATGTGATTTCTTAGTTTATTATTTTTAATAAATTAGCAAAAATATCTTCAAAAATACTTGTGCACATGTGATTTCTTAGTTTATTTGTAATAAAATAGCAACAATCTATTTCAAAAATACTTATGCACATGTGATTTCTTAGTTTATTATTTCTAATAAATTAGCAAAATCTTTAAAGAATACTTATGCACATGTGATTTCTTAGTTTATTGAAAAGTAACTCGCCTGCAGAAAAAGTGTGTCCACTGGTTTAATACACGTCATTTATTTGTAATAAAATAGCAAAAATCTCTTTGAAAAAATACTTATGCACATGTGATTTCTTAGTTTATTATTTTTAATAAATTTGCAAAAATATATTCAAAAATACTTATGCACATGTGATTTCTTAGTTTATTATTCTTAATAAATTAGCAAAAATATCTTTAAAGAATACTTATGCACATGTGATTTCTTAGTTTATTATTTTTAATAAAATAGCAAACATCTCTTTAAAAAAATACTTATGCAGATGTGATTTCTTAGCTTATTATTCTTAATAAATTAGCAAAAATATCTTTAAAGAATACTCATGCACATGTGATTTCTTAGTTTATTATTTTTAATAAAATAGCAAACATCTCTTTAAAAAAATACTTATGCACATGTGATTTCTTAGTTTATTATTTGTAATGAAATAGCAAAAATCTCTTTAAAAATACTTATGCACATGTGATTTCTTAGTTTATTATTTATAATAATTTAGCAAAAATCTCTTTAAAAATACTTATGCACATGTGATTTCTTAGTTTATTATTTATAATAAAAAAGCAAAAATCTCTTTAAAAAAATACTTATGCACATGTGATTTATTAGTTTATTATTTATAATAAATTTGCAAAATCTTAAAAGAATACTTATGCACATTTGATTTCTTAGTTTATTATTTATAATGAATTGGCAAAAATCTCTTTAAAAAAATACTTATGCACATGTGATTTCTTAGTTTATTATTTATAATAATTTAGCAAAAATCTCTTTAAAAAATACTAATGCACATGTGATTTCTTAGTTTATCATTTGTAATGAATTAGCAAAAATGTCTTTAAAAAATACTTATGCACATGTGATTTCTTAGTTTATTATTTCTAATAAAATAGCAAAAATCTCTAAAAAATACTTATGCACATGTGATTTCTTAGTTTATTATTTCTAATAAAATAGCAAAAATCTCTAAAAAATACTTATGCACATGTGATTTCTTAGTTTATTATTTTTAATAAATTAGCAAAAATATCTTCAAAAATACTTATGCACATGTGATTTATTAGTTTATTATTTATAATAAATTAGCAAAATCTTTAAAGAATACTTATGCACATGTGATTTCTTAGTTTATTATTTCTAATAAAATAGCAAAAATCTCTTTAAAAAATACTTATGCACATGTGATTTCTTAGTTTATTATTCATAATAATTTAGCAAAAATCTCTTTCAAAAATACTTATGCACATGTGATTTCTTAGTTTATTATTCATAATAATTTAGCAAAAATCTCTTTCAAAAATACTTATGCACATGTGATTTCTTAGTTTGTTATTTATAATAAAATAGCAAAAATCTCTTTAAAAAAATACTTATGCACATGTGATTTCTTAGTTTATTTTTAATAAATTAGCAAAAATATCTTCAAATATACTTATGCACATGTGATTTCTTAGTTTATTATTTATAATAAATTAGCAAAAATCTCTTTCAAAAATACTTATGCACATGTGATTTATTAGTTTATTATTTCTAATAAAATTAGCAAAAGTCTCTTTCAAAAATACTTATGCACATGTGATTTCTTAGTTTATTATTTGTAATAAAATAGCAAAAATTTCTTTAAAAAATACTTATGCACATGTGATTTCTTAGTTTATTATTCTTAATAAATTAGCAAAAATATCTTAAAAAATACTTATGCACATGTGATTTCTTAGTTTATTATTTCTAATAAAATTAGCAAAAATATCTTCAAAAATACTTATGCACATGTGATTTATTAGTTTATTATTTCTAATAAAATTAGCAAAAGTCTCTTTCAAAAATACTTATGCACATGTGATTTATTAGTTTATTATTTCTAATAAAATTAGCAAAAGTCTCTTTCAAAAATACTTATGCACATGTGATTTCTTAGTTTATTATTTGTAATAAAATAGCAAAAATTTCTTTAAAAAATACTTATGCACATGTGATTTCTTAGTTTATTATTCTTAATAAATTAGCAAAAATATCTTAAAAAATACTTATGCACATGTGATTTCTTAGTTTATTATTTCTAATAAAATTAGCAAAAATATCTTCAAAAATACTTATGCACATGTGATTTATTAGTTTATTATTTTTAATAAATTTGCAAAAATATCTTCAAAAATACTTATGCACATCAATCAATCAATCAACGTTTACTTATATAGCCCATGTGATTTCTTAGTTTATTATTTGTAATAAAATAGCAAAAATCTCTTTAAAAAAATACTTATGCACATGTGATTTCTTAGTTTATTATTTATATTGATTTAGCAAAAATCTCTTTCAAAAATACTTATGCACATGTGATTTATTACTTTATTATTTTTAATAAATTTGCAAAAATATCTTCAAAAACACTTATGCACATGTGATTTCTTAGTTTATTATTTGTAATAAAATTAGTAAAAATCTCTTTCAAAAATACTTATGCACATGTGATTTATTAGTTCATTATTCTTAATAAATTTGCAAAAATATCTTCAAAAATACTTATGCACATGTGATTTATTAGTTTATTATTTATAATAAATTAGCAAAATCTTTAAAGAATACTTATGCACATGTGATTTCTTAGTTTATTATTTATAAAAATTTTGCAAAAATGTCTTTCAAAAATACTTAAGCACATGTGATTTCTTAGTTTATTATTTATAATAATTTAGCAAAAATCTCTTTAAAAAAATACTTATGCACATGTGATTTCTCAGTTTATTATTTATAATAAATTAGCAAAATCTTTAAAGAATACTTATGCACATGTGATTTCTTTGTTTTTTTTATTAGTAATACATTAGCAAAAATCTCTTTAAAAAAATACTTATGCACATGTGATTTCTTAGTTTATTCTTAGTTTATTAAAAATTTGCTCGCCTTCAGAAAAAGTGTGTCCACCCCTGGTTTAATACACGTCATCGGTGTTTGAACCTGTCAGAAACACTTATCGATTACGTGTTCATTGCCATATACATTGATATCATTTTACCGCCCGGATCGTTTTCATCTCCATTTGTTCCGATGGGAAAATGTGTTTGACGTGGAAAAAGAGAACAAACGTAGAGCAAACGAAGAGAGCTGCTCTCGGGTGTCATACCTTCCTCAAACACACACACAATGGCGCTTCGGCAAAATAAATAGGGGGCGGGACCACGGAGCGGCGGCGTCAAACAACGACTAATGTTGGAGGAAAGGTCAGGCCCACTGCTGCCGCTCTGAACAAACAGCAGCCTCTCCGCTGCACACACACACACACACACACACACACACACACACGCACACGCACACACAAATGCGATGCATGCGAGGCAGGCGGCAGACACCTGTTGTTGGCGACGTGTTGACACAGCAGCGCAATGTTCACGTCGACTTCTCCAGGCCGGGATCGCTCTTTCACTCTCAAGGTTACACAAGGGGGCGACGGGACATTGACCCCCGCCCACCTTCCTCCTCATCATCATCACCCAGAAATCAGCACCGCCTGACAAACACACCCTGCCTTGCCTCATACGCCATTCGACGTCCACCATGATGACCCTGCGAGGGCCCACGACTACGACACTCGGCCACTAGTGGCAGAGTTGGTTGTTGACGAACCCCAAGATGCAGGAAAACATGATTTAATTAAATACTAAGACAAAAACAAACCAAAAGAGAACAAACAAAAATTGGCTATGAACAAACAAACTTGGAAGCAGGGAACAAAAGACAGTAAGCTACAAACCGCTATCAAATATAGCTGACCGCAACGTTGCATTGACAGGACGGGTAGCAACGACAATAATCCAGTACACACTGGATGGGAAGGCAGGTTAAAATAGGATCGGGCTGATTGACACCAGGTGTGGCCAGATGCCAATCAGCCACAGCTGAGGGGAAACACAGGAAACAGACAAAATAAGAGCGCTGACAGAAAATACTACACACACACAGAGGAAACAAACAAATTCAGAGGAAAAAACTAAAACATAACCAAACTTTTAGGGACAAACCTGACAATTAGAGGGGCATTCAGAATAGGGGTGTCAAACTCTTTTTCACTGAGGGCCACGGCGCAGTAATGGTGGCCCTTAGAGGGCTAATATGAATTGATTAACGTGGACCCCGACTTAAGTTGAAAAACTTATTGGGGTGTTACCATTTAGTGGTCAATTGTACGGAATATGTACTGAAAGGGCTTCACGGTGGGAGAGGGGTTAGTGCGTCTGCCTCACAATACGAAGTTCCTGCAGTCCTGGGTTCAAATCCAGGCTCGGGATCTTTCTGTGTGGAGTTTGCATGTTCTCCCCGTGAATGCGTGGGTTCCCTCCGGGTACTACGGCTTCCTCCCACCTCCAAAGACATGCACATGGGGATAGGTTGATTGGCAACACTAAATTGGCCCTAGTGTGTGAATGTTGTCTGTCTATCTGTGTTGGCTCTGCGATGAGGTGGCGACTTGTACCCCGCCTTCCGCCCGATTGTAGCTGAGATAGGTGCCAGAGCCCCCCGCGACCCCAAAAAGGGAATAAGCAGTAGAAAATGGATGGATGGATGTACTGAACTGTGCAATATACTAATAAAAGTTTCAATCAATCAATCAATGCTTGTAGCAGTGAATGATATATCAACAATAATACATAGGGGTGTCAGAAAAATAGATTTTTTTTTAAATAAGTCGCGATATTTATTTGTAACAATTCCTATTTATTTATTTATTTATTTTTTTTTTTATAAATCTGTTCTGTCCTTATTGAATGTTTGGGTAGAATTCAGTTGAACAAGACTAGTTTTCTTTTAAATAACACAGAAATGTATCACAGCTGTTTATCTATATCAATGGTTCTCAAATGGGGGTACGCGTACCCCTGGGGGTACTTTAAGGTACGCCAAGGGGTATGTGAGATTTTTCAAAAATATTCTAAAAATAGCAACAATTCAAAAATCCTTTATAAATATATTTATTGAATAATACTTCAACAAAATATGAATGTAAGTTCATAAACTGTGAAAAGAAATGCAACAATGCAATATTCAGTGTTGACAGCTAGGTTTTTTGTGGACATGTTCCATAAATATTGATGTTAAAGATTTATTTTTTTGTGAAGAAATGTTTAGAATGAAGTTGATGAATCCAGATGGATCTCTATTACAATCCCCAAGTTGATGATTACTTCTATGTGTAGAAATCTTTATTTATAATTTAATCACTTGTTTATTTTTCAACAAGTTTTTACTCATTTTTGTGTATTTTTTTTCAAATAGTACAAGAAAGACCACTACAAATGAGCAATATTTTGCACTGTTATACAATTTAATAAATCAGAAACTGATGACATAGTGCTGTATTTTACTTCTTTATCTCTTTTTTTCAACCAAAAATGCTTTGCTCTGATTAGGGGGTACTTGAATTTAAAAAAATGTTCACAGGGGGTACATCACTGAAAAAAGGTTGAGAACCATTGCTCTATATTATGAAGGACTTTAGTTTTGTTTTTGTTTTTTCGTTGTTGTTTTTTATTCCTTTCATGAAAATGCATACATACAAGCCACGTACAATTGACACTTTCATTGTTTTTTTGTTGCTTATACATTTCCATGATCAGAAAGGAGCAGATGGAAGAATACTATTCTTATATTTATCTGCCCCCTTTTTAACACAAATTATTTTAGATGACTTGTCCAGGGTGTACCCTGCCTTCCGCCCGATTGTAGCTGAGATAGGCGCCAGCGCCCCCCGCTACCCCGAAAGGGAATAAGCGGTAGAAAATGGATGGATTTTAGATGACTTTATAACTGTTCCCTCCACCAACACCCGAACTCCAACATACTTTTTAAATGTCCTTTAAACATTTTCACAATGACATGTCCAATCTAAATCAAAATTCAGTTTGATATAATTCCAGTTTTCTCTTTTTATAACTCTTCATAAATTCAAAAGATATTCTTACAGCTTTTTAAGTCTTTCTTTAGAGAATTCCATGCTTTCACACCAGCAACAGACAAGCACATTTGTTTCAAATTTGTTCGCATTCTTGGAGGTATCACACAATGTTATTAAAAAGTATGGATTTTAAATCGAAAATAGTTTTGAATCGATTCTGAATCGTATCCTTAACCCCCAAGAATCAAATCGAATCGTGCGTACCTAAAGATTGACAACCCTGATATTAATAAGGATTCCACCTCTAATGATATTACCGTATTTTTTTAACGTATTTTACCATGAATTTATTAACGTGGACCCCGACTTGAACAAGTTGAAAAACGTATTGGGGTGTTACCATTTAGTGGTCAATTGTACGGAATATGTACTGTACTGTGCAATCTACTAATAAAAGTTTCAATCAATCAATCAATAAATTGGACTATAAGGCGCACTTAAAATCCTTTCATTTTCTCAAAAAAAACGACGGTGCCCCTTATAATTCGGTGCACCTAATGTACGGATTAATTCTGGTTGTGCTTATTGACCTCGAAGCAATTTTATTTGTTACATGGTGTAATGATAATTGTGACCAGGAGATGGCAGTCATACATAAGAGATATGTGTAGACTGCAATACGATGGCAGTAAACACCAGAACTTTAAATGTTCCGTTGAGAATATAAAACATAAGACGTGCAATCTACTAAAAAAAGTTTCAATCAATCAATCAATAAATCAATAAATCGGACTATAAGGCGCACTTAAAATCCTTTCATTTTCTCAAAAAAAACGACGGTGCCCCTTATAATTCGGTGCACCTAATGTACGGATTAATTCTGGTTGTGCTTATTGACCTCGAAGCAATTTTATTTGTTACATGGTGTAATGATAATTGTGACCAGGAGATGGCAGTCATACATAAGAGATACGTGTAGACTGCAATACAATGGCAGTAAACACCAGAATTTTAAATGTTCCGTTGAGAATATAAAACATAAGACGTGCAATCTACTAAAAAAAGTTTCAATCAATCAATCAATAAATCAATAAATCGGACTATAAGGCGCACTTAAAATCCTTTAATTTTCTCAAAAAAAACGACGGTGCCCCTTATAACCCGGTGCACCTAATGTACGGAGTAATCCTGGTTGTGCTTATTGACCTCGAAGCAATTTTATTTGTTACATGGTGTAATGATAATTGTGACCAGTAGATGGCAGTCATACATAAGAGATACGTGTAGACTGCAATACGATGGCAGTAAACACCAGAACTTTAAATGTTCCGTTGAGAATATAAAACATAAGACGCGGCGCTTAAATATCTGTTAAAATGTTTTAGTACGACTTGGGTAAGCTATGAAGCCGCAGCACTTGATGAATTGTTGGCGCATTAAACATAGAAGTATTATTGTAGTGTGTGTATCAGCAGATATTTTACCTGGCGTTTTGTTTCGCAATATTTGGCATAATCAACTTTTCTTACCTTCGGTAACAAAGTTTGGATTTTTTTACGGTAAAATTCTAACAATTGAACATGCAGTTTTTGACTGTAAGATCTACAGTTGTTGTTTTTTCAAGGTAAAATTCTGAAAACTACCCTAAAATCGTATGTTGTTGTTTTTGCGGCGTGTTACTCGAAATACGAAAAAAGCGAACAGGGTTTACCTTAAAATAACAACAACTAGCGATTTTACAGTAAAAGACTGGATGTTTTATTGTAAAATTCTAACAATTGAATGTGCCGTTTTTTTACTGTAAAATCTACAGTTGTTTTTTCAAGGTAGATCTTGGTAACTAAGCTGCCATTCTGTTTTATACTAAGTTTTTGTTTTTTGCGGTGTATTACTCAAAATACGAAAAAGGCAACACGTTTTTCTACGGTAAAGTTCTGGCGATTGAGCTTGCAGTTTTTTTACTGTAAAATCTACATTTGTTTTTTCAAGGTAAAATTCTGGTAACTGAGCTGTCACATTTTTATTTTTTTTACCATAAAATCTAAAGTTGTTTCTTTTGGAAAAATGGTAACAAAGTTTGGATTTTTTTACGGTAAAATTCGAACAATTGAGCGTGCAGTTTTTGACTGTAAGATCTACAGTTGTTGTTTTTTCAAGGTAAAATTCTGGAAACTACCCTAAAATCGTATTTTGATGTTTTTGCGGCGTGTTACTCGAAATACGAAAAACGGGAACAGGTTTTTCCGCTGTAAAGTTCTGCCAATTCAGCTAGTAGTTTTTTACTGTAAAATCTACAGTTGTGTTTTTTACTGTATATTACCGTAAATGCAAAAACGGTACCACAGTTGTTGTTTGACGATTAAGTTCTGGCAACTAAGATGTCGTTTTTGTTTTACCGTAAAATCTAAGTTTGTTGTTTTCCTGGTGTATTACTCTAAATGGAAAAACAGTAACATAGTTTGGATATTTTTACGGTAATATCCTAACAATTGAACGTGCAGTTTTTGACTGTAGGATCTACAGTTGTTGTTTTTTCAAGGTAAAATTCTGGAAACTACCCTAAAATCGTATTTTGTTGTTTTTGCGGCGTGTTACTCGAAATATGAAAAACGGGAAGAGGTTTTTCCGCTGTAAAGTTCTGCCAATTCAGCTAGTAGTTTTTTACTGTAAAATCTACAGTTGTGTTTTTTACTGTATATTACCGTAAATGCAAAAACGGTACCACAGTTGTTGTTTGACGATTAAGTTCTGGCAACTAAGATGTCGTTTTTGTTTTACCGTAAAATCTAAGTTTGTTGTTTTCCTGGTGTATTACTCTAAATGGAAAAACAGTAACATAGTTTGGATATTTTTACGGTAATATCCTAACAATTGAACGTGCAGTTTTTGACTGTAGGATCTACAGTTGTTGTTTTTTCAAGGTAAAATTCTGGAAACTACCCTAAAATCGTGTTTTGTTGTTTTTGCGGCGTGTTACTCGAAATATGAAAAACGGGAAGAGGTTTTTCCGCTGTAAAGTTCTGCCAATTCAGCTAGTAGTTTTTTACTGTAAAATCTACAGTTGTGTTTTTTACTGTATATTACCGTAAATGCAAAAACGGTACCACAGTTGTTGTTTGACGATTAAGTTCTGGCAACTAAGATGTCGTTTTTGTTTGACCGTAAAATCTAAGTTTGTTGTTTTCCTGGTGTATTACTCTAAATGGAAAAACAGTAACATAGTTTGGATATTTTTACGGTAATATCCTAACAATTGAACGTGCCGTTTTTGACTGTAGGATCTACAGTAGTTGTTTTTTCAAGGTAAAATTCTGGAAACTACCCTAAAATCCTATTTTGTTGTTTTTGCGGCGTGTTACTCGAAATACGAAAAACGGGAACAGGTTTTTCCGCTGTAAAGTTCTGCCAATTCAGCTAGTAGTTTTTTTACTGTATATTACCGTAAATGCAAAAACATTACCACAGTTGTTGTTGTTTAACGATTAAGTTCTGGCAACTAAGATGTCGTTTTTGTTTTACCGTAAAATCTAAGTTTGTTGTTTTCTCAATCAATCAATCAATGTATTTTATTTCGGCAATCTTCACATAAAACAAAGAACAACAACAATCTTGGTGTATTACTCTAAATGGAAAAACAGTAACATAGTTTGGATATTTTTACGGTAATATTCTAACAATTGAACGTGCATTTTTTTACTGTAAAATTCTAACAATTGAATGTGCCGTTTTTTTACTGTAAAATCTACGGTTTTTTCAAGGTAGATCTTGGTAACTGAGCTGCCATTTTGTTTTTTTACAAAGTTTTAGTTTTTTGCGGTGTATTACTCAAAATACGAAAAAGGCAACAAGTTTTTCTACTGTAAAGTTCTGGCGATTGAGCTTGCAGTTTTTTTTACTGTAAAATCTACATTTGTTTTTTCAAGGTAAAATTCTGGTAACTGAGCTGTCACATTTTTTTTTTTTTTACCATAAAATCTAAAGTTGTTTCTTTTGGAAAAATGGTAACAAAGTTTGGATTTTTTTACGGTAAAATTCGAACAATTGAACGTGCAGTTTTTGACTGTAAGATCTACAGTTGTTTTTTCAAGGTAAAATTCTGGAAACTACCCTAAAATCGTATTTTGTTGTTTTTGCGGCGTGTTACTCGAAATATGAAAAACACAAACAGGGTTTTCCGCTGTAAAGTTCTGCCAATTCAGCTAGTAGTTTTTTACTGTAAAATCTACAGTTGTGTTTTTTACTGTATATTACCGTAAATGCAAAAACGGTACCACAGTTGTTGTTTGACGATTAAGTTCTGGCAACTAAGATGTTGTTTTTGTTTTACCGTAAAATCTAAGTTTGTTGTTTTCCTGGTGTATTACTCTAAATGGAAAAACAGTAACACAGTTTGGATATTTTTACGGTAATATTCTAACAATTGAACGTGCAGTTTTTGACTGTAGGATCTACAGTTGTTGTTTTTCAAGGTAAAATTCTGGAAACTACCCTAAAATCGTATTTTGTTGTTTTTACGGCGTGTTACTCGAAATACGAAAAACGGGAACAGGGTTTTCCGCTGTAAAGTTCTGCCAATTCAGCTAGTAGTTTTTTTACTGTATATTACCGTAAATGCAAAAACATTACCACAGTTGTTGTTGTTTAACGATTAAGTTCTGGCAACTAAGATGTCGTTTTTGTTTTACCGTAAAATCTAAGTTTGTTGTTTTCCTGGTGTATTACTCTAAATGGAAAAACATAAACATAGTTTGGATATTTTTACGGTAATATTCTAACAATTGAACGTGCAGTTTTTTACTGTAAAATTCAAACAATTGAATGTGCCGATTTTTTACGGTATAATCTACAGTTGTTTTTTCAAGGTAGATCTTGATAACTGAGCTGCCATTTTGTTTTATACTAAGTTTGTTTTTTGCGGTGTATTACTCAAAATACGAAAAAGGCAACAAGTTTTTCTACTGTAAAGTTCTGGCGATTGGGCTTGCAGTTTTTTTTACTGTAAAATCTACATTTGTTTTTTCAAGGTAAAATTCTGGTAACCGAGCAGTCACATTTTTTTTTTTTACTATAAAATCTAAAGTTATTTCTTTTGGAAAAACGGTAACAAAGTTTGGATTTTTCAATGTAAAATTCTGGCGATTGAACGTGCAGTTTTTTACTGTAAAATCTACCGTTTGTTGTTTTCCTGGTACATTACTGTAAATGGAAAAACAGTAACATAGTTGGGATATTTCTACGGTAAAATTCTAAAAATTAAACATCCAGTCTTTTACTGTAAAATCGCTAGTTGTTATTTTAAGGTAAAATTCTGCCGTTTTGTTTTTGATGTAAAATCTAAGTTTATTGTTTACTGCGTATTACTGTAAATGGAAAAACAGTAACACAGATTAAATATTTTTACAGTAAAAGTCTGATAATTGAACATGCAGTTTTTTTTTTCTGTAAAATCTACAGTTGCGATTTTTTCCAGGTAAAATCCTGGTAAATGAGCTGCAGTTTTTTGTTTTTAGCCTAAAATCTAATTTTGTTGTTTTTGCGGTGTATTACTCAAAATACGAAAAACGGTAACGGGTTTTTCTACTGTAAAGTTCTGGCGATTCAGCTTTAGGATTTTTTACCACAGTTTTTGTTTGTTCAAGGTAAAATTCTGGTAACAGAGCTGTCAATTTTTTTTTTTACCATAAAATCTAGTTTTTGGTTTTGGAAAAACGGTAACAAAGTTTGGATTTTTTCACAGTAAAATTCTGCAGATTGAACGTGCAGTTTTTTTTTACTGTAAAATATACCATTTGTTGTTTTCTTGGTGTATTGCTGTAAATAGAAAAACAGTAACACGGTTTGGATATTTATACGGTAAAATGGAACGTGCATTTTTTTTACTTTCATATCTACAGTTAGTTGTTTTCCTGATGTATTACTGTAAATAGTAAAACAGTAACACAGTTTGGATATTTTTACGGTAAAATTCTAACGATTGAACATGCAGTTTTTTTACTGTAAAATCTACAGTTGTTTGTTGTTTTACCATAAAATCTAAATGTTTTTGGCAAAACGGTAACAAAGTTAGGATTTTTTAACAGTAAAATTCTGCTGATTGAACATGCAGTTTTTTTTATGCAAAATCTTTAGTTTGTTGTTTTCCTGGTGTATTACTGTAAACGGAAAAACAGTAACACAGTTTGGATATTTTTACGGTAAAATTGAACCTGCATTTTTTTTTTACTGTAAAATCTACAGTTTGTTGTTTTCCTGGTGTATTACAGTGAATAGTAAAACAGTAACACAGTTTGGATATTTTCACGGTAAAATTCTAACAATTGAACGTGCAGTTTTTTTCTGTAAAATATACAGTTGTTTTTTCAAGGTAAAATTCTGGTAACTGAGCTGTCATCTTTATTTTTTATAATACAATTTAAATGTGTTGTTTTTGGAAAAACGGTAACAAAGTTAGGATTTTTTCCCGTTAAAATTCTGCCGATTGAATGTGCAGTTTTTTACTGTAAAATTTATAGTTTGTCGTTTTCCTGGTGTATTACAGTGAATAGTAAAACACTAACACAGTTTGGATATTTTCACGGTAAAATTCTAACAATTGAACGTGCAGTTTTTTACTGTAAAATCTACAGTTGTTTTTTCAAGGTAAAATTCTGGTAACTGAACTGTCATCTTTTTTTTCTGTAAAATGTAAATGTGTTGTTTTTGGAAAAACGGTAACAAAGTTGGGATTTTTTTCCGTTAAAATTCTGCCGATTCAACGTGCAGTTTTTTACTGTAAAATTTACAGTTTGTTGTTTTCCTGGTGTATTACTGTGAATAGTAAAACAGTAACACAGTTTGGATATTTTTACGGTTAAATTCGAAAAATTGAACGTGCCGTTTTTTACTATAAAATCTACAGGGTTTTTTTCAAGGTAAAATTCAAGTACCTGAGCTGTCTTTCTTTTTTTTTACCACAAAATCTGAATGTGTTGTTTTTGGCAAAACTGGGACAAAGTTAGGATTTTTTTATGGTAAAATTCTGCCAATTGAACGTGCAGTTTTTTACTGTAAAATCTACAGTTTGTTGTTTTCCTGGTGTATTACTGTGAATGGTAAAACAGTAACACAGTTTGGATATTTTTAGGGTACAATTCTAACAATTGAACGTGCAGTTTTTTACTGTAAAATCTACAGTTGTTTTTCAATGTAAAATTCAGGTAACTGAGCTGTTTTTTTTTACCATAAAATCTAAATGTGTTGTTTTTGGCAATACGGTAACAAAGTTAGGATTTTTTTTACGGTAAAATTCTGCCGATTGAACGTGCTTTTTTTCCACTGTAAAATATAGTTTTTTGTTTTCCTGGTGTATTACTGTAAATAAAAAAACAGTAACACAGTTTGGATATTTTTACAGTAAAATTGAACCTGCGTTTTTTTATTGTAAAATTTACAGTTGTATTTTTCAAGGCAAACTGAGCTGCCGTTTTTTGTTTGTTTTTTACCCTACAATCTAAGTTTGTTGTTTTTGCGGTGCATTACTCGAAATGCGAAAAACGGTAACAGGATTTTCTACTGTAAAGTTCGGGTGATTAAGTTTAGAGTTCTAGTTTTTTCAAAGTAAAATTCCAGGTAATGATCTGCTTTTTTTTTGTTTGTTTTTTACCCTACAACCTAGGTCTATAGTTTTTGCGGTGCATTACTCGAAATGCAATAAAACGGTAACAGGTTTTTCTACTGTAAAGTTCTGGCGATAGAGCTTGGTTTTTTTTAACTGTAAAATCCACATTTGTTGTTTTTACTGTGTATTATTGTAAATGCAAAAAACAAACCAGGGTTGTTGTTTTACGATTAAGTTCTGGCAACTGAGTTGCCGTTTTGTTTTTGTTTTTACATTTTGTCATTTGGTAGGTAACTTGCTTTGAAATCATAAGTCTAGCAGATATTTACAGTTTGTATTAATTTTTGTTTTAACAAAAATGAATACAGTATGTATTATGATATAACATTTGTTGCAAAATATTAAATGAAATTAAAGTTTTCAAAAGGTATGTAATTTTCATGCACTACGTGTATTTATTCTGTCACAATGGGAAAAAAATATACATTTAATCAGAAAATATATTGTAATTTATTGACATATATATTTTCCAAGCTTTCCTGGGACACATAAAATGATTTGTTCTTCCGTGGATGCATTCGGGCAAGAACACAGCGTATGGTAAGAAATAAAGATTTATTTAACTCGAAAACAGGCTAAGAACAAAAACACTGGTGCTAGGCAGAAAAGGCAAACAAAAGGCGCTAGCATGGGAGCTAGGGAAAACAAACAGAAACAGTTACACTTTGCACAAAGGCACAAAAAGGGAAAACAAAAACAACTAGCATGAGAGCTACTGATAAATAAGGCGTAGCGCGAAAGCTAGCGAGTAAGAATATAGAAAGCAGTCGTGACTTGTTGCGTGAAAGCAAATTAGGAGCCGAGAGTGAACAAACAAAAAGGGCTGGCTTAAATAAGGATTGTGATTGGCAAAAACAGGTGTGCGCCTGGAAACCACGGCAGGTGAAAAATATACGTTACTATGGAAACCGACTAAAACAGGCACTAAGGACGTCAAACATCAGAATATGATACAAAACTGGAACAAAACAAGAATATGGAATGATCCGGGTAGCGGCTCATAACACCTTGAGGCGGGAATGGAAAAGTAGGGCCTTGATTTGAGGGTGGCGACACCCGTCAGCTGATCCGAAGCAAAGACAACATAGTGCGTAGTACACAGCTGCTCCCAGTCTGTGGAACGCTCTCCCTGACCACCTGAGGGCACCTCAGACTGTGGATGTTTAAAAAAAAAAAAAAACCTTTTTATAGATATGCATGCTGGTTCTAGCTATTGGGCTGTTTCTAGTTTTATATTCATTTTTATTATCTTTTTACTATTATTGTTATTACTATTTTTTTTTTTACACCTTGGCACTTTAAGGTTTTTTGCTTTTTTTTAATAAATAAAATCAATTATTATTATTATTATTATTATTAGTGAATGCGGTGATTTGAAAGATGGAGTAGAATCCTTATAATCGGCTTGCGCAATATTCTCACACATGATTAGAAAAATGTTGTGCCTTCAAAGTAAAAGCACGTCGGGCTCATAATACCGTGTGCGTCTTCCATAAACACAGGAGCTTAATTAATGGAAAGAGCCGAGCAGGGTTGCATAGGAACAGAGGAAACTGCCCCCCCCCCCCCCCTAGTCACACACCCACCCCCGTGGGGAGTGGAGGGCCAAGTGGGTCCCAGCAAGCAAGAAGAGCGGAGGAAACATTTACTTTAAATAGAAACACTTCATCACTTTTCCAACTTTCTATCAAACAACGCAAATGGCAAAAAAAAACAAAAGGTCAGCGCTTGCAAAAAACAAAAAAGTGCTTTACTTACGTGTGAGGTGTTTCAAACAAAAAGTGCGCGCGTCCTCTTCTTTCACATCGCGCGTGTGCACGTGCGCGTGCGCGCGAGGAGGCAGCTCGTCTCTTACATCCAGCCGATGATGATGATGATGAGGATGTGGAGGAGGCGCGCGCACGAGCGCCTTCACCTTTCTTTCTTCCTTCCTTCCTTCCTTCCTTTCTTTCTTTCTTTCTTTTCCGCGTGTATGCGCGCACCTTTCAGAATAAAAGCCGCCCCCGCACTCCACCCTCGCCGGCTGTTGCTCCTCTAGAAGAGAGACAAGTCAAGAGAGGGAGTGGGGGGGGAAAAAAAGATGGGAAGAAGAAAAAAATAAGTTTTGTCTTCAGTACATTGGCGCCGCGCGTTGTTCGTGCGTGTGTTGGAAGCCTGGCTGCGCTCAATTGGGCCGCCGGACTCGCCACATCCCCGCCGCTTGATCGCCCCCTGGACGCGCGCAGAGAGAGAGAGAGAGAGAGAGAGAGAGAGAGAGAGAGAGGTTCCCGCCTTAGTATCGCAGGCGGGGTCCTGTTTCAGCCACCTCAGTGGACATTACATAAACTATATGGCATTTCTCTGACAGTCCTTAAAATAAACTATGCGTTAAATGCAAGTCCAGCGTGCGCTTGTCAGCTTGACCATTGCCAGCTTTTAAAACTGGAAACAGCAAAGTGGTGTTATTATTTAGACCAGGGGTCGGCAACCCCAAAATGTTGAAAGAGCCATATCGGACAAAAATACAAAAATACAAAAAAAAAAATCTGTCTAGAGCCGCAAAAATTCAACAGCCATATGTGTCATGAGATATAAATTGAATTATGAGGACTTAAAGCAGGGGTGTCGAACTCAAATACAGAGTGTCACACCTATGGATCATGTTTTGTTTTGTCATGTTATGTTTTGATTTTGGACAATCAGTCACGTTTTGCACTTCCTGGTTTTGTTTGTTTCCATGCGTTTGTTACGCCTCGTCTCGATTACTGTAACGTATTATTTTCTGGTCTCCCCATGTCTAGCATTAAAAGATTACAGTTGGTACAAAATGCGGCTGCTAGACTTTTGACAAGAACAAGAAAGTTTGATCATATTACACCTGTACTGGCTCACCTGCACTGGCTTCCTGTGCACTTAAGATGTGACTTCAAGGTTTTACTACTTACGTATAAAATACTACACGGTCTAGCTCCAGCCTATCTTGCCGATTGTATTGTACCATATGTCCCGGCAAGAAATCTGCGTTCAAAAGACTCCGGCTTATTAGTGATTCCTAGAGCCCAAAAAAAGTCTGCAGGCTATAGAGCGTTTTCATTTCGGGCTCCAGTACTCTGGAATGCCCTCCCGGTAACAGTTCGAGATGCTACCTCAGTAGAAGCATTTAAGTCTCACCTTAAAACTTATCTGTATACTCTAACCTTTAAATAGACCTCCTTTTTAGACCAGTTGATCTGCCGCTTCTTTTCTTTTTTCTCCTATGTCCCCCCCTCCCTTGTGGAGGGGGTCCGGTCCGATGACCATGGATGAAGTACTGGCTGTCCAGAGTCGAGACCCAGGATGGACCGCTCGCCTGTGTATCGGTTGGGGACATCTCTATGCTGCTGATCCGCCTCCGCTTGAGATGGTTTCCTGTGGACGGGACTCTCGCTGCTGTCTTGGATCCGCTTGAACTGAACTCTCGCGGCTCTGTTGGAGCCACTACGGATTGAACTTTCACAGTATCATGTTAGACCCACTCGACATCCATTGCTTTCGGTCCCCTAGAAGGGGGTGTGGGGGGGGGTTGCCCACATCTGAGGTCCTCTCCAAGGTTTCCATTGTCAGCATTGTCACTGGCGTCCCACTGGGTGTGAGTTTTCCTTGCCCTTTTGTGGGTTCTTCCGAGGATGTTGTAGTCGTAATGATTTGTGCAGTCCTTTGAGACATTTGTGATTTGGGGCTATATAAATAAACATTGATTGATTGATTGATTGATTGAATATGCCAAAAAGAACAGTAAGCAGCTATGTTTTATTAATATACCGTAGCCGCGTGGGTCAAATATGACTCATTAAATGACTCCCGCCTCCTAGTGGTAGAGGGCGCTAGTGATCCTTCTTGCGACTACTCGGCTGCAGAAGAAGTGACAACAAGCAGCAAGAGTGAGCAGCGTGTGTTTATTTTTTCCTCTCGCTTGCACTTTTAACATGGAGGATTACATATCTAAAATAAAACAGTTTTCTAAACTGGACTTTCAATCGAAGCAGGAGGTAATAATTTTCATGATGGTATCCTTGCATCACAGTCAAATTTTTAAGCGCAGGCCTAAATTTACCGCATGCCGGAGTGAGAAGAGGTTTTAAAATAATTAGCGCCCCGGCGGCAATTCAAGGAAATACGGTATTTGTCGCAGGCTGACGCAAATGTTCATTGACAGAAATGTTCAAATGTAATATTTATTCTACACATTTTTTACAAAATTGGAGAACATTAGTAAAAGGGGGGCAGTTACTGGCTTAGAATGGCCAAAGTTATAAAAGTTTGTTTCTAAGTGAAAGGAAACAGCAGGCTGTCTTCCTCTAATGGATTTATTACCATTTTTGCATGCTGTGTAACGTTTGCTGCACAACAACAGTCAAAAATGCAGCCAATATTACACACAGATAATGTGTCATGAGACATGCAAATATAAATTAAATACACAGAGGACACACGCAAAATAAATTTAGAGCTCAAATATGCCGACAAACAAGGCATAATGATGCCTTAATAGCATGTTAGCATCGAGATACTTTCACTGACCAAAAATGCCTATTTTGTCAATAACGTCAACAAAGCTCATTATTGTGCATTCACACACAGCATAAAATGTTTGGTGGACAAAATGAGACAAAGAAGCGGGGACATAAAACACGTCTTACTATGGCAGCGTCAGAGAAAGTTGTACGTAAATAAACTACGGTGAGTTAAAGGACTGCCGTAATCAGTAGGACAAAACGGCGCTTGACAAATACTCTCATTAGTGAAGTGAAGTGAAGTGAATTTTATTTATATAGCGCTTTTCTCTAGTCACTCAAAGCGCTTTACATAGTGAAACCCAATACCTAATTTACATTTAAACCAGTGTGGGTGGCACTGGGAGCGGGTGGGTGAAGTGCCTTGCTCAAGGACACAACGGCAGTGACTAGGATGGCGGAAGCGGGAATCGAACCTGCAACCCTCAAGTTGCTGGCACGGCCGCTCTACCAACAGTGGGATTTCTAACAATTAGGACGGTTTGTGTAATGTTTGTCCTCCTCCAGGAACCACAATTAAAAAAAATGTGTTTTTTTCCCCATATTTTTACATTTTCATACATTTTTGAAAAAGCTCCAGGGAGCCACTAGGGCAGCGCTAAAGAGCCACATGTGGCTCTAGAGCCGCGGGTTGCTGACCCCTGCCTTAATCAGAGAAAAGCATTTGTGGTTGGGAAAAAAAGAGATAAAGAAGTAAAATAGTGAATTTGTGAAGTGAATTATATTTATATAGCGCTTTTCTCTAGTGACTCAAAGCTCTTTACATAGTGATACCCAATATCTAAGTTACATTTAAACCAGTGTGGGTGGCACTGGGAGCAGGTGGGTAAAGTGTCTTGCTCAAAGACACAACGGCAGTGACTAGGATGGCGGAAGCGGGAATCGAACCTGCAACCCTCAAGTTGCTGGCACGGCCGCTCTACCAACAGTGGGATTTCTAACAATTAGGACGGTTTGTGTAATGTTTGTCCTCCTCCAGGAACCACAATTTAAAAAAAAGTGTTTTTTTCCCCATATTTTTACATTTTCATACATTTTTGAAAAAGCTCCAGGGAGCCACTAGGGCAGCGCTAAAGAGCCACATGTGGCTCTAGAGCCGCGGGTTGCTGACCCCTGCCTTAATCAGAGCAAAGCATTTTTGGTTGAAAAAAAAAAGCGATAAAGAAGTAAAATACAGCATTATGTCATCAGTTTCTGATTTATTAAATTGTATAACAGTGCAAAATATTGCTCACTTGTGCAGCCCTTTGAGACACTTGTGATTAAGGGCTATATAAGTAAACTCATTGATTGATTGATTGATTTGTAGCGGTCTTTCTTGAACCATTTTGAAAAAAATAGATATAAAAATAACTAAAAACTTGTTGAAAAATAAACAAGTGATTCAATCATAAATAAAGATTTCTACACATAGAAGTCATCATTAAAGTTAAAGTTAAAGTACCAATGATTGTCACACACACACTAAATGTGGTGAAATTTGTCCTCTGCATTTGACCCATTCCCTTGTTCACCCCCTGGGAGGTGAGGGGAGCAGTGGGCAGCAGTGGTGGCCACGCTCGGGAATAATTTTTGGTGATTCAACCCTTAATTCCAACCCTTGATGCTGAGTGCCAAGCAGAGATGAAATGGGTCCCATTTTTATAGTCCTCGGTATGACTCGGCTGGGGTTTGAACTCACGACCTACCCATCTCAGGGCGGACACTCTAACCACTAGGGCCCTCTTTGGGGATTGTAGTAGAGATCCGTCTGGACTCATGAACTTAATTCTAAACATTTCTTCACAAAAAAAGAAATCTTTAAGATCAATATTTATGGAACATGTCCACAAAAAATCCACCTGTCAACACTGAATATTGCATTGTTGTATTTCTTTTCACAGTTTATGAACTTACATTCATATTTTATTGAAATATTATTCAATAAATATATTTAAAAGGGATTTTTGAATCGTTGCTATTTTTAGAATTTTTTTTTTTTTTTTAATCTCACGTACCCCTTGGCATACCTTCAAGTATCCCCAGGGGTACGCGTACCCCCATTTGAGAACCACTACTTTAGACCAGTGTTTTTCAACCTTTTTTTTTGTTTTCATTGAAAAAATACGGAGGCACAATGAAACTCGGTAGTCAATAATAAGTCGCCTGTAACCATAAATCAATCAATCAATCAATCAATATTTATTTATATAGCCATAAATCACGAGTGTCTTAAAGGGCTGCACAAACCACAATGACATGCGTGAGCCACATAAGGGTGGTGATATCCTTTACACACTGATGTCGGTTTTTGATGCAGTACCGCCGGAGGGATCAAAAGTCTGTATAATCATCGCCTACGTTCAGTGATTTTTCCAGATTCTCTTAACTTTCTGATGGTTTTACGGACCGTAGATGGTAAAATCCCTAAATTCCTTGCAATAGCTCGTTGAGAAATGTTGTTATAAAACTGTTCGACAATTTGCTTACAAAGTGGTGACCCTCGCCCCATCCTTGTTTGTGATTTACTTAGCATTTCATGGAAGCTTCTTTTATACCCAATCATGGCACCCACCTGTTCCCAATTAGCCTGCACACCTGTGGGATGTTCCATATAAGTGTTTGATGAGCATTCCTCAACTTTATCAGTATTTATTGCCACCTTTCCCAACTTCTTTGTCACGTGTTGCTGGCATCAAATTCTAAAGTTAATGATTATTTGCACAAAAAAAAAATGTTTATCAGTTTGAACATCAAATATGTTGTCTTTGTAGCATATTCAAGTGAATATGGGTTGAAAATGATTTGCAAATCATTGTATTCTGTTTAGATTTACATCGAACACAATTTCCCAACTCATATGGAAACGGGGTTTGTAGTTTCTCAGTACAAACATTAAATATCTTGTCTTTGAAGTCAGTTCAATTGAACATGAGTTGAAAAGGATTTGCATATAATTGTACTCTGTTTTTATTTACCAATTACACACCGTGCCAACTTCACTGGTCTTGGATTTTGTAAATAACAAGCAAAGCACATGTAAAGTTGGTCAAACCAGCTCAACTTTGGACAAGATTAGTGAATAATTCAACACTGGCTATCTGTGTGTAAAAAGTACATAAATGTATGTACATACAATTTAGCTCAGACTGGTTCACCATCTGTTTTCTCTGCGGGGGTTTACCCACATGTGCGGTCCTCTCCAAGGTTTCTCATAGTCATCATTGTCACTCTCACCGACGTACCACTGGGGGGAGTTTTTCCTTCCCCTTATGTGGGCTCTACCGAGGATGTCGTTGTGGTTTGTGCTGCCCTTTGAGACACTTGTCATGTAGGGCTATATAAATAAACATTGATTGATTGAGACATAGTCTTCCTTAGGCTGCTGCCCCCGCAACCCGACCTCGGATAAGTGGAAGAAAACGGATGGATGGATGGATAGTTCACCATCTATACTAGTTCATGACAGACTATGTAGTCTAAACGGTAATACAACCAGCAAAGTGTATATAATGTTTCCCTAACGGACTAAATGTTGGACAAGATAAGTTTATAAATTAAAATGAACTTACTAGAAAACTGTGCAAAGTTGTAGAAACTAACTAAATTAGTAACATTCTGCTAAAGGCCGACTGAAAGCCACTACTACCGACCACGCAGTCTGATAGTTTATATATCAATGATGAAATATTAACATTGCAACACATGCCAATACGGCCTTTTTAGTTTACTAAATTACAATTTTAAATTTTCCGCAAGGTATCCTGTTGAAAACGTCGCGCGTGACGTCACCGGTGGTAGGGGAGAAGTTCTCCCAGCACCGATCACGGCTAAAAGTAGTCTGTTTTTATCGCATAATTCCACAGTATTCTGGACATCTGTGTTGCTGAATCTTTTGCAATTTGTTCAATTAATAATGGAGACGTCAAAGAAGAAAGATGTAGGTGGGAAGCGGTGTATTGCAGCCGGCTGTAGCAACACAAACACAGCCGGTGTTTCTTTGTTTGTTGTGAAGCTTTACTATGGAACAGAGCGGTCAAGCGAACATGGTTCTCTACCACATGTCAACTGGCAGGTTTTCGTTGAGAAAATTGTGGTAATGAGTCGGCTCTTACCGTAGACATGAGCGGAGCTTGTGTCGTTCCTCCTGCAGCTGTCGAAGAGGCAGCTGCGACTTTCTTGGCTCCTCCATGGCTTCCCTCAGGGACACTGGCGGTCACCACACCCTTCTGACTTTCAGGTATGACTATATAATCTCACTAAAACACTAGTAACACAATAAGCAGGTAAGGGATTTTCCAGAATTATCCTAGTATATGTGTCTAATAACATCTGAATCGCTCCCACTGCCCTCGTCTTTTTTTTTTCTTCTATCAATCAATCAATGTTTATTTATATAGCCCCAAATCACAAATGTCTCAAAGGACTGCACAAATCATTACGACTACAACATCCTCGGAAGAACCTAGTCCTTCACTCTCACTATTCTCATCCACGAATCTTTCATCCTCGCTCAAATTAATGGGGAGATCGTCGCTTTCTCGGTCCGAATCGCTCTAGCTGCTGGTAGCCATGATTGTAAACAATGTTCAGATGTGAGGAGCTCCACAACCCGTGACGTCACGCGCACATCGTCTGCTACTTCCGGTACAGGCAAGGCTTTTCTGTTAGCGACCAAAAGTTGCAAACTTTATCCTCAATGTTCTCTACTAAATCCTTTCAGCAAAAATATGGCAATATCGCGAAATGATCAAGTATGAGACATAGAATGGACCTGCTATCCCCGTTTAAATAAGAAAATCTCATTTCAGTAGGCCTTTTATGACAGATAATGTAGTCTAAACGGTAATACAACCAGCAAAGTGGATATAATATTTCTATAACAGACTAAACGTTGGACAAGAGAAGTTTATCAATTAAAATTAACTTACTAGAATACGGTGCAAAGTTGTACAAACTAGCTAAGTTAGTAACATTCTGCTAAGGTAACCTGCGTCCTGTTTTAAATTAGCTGGCAAGTGTTAACATTTCAGCAAGCGAGTTAGTTTAAAAAAAAAAGGTTTAATTAATCTTTTTTTTTTTTAAATACCTATGTTGTGTTTTTCCTGTATTTTGTTCTTCCTTCGCGATTATTTCCCGGTCAGCAACAGCGAGTCGGTGACAAAGTGCACAACAGTCGCCCCCTGGTGTTCGGCGGTATTTATAGATTTTCTTTCAGCGCGCCGTCCGCATGCTGTTCTTGTTTGTTAGATTGTTTTTTTTTGTTTTTTTTCTGTTGACATGCAATGAAAATGATTTAGATACCAGGCCCGGTTTTGTTTTTATTCCATTTAAAGAAACTATTCACACATTAATGCGCTTTTCATGCGAGCAGCGTGTGTGTGGGGAGATGTCAGAGGGGTTAGGCATGGATCATAGCTGCTATGTGACACATGAGCTTTATTAACATGCTGCGAGTGCATGTTTCGCTCGTGCACGCGTGCGCGTACGTGTGTGTGAACGTGCGTGCGTGTGCGCTTGTGGGGGGGGGGGGGCGTAATGAGCACCTGTCAGCCGGCTTGTGAACCTTTCATCTGGCATCAACTAGTATCACTTGTGTTTGAAAGGTGATTTACGACACTGCACACAGACTCGGTGGCCTAGTGGCCCTGAGATCGGGAGGTTGTGAGTTCAAACCCCGGCCGAGTCATACCAAAGACTATAAAAATGGGACCCGTTACCTCCCTGCTTGGCACTCAGCATCAAGGGTTGGAATTGGGGGTTAAATCACCAAAAATTATTCCCAGGCGTGACCACTGCTCCCCTCACCTCCCAGGGGGAGATTTTTTTAGACCTGTTGATCTGCTGTTTTTTCTTTTTCTTCATTCTTTGGAGGGGGGGGGCGCTCACCGTTATGTTAGATCCACTCTGGACTGGACTTTCACACTATTATGTTGGATCCACTATGGACTGGACTCTCACTATTATGTTAGATCCACTATGGACTGGACTCTCACTATTATGTTGGATCCACTATGGACTGGACTCTCACTATTATGTTAGATCCACTATGGACTGGACTCTTACTATTATGTTAGATCCACTATGGACTGGACTCTCTCACTATTATGTTAGATCCACTATGGACTGGACTCTCTCACTATTATGTTAGATCCACTATGGACTGGACTCTCACACTATAATGTTAGATCCACTATGGACTGGACTCTCACTATTATGTTAGATCCACTCTGGACTGGACTCTCACTATTATGTTAGATCCACTATGGACTGGACTCTCACTATTATGTTGGATCCACTATGGACTGGACTCTCACTATTATGTTAGATCCACTATGGACTGGACTCTTACTATTATGTTAGATCCACTATGGACTGGACTCCCTCACTATTATGTTAGATCCACTATGGACTGGACTATCACTATTATGTTAGATCCGCTACGGACTGGACTCTCACTATTATGTTAGATCCACAATGGACTGGACTTTCCCTATCATGTTAGATCCACTATGGACTGGACTCTCACACTATTATGTTAGATCCACTCTGGACTGGACTCTCTCACTATTATGTTAGATCCACTCTGGACTGGACTCTCACTATTATGTTAGATCCACTATGGACTGGACTCTCACTATTATGTTATATCCACTGTGGACTGGACTATCTCACTATTATGTTAGATCCACTATGGACTGGACTCTCACACTATAATGTTAGATCCACTATGGACTGGACTCTCACTATTATGTTAGATCCACTCTGGACTGGACTCTCACTATTATGTTAGATCCACTATGGACTGGACTCTCACTATTATGTTGGATCCACTATGGACTGGACTCTCACTATTATGTTAGATCCACTATGGACTGGACTCTTACTATTATGTTAGATCCACTATGGACTGGACTCTCTCACTATTATGTTAGATCCACTATGGACTGGACCCTCTCACTATTATGTTAGATCCACTATGGACTGGACTCTCACACTATAATGTTAGATCCACTATGGACTGGACTCTCACTATTATGTTAGATCCACTATGGACTGGACTCTCATTATTATGTTAGATCCACTATGGACTGGACTCTCACTATTATGTTGGATCCACTATGGACTGGACTCTCACTATTATGTTAGATCCACTATGGACTGGACTCTCACTATTATGTTGGATCCACTATGGACTGGACTCTCACTATTATGTTAGATCCACAATGGACTGGACTTTCCCTATCATGTTAGATCCACTATGGACTGGACTCTCACACTATTATGTTAGATCCACTATGGACTGGACTATCACTATAATGTTAGATCCACTATGGACTGGACTCTCACACAATTATGTTAGATCCACTATGGACTGGACTCTCACACAATTATGTTAGATCCACTATGGACTGGACTCTCACACAATTATGTTAGATCCACTATGGACTGGACTCTCACTATTATGTTAGATCCACAATGGACTGGACTTTCCCTATCATGTTAGATCCACTATGGACTGGACTCTCACACTATTATGTTAGATCCACTATGGACTGGACTATCACTATAATGTTAGATCCACTATGGACTGGACACTCACACAATTATGTTAGATCCACTATGGACTGGACTATCACTATAATGTTAGATCCACTATGGACTGGACTCTCACACTATTATGTTAGATCCACTATGGACTGGACTATCACTATAATGTTAGATCCACTATGGACTGGACTCTCACACAATTATGTTAGATCCACTATGGACTGGACTCTCAAACTATTATGTTAGATCCACTATGGGCTTCACGGGGGAAGAGGGGTTCGTGCAGTGGTCCCCAACCACCGCTGCCCGATTGGTACCGGGCCGCAGAATAATTTTTTATTCATTTTTATTTAAAAAAAATAAAATAAAATACTATTATTTTTTATTTATTAAATCAACATAAAAAACACAATATACACTTAAAATTAGAGCACCAATTACAAAAACGTCCCTTTTTCACGACAAAGAAAAAAAAAAAAAAAAAAAGGATTCCCAACAAGGGTTCCATTGAATATATATAAAATGTGTTTAACAATTTATTAACCTGGTCACGCATCCTCGCTCATCCATGCGGACTGGACACTGGCCGAGAGTTGGTGGGCGACCGAGAATGGAGACAGCTCTTTTGGTTGCTTTGTTGGGTCTGCTCCTGTCTCTGGCCATGTTGGATGTTTGATGTTTCCCTCTTACACACATATAAGAGGAATGTGTGCTATGGCTACCTGTTGTTTTTTCCCTTGGCTTCAGTCTGGACCCCCTCTGCAGTGGCCCAGGCTTAGACCGACCCCCTACCCCCATCGTTTACGTGTTTCTCACTTTTTTTGTAAGGGGCGCCGGAAGTTGGCAGACTTTTCAACAATCCTGTTCTGTCTCCCTGCAATGTTTGTCTGATCTTGAACGGGATTGTGGTGAAAATTTTAATTTCCCTTTAGGGATTATTAAAGTATTTCTGATTCTGATAATAGAAGCTGTTAAAGACCATCTTAAACCATAAATACTCATATGCTGAATTAAAGTTAAAGCTTAAGTACCAATGATTGTCACACACTCTTGGTGTGGAGAAATTATTCTCTGCATATGACCCATCACCATTGATCACCCCCTGGGAGGTGAGGGGAGCAGTGGGCAGCAGCGGTGCCACGCCCGGGAAGCATTTTTGGTGATTTAACCCCCAATTCCAACCCCTTGATGCTGAGTGCCAAGCAGGGAGGTAATGAGTCCCATTTTTCTGGTCTTTGGTATGACTCGGCCGGGGTTTGAACTCACAAACTACTGATCTCAGGGCGGACACTCTAACCATTAGGCCACTGAGTAGGTCTCACTCAAAGCAGAAGTACTCGCTGAACCTCTTAGGCTTTTTAAAGCTACATACAAGGTTATTTTGACTCATGGTATCATCTAAATACCCAGATAGCAGCGGGCACACAAAAATGCCGTAAGTAATCCGTGACTGAGAATGGTTGGCTGAACAGCTAAATGGTTTGATGTGAGCTGTTTAAATGGTAATGACCAGCTTGTCCAATTACATATGTCACCAGAGCATCGTGTACAGCACCAAATGACCGTTCTGCACAACGTGTGCTATGATCCATCTAATAAGAGAGGGTAAGGGGTGTGCCTATAATTAATTCCACACAATCCATTACTGCTAAACAATTTAATGTTCCCTACAGTATTAAAAAAAACATGGCTGTATTTGCTAATAAGAAAACCCATACCAGATCATGATTACTAACCATATTTAGTTGGCATATAGTACCACTTGACCATTTATGGATGGCACCAGGGATTTGGCCCTCTACTGATACCCCACCATAAACAATCAATCCATCAATCAAGTGTCACAAGTGTCTCAAAGGGCTGTGCAAGGCACAACGACATCCTCGGTTCAGAGCCCACATAGCAGTGTACCCGGCTTTGTAAAACTTATTCCTCATCCTCTTTGTGTTCGGGCTCAAAAATATAAGGTCTTGTAACATAATTTTTCTCAAAGTAATCGTTCGATGTCAATCAATCAATGTTTATTCATATAGCCCTAAATCACAAGTGTCTCAAAGGGCTGCACAAGCCACAACGACATCCTCGGTTCAGAGCCCACATAAGGGCAAGGAAAAATTCACAACCCTGTGGGATGTCAATGTGAATGACTATGAGAAACCTTGGAGAGGACCGCAAAGTACATTGCTCTGGTTTGTCGACAAATTGAGAGTTGCTGGCAGTCTTCAAAGTAACCCAAAGCTGCCACACACGATTGGAGAATGTGGGAAGAACTGTGGACACTCTTCAATCAATCAATAAATCAATGCTTACTTATATAGCCCTAAATCACTTGTGTCTCAAAGGGCTGCACAAACAACAACACAAACCACTGCGACATCCTCGGTAAGCCCCAGGGAAAACTCACACCCAGCGGGACGTCGGTGACAATGATGACTATGAGAACCTTGGAGAGGACGAAAGCAATGGATGTCGAGCGGGTCTAACATGATACTTCGAAAGTTCAATCCACAATGGATCCAACACAGCAGCGAGAGTCCAGTCCAAAGCGGATCCAACACAGCAGCGAGAGTCCCGTTCACAGCGGAGCCAGCAGGAAACCATCCCAAGCGGAGGCGGATCAGCAGTGCAGAGATGTCCCCAGCCGATACACAGGCAAGCAGTACATGGCCACCGGATCGGACCGGACCCCCTCCACAAGGGAGAGTGGTACATAGGAGAAAAAGAAAAGAAACGGCAGATCAACTGGTCTAAAAAGGGAGTCTATTTAAAGGCTAGAGTATACAAATGAGACTTAAATGCTTCTACTGATTCTTGTGATTTTGGATCACATCAGACTGTCTGCCCCGCAGGTTTGAGAACCAGTCATAGACAATTTAGAGTGAAAAGCAAATTTTATTTTCACTCGTATACAAAACATTCTAACTTTGATTGTTTCCCTGACTTTGAGACTCTCCCAAAGGACAGTGCAGCGAAGACACAACAAACTCTCTTCTTGTCTCTCATGGCCACACATCTGTTGTTGTTGACTTAGGACTAGCGATGCACAACATCAAGGCCGCGGGATAGGGACACATTTCCTGGTAGTTTTTGCACTTCCTGTTTTACCTTGTCACCATGGTTTTGTATTTGCTCCACCTGTTATGCTTTTTGACGTACACCTGTGGTAATTGTTTCCTTTAGTATTCTAGCCTGCCTTCGACCTTAGTTCGTTGTTTGCCTCACGCAACAGTCACCTCGGTATATTTTTGTCTTTACTATTGCTAAGTCTCACCTTAGCTTTGCGTGCGCTCTACACATTACTTTGGACTCTTTGGACTCGATTCTAGTTAGCATTAGCTTCCCGTGCGTTCGGCACGCCTTTTCTTTGTCTGTTTTTGTAGCAATGTTTTCATTTGTTTATTAAACCAAGCTCCTACCTGCAAATCCTGCTTGTCCTGGTCCTCGTGCATCTTGGGGTGACTCAACACGCGACAGTACGAACAAAGCACGAACTAAGGTCGGCGGCAGGCTTAAATAATAAAGGAAACAATTACCACAGGTGTGCGTAAAAAAGCATAGCAGGTGGAGCAAATACGAAACCATGGTGACAAGGTAAAGCAGGAAGTGCAAAAACTGAGAACAGAAAGAGTCCAAAACGATCGAAAGGACTCAAAAACCAAAACAATATATATGATCCGGGCGGCGGATTATAACAATATTCACATACATCATATATCTGTTGTCTGACCTAAATGGCAAAATATATTTTTTTATGTCCCAACCATACCACCGCCCCCAATAAAAAGAAACAGCAAAAAAAACAAATTAGTATCAATTAGATAAAGAAAAAATAAATACAAATATATTAATAATAATAATAATAATAAACAGAAATAAAACAAAAAATACAAACATATATATAGTGAAGTGAATTTCATTTTTAAAGCGGTTTTCTCTTGTGACTCAAAGCGTTTTACATTGTGAAACCCAATATCTAAGTTACCTTTAAACCAGTGTGGGTGGCACTGGGAGCAGGTAGGTAAAGTGTCTTGCCCAAGGACACAACGGCAGTGACGAGAATGGCGGAAGCGGGGATCGAACCTAGAACCCTCAAGTTGCTGGCATGGTCGCTCTACCAACCGAGCTATACCGCCCCTATATATATATATATATATATATATATATATATATATATATATATATATATATATATGTATATATATATATATATATATATATATATATATATATATATATATATATATATATATATATATATATATATATATATATATATGTGTGTGTGTGTGTGTATATACATATATATATATATGTATATATATATACATATATATGTATATATATGTATATATATACATATATATGTATATATATACATATATATGTATATATATATATACATATATATATACATATACACATACATATATATGTATGTATACATATATATACATACATAGAAATACATCAATTAAATAAACAAAATATAAATACAAATATATTAATAATAATAATAAACAGAAATAAAATAAAAAATATAAACATATATATGTGTGTGTGTATGTATGTGTATATATATATACTGTATATATTTATATATACTGTATATATATATATATACTGTATATATTTATATATACTGTATATATACTGTATATATTTATATGCATATATACATATATATATATATATATATATATATTTATATATATCCCATCCATCCATTTTCTACCGCTTATTCCCTTTGGGGTCGCGGCGTGCGCTGGTGCCTTTCTCAGCTACAATTGGGCAGAAGGCGGGGTTTACCCTGGACAAGTCGCCACCTCATCGCAGGACATATATATATATACATACATATATGTATGTATATGTACGTATACATATATATGCGTATGTATATGTATATATATATATATATATATATATATATATATATATACATATATATATATATATATATATATATATATATATATATATATATATATATATATATATATATACACTAACTATATATATATATACACTAACTATATATATATATACAAGCACTAGCTCAGGCTCTTTCCCCCCCAGTGAGGTGACGTTCCACGTCCCAAGAGCTAGCTTCTGTAGCCGAGCATCGGACCGCCAAGTGCCCTGCCTTCAGCTGCCGCCCAGCTCACAATGCACCTGACCTCTATGGCCCTTCCTATGAGTGGTGAGCCCATTGGAGGGATGACCCACGTTGCCTCTTCGGGCTGTGCCCTGCCGGGCCCCAAGGGGACAGGCCCGGCCACCAGGCGCTCGCCATCGTACCCCAACTCCGGGCCTGGCTCCAGAGCAGGGCCCCGGTGACCCGGGTCAGGACAAGGGAAATCTGAGTCCATTTTGTTGTAAGTCCATAGAAGTCTTTGATCTGCTCTTTGTCTGATCACTCACCTAGGACCTGTTTGTCCTGGGAGACCCTACCAGGGGGCAATGAAAGCCCCCAGACAGCATAGCTCCTAGGATCATTGGGACACGCAAACTCCTCTACCAAGGTAAGGTAGCAGCTCAGAGAGGACTATACATACATACATATATACACATAAAGGGAGTAACATTTTTTTTTTAAGCGGTACAATCACTAATTCGAAAAATTAAAGTCAGGCTTATGGGGCTTAACATAATTGACCCAGAGGTATGAAGTAAATTTCTCCAATTTATAATTAACAAAGGCAGTTATATTATCCATTTTATAAATGTCCATTGTGATTTCCAACCATTGCTTCAAAGTTGGGCTCCCCTGGGATTACTTTTCCTATAATCAGACAGTTGCCAAACAATAATAAATGTCTTAAATAAAACCCATTTCTTGTTGTTAATGAATACTTAGGACTACTACGCTAAGTTATTTAAACATCGGCCATTCTGGTGGTACTTGGGGATCCAAGTGTTTTCTGCGGTGGTAATTGGGGAAAAAAGTTTGAGAACCACTGAATCAAGATATTGCATCACCAAGAACCACATGTTTTATTACGAGCTTAGATATTGTCTGAATAATTTTTAAGTTATCTTCTATTTCTTGTCTCATCCTGCAGCAACAAAGAGCAGAACACGTGTGTGGCATTTTGGACCCACTCTCTTTCTACCCAAAATGTTCTGTAATCATTGTCTGCAGGATTTAAAAATAGCACATCATTTTCCTCTAAACATAACTCAAGAAAGCTTTGCCTGTTTTCAAGAAAATGTATTTGTTATTCAAGCAGTCTCACGTCAATCTTAAAAGCCCTAATTCACTGTGTTTTAGTGACACCTAGCGGTAAGTTTATGCAATTGCTTGTTTTTTTCTAGCTTTATTTTTAATTTTTATTATTATTGTTATTTTGTTGTACTTATTTTTTATGAACCTTCATGTATAATAATACTGATTTATAATTAATTGATTGTGTATATAATGTAGCGGTAAGTTTATGCAATTGCTTGTTTTTTTCTAGCTTTATTTTAAATTTTTATTACTATTGTTATTTTGTTGTACTTATTTTTTATGAACCTTTATTTATAATAATAATGATTTATAATTAATTGATTGTGTATATAATGTAGTGTACAATGTGTATTTTTAATATGTTGTGCAAAGGAAATCTTTTATTTGACATTGTTTATAGGGTTCGGCACAATAAATGTTCAATTTCTGCCTAAATTCTTTCGGTCTGCAACATTTTCAATTTATGAATGTACAACTGTTTGTTTATGTAAAACTGTTTGTTCATTTTGTTGACCACTGACCAAAGAAATAATAAACGAACTAACAAATATCCAACATTTGCATACCAGCAAATAAATAATAATAATCAAAACAAGTGCAGGAACAGTACAAAACAGTTTTAAACTCAATGAAGTAACTAAAATAGAATGCAAAATATATAAATGTAGCAAAGTGTAAAGCCATGGGCTCACATAAGTTCCATAAACAATCCAAATTTGGAGCACAGCATCATAGTTTTCACAGCTTTTGGGTTGTTAGAGGTAAAAAGTGTTTTAAAGTGAAGTTCTAATTCTTTTTTAAAACTGAAAAAAACAGGTTACTTATTCTTATGAATATAAAACTTAGCCAATAGTTTAATGAGGTTGCACAGGTAAAATTCCCTTATCCAGCTTTTATTATCTGACTTGATTCAGTCCTGGTGTTCAGTTCAGTTTCCGTTTATTTGGAACGTGCATACGATACAATGTAATGCATCACACAATTTCAGTTGTTTCATTACAGCCAGTCCGAAAAGGAGTAGGAAGAAGCAGAGCTTATTTATTCCTACCCCTTTTCATACCAGAGCAATTTCATCCAATTTCCTTGTGCTTTGTAACAGAACAGTGAACAAATAAATAATAAATAAATGATAGTAAACATGCAAATATTAAAGACATAAATAATCTTTGTCTCAATAAAGAATGGATTTCAAAATGTTCATCAAAATTCATGTTTGTGTACTCTGTGAACACTTCTAGTTCAAACAGTCTCTTAAACTGAATCGTATTTGTGCTTTGTTTGATTTCTTTGGTTCCATAATTTCATTCCACTTATATACTAAAGGTTTCAAGTGTTGTACAAGCATACAAATGTTTTAAATTAGAGTTTCCTCTAAGGTTGACAAGAATTGTTGTCCATCCTTGGGTCGCAGGTTATAGTTTGCTTTGTACATCATTTTAGTTTTTTTTTTTTAAATGGACCAAATCGCTAAATTGCAATAATTGTGATTCGATAAATAAAGGGTTTGTATGTTCTCTATATCCAACATTATGTATTATCATAATTGATCTTTTTGTAACACAATTAGTGAATGAAGCGCACATTTGTCGTTGTTTCCCCATATTTCTACCCAATTACTCAGATATGGTAACACTAGTGAGCAGTAGAGAATATATATATATATATATATATATATATATATATATATATATATATATATTTTTTTTTTTTTTTTTTTTTTTTTTTGAAGTGTGTGTGTATGTGTGTGTGTATATATACATATATATGTGTATATATGTATATACATATATATATGTGTATATATATGTATATATGAATATATACTGTATGTATATATATACATATATGTATATACATGTGTGTGTATATATGTATATATACATATATATGTCTATATGTGTATATATGTATATATGTGTGTATATATATATGTATACATGTATATATGTGTGTATATATGTATATATGTGCATTTATATATTTGCATTTATGTATATATGTCTGTATATATGTATAAATATATACATATATGTATGTAAATGTGTGTATATATGTATATATGTTTATGTATACGTAAATGTGTGTATCTATATGTATATATGTGTATATTTATGTATGTGTGTGTATATATATATATATATATATATATATATGGAGTTTGCATGATCTCCCCGTGAATGCGTGGGTTCCCTCCGGGTACTCCGGCTTCCTCTCACTTCCAAAGACATGCACCTGGGGATAGGTTGATTGGCAACACTAAATTGGTCCTCGTGTGTGAATGTGAGTGTGAATGTTGTCTGTCTATCTGTGTTGGCCCTGCGATGAGGTGGCGACTTGTCCAGGGTGTACCCCGCCTTCCGCCCGATTGTAGCTGAGATAGGCGCCAGCGCCCCCCGCGACCCCAAAAGGGAACAAGCGGTAGAAAATGGATAGCTGGATGGATATATATATATATATATATATATATATATATATATATATATATATATATATATATATATATATATATATATATATATATATATATATATATATATATATATATATCACGATAAGGTTGCAGCTCTCTGAGCTGCAACCTTATCGTGGTAGAGGAGTTTGCGTGTCCCAATGATCCTAGGAGCTATGTTGTCCGGGGGCATAAAGCCCCCTGGTAGGGTCTCCCAAGGCAAACAGGTTCTAGGTGAGGGATCAGACAAAGAGCAGCTCGAAGACCTATATGAAGAAGAAACATCATGGACCCAGATTTCCCTCGCCCGGACGCGGGTCACCGGGGCCCCCCTCTGGAGCCAGGCCCGGAGGTGGGGCACGATGGCGAGCGCCTGGTGGCCGGGCCTGTTCCCATGGGGCCCGGCCGGGCACAGCCCGAAGAGGCAACGTGGGTCACCCCTCCAATGGGCTCACCACCCATAGCAGGGGCCATAGAGGTCGGGTGCATTGTGAGCTGGGCGACAGCCGAAGGCAGGGCACTTGGCGGTCCGATCCTCGGCTACAGAAGCTAGCTCTTGGGACGTGGAACGTCACGTCACTGGGGGGGAAAGAGCCTGAGCTAGTGCGCGAAGTCGAGAAATTCCGGCTGGATATAGTCGGACTCACTTCGACGCACAGCAAGGGCTCTGGAACCACTTCTCTCGAGAGGGATTGGACCCTCTTCCACTCTGGCGTTGCCGGCAGTGAGAGGCGACGGGCTGGGGTGGCAATTCTTGTTTCCCCCCGGCTCAAAGCCTGTACGTTGGAGTTCAACCCGGTGGACGAAAGGGTAGCCTCCCTCCGCCTTCGGGTGGGGGGACGGGTCCTGACTGTTGTTTGTGCTTATGCACCAAACAGCAGTTCAGAGTACCCACCCTTTTTGGGTACACTCGAGGGAGTACTGGAAAGTGCTCCCCCGGGTGATTCCCTTGTCCTACTGGGAGACTTCAACGCTCACGTTGGCAATGACAGTGAAACCTGGAGAGGCGTGATTGGGAAGAATGGCCGCCCGGATCTGAACCCGAGTGGTGTTTTGTTATTGGACTTTTGTGCTCGTCACAGTTTGTCCATAACAAACACCATGTTCAAACATAAGGGTGTCCATATGTGCACTTGGCACCAGGACACCTTAGGCCGCAGTTCCATGATCGACTTTGTAGTTGTGTCATCGGATTTGCGGCCTCATGTTATGGACACTCGGGTGAAGAGAGGGGCGGAGCTTTCTACCGATCACCACCTGGTGGTGAGTTGGCTGCGATGGTGGGGGAGGATGCCGGACAGACCTGGGAGGCCCAAACGCATTGTGAGGGTCTGCTGGGAACGTCTGGCAGAGTCTCCTGTCAGACAAAGTTTCAATTCCCACCTCCGGAAGAACTTTGAACATGTCACGAGGGAGGTGCTGGACATTGAGTCTGAGTGGACCATGTTCCGCACCTCTATTGTCGAGGCGGCAGATCGGAGCTGTGGCCGCAAGGTAGTTGGTGCCTGTCGTGGCGGCAATCCTAAAACCCCCTGGTGGACACCAGCGGTGAGGGATGCCGTCAAGCTGAAGAAGGAGTCCTATCGGGTCCTTTTGACTCATAGGACTCCGGAGGCAGTGGACAGGTACCGACAGGCCAAGCGGTGTGCAGCTTCAGCGGTCGCGGAGGCAAAAACTCGGACATGGGAAGAGTTCGGGGAAGCTATGGAAAACGACTTCCGGACGGCTTCGAAGCGATTCTGGACCACCGTCCGCCGCCTCAGGAAGGGGAAGCAGTGCACTATCAACACCGTGTATGGTGCGGATGGTGTTCTGCTGACCTCGACTGCGGATGTTGTGGACAGGTGGAAGGAATACTTCGAAGACCTCCTCAATCCCACCAACACGTCTTCCTATGAGGAAGCAGTGCCTGGGGAATCTGTGGTGGACTCTCCTATTTCTGGGGCTGAGGTCGCTGAGGTAGTTAAAAAGCTCCTCGGTGGCAAGGCCCCAGGGGTGGACGAGATCCGCCCGGAGTTCCTTAAGGCTCTGGATGCTGTGGGGCTGTCTTGGTTGACAAGACTTTGCAGCATCGCGTGGACATCAGGGGCGGTACCTCTGGATTGGCAGACCGGGGTGGTGGTTCCTCTCTTCAAAAAGGGGGACCGGAGGGTGTGTTCCAACTATCGTGGGATCACACTCCTCAGCCTTCCCGGTAAGGTTTATTCAGGTGTACTGGAGAGGAGGCTACGTCGGATAGTCGAACCTCGGATTCAGGAGGAACAGTGTGGTTTTCGTCCTGGTCGTGGAACTGTGGACCAGCTCTATACTCTCGGCAGGGTTCTTGAGGGTGCATGGGAGTTTGCCCAACCAGTCTACATGTGCTTTGTGGACTTGGAGAAGGCATTCGACCGTGTCCCTCGGGAAGTCCTGTGGGGAGTGCTCAGAGAGTATGGGGTATCGGACTGTCTTATTGTGGCGGTCCGTTCCCTGTACGATCAGTGCCAGAGCTTGGTCCGCATTGCCGGCAGTAAGTCGAACACATTTCCAGTGAGGGTTGGACTCCGCCAAGGCTGTCCTTTGTCACCGATTCTGTTCATAACTTTTATGGACAGAATTTCTAGGCGCAGTCAAGGCGTTGAGGGGTTCCGGTTTGGTAACCGCAGGATTAGGTCTCTGCTTTTTGCAGATGATGTGGTCCTGATGGCTTCATCTGACCGGGGTCTTCAGCTCTCGCTGGATCGGTTCGCAGCCGAGTGTGAAGCGACCGGAATGAGAATCAGCACCTCCAAGTCCGAGTCCATGGTTCTCGCCCGGAAAAGGGTGGAGTGCCATCTCCGGGTTGGGGAGGAGACCCTGCCCCAAGTGGAGGAGTTCAAGTACCTAGGAGTCTTGTTCACGAGTGAGGGAAGAGTGGATCGTGAGATCAACAGGCGGATCGGTGCGGCGTCTTCAGTAATGCGGACGTTGTACCGGTCCGTTGTGGTGAAGAAGGAGCTGAGCCGGAAGGCAAAGCTCTCAATTTACCGGTCGATCTACGTTCCCATCCTCACCTATGGTCATGAGCTTTGGGTCATGACCGAAAGGATAAGATCACGGGTACAAGCGGCCGAAATGAGTTTCCTCCGCCGTGTGGCGGGGCTCTCCCTTAGAGATAGGGTGAGAAGCTCTGCCATCCGGGAGGAACTCAAAGTAAAGCCGCTGCTCCTTCACATCGAGAGGAGCCAGATGAGGTGGTTCGGGCATCTGGTCAGGATGCCACCCGAACGCCTCCCTAGGGAGGTGTTTAGGGCACGTCCAACCGGTAGGAGGCCACGGGGAAGACCCAGGACACGTTGGGAAGACTATGTCTCCCGGCTGGCCTGGGAACGCCTCGGGATCCCCCGGGAAGAGCTAGACGAAGTGGCTGGGGAGAGGGAAGTCTGGGTAACCCTGCTTAGGCTGTTGCCCCCGCGACCCGACCTCGGATAAGCGGAAGATGATGGATGGATGATGGATGGATGGATATATATATATATATATATATATATATATATATGTATATATATATATATATATATATATATATGTATATGTATATGTATATGTATATATATATGTGTGCATATGTTTGGATATGCATATGTATGGATATATGCATGTATGTGGATTCTTACATGTATGTAGATATATATCTTATTTTTTTACTATTTGTATTACTATATTATTGTGGATGCACCTTAGGGCAGAGTTCTTCAACCTTTTTTGAGCCAAGGCACATGTTTTGCGGTGAAAAAATGCGGAGGTACACCACCAGAAGAAATGATTTAAAAACTTGTCTCAAAGTAGGTGGACTGTCACCACCTGTCACATCACACCCTGACTTATTTGGCCTTTTTTTGCTGTTTTCCTGTGTGTAGTCTTTTACTTCTTGTCTTGCGCTCCTATTTTGGTGGCTTTTTATCTTTTTTTTTTTGTGGTATTTTCCTGTAGCAGTTTCACGTGTTCCTTTGAGCGATATTTCCCGCATTTGCTTTGTTTTAGCAATCAAGAATATTCGTGGGGACATTGTTGATTGTCATGTCATGTTCGGATGTACTTTGTGGACGCTGTCTATGCTCCACAGTAAGTCTTTGCTGTCGTCCACCATTCTGTTTTTGTTTACTTAGTAGCCAGTTCAGTTTTAGTGTTGTTCTGCATAGCCTTCCCTAAGCTTCAATGCCTTTTCTAGGGGCACCCACCTTTTGTTTATTTTTGGTTTAAGCATTAGAAACCTTTTTACCTGCATGCTGCCTCCCGCTGTTTCCGACATCTACAAAGCTGCCACCTACTGATATGGAAGAGCTCTAGGCAGCATCGACGCTCAACAACAACACATTATTTGCAGACTATAATCACTAAATTGGTCCTCGTGTGAGAATGTGAGTGTGAATGTTGTCTGTCTATCTGTGTTGGCCCTGCGATGAGGTGGCGACTTGTGCAGGGTGTACCCTGCCTTCCGCCCGATTGTAGCTGAGATAGGCGCCAGCGCCCCCCGCGACCCCGAAAGGGAATAAGCGGTAGAAAATGAATGAATGAATATAATTACTGGTTTGCAAAAAATATTTTTAACCCAAATAGGTGAAATTAGACAATCTCCCACGGCACACCAGACTGTATCTCACGGCACAGTGTGCCGCAGCACAGTGGTTGAAAAACACTGCATGAGGGTTTCTACTCTAATTTCGTTCTTTGAACCTGTTCACTGTAATTATGACAATAAAACTCTATTCTATTCTAATCTACTATAACGAGTTTGCAAATAATACTTTTAACCCAAATAGGTGAAATTACATATTCTCCCACGGCACACCAGACTGTGTTGGTTGAAAAACACTGGTCTTGAACATCCATCCATCCATTTTTTACCGCGTGGTGGCGGGGTGTTGCTGGAGCCTATCTCAGCTGCATTCGGGCGTAGGGCGGGGTACACCCTGGACAAGTAGCTCCCTCAGCACAGGAACATCCATCCATCCATTTCTACCGCTTATTCCCTTTGGGGTCGCTGGTGCCTATCAATCAATGTTTACTTATATAGCCCTAAATCACTAGTGTCTCAAAGGGCTGCACAAACCACCACGACATCCTCGGTAGGCCCACATAAGGGCAAGGAAAACTCACACCCAGTGGGACATCGGTGACAATGATGACTATGAGAACCTTGGAGAGGAGGAAAGCAATGGATGTCGAGCGGGTCTAACATGATACTGTGAAAGTTCAATCCACAATGGATCCAAACCAGTCGCGAGAGTCCAGTCCAAAGCGGATCCAACACAGCAGCGAGAGTCCCGTTCACAGCGGAGCCAGCAGGAAACCATCCCGAGCGGAGGCGGATCAGCAGCGCAGAGATGTCCCCAGCCGATACACAGGCAAGCAGTACATGGCCACCGGATCGGACCGGACCCCCTCCACAAAGAAACGGCAGATCAACTGGTCTAAAAAGGGAGTCTATTTAAAGGCTAGAGTATACAAATGAGTTTTAAGGTGAGACTTAAATGCTTCTACTGAGGTGGCATCTCGAACTGTTACCGGGACGGCATTCCAGAGTATTGGAGCCCGAACAGAAAACGCTCTATAGCCCGCAGACTTTTTTGGGGCTTTGGGAATCACTAATAAGCCGGAGTCCTTTGAACGCAGATTTCTTGCGTATCTCAGCTGCATTCGGGCGTAGGGCGGGGTACACCCTGGACAAGTCGCTACCTCATCACATGAACATGTTTTACTTTATTCATGTTTGATGCGTTTTCTGATGTCGTTGTGGTTCCGCCCCAGACGGCGTCAACTCTTCTTCTGCCACGTTTTTGTTAACTTTCCAAACCGTGGGACGACATCGGGAAGAATTCCCCGTATCTTATTGGCCCGAATTCTCCTTAGTCCCGCCCATTTAAAATAATTCTCTTCGCTGATTGGTGGGAAGCTTGGGCCAATCACAGAGGCTGCAAGGGCGAACATCGCTGCTCGGTATCCAAGCTAAGACGTGATGGACGCCTAGCAGCTCCATCCTCTCCCCTCCGCTATCAAAAAAAAAAAAAACACAGCAGCGCCAATTCAAGTCGTCACTGCGTGTTCTGCTGGTGAATAAACGACGCCATGGCTCAGAAGAAAAGTCCCAAAACGCATCCTAAACGAGGTTGGTGTGCTATCTCACTAGCAAGCTAACCTGATCCCTGCGAGTATGTGCGAGATTTCTACGGAGTTTTTCTTTGTCTTTCAATTCTTGCAAATGACGACCGAGAGGAACATTTAATCATAATCTCGAATACCAATGCTGTAATTCGGCGACGATTAAACCGCGATAATAGGTGTGTATTTTAAACCACAGCTCGACAGTTTCCGTCGTCCTGCTTGCACACAGACTGAAGACCAGTCCTCCTCGACAGCAATCTAACAATTGCATCTAAATAAAACTTTATTTTTCTTCTTCATCATAGCCGAATTGTACAGTTTCCATGTCTTTACGCGTATGTGCAAAGTGTTTTCTTTTGCGATCACGTTAAAGTTGCATTGCGGAGGGAGAAAGGTAAACACGGTGGTTTTTCTGGTGGACTTTGGTTTAGCGAGCTGGCTAAGTCCACAGCACAGAGCTGTTTGGGTTTAGCTGTGAAAATGTCCACAACTCAAACAGTTGAATTGTTTATAATTGGAAAGGTTGAGCTGCTTATTGTGTTGCAATTGTCCCTGAATGAGGCATTTGAGATGGTTTATTAGGGAACACACTGGTGGCAGCAACTAGGAAGCTAACAGGCACATTATTATTAGTGTCTATATATATTAGACATGCGCGGATAGGCAATTATATCATCCGCATCCGCATCACCAAAGTCGTCATCCACCCGCCGTCCACCCGAACCAACATTTTATCATGACCGTAGCCGACCGCTGAAATAATTCAGACAGCATAGCTCCTAGGATCATTGGGACACGCAAACTCCTCTACCAAGGTAAGGTAGCAGCTCAGAGAGGACTATACATACATACATATATACACATAAAGGGAGTACATTTTTTTTTTTAAGCGGTACAATCACTAATTCGAAAAATTAAAGTCAGGCTTATGGGGCTTGACATAATTGACCCAGAAGTATGAAGTACATTTCTCCAATTTATAATTAACAAAGGCAGTTATCTTAGCCATTTTATAAATGTCCATTGTAATTTCCAACCATTGCTTCAAAGTTGGGCTCCCCTGGGATTACTTTTCCTATAATCAGACAGTTGCCAAACAATATTAAATGTCTTAAATAAAACCTATTTCTTGTTGTTAATGAATACTTAGGACTACTACGCCAAGTTATTTTAACATCGGCCATTCTGGTGGTACTTGGGGATCCAAGTGTTTTCTGCGGTGGTAATTGGGGAAAAAAGTTTGAGAACCACTGAATCACTGAATTATTAGTGTCTATATATATTAGAGATGCGCGGATAGGCAATTATATCATCCGCACCCGCATCACCAAAGTCGTCATCCACCCGCCGTCCACCCGAACCAACATTTTATCATGACCGTACCCGCCCGCTGAAATATATCAGAGGTTGGCCGCCTTTACCACTCACAGAGCTATTTAAACTTGTTTCACAGAGTAATGAAGACAATTGGAGCCGCTAACATTCCCGCGACTACCCAATAGCGTTCATCCTGATGACAAGAATATGGGCGTGCGGTGAAGCCATCGCCTTAGACACCTTCAACAACATGTACGAACCGACATGTGTGCTGCTTCCGCAATCTCACGTACAAGATTGAAAGGCCTACTGGGTGATACAGAGTACACTGATGGTTGTGATATAAACAACTTTAAGACTTACTAATATGCGCCACGCTGTGAAGCCACACAATAAAAGATTGACAAACACATTTCGGGAGAACATCCTCACAGTAACACAACATACACGCAACACAACAAATACCCATAATCCTTTGTATCCGTGTCAATTCCTGAATATATTTTACACCCCCGCGGCCCCCAACCCCGCCCACCTTACTGACGCACGGAGGGGGGAGTGGCAGGTTTTGCTGCTAGCGGGGTGTAGAAAATAGTCAGGATGTATCATGAATACAAAGGATTCTGGGTATTTGTTGTGTTGCGTTAATGTTGTGTTACTGTGAGGATGTTCTCCCGAAATGTGTTTGTCGTTCTTAATTGGTGTGGCTTCACAGCGTGGCGCATATTTCTAAGAGCGTTAAAATTGTTTATATCACAACCATTAGTGTACTCTGTGTCACCCAGTATGCCTTGCAGTCGTGAGCTGTTTAATCGTAAAAAAAATTCTAAATGCTAACCTGCTACCGTTAGCATCCAGCAAGTTCCAAAATTTGACTGAGATGTATACCGGCAAATTTAGCTAAAACAAAAAAATAAGCTAGCATGCTAATATAAGAATGGTAATGATTAGAGATGTCCGATAACGGCTTTTTTGCTGATATATCACATATTGTCCAACTCTTAATTCCAGATTCCGATATCAACCGATACCGATATTTACAGTGGTGGAATTAACACATTGTTATGCCTAATTTTGTTGTGATGCCCCGCTGGATGTATTAAACAATGTAACAAGGTTTTCCAAAATAAATCAACTCAAGTTATGGAAAAAAATGCCAACATGGCACTGCCATATTTGTTATTGAAGTCACAAAGCGCATTATTTTTTTTAACATGCCTCAAAACAGCAGCTTGGAATTTGGGACATGCTCTCCCTGAGAGAGCATAAGGAGGTTGAGGTTGGCGGGGGTTGTATATTGTAGCGTCCCGGATGAGTTAGTGCTGGAACTGGTTCTGGGTATTTGTTCTGTTGTGTTTATGTTGTGTTACGGTGCGGATGTTCTCCCGAAATGTGTTAGTCAATCTTGTTTGGTGTGGGTTCACAGTGTGGCGCATATTTGTAACAGTGTTAAAGTTGTTCATACGGCCACCCTCAGTGTGACCTGTATGGCTGTTGACCAAGTATGCTTGCATTCACTTGTGTGTGTGAAAAGCCGCAGATATTATGGGACTGAGCCGGCATGCAAAGGCAGCGCCTTTAAGGTTTATTGGAGCTCTGTATTTCTCCCTACGTCTGTACACACAGCGGCGTTTTTAAAAAGTCATAAAGTTTACTTTTTGAAACCGATACTGATAATTTTTAAACCGATTCCGATATTTTCCGATATTACATTTTAAAGCACTTATCGGCCGATAATATCGGCAGTCCGATATTATCGTAAAGCTCTAGTAATGATTGTGCTAAGGCAGGGGTAGGGAACCTATGGCTCTAGAGCCAGATGTGGCTCTTTTGATGACTGCATCTGGCTCTTAGATAAATCTTAGCTGACATTGCTTAACACGATATTTATGAATAATTCCGCTGGAATTCACAGTGCTAAACATAACGTTGAAAATATAAAACATTTTCATGCATTTAAATCCATCCATCCGTTTCCTACCGCACCTGTTCAAGAAGTCGCATTAATGGTAAGAAGTTAAAGGGGTCGCAGCTTGCTGCAAGGTCGTTCTCCCAGGAAGGCAGACGGACTACTCGGGACATGGCATTTAGGTAAAAACATGACTTAATTTAAATTAAAAAAAGATACAAACAAAAATCGCTCACAGCGGAGGCATAACTTGGGCTAAGGAAGAAAGCTAACGCATAAACAGACTATGAACATAAATCAAACAAAACTTACTTGGCATGGCATGAAGCACGAAACGATGGCAAGGCATGAAACAAGTCAGCACAGAGCAAGAAAAGATCACATTGACGCCAGGGCGACTGACTGGCAAAGACAAGCTTAAACACTGCCTCCAATTAGTGCTCGGGAAGCAGGTGAGCGGGCATTTTGTCCACCAGAGACAGGTGGACAAAATGAGTAACCAGGGAAACCAGACAAGGGAGTGGAAAAAAACAGGAACTTAAAGAGTCCAAAAGACAAACAGCACATGGCCAAACAAAAACATGATCAACAGACATGACGTTTGATTTATTATTGGTTAGCTTCAGAATAACAATGTTATTAAAAAGAATAAGAGACGTATTATACTCAAAAAATGTTGGTCTTACTTAAAAATGCACACATTTAGTTGTATTCAGTGTTAAAAAATATGATATGGCTCTCACGGAAATACATTTAGAAATATTTGGCTTTCATGGCTCTCTCAGCCAAAAAGGTTCCCGACCCCTGTGCTAGGGTCTGCCAAAATGGCCCCTGGGCCACACTTTGGACACCCCTGTGGTAAACGCTCACACACTGAAGCACCGTGCTAATGTTAGCCCTGTTTGAAATGTGTCCCAACTGGCTGATGTGTGCTTTCTGAGGACAACACACACACACACACACACACACACACACACACACACACACACACACACACACACACACACACACACACACACACAAGTCAAGGTTGTATGCGGCCTGGGTTTGTCCCCCAGTGGCATCTCCACACACACTAAGCGTTTGTCAGCTCTAAGAATAGTGAGGATCAGGTTCCAGAACTCACAATTGGTCTGTTTGCGGTTCTGCTGTGAACGAAAGGCAAGGAGGCGGAGCTTGTTTGCCTGTCCTGGTCATTTTGGCCCGCTGTCGTCCTGCTTGAGGTTCTCCTAAGTTGTTTGGATCATCTTGTGTTTGGATTTGTTAATGCTGCCAAGGTGTTGCTTTTAATGGTGGTTCAGTGATCGAGAACTGGTCTCACTGGTTTGGTCCATGCAGCGGTACCGCCACTATGGCACCTCGTCCCCTACGGTGCCCGTGGAGGAGCTCCACGCCACTGAGGAGGAGGTGAGCGCTAAGGAACAGGAGGAGGATCCCCTTGTTGAAGAGGAGCAGGATGGCATCCAGACCACAGGTAGGACCGGTGTGAACTTCGACCCCCTGTTTGCTGTTCCTCCCTGGGTTACTCGGTTTGGTTCTGATAGGACGTACGGATGTTGAGGAGGCCCCTTCCACGCAGGAGCCCCGTTTGCTCTCTGGTAGGTGGCGTGCATCGCTTTGGTTTGGCTTGTGGTGTGTGGGGGATTTGACCTTTAACCTTTTTCAGGCCTGTGCATGTCCGTGTGTGTGTTTCCCTGAGAGGATTGCGACTTGATTTTTGATGTCTGAAGCTCTCAGCTGCTCCAGAGGGAACAGCTGCTGTTGGCCCCGCCCCCTCGGGCTTTTGTTTAAATCTGTTCCTGGGTCAGGTTGACCTCTGCTGTTTGGGACTAATAAAAGGTGTCAACTACTTGACCCTGCAGAGCAACACACCTCGGGAGGGACATTAATTGGGACTATTTACCATCAATAAATTGCTATACTATTACAGTGTTTTTCAACCTTTTTTGCTTTGAAAAAATGCGGAGGTACACCACCAGCAGAAATCCTTAAAGGGGAACATTATCACAATTTCAAAAGGGTTAAAAACAATAAAAGTCAGGTCCCAGTGGCTTGTATTTTTTGAATTTTTTTTCAAAATTTTACCGGTCTCGGAATATCCCTAAATAAAGCTTTAAAGTGCCTGATTTTCGCTGTCTTCAAAACCACTATCCATTTCCCTGTGACGTCACACAGTGCTGCCAATGTAAACAAACAATGGGAATACCACAGCAAGATATAGCGACATTAGCTCGGATTCAAACTCGGATTTCAGCGACTTAAGCAATTCAACAGATTACGCATGTATTGAAACAGATGGTTGGAGTATGAAAGTATTGAAGAAGAAACTGAAGCTATTGAGCGAATAGCTATTGACGCTATTTATAGCCATAGCATGGCCGAATAGCTGCGTTAGCATCGCCGGTAAAATGTGCGGACCAAACGATCAGGACTTTCGCATCTTTTGACACTGGAGCAACTTAAATTCGTCGATTGGTAAGTGTTTTTTTCGCATTAAATGTGGGTGGAAGGAAACGTAATATAGTTGCAAATGCATCTACAGGTTATCCATACATCTCCGTGCCATGTCTGCTTCAGCACCACCGGTAAATAGCATGTTAGCATCGATTAGCGTAGCATGTTAGCATCGATTAGCTGGCAGTCAACATCAACAAAACTCACCTTTGTGATTTCGTTGACTATCGTTGCAAATGCATCTGCAGGTTATCCATACATCTCTGTGCCATGTTTGTCATCGCCGGTAAAATGTGGAGACACTTTGGTACATTCAATGGGGGTCTGGCGGCAGACACGTTCGCATCTTCGGGCCAGTGGTGCAACTTGAATCCCTCCCTGTTAGTGTTGTTACACCCTCCGACAACACACCGTCGAGGCATGATGTCTCCAAGGTTCCAAAAAAATAGTCAAAAAAACGGAAAATAACAGAGCTGAGACCCGGTGTTTGTAATGTGTAGAAAATGAAAATGGCGGGTGTGATACCTCAGCGACGTCACATTCTGACGTCATCGCTAAAAGACCGATAAACAGAAAGGCGTTTAATTCGCCAAAATTCACCCTTTTAGAGTTCGGAAATCGGTTAAAAAAAATATATGGTCTTTTTTCTGCACCATCAAGGTATATATTGACGCTTACATAGGTCTGGTGATAAAGTTCCCCTTTAAAAAACAAAACTCAGTTGACAGTAATAAGTAGTTTTGTTGGCTATGACTTTAAACCATAACCAAGCATGCATCAATATAGCTCTTGAGTCAAAGTCGGTGTACTGTCACCACCTGTCACATCACACCCTGACTTATTTGGACATGTTTGCATTTTTTCTGTGTATAGTGTTTTGGTTCTTCTCTAGCGCTCCTATTTTGGTGGCTTTTCCTGCTTTTTGGTATTTTCCTGTAGTACAGGGGTAGGGAACCTATGGCTCTAGAGCCAGATGTGGCTCTTTTGATGACTGCATCTGGCTCTTAGATAAATCTTAGCTGAGATTGCTTAACACAATAAGTAATGAATAATTTATCCAACGCCCTCGACGCGAATCCCTTAGGGGTGATGCTGATGATGCCCGCCACCGTAGCCCCCACTCCCTCCCCTCTGTTGCAAGTCTGGAGTTGTATGTTGTGATACGTATATATGCTTTGCTCTTGAGTTTTTTCTCATAGCTGTTCTGTGACCATAAACACCGTTTTGTTTGTCTAATCAAATCCATCAGTCAATCAACAAAGTTTTGTTGTACTTGGGCAATAACAATACCTACCTACCAACCTAATTACGCTGGTAATCCCAGTGTCAAAATATGTTGAAGAAGTCGCATTCATGGTAAGAAGTATTTTATTTAATTGTGGTTAGCTTCAGAATAACAATATTATTAAAAATAAAAAGAGACCTACAATACTCTAAAAATGTTGGTTTTACAAAAAAAAAATGCAGGCATTTAGTTGTATTCTGTGTTAAAAAATATGATATCGCTCTCACAGAAATACATTTTTAAATATTTCGCTTTCATGGCTCTCTCAGTCAAAAAGGTTCCCGAACCCTGCTGTAGTAGTTCCATGTCTTCCTTGGAGCAATATTTCCCGCATCTACTTTGTTTAAGCAGTCAAACATTTTTCTGTTGTTTTTATCCTTTGTGGGGACATTGTTGATTGTCATGTTCGGATGTACATTGTGGATGCCGTCTTTGCTCCACAGTAAGTCTTTGCTGTCGTCCAGCAATCTGTTTTTGTTTACTTTGTAGCCAGTTCAGTTTTAGTGTTGTTCTGCATAGCCTTCCCTAAGCTTCAATCAATCAATCATCAATCAATGTTTACTTATATAGCCCTAAATCACTAGTGTCTCAAAGGGCTGCACAAACCACTACGACATCCTCGGTAGGCCCACATAAGGGCAAGGAAAACTCACACCCAGTGTGACGTCGGTGACAGTGATGACTATGAGAACCTTGGAGAGGAGGAAAGCAATGGATTGTCGAGCGGGTCCAACATGATATTGTGAAAGTTCAATCCATAATGGATCCAACACAGTCGCGAGAGTCCAGTCCAAAGCGGATCCAACACAGCAGCGAGAGTCCCGTTCACAGCGGAGCCAGCAGGAAACCATCCCAAGCGGAGGCGGGTCAGCAGCAATGCCTTTTCTTAGGGGCACTAACCTTTTGTCTATTTTTGGTTTAAGCATTAGACACCTTTTTGCCTGCACGCTGCCTCCCGCTGTTTCCGACTATTAGCTACTGGCTGCCACCTACTGGTATGGAAGAGTATTACACGGTTACCCTGCCGAGTTCTAGACAGTACAGACACTCAACAACAACACATCATTTGCAGACTATAATTACTGGTTTGCAAAAAATATTTGTAACCCAAATAGGTGAAACTAGATAATCTCCCACGGCACACCAGACTATTACACTTATGTTATATTCATATTCCGGCTGTCAAAAAACTGTAAACTCATGCGATTAATCACAAAAAATATTGCATTGATAATGTATATTTTGTATTAATTTATTTTGAGCTCTTTAACCTTAACATTGAATGGTTACCTGAAAAGCGGCGTGGGTTTTATATAAGGTTAATGATCAGGTAGTGACATACAAAACCCAAAACCAGTGAATTTTGCACGTTGTGTAAATCGTAAACAAAATACATATCCTTTTCAAGCTATATTCAATTGAATGCACTGCGAAGACAAAATACTTAAAAGTTCGAACTGGAAAACCTTTTTTTTTTTTGCAAATAAAAGCTCATTTAGAATTTGATGCGTGCAACATGTTTAAAAAAAGCTGGCACAAGTTGCAAAAAAGTTGAGAAATGCTCATCAAACACTTATTTGGAACATCCCACATGTGAACAGGCTAATTAGGAACAAGTGGGTGCCATGATTGGGCATAAAATCAGCTTCCATGAAATGCTCAGTCATTCCCAAACAAAGATGGGGCGAGGGTCACCGCTTTTTGAACAAATGCATGAGCAAATTGTCAAACAGTTTTAAGTGTCAGAAAAATTGTACTTAAATTATCAAAAAGCTTTCCGTTCTCTGGGTTCCCAGTGAACAGACAAAAGCTGTCTTTGTTGCACCACGTCAAAGGCTTGGAAAATTCCGCTGTGTACGACGGGAGGAGACTGAAGGGGTTAGCTATTGTCATCCAAGACCTGCCCAAGCTCGATCCAGGACCAGTCCAAGCCCAAGGCATCTTTTTTTTGTGTTATTGTGACCAAAAACAAGAGCTGTTTACATACCCCCCATTCCTTTAGAAAAAGCTGTTGTTATGTAAACAGGGAATATCCAAATAAAAGAGGAGACCCGAACCTTTTTCTGTTAGAGCTTAATGACACTGTACAGGGGTACAGATGTATATGTTTCTCCTCGCTAACCCACATTGAATTCTGTCTCCGTTTGATTCTATGCTTTTTGTCCTGTTTAATACATGTCATCTGTGTTTGAACCTGACATTAAGAACAACATTTCCCAACGAGCTATTGCAAGGAATTTAGAAATTTCACCATCTACGATACGTGATATCATCAAAAGGTTCAGAGAATCTGTAGAAATGGCTGCACATAAAAAAGTGACATCAGTGTGTAAAGGATATCACCACATGGGCTCGGGAACACTTCAGAAAACAACTATCAGTAACTACAGTTTGTCGCTACATCTGTAAGTGCAAGTTAAAACTCGACTATGCAAAGCGAAAGCCATTTATCAACAACACCCAGAAACGCCTGCCGGCTTCACTTCGCCCGAGGTCATCTAAGATGGACTGACGCAAAGTGGTAAAGTGTTCTATGGTCTGACCAGTCCACATTTCAAATTGTTTTTGTAAACCGTGGATGTCGTGTCCTCAGAAAAAAAAAAGGAAAAGAACCATACAAATTGTTATAGGCGCAAAGTTGAAAAGCCAGCATCTGTGATGGTATGGGGGTGTATTAGTGCCCAAGGCATGGGTAACTTACACATCTGTGAAGGCACCAATAATGCTGAAAGGTACATAGGTATTGGAGCAACATATGTTGTCATCCAAGCAACGTTATCATGGACGCCCCTGCTTATTTCAGCAAGACAAAGCCAAGCCACGTGTTACAACAGCGTGACTTAATAGTCAAAGAGTAGTCTGGACCTGTCTCCCATTGAAAATGTGTGGCGCAATATGAAGCCTAAAATACCACAACGGAGACCCCGGACTGTTGAACAACTTAAGCTGTACATCAGGGGTGCCCACACTTTTTCTGCAGGCGAGCTACTTTTCAATTGACCAACTCAAGGGGATCTACCTCATTTTTATATATTATTTATATTTATTTATTTATGAAAGAGACATTTTTGTAAACAAGTTAAATGTGTTTAATGATAATACAAGCATGTGTAACACATATAGATGTCTTTCTTTCACGAAGACAAGAATATAAGTTGGTGTATTACCTGATTCTGATGACTTGCATTGATTGGAATCAGACAGTAATGATGATAACGCCCACATTTTCAAATGGAGGAGAAAAAAAGTTGTCCTTTCTGTACAATACCACATGAAAGTGGTTAGTTTTTGGCATCTAATTCATCCAGCTTCCATACACTTTACAAGAAAAACATTGGCGGCAAATTCCGTAGCTTGCTTGATTGACATTCACGGCACCCGAGGGTCTTGTGAGATGACGCTGGCTGCTGCCAGTTCATTATTATGAAAAAATGACAGAGAGGAAGGCGAGAAACACTTTTTATTTCAACAGACTTTCGCGCCGTCCCTTCCGTCAAAACTCTAAAGGCCGATTGCACATTTCCTATCTTCACAATAAAAGCCCTGCTTCATGCTGCCTGCGCTAACAAAATAAGAGTCTCGGAAAGCTGGCGTGCACAAGTGATGTGCACGCCAGCTTTCTGAGGGATCGCTTGTGCACGCCAGTTTTCCGAGACTCTGTATTTAGTTAGCGCAGGCAGCATGAAGCAGGGCTTTTATTGTGAAGATAGGAAATGTGCAGTCGGCCTTTAGAGTTTTGACAGAAGGTACGGCGCGAGAGTCTGTTGAAATAAAAAGTGTTTCTCGCCTTCCTCTCGGTCATTTTTTAATAATAATGATCTTGCAGCAGCCAGCGTCATCTCACAAGACCCTCCGGTACCGTGAATGTCATTTAAGTGACGTCTTGGTGAAGATTGATGATCACTAATTTTTAGGTCTATTTTTTTTAAAAGCCTGGCTCGAGATCGACTGACACACCCCCCGCGGTCGACTGGTAGCTCGCGATCGACGTAATGGGCACCCCTGCTGTACATCAAGCAAGAATGGGAAATAGTTCCACCTGAAAGGCTTCAAAATTTGGTCTCCTCAGTTCCCAAACATTTACTGAGTGTTGTTTAAGGGAAAGGCCATGTAACACAGTGGTAAAAATACCCCTGTGACAACTTTTTTGCAATGTGTTGCTGCCATTAAATTGTAAGTTAATGATTATTTGCAAAAAAATATAAATTAGTTTCTCAGTTGGAACATTAAATATCTGGTCTTTGCAGTTTATTCAATTGAATATAAGTTGAAAAGGATTTGCAAATCATTGTATTCTGTTTTTATTAATGAATTATACAACATGCAAACTTCACTGGTTTTGGGTTTGGTAAATCATTTGACAGCACTTATTCACATTCAGACATTAAACTAGTTGCGGCTTCATCAACAGCGCCTCTGCTGGTTGCAGCCAAGTATGGCACTCCATTTTTGCTTCATTGCTTCCATCCATTTTCTACCGCTTGTCCCTTTTTGGGGTTGTGGAGGGTGCTGGAGCCTATCTCAGCTGCATTCGGGCAGAAGGCGGTTTGCACGCTGGACATTACTTCAAGACAGAAATTAATCCGTTAATTCTTATGCCCGCCTCAAGTGTGCAGATTCACCCTGTCGCATGTTTCAAGTGTGTTTTTAACTTATTTGTGGTGTGTGTGTTTGTGTGTGGCGTCCTTTAGAGTCAAAGCCGCCACCGCCGGAAAGCAAGAACGGGAAGAAGACGCACGGCGGAGATGCGGGGGGAGGAGCTAAGTATTCCGTCTTCACCTGGTTTGTTGTCCTGGCGCTGTTGGGGGTGTGGAGCTCGGTGGCCGTCGTCTACTTTGATGTGGTCGACTACAACAGCGTCGTCGGTAAGTTAGCAGATGTTGGTGTGTTCTGTCCTTATAGTGAAGTGAAGTGAATTATATTTATATAGCGCTTTTCTCTAGCGACTCAAAGCGCTTTACATAGTGAAACCCAATATCTAAGTTACATTTTTAAACCAGTGTGGGTGGCACTGGGAGCAGGTGGGTAAAGTGTCTTGCCCAAGGACACAACGGCAGTGACTAGTATGGCGGAAGCGGGAATCGAACCTGCAACCCTCAAGTTGCTGACACGGCCGCTCTACCAACCGAGCTATAGTGCAGGGGTGTCCAAACTTTTTCCACTGCGTGCCGCACACTGAATAATCAAAGCAAGCGGTGGCTATTTATTTTAAAAAACAATACAATATATGTATAATAAACATACATTTAGGCCTCCACTCAGGCTTGATCCCGGGGACCCCAAAGGTTTTGGTAAAACAATGTTAAAAATGTGTCATTATTCAGTATTATTATTCAAGTTTTAAATCTCTAGATCAGGGGTCACCAACGCGGTGCCCGCGGGCACCAGGTAGCCCGTGAGGACCAAATGAGTAGCCCGCAGGCCTGTTCTAAAAATAGCTCAAATAGCAGCACTTACCAGTGAGCTGCCTCTTATTTTTTAAATTGTATTTATTTACTAGCAAGCTGGTTTCGCTTTGCTCGACATTTTTAATTCTAAGAGAGACAAAACTCAAATAGAATTTGAAAATCCAAGAAAATATTTGAAAGACTTGGTCTTCACTTGTTTAAATAAATTATTTATTATTTTACTTTGCTTCTTATAACTTTCAGAAAGACAATTTTAGAGAAAAAATACAACCTTAAAAATAATTTTAGGATTTTTAAACACATATACCTTTTTACCTTTTAAATTCCTTCCTCTTCTTTCCTGACAATTTAAATCAATGTTCAATTATTTTCTTTTTATTGTAAAGAATAATAAATACATTTTAAGTTAATTCTTCATTTTAGCTTCTGTTTTTTCGACGAAGAATATTTGTGAAATATTTCTTCAAACTTATTATGATTAAAATTAAAAAAAATTATTCTGGGAAATCTAGAAAATCTGTAGAATCAAATTTAAATATTATTTCAAAGTCTTTTGAATTTCTTTTAAAATTTTTGTTTTGAAAAAATGTGGAAGAAATAATGATTTGTGTTTGTTAGAAATATAGCTTGGTCCAATTTGTTATATATTCTAACAAAATGCAGATTGGATTTTAACCTATTTAAAACATGTCATCAAAATTCTAAAATGAATCTTAATCAGGAAAAATTACTAATGATGTTCCATAAATTATTTTTTTAATTTTTTCTAAAAGATTAGAATTAGCTAGTTTTTCTCTTTTTTTTTTTCCGGTTGAATTTTGAATTTTAAAGAGTCGAAATTGAAGATAAACTATGTTTCAAAATTTAATTTTCATTTTTTTCCTGTTTTCCCCTCTTTTAAACCGTTCAATTAAGTGTTTATTTCATCATTTATTCTCTACAAAAAACCTTTCGTAAAAGGAAAAAAAATGTACGACGGAATGACAGACAGAAATACCTATTTTTTATTTATATATATATATATATATATATATATATATATATATATATATTTATTATTATTTTTTTTTTATTAAAGGTAAATTGAGCAAATTGGCTATTTCTGGCAATTTATTTAAGTGTGTATCAAACTGGTAGCCCTTCGCATTAATCATTACCCAAGAAGTAGCTCTTGGTTTCAAAAAGGTTGGTGACCCCTGCTCTGGATCAACATTAGGTCTATCTGTCAATATGACGTTTTTAAAGATTTAAGTTGTATGCTCTTTTTGTAAAAAAAAAAAACATGTTTTTTTTATTGAAAAAAAACACAAACTATGCAATATTTTCACCCAATAAAATTTTGAAGTAGAATGTTTGAGATTATATAATAATTGGAACTGGAAAAAGGTCAACAACTAATAACACCATTGATTTTAATTCAGTATTATTTTTTGTGCAATGACACTTAAAAACAAAACACACTGATCCAAAAGGGTCCTACTCATTAAAGTGTTAAAAAATATATACATATATATATTTTTTTTACTGTTTACTTTTAACACAATGGTCTCGAGGTCAACTTCGGATCCATCCGTCAATTATAATTTTTTTTTTTTGTTTATGTTTTTTGTTTGTTCGTTTTAGGCCATTCTTTAAAAAAAAAAAAACAGCCCAGTTTTTTATATGGCAAACACAAAATATCCAACATTTGCCCCAAAAAATATCTCAAAGTGGAATATTTAATGTGACGTAATTGGAGCCTTGAATTGGTCAATAATTCATAATCGATTTTGATTCACTATTTTTTTTTTAAAGAGAGAAACAGCCTGCATGGCAGCTTTGTGTTATTAGAGTAAACATTGCAACATGTTCTTGTTACATTTCACTTGTTTGCTCTTTTATACCACTTTTTATGTTTTTCATTTTTTTCCATAGTGTTTTTAAAATGTGCCGTGGGGCCGTTAAAAAATGGCCCCCGGGCCGCACTTTGGACACCCCTGTTATAGTGGAACACCTCTGACAATGCACACAGGAAGCTGTCACCTTGCGGCTGTAAAAGTCTCACGCTGACAATTGCTACTTGTGGTCTATGGTCAACTTCCTGTTAAGAGAAAAAAAAATAACTAGGTCATGTTCTTGTGACAGTGAAAAAAACTGACAGTGTAGAAATAATACATACTGTACATTAGAGATGTCCGATAATGGATTTTTTGCCGATATTGTCCAACTCTTAATTACTGATTCCGATATCAACCGATATCGATATATACAGTCGTGGAATTAACACGTTATTATGCCTAATTTTGTTGTGATGCCCCGCTGGATGCATTAAACAATATAACAATGTTTTCCAAAAATAAATAAACTCAAGTTATGGGAAAAAAAATGCCAACATGACACTGCCATATTTATTATTGAAGTCACAAAGTGCATTATTTTGTTTAATATGCCTCAAAACAGCAGCTTGGAATTTGGGACATGCTCTCCCTGAGAGAGCATGAGGAGGTTGAGGTTGGCGGGGTTGGGTGGGGGTAGTGAGTAGCGGGGGGTGTATATTGTTAGTACTGCAAGGGGTTCTGGGTATTTGTTCTATTGTGTTTCATTTGTGTTACGGTGCAGATGTTCTCCCGAAATGTGTTTGTCATTCTTGTTTGGTGTGGGTTCACAGTGTGGCGCATATTTGTAACAGTGTTAAAGTTGTTTATACGGCCACCCTCAGTGTGACCAAGTATGACTTGCATTCACTTGTGTGTGTGTGTAAGGCCGTAGATATTATGTGATTGGGCCGGCACGCAAAGGCAGTGCCTTTAAGTTCTGTACTTCTCCCTACGTCCGTGTACACAGAGGCGATTTAAAAAGTCATAAATTTTACTTTTTGAAACCGATACCGATGATTTCTGATATTACATTTTAAAGCATTTATCGGCCGATATTATCGGCAGTCCGATATTATCGGACATCTCTACTGTACATGCACTGTATTGTAATGCAGGGGTCTTTTTGACCTTGGGGCCCAACTTTTCCACTACAGAGGGACCCACTCAAAAATGAACACTCAATAATTATATCTAACCTACTTACAATTTACAAACTTGCCGAATGATATGCAAGCACGTGTTAATCACAAATTATATTATTTATTTAACACATAATAAACCTTAGACTTAGGTCAGGCTGATTAGAAAAATAAGTTCTATCCAAACATACTGCATAGGAAGGGATTAAAAAATAACTTGACAAAAAATACATTGACGTTATTAATCAGTCGGGCCGTCTTCCCGGTCCCTCTTTGTTTGTTTTTGCTTGACAAGCCTCTGTCTGCAACACTCGGCGGTATAGCTCGGTTGGTAGAGTGGCCGTGCCGGCAACTTGAGGGTTCCAGGTTCGATCCTAGTCATGGCCGTTGTGTCCTTGGGCAAGGCACTTTACCCACCTGCTCCCAGTGCCACCCACACTGCTTTAAATTTAACTTAGATATCGGGTTTCACTATGTAAATGCACTTTGAGTCACTAGAGAAAAGCGCTATATAAATATAATTCACTTCATTAAAGGAGCGGCACGAGTTTCATGTTCCGTTATTCAATAAGCGCAACAGAGATGGATGACAAAAATGAGACTATTGTATACGAGGAGCAGGCAGCAGCTCACACATTCTCATACTTTCTGTAACATCCAGAAATAAATTATGTCAGCCAGTTTGTAGAATACATAATATATAAGCTACGAGGTAAACTTGCAATGTATTAAAGGCCTACTGAAACGAGATTTTCTTATTTAAACGGGGATAGCAGGTCCATTCTATGTGTCATACTTGATCATTTCGCGATATTGCCATATTTTTGGTACTTTAACTTTAAAGGCCTACTGAAAGCCACTACTACCGACCACGCAGTCTGATAGTTTATATATCAATGATGAAATATTAACATTGCAACACATGCCAGTACGGCCTTTTTAGTTTACTAAATTGCAATTTTAAATTTCGCGCGGAAGTATCATGCTGAAACGTCGCGGTATGATGATGCGTGCGTGTGACGTCACGCATTGTAGAGGACATTTTGTTCCAGAACCGTTCCCAGCTATAAGTCGTCTGTTTTCATCTCATAATTCCACAGTATTATAGACCTCTGTGTTGCTGAATCTTTTGCAATTTGTTCAATGAATATTGGAGCCGTCAAAGAAGAAAGCTGTAGGTGGGAAGCGGTGTATTGCGCCCGCCTTCAGCAACACAAACACGATGTAATTCATTGTTTACATTCCCGAAAGATGACAGTCAAGCTTTACTATGGAACAGAGATGTCAAGCGAACATGGTTGGATTGGACCACACACACAAATTACAGCGTATTATGCAGCGATCATTTCGAAAGATCGTGTTTCGAAGAGGGTCCCTTGCAAAGGGCGGAGATGGGTATCGCCATCACCTGTCGACTGGTGCTGAAGAAAGGTGTGGGGCCGACCTTCAGGTTGTACAGGTACGACCATATAATCTCACTAAAACACTAGTAACACAATAAGCAGATAAGGGATTTTCCAGAATTATTCTAGTAAATGTGTCTAATAACATCTGAATCACTCCCACTGCCCTCGTTTTTTTTTTTTTTTCAAGTCCTTCACTCTCACTTTCCTCATCCCCGAATCTTTCATCCTCGCTCAAATTAATGGGGAAATCGTCGCTTTCTCGGTCCGAATCGCTCTCACTGCTGGTGGCCATGATTGTAAACAATGTTCAGATGTGAGGAGCTCCACAACCCGTGACGTCACGCGCACATCGTCTGCTACTTCCGGTACAGGCAAGGCTTTTTTATTAGCGACCAAAAGTTGCGAACTTTATCGTCAATGTTTGTCTACTAAATACTTTCAACAAAAATATGTCAATATCGCAAAATGATCAAGTATGACACATAGAATGGACCTGCTATCCCCGTTTAAATAAGAAAATATCATTTTAGTAGGCCTTTAACTTTACAGTCAAGAAATACTGCTGTAATGTGTAGCCCCCTAGTGGTAAATTCGTGTATTGCTCTCATGTTTGTTGCTTGAAGCTGTGATGAGTGACCACCATTGACGTGACGTCAGTGGGACACTTTTAGGACTGAAAGGAAAATAGACGTCTGTCATTGTCTTCTCTGTGTTGTCTCCGCACGCAGCCAGAGCCGAGGAGTTTCGTATGAACTTCTCGCAAGTTTTACAAGGTAAAGTTGGAAACACGTCAAAGTTTAGATGTTCACATCCCGTTGACTTTATTTTGGTACTTCCTGTTCCCACTCATACGTCCATCCTGTGCAGCTCGACGGGTTGAATGTCAACACCACTCCTCCAAATTGTGTCCAATCTTGTTTTATACTCATTTTGATTGTCTCTTGGTGATGATAGTATAGAACTTGTGATGGCGTTTGATGTCCAAATATATTTATAAATTAGTAACCTCCATCATTGTTGTCCTTCCTTCCACTTCAGGGAAGCTGAAGGCCTACGACACAGACGGAGATGGCGACTTCGATGTGGAAGACGCCAAAGTCCTGCTTGGCAAGTCCCCTCTATTACTATCATTATCTTATAAACCCCGATTCCATATGAGTTGGGAAATTGTGTTAGATGTAAATATAAACAGAATACAATGATTTACAAATCATTTTCAACCCATATTCAGTTGAATATGCTACAAAGACAACATATTTGATGTTCAAACTGATAAACATTTTTTTGTTGTTGCAAATAATCATTAACTTTAGAATTTTATGCCAGCAACACGTGACAAAGAAGTTGGGAAAGGTGGCAATAAATACTGATAAAGTTGAGGAATGCTCATCAAACACTTATTTGGAACATCCCACAGGTGTGCAGGCTAATTGGGAACAGGTGGGTGCCATGATTGGATATAAAAACACCTTCCCAAAAAATGCTCAGTCTTTCGCAAGAAAGGATGGGGCGAGGTACACCCCTTTGTCCACAACTGCGTGAGCAAATAGTCAAACAGTTTAAGAACAACGTTTCTCAAAATGAAATTGCAATACATTTAGGGATTTCAACATCTACGGTCTATAATATCATCAAAAGGTTCAGAGAATCTGGAGAAATCACTCCACGTAAGCGGCATGGCCGGAAACCAACATTGAATGACCGTGACCTTCGATCCCTCAGACGGCACTGTATCAAAAACTGACATCAATCTCTAAAGGATATCACCACATGGGCTCAGGAATACTTCAGAAAACCACTGTCACTATATACAGTTCGTAGCTACATCTGTAAGTGTGACATCCATTGCTTTTGGTCCCCTAGGGGGTGGGGGGGTTGCCCACATATGACTGGTCCTCTCCAAGGTTCTCATAGTCATCATTGTCACTGGCGTCCCACTGGGCGTGAGTTCTCCTTGCCCACTGGGTGTGAGTTTTCCTTGCCCTTATGTGGGTTCTTCCGAGGATGTCGTAGTCGTAGTGGTTTGTACAGTCCTTTGAGACATTTGTGATTTAGGGCTATATAAATAAACATTGATTGATTGATTGAAGTTATAAATGATAATAAATGATAAATGGGTTGTACTTGTATAGCGCTTTTCTACCTTCAAGGTACTCAAAGCACTTTGACACTACTTCCACATTCACCCATTCACACACACATTCACACACTGACGGAGGGAGCTGCCATGCAAGGCGCCAACCAGCACCCATCAGGAGCAAGGGTGAAGTGTCTTGCTCAGGACACAACGGACGTGACGAGGTTAGTACTAGGTGGGAATTGAACCAGGGACGCTCGGGTTGCGCACGGCCACTCTCCCCACTGCGCCACGCCGTCCCTGAAAGCTCTACTATGCAAAGCGAAGCCATTTTTCAACAACATCCAGAAACGCCGCAGGCTTCTCTGGGCCCGAGATCATTTAAGATGGACTGATGCAAAGTGAAAAAGTGTTCTGTGGTCTGACGAGTCCACATTTTAAATTGTTTTTGTAAATATTCGACATCGTGTCATCCGGACCAAAGGGGATGCGAACCATCCAGGCTGTTATAAACGCAAAGTTCAAAAGCCAGCATCTGCGACGGTATGGGGAATGGGAAATAATTCCACTTTCAAAGCTTCGACAATTAGTTTCCTCAGTTCCCAAACGTTTATTGAGTGTCGTTAAAAGAAAAGGTGATGCAACACAGTGGTGAACATGCCCTTTCCCAACTACTTTGGCACGTGTTGCAGCCATGAAATTTTAAGTTAATAATTATTTGCAAAGTTTATGAGTGCGAACATCAAATATCTTGTCTTTGTAGTGCATTCAATTGAATATGGGTTGAAAAGGATTTGCAAATCATTGTATTCTGTTTTTATTTACCTTTAACACAATTCCCCAACTCAAATGGAAACGGGGTTTGTATTACAGTATATTTACTGAATCTCGTATCCATGAGAGCACTGAGGTGGTTTACGGTAACGCAGTAGCACACGGGCGGCGTCCATACGGGCCATGAAGACCTGCTGAGTCGTGTGTTCGTGGTAGAACCTCCCGATTATGGTCTCGGTCAAGTTCACCTAAAGATAAGCAATGCCAGAGTTGATGGAACTCGCAGGGAAGTCAGAGCCAAAATGGCCGCATCTGTTTCTTAGTGGCCGAGTGGGCATAGGAAGTGAGACAGCAAGTAAGGGATGTTGGCTGCTGGCGACAACTTTAACTCACTTTCTTTCTCTTTCCCGCATCTTCATCTTTCATTTGATGACATCCTTCTATCATTTCTTCCTTAAATCATGTCTTCTCTTTAAGTTGCACCCCGCCCTCGCCATCGCCACCCTTCCTTGTCTTCTTTTCTCCCCTCTTTCTCTCTCTCCCCTCTCGCTCTCGTCAGGCCTGACCAAAGATGGGGACGCTAGTGCGAGAGAGGAGTCGCTTGGCGAGGTTGTGAATATTTTAGCGGAGGAAGGTTCCGATTGGATGTACGGCTTCTTCACCTTCCTGTGTGACGTAGTGAGCTCACCTGTAGAGCGGGGTGACGACGATGAGGAGGAGGAGGAGGAGGATGGCGGGGAAGAAGAGGAAAAGGAGGCTGGGATGCGCAAGGAGGACGTGGAAGTCAAAGGGGTCATATTGGACCTGCAGAACCAATAGGACGAGCAGGATGGAGGCGGGGTCAAGCTGGGTGGACAGAAAACCATATTAAGAAAAACTGTGGCTGGAATTGTTCATTTATTTATGACTAATCAAATATGTAAAGTTCATCTTAATGTAAGTCAGTGTGTGTGTGAGCGAGACTAGCGATATTTTGTGGGAATATGTTGTCAACCTGCGCACTATTCACACGTCAGGACCAACAAGGCCTTTTCTGCTGACTTTACATAAATCAGGGGTGTCCAAAGTACGGCCCACAGCTAATCATTTACCGGCCCACCACACATTCTGGAAAAATTGCAAAATTGATAGTATTGCAAAAAAAAAAAAAAAAAACATTTTAAAAAAGTGGAATGAGGTGAAATCTAATGAGAAAAAGTGGCAGTGTTGTCGTTGTGGTTTGTGCAGCCCTTTGAGACACTAGTGATTTAGGGCTGTATAAATAATCAATGATTGATTTAATGTTGACACAAAGCTGCCATGCAGGCAGTTGTTTTTTTTTCCTTTTGTCTTTTTCTTTTTTTTCCATTGCTAAAAAAAAGGACAAAAAAAATCTATGTTATAAGGAATTATTACTTAAAAATTATCACTTTAAAATGTTTTATGTGGAAAAATATTGCATATGTTGTGTGTTTGCCCATATAAAAACATCAAAGTTGTGAGAAAAGAGCATAAAACAAACTAAATAATAGGTCAAACTTAAAATCGACAGATATATCGGAAGTTGATCTTGGAATTTAAGTGTTAAAAGTAAAAAAAATAATAATAAAAATGCATCACTTTATGAGTGGGGAACCTTTCGGATCTCAAATATATTTAGTAGGATTTTATTTAACTTTTCACTGGGATTACTCAAAAATATTAAATAATTAAAATCAATGGTGTCCTGCATTATTGATCTTTGAGGGCTTTAATTGCTAAATAAAGGAACTCTCCTGAAGGAATCAATAAAGTACTATCTATCTATCTATCTATCTATCTATCTATCTATCTATCTATCTAAATACTGCATATTTCAGTTTTACTATAAAAAACAAAGTTGTCTTTGAAAGAAAAGGCATAAAACCTTATTTGTTTTACTTTATATCAACCTCAAGTTGATATAGAGATTAACTGTAAGCATTAAATAAAAAATAATAATAATTTGAATTATTTTTAACATTTTAATGACTGAGACCCTCTATGCTCCCCAGGAGCCTAGGGATAAAAAAAAAAAATCCATATATTTTGTTATGGTTTGAAAATGAAAAATATCAAAATGGCCTCCGCATGCTTAAATTTTTCCGTGTGCGGCCCTCTGTGGAAAAAGTTTGGACACCCCTGACATAAATCATGATCATAAATTGATAAAATATCTTTTTGGTTTGCATTCACTTTTCTTAAATATATAAACGTATCATATTCTCTTCACGTCATATTAGGCTCCAGTGTTGCTGATTTTGCCGTAAAGCTTTAATCCAGGAGTCTCACATACGCGGGACAATTGCGGCCTGCGAGGCGTTTTTTTTCCCGGCCCCCACCTTAATATGAAAGTTTATTGTTAGTGCGGCCCGCAAGTTTTATATGAATGGCGCTTGACAGCGTTGTGTTGTTTGGGTCCAAAATGGCTCTTTCAACGTTCTGGGTTGCCTACCCCTGCATTAGCGGAAAAGCGGCAAATGTGTGAAAGCGACAGAGACGTTGCCATGGAGACGAGGGTTTTCATACGTGGCTGGCTGCAGGCTCACCGCGACACCTGTCCGTACGTAATAACAGTCCCCGATAACCTGGACCAATTCAAACCGTCATTTGTTTTTTTTTTATTGTTTAATTTGCATTGCCTCACACGATGAACACTACATATAGTTGTGATCAAAATTATTCAACCCCTACACAATTCTGGTGTTTTAGCAAGTTGGACATTTATTCCGTATTTTGTTTGTAGTCATATCAAATAAAGATGTGTCAAATAGACAAATACAACTTAAATTGTAACACTGTATTTTACAAAATACCAAAAAAGGACATTTTTCTTAATATCTCTTTGACAAAATGATTCAACCCCCTAGTTCCATGCATCTTTAGTACTTAGTAGAACACCCTTTGGCAGTAATGACATCCTTCAAAGGTGATACATAAGCGGACACAAGCTTCTTGCAAGCATCTACAGCTATTTTAGCCCATTCCTCTTGGGCAAAGGCCTCCAGTTCATTCATATTCTTGGGCTTGCGTGCTGCAACTGCCTTCTTCAAGTCCCACCACAGCTTTTCTAGAGGATTTAGGTCTGGCAACTGTGAAGGCCACTCCTGAGTCTTCCAGCCCTTCTTCTGCAACCACTCTGATGTTGATTTGGTGTTTTGCTTGGGATCCTTGTCTGTTGGAAGGTCCAACGTCTCCCAAGCCTCAGCTTTGTCACTGACTTCATGACATTTGCAGCTAATATATCCTGCTAGGAAATAGAATTCATAATGCCTTGAACGCGCTGGAGATTCCCGGTACCTGAGGCAGAGAAACAACCCTAGAGCATGATTGACCCCCCACCATGCTTTACAGTAGGCGAGGTGTTCTTCTCTTTGTAAGCTTCATTTTTCCTCCTCCATTCACAGGCCCAAAGAGTTCCAGTTTTGTCTCATCACTCCATAGAACTGTTTCCCAAAACCTTTGGGGTTTGTCCAGATGATTTTTGCCATACTGGAGTCATTTTTACTTGTGCCTGGTAGTCAGAAGTGGGGTGCGCTTGGGAGTTCTGGCATGGAGGCCTTCATCCCGTAGTGCACGCCTTATTGTCTGGGACGAAACCTGCGTCCCCGCTCTGCAATGTCCTGTTGTAGTTCCTCAGCTGTTACCCGGGGGTTTTTCACCACTGTACGCTTCAAATACTGGACAGCAGTTGCACATAGCATCCTCTTTCTACCACGCCCAGGTAGTCTTTCCACTGTGCGTTTAGCTTTAAACTTGCGATTATGCTCCCAACTGTGTCTCTTGGAATGTGTAATGTCGTTGCTATTTTCTTATATCCATATCCTTTCTTATGAAGTGAAGTGAATTATATTTATATAGCGCTTTTCTCAAGTGACTCAAAGCGCTTTAAATAGTGACAAATATCTAAGTTACATTTAAACCAGTGTGGGTGGCACTGGTAGCAGGTGGGTAAAGTGTCTTGCCCAAGGACACAACGGCAGTGACTAGGATGGCACAAGCGGGAATCGAACCTGCAACCCTCAAGCTGCTGGCACGGCCACTCTACCAACCGAACTATGCCACCCCTTGACAGCGTTGTGTTATTTGGGTCCAAAATGGCTCTTTCAACCTTCTGGGTTGCCTACCCTTGGCGTTAGCGGAAAAGCGGCAAATGAGTGAAAGCGACAGAGACGTTGCCATGGAGACAAAAGTTTTCTCACCGCGACACCTGTCCGTCCGTAATAACAGTCCCCGATAACCTGGACCAATTCAAACCATCATTTGTTTTTTTTTATTGTTTAATTTGCATTGCCTCACACGATGAACACAACATATAGTTGTGATCAAAATTGAAGAGAAATTACCTCCTCTCTTGACTTCTTTGACCACTCCCTGGACTTCACCATGTTGCAAATACACCATTGACCATCTACAAGAAGCTGAGCGTCGCAGTCTTTTTCACTCAGTTTAATTGTTGCTCGTTATGGTTCTAATCAGTTCTACAGGTGTTTTCAACACCTGATTGAAAAGACCTTATTCAAATTCTGTTCTTAAGAGTTATGATCTTCAAGGGGTTGAAAAATGTTGTCAATGAGATATTAAGTTGTTTGGTATGTTACAAAATATAATTCAAGTTGCATTTGTCTATTTGACGCAGCTTTATTTGATATGACTAAACATATCAAATGTTTTTTTGATATACTGGAGTCAATTTTGCTTGTGCCTGGTAGTCAGAAGTGGGGTGCGCCTGGGAGTTTATATGATTATAAACATAGTCATTAGAGTTTATATGACTATAAACATAGTCATATCAATATTTGCAATATTGAGAGGTGCAATATAGAGATGCAATATTTCTTTGTATATAAACATAGTCGTGGCGGATCGGTGCGGCGTCTTCAGTAATGCGAACATTGTATCGATCCGTTGTGGGGAAGAAGGAGCTGAGCCGGAAGGCAAAGCTCTCAATTTACCGATTGATCTACGTTCCCATCCTCACCTATGGTCATGAGCTTTGGGTCATGACCGAAAGGATAAGATCACGGGTACAAGCGGCCCAAATGAGTTTCCTCTGCCGTGTGGTGGGTCTCTCCCTTAGAGATAGGGTGAGAAGCTCTGTCATCCGGGAGGAACTCAAAGTAAAGCCGCTGCTCCTCCACATCGAGAGGAGCCAGATGAGGTGGTTCGGGCATCTGGTCAGGATGCCACCTGAACGCCTCCCTAGGGAGGTGTTTAGGGCACGTCCAGCCGGTAGGAGGCCACGGGGAAGACCCAGGACACGTTGGGAAGACTATGTCTCCCGGCTGGCCTGGGAACGCCTCGGGATCCCCCGGGAAGAGCTAGACGAAGTGGCTGGTGAGAGGGAAGTCTGGGCTTCCCTGCTTAGGCTGCTGTCCCCGCGACCCGACCTCGGATAAGCGGAAGATGATGGATGGATGGATGGATGGACTATAAACAAAATATGGAATAAATGACCAACTTGCTAAAACACCAAAATTGTGTGGGGGTTGAATAATTTTCATCACAACTGTATACTTATATATGACGCCGGATAACACTCAGGGAGCCGTCATTGTTTTGCGCTCGCTATTCTGGTACTTTCCCGACCGACCGCCGTGTTGCTGTAGGGAGGAAAAGCGGAACGACACACATTGCGGAAACAACATTATTCTCCTTGCGTCGGCTAAATACAAATATATTCCACAACCCCAAACATGTCTTTTTCATAGCCTGCAGAGTCGAGAGAGGTTTGTGATGAGTAAAGACAATTCCAGGAAAAGTGGGAGATGCAATATTTCTTTGTAGAGCACAAGGGCACCCCAACGTGTCTTATTTGCACAGAGAAAGTTGCGGTGCACAAAGAATACAATTTGAAACGTCATTATACAACTAGACATGCTGAGGAGTATGCAACTTTATTTATTTATTTATTTTTTAATCTTTTTTGCGGCCCAGCCTCACCCAGACTCTGCGTCCAGTGGCCCCCAGGTAAAGTGAATTTGAGACCCCTGTTTTAATTCAATCAGAGTCCCGCTAGTTTGTTGCCAACACTGTATGAATTCTACCGGAGGCCTTCCGAATCAACAATGCGGCGGCGGTCTGTGCCGTGTAGGCGAACTGAGCGATAGACAGTTGCAATAACCCACAAGTGTCAAACTCAAGATTTTATTTAGCCCTCGAAAGCCTGGAAATATTATGTATCAATAAAGTACTGTAACTTTTCATACTAAATGTATTATTTCTTTCTATTTTGGGAGAAAAAAAAAGATGTACTCCATGTAATCGCAAATGATGTTAACGTAGGGCTTCACGGTGGCAGAGGGGTTAGTGCGTCTGCCTCACAATACGAAGGTCCTGCAGTCCTGGGTTCAAATCCAGGCTCGGGATCTTTCTGTGTGGATTTTGCATGTTCTCCCCGTGAATGCGTGGGTTTCCTCCGGGTACTCCGGCTTCCTCCCACCTCCAAAGACATGCACCTGGGGATAGGTTGATTGGCAACACTAAATGGGCCCTAGTGTGTGAATGTGAGTGTGAATGTTGTCTGTCTATCTGTGTTGGCCCTGCGATGAGATGGCGACTTGTCCAGGGTGTACTCCGCCTTCCGCCCGATTGTAGCTGAGATAGGCGCCAGCGCCCTCCGCGACCCCAAAAAAGGGAATAAGCGGTAGAAAATGGATGGATGTTAACGTAAATATTGTCTAATTATGCAAAAATGTATTATCAAACATTCAAACCATTTTTTAAATAGAATAAAATACTAATAATAATGATTTCAAAGCAGGTTGTCCATCAAACCATGCAATGTAAAAGTAGCAATATACATCATGGCAAAATCGGGAAATTTACCCCTTTTTTATTTTTTTTTACTGTAATAAAATGTGGTGCCGTTTTTGGCATTTAAAGTAATACACTGAAAATCTACAGTTGTTGATTTGCGGTAAAAAACAAAAAAAACAAACAAACCAACTGGTAGCTCACATGACAAAATGTTCCTGTATAATTGCATTTTTTTAAATTTACAGTAAAAAAAAAGAAATGTAAATTTTACAGTAAAAATCTGGTAACCGAGCTGCCATTTTTTTTTTTTTTTACCATAAAAACAGCAGTACTGTTTTTCAATTTACAGTAACACACACGAAATTTTCAGGTGAAATTATTGCAACTTACCATATATTATTTTCCATTTTAGTTTAAAAAAAATCTACTAATAAATTGCATTAAAGTTAAAGTACCAATGATTGTCACACACACACTAGGTGTGGCAAAATTATTCCCTGCATTCGACCCATCACCCTTGATCACCCCCCTGGGAGGTGAGGGGAGCAGTGGGCAGCAGCGGTGGCCACGCCCGGGAATCATTTTTGGTGATTTAACCCCCAATTCCAACCCTTGATGCTGAGGTCCCATTTTTATAGTCTCTAGTATATAGTCTATAGTCCAGGGGTGTCCAAAGTGAGACCCGGGGGCCATTTCGGGCCCGCGGGTCATTCTTTAACGGCCCCATGGCACATTTTAAAAATACAATTGAAAAAATTAAAAAACATAAAAAGTGGTATAAAAGCGCAAACAGGTGAAATGTAACAAGAAAATGTTGCAATTTAATAACACAAAGCTGCCATGCAGGCTGTTTCTTTCTTTAAAAAATAATAATGAATCAAAATCAATGTCGTTTTGAATTATTGACCTATTCAAGGCTTCAATTACGTCACATTAAATATTCCTCTTTGAGATATTTTTTGGGGGAAAATGTTGCATATTTTGTGTTTTGCCATATAAAAAACTGAGGTGTGTTTTTAAAGAAGGGCCTAAAACAGGGGTAGGGAACCTATGGCTCGCGAGCCAGATGTGGCTCATTTGATGACTGCATCTGGCTCTCGGATAAATCTGAGCTAACATTGCTTAACACAATAAGTAATGAATAATTCCACTTGTAATTACAGTGTTAAAAATGACGTTCAAAATATAAAACATTTTCATGCATTTTTAATCCATCCATCCGTTTTCTACCGCACCTGTTCAAGAAGTTGCGTTAATGGTAAGACGTTATTTATTCATTTTTGGTTAGTGTGGGGCTTGCCCTCCTGGGGGTTCTTCAGACCACCGAGTACTGACATGAGAGCCTGTTTCAGGGTTACAATATTGTTTTATTTTTCAATAAGTCTCTCAGTTGCTTTCCAGCAATTGTCTTTTTCTCTTTTGTTCTCGCTCGCGCTCTGGCTCCAGCCCCAACCCCATCTCTCCCCCTGGCTGCTGCTTATAACAGAGCGATAGGTTATTAGATAAAAAAGCCCAGGTGGGCCATTATTGCACCTGTCCCTGATTTCGAGCCCGATCCTGGCAACACCCTGCTTCGCTGCAGGCCCACAGGCCACGCCACCTCCACAGTTAGCTTCAGATTAACAATGTTATTACAAAGAATAAGAGACCTATTATACTCTAAAAATGTTGGTCTTACTTAAAAATGCACGTGTTTAGTTGTGTTCAGTGTTAAAAAAAAAATATATGGCTCTTACGGAAATACATTTTAAAATATTTGGCTTTTTGGCTCTCTCAGCCAAAAAGGTTCCCGACCCCTGGCCTAAAACAAACAAAAAACATAAACAACAATAAAACTTAAAATTGACGGATATATCTGAAGTTTATCTCAAGATTATTGTGCTAAAAGTAAACAGTAAAAAAAATTGTATTATTTATTTTTTAACACTTTAATGATTAGGACGCTTTTGGACCCCCAATTATTTTAGTGTGATTTGTTTTTAGTTGTCATTGCTCCAAAAATAATAATGAATCAAAATCCAAACTTAAGGCTCTAATTATTATATAATCTCAAATATTCCACTTAAAAAAGTTATTGGGTGAAAATATTGCATATTTTTTCAATTTTTTTTTTATGTTGATTTACAGATTTAAAAATTGCATAATAATAAAAATAATAATACTAAATAATTACATATTTTTGATAAAAAATTTTACCGGGATCATAACTGAGTGGAGGCCTAAAAGTATATTTTTTATATATATATTGTATTGGTTTTTAAAATAAAAATGATGAAAATGGCCCCCGCTTGCTTTGATTTTTTTAGTGGAAAAAGTTTGGGCACCCCTGCTATAGTCTTTGTTATGACTCTTTGGTTTGACTTCACAACCTACCAATCCCAGGGCGGGGACTCTAACCACTAGGCCACTGAGTAGATTGTGTAATAATAGTGTTCACTGTTCGAAACAGCCCTCTGGGGCCAAACATAACTGCGATGTGGCCCTCAGTGAATACCACTTTGACAATATAATAGCCAATCAGATTGCGAGTTTTTGACAGTCTGCCTCCCTGGGTTGCAACACATTGAACCACTGAACGTCATTAATTCCTCCTGTGACTGGATACTCATTTGTGACTCGCAAGTGAGTATCCAACCACAAGCTGCGAGTTACAAATCAACAGAGCAGCACGTAAGCCATACTCTGCTGGCCGAGAAATCTGATCTCAACTCGCTTTTTTTAACCCACTTTTTTTGCCCGAGGAGAGCAAAACGTTGATTTGGTTACAGGTGTCCTTGCAAGGACATTTTAACAGTAGCCGGCTCCCGACCGAGTTAACCTGGCCCTGCAGGTGAAAGGGTTTGTCCGCCGCTTCCAATCCAATCAGCCAACTATAAGCGCTAATACTGGTTTATAACTTCCGACGGGTGCTGCAAAGTGTGAGTTCAATTATTTTATTTCTTTATTTTTTCCAGTTTATTATGTTTTTACAGTCATTCTAATTTTGACAGTACCACGTAGAAATATATTTTAGTTTCCGACGCGGATTAAATTGATCTCAACTCTGTACACTGCTGCTGGAATTTTAATTTTCCTGAAGGAACTCTCCTGAAGGAATCAATAAAGTACTATCTATCTATGAAAAGTAGGCCGTTTTGTACACTATTAAAGGGGAACATTATCACAATTTCAAAAGAGTTGAAAACAATAAAAATCAGTTCCCAGTGGCTTGTTTTATTTTTCAAAGTTTTTTTCAAAATTTTACGCCTCCCGGAATATCCCTAAAAAAAATTTTTGATTTTCGCTATTTGCGATGCGACTGTCCATTTCCCTGTGACGTCATACAGGCCAATACAAACAACATGGCGGTTACCACAGCAAGATATAGCGACATTAGCTTGGATTCAGACCTGGATTTCAGCGGCTTAAGCGATTCAACAGATTACGCCTGTATTGAAACAGATGGTCGGAGTATGGAGGCAGATAGTGAAAACAAAGTTGAAGAAGAAACGGAAGCTATTGAACGAATAGCTATTGACGCTATTCGACCATAGCATGGGTGTACCTAATGAAGTGGCTCATAGCATGGCTGCCTTATTAGCATCGCCGGTAAAATGTGCAGACCAAACGATCAGGACTTTCGCATCTTTTGACACTGGAGCAACTTAAATATGTCGATTTGTAAGTGTTTGTTTCGCATTAAATGTGGGTATCTAGTTTCAAATGTACATACAGCTAGCGTAAATACCATGTTAGCATCGATTAGCATTGCATGTTAGCATCGATTAGCTGGCAGTCATGTTGCGACCAAATATGTCTGATTAGCACATAAGTCAACAAGAACAAAACTCACCTTTGTGATGTCGTTGACTTAATAGTTGCAAATGCATCTGCAGGTTATCCATACATTTCTGTGCCATGTCTGTCTTAGCATCGCCGGTCAAATGTGAAGACACTTTGGTACATTCAATGGGGGTCTGGCGGCAGATTTCTTGCCAGTGGTGCAACTTGAATCCCTCCCTGTTAGTGTTGTTACAACCTCCGACAACACATCGACGAGGCATGATGTCTCCAAGGTTCCAAAAAATAGTCAAAAAAACGGAAAATAACAGAGCTGAGACCCAGTGTTTGTAATGTTTTGAAAATGAAAATGGCGGCTGTATTACCCCGGTGACGTCACGTTCTGACGTCATCGTTACAAGACCGATAAACAGAAAGGCATTTAATTCGCCAAAATTCACCCATTTAGAGTCCGGAAATCGGTTAAAAAAATACATGGTCTTTTTTCTGCAACATCAAGGTATATATTGATGCTTGCATAGGTTTGGTGATAATGTTCCCCTTTAAAGCGATTCAAAGCTCTGTAGTGCGCAATTGTGTTTCTGTATAGTATTTCTCCAGCCGTGGTCATGTGCGGACATAAATGATGGTGTTATGAGAGGTAGTTATTCAAGCCGGACTAAGTACGTCATCCCTGAAGGCCTAGGTGTGAAGTGCCACTGACACACACACACGCATACATGTCTTGCCTACTTTGTGTGAACCCACGTTTGGTCAGTAGGTTGTGAGGGTCCCCCTTTCCACTATAGCTAGAATGATGAAAAATATATATCTAGCACTAGATGGGAGTGGAGAGATGCAACTCCACTTCAGAATGCATAACACTCAAAGTAAAACAAATATTTGACTTCTGTAGTTGTGAGGACCGACCGCTGTTGCTAGGTAGATTTGACCGTACACAAACATAGTAATAAGTTCTGTGAGTTGGCCATTTTTCAGGACAACAAAGTCCTCAATGAAAGTAACACATCTAAATAAAAAATAAATCATATATTGCTCATTTCTCAACCAATTTTCATTCAGTTTACATTAGTGTATGAATGTGCAAAACATGTACTACATATACAAATGTATGTACATAATAAGTAGAAAAGGAAACATACACAAAATGTATACATACAGTACAGTATATATGAATATGTACATATAATAAAACATAGATGTATACATTATATATATATATATATACTGTATATATATGACACAATACAGTCATATAGTGGCAGTAGAATTATTAGCAATACATTTACGTCTTGTAGTGCTAATACACCAACTTTCCTTGCCCTTTTGTGGGTTCTTCCGAGGATGTTGTAGTCGTAATGATTTGTGCAGTCCTTTGAGACATTTGTGATTTGGGGCTATATAAATAAACATTGATTGATTGATTGATTGATTGCTACTGCAGATGGTAACACTATTACAAATGATAATATTACTTGTATGACTGAAATATAGTCCATCCATCCATCCATTTTCTACCGCTTATTCCCTTTCGGGGGTCGCGGGGGCGCTGGCGCCTATCTCAGCTACAATCGGGCGGAAGGCAGGGTACACCCTGGACAAGTCGCCACCTCATCGCAGGGCCAACACAGATAGACAGACAACATTCACACTCACATTCACACACTAGGGCTTCACGGTGGCAGAGGGGTTAGTGCGTCTGCCTCACAATACGAAGTTCCTGCAGTCCTGGGTTCAAATCCAGGCCCGGGATCTTTCTGTGTGGAGTTTGCATGTTCTCCCCGTGAATGCGTGGGTTCCCTCCGGGTACTCCGGCTTCCTCCCACCTCCAAAGACATGCACCTGGGGATAGGTTGATTGGCAACACTAAATTGGCCCTAGTGTGTGAATGTGAAATATAGTTACTAATTCAATTTACAGCACACACACACACATTCATTCTTATATTTGACACCTTCTTGAGACGTCCAAAAAATGCCTACCTCTTTCGGACCACCTTTTCTAAATATATAAATATTTGTATTTACAACATTAATAATATATACATATTATTCAAATATAAAAAAGGCAAGTTTTGTTTAAGGAAATGTTTTTTGAATTTTTTGTTGGTAATTGGTTTGTAATCTTCAATATTTACCTCAAGTTATTACAGTATGTCTCGATTTCTTACACACACTTGTTATTACATATGTAGGCCAGAGGGGGAGCACTTCAAATGTTTACACACACTTGTTATTTCATATGTTGCCCAGAGGGGGAGCACTTTTAAAACCGACACAGTCAGTTTGAAAAAACCCTTCCTTTTTGGCACCACCATAATTTTGATAAATTTCACCACCAGGGGTACAAATGAGACATTCTCTATAACAGGGGTCACCAACCTTTTTGAAAGCAAGAGCTACTTCTAGGGTACTGATTAATGCGAAGGGCTACCAGTTTGATACACACTTAAATTGCCAGAAATAGCCAATTTGCTCAATTTACTTTTAATAAATAAATCTATATATATAAAAAATGAGGATTTCTGTCTGTCATTCCGTCGTACATTTTTTTTCCTTTTACGGAAGGTTTTTTGTAGAGAATAAATGATGAAAAAAACACTTCATTGAACGGTTTAAAAGAGGAGAAAACACGAAAAAAAGAAAATTACATTTTGAAACATAGTTTATCTTCGATTTCGACTCTTTAAAATTCAAAATTCAACCGAAAAATATGAGGAGAAAAACTAACTAATCTGAATCTTTTTGGAAGAATTAAAAAAATTATTTATGGAACATCATTAGTAATTTTTCCTGATTAAGATTAATTTTAGAATTTTGATGACATGTTTTAAATAGGTTAAAATCCAATCTGGACTTTGTTAGAATATATAACAAATTGGACCAAACTATATTTCTAACAAAGACAAATCATTATTTCTTCTAGATTTTCCAGAACAAAAATGTTAAAAGAAATTCGAAATACTTTGAAATAAGATTTAAATTTGATTCTACAGATTTTCTATATTTGCCAGAATAATTTTTTTGAATTTTAATCATAATAAGTTTGAAGAAATATTTCACAAATATTCTTTGTGGAAAAAACAGAAACTAAAATGAAGAATTAAATTAAAATGTATTTATTATTTTTTACAATAAAAAAAATAATTGACTTGAACATTGATTTAAATTGTCAGGAAAGAAGAGTAAGGAATTTAAAAAGTAAAAAGGTATATGTGTTTAAAAATCCTAAAATCATTTTTAAGGTGCTATTTTTCCTCTAAAATAGTCTTTCTGAAAGTTATAAGAAGCAAAGTAAAAAAATAAATGCATTTTTTTAAACAAGTGAAGACCAAGTCTTTAAAATATTTTCTTCGATTTTCAAATTCTATTTGAGTTTTTTCTCTCTTAGAATTAAAAATGTCGAGCAAAGCGAGACCAGCTTGCTAGTAAATATATAAAATCTAAAAAATAGAGGCAGCTCACTGGTAAGTGCTGCTATTTGAGCTATTTTTAGAACAGGCCAGCAGGCGACTCATCTGATCCTTACGGGCTACCTGGTGCCCACGGGCACCGTGTTGGTGACCCCTGCTCTATAAGATGCATTGGTTTTCCGTATTGGGAACATGATTTACATCCTAACTTGATCACCGGTCCTCATGTGGAAACTACTTTTCCTTGTTGATGTCTCTAGAAGGGTAGAAATACAACAACATACACACACACACGCGGTGGTCCAGTGAGGCAAAAAGTCCGATGTGGGCACGAACATCTCTTTTTCAAAATAAAACTCCCCCAACAGGACTGTGATGAAGGGCTGGAGTGTCATCTTTGTACGTATGTCACCAGGTCGGTTGTCATGTTGACGTTTGCTTTCGCCACTTCAGAGTGATCCTAGAACACAAGTTCATTTTGTTTCTGAACGCTCTCTGATGTCTGTCGCTTCAGATGAGCGGAAGTTAAAAGGTCCTGCACGCAGGAAGGCGGCGCACAGGAGAGGTACAAGTGTGTGTGTTTGTGTTCAGCATGGTAGAGTCGTCCAGCATGTCCCTATGATCCAGGGAGGACAGTATGTGTACCACTGCTGGATTTGTGTGTGTGTGTACACGCTCTACACTGTGTAGGGCGTCCATGCTGGCTTTTATTGCTGTTGCTCTTTTGAAAACATTTCGGTCTCCCAAGAACGGAACTTCTTCATTTGTTTGTCCAGCAGCACTAACATTGTGTCACACCCCGCCTCGGGTGAATGTAATGTAACCTTTGCAAACCAGACTTCAAATCAAGGATGGCAACAGTTTACAAACATTTATTTAAATCCCCAAAAGTGTCAAAAGGTGAACAAAACAGGAAGACAAAGCACCAACAATCTCAGTAGTTGTTTGACGCATGACGACCGAAACTTTGGGTCAGGACAGAGAACCTCCTCTGGCAGTGACAGGCAGCAGACTGCAGAAAAATGGCATTTTCCCCACTTAAATAGCCCATAGCCCCGCCCACTAGCTGGGACCAATATGACGGGGGAAATTAAGAAAACAGTTCTTTTGTAAATTTAACCATAAATAACCATCAGATGTCCAAAAAGTATTCACATAGTACTTTTGCATTTTTAAAGCAGTCACTTTTTTTCCACAGTGTATTCAGGTTTAGACAACACAACTTTCAAATGTCCAGTGTCCTCAGCAACACCCAACTCCTGACAATCATGGTTTGGCCCAAATTAGGCCTAATTAGTCAAAGCAGGTGTGCTCACCTACATAAAGCCTTCAGCCCCACCCTGACTCTTTTAGCTAGACATGCAGAGCCATGGTGAGTGACAGCTCGCAATTTGTTTGTTGAGCATGCTTTCCACTGACTAAAAAAAATGTACATGGTTTGAGAGGAAGCCAAAGTTCAAACAGTGACAGTGTGGGGTCCAACTGTCACACACTGACAGTACGTATATCGTATTTCCTTGAATTGCCGCCGGGTATATAGTATGCGCCTGCTTAGAATTACTGCCGGGTCAAACTCGTTTCCCAAAATAATTAGCGCATGCTTAGCAGTACCGCCGGCTCAGGATTAACGCCGGGTCAAACTTGTTTCGCAAAATATTATTTTTATTAGCGCACGTCTAGAATTTCCGCCGGGTCAAACTCGTTTCGCCAAATAATTAGCATATGCCTAGAATTTCCGCCGGGTCAAACTCGTCACGTCACGAGTGACACTGTCCTGTCATAATTTTCTAAATGGACGAGGCTGATTTTAATAATTTGAAATCGCATAAAGGGAATAAGATTAAGATCTTTTCAGTAGGATTTAAGGTCCAAGCTATTGAATATGCTAAAAAGAACAGTAAGCAGCTATGTTTTATTAATATACCGTAGCTGCGTGTGTCAAATATGAGTCATTAAATGACTCCCGCCTCCTAGTGGTAAAGGGCGCTAGTGATCCTTCTTGCTACAACACGGCTGCAGAAGAAGTGACAACAAGCAGCAAGAGTGAGCAGCGATCGTTTATTTTTTCAATCGAAGCAGGAGGTAATAAAGGAAGTTCTCCATTGAGACAGAGAGACTTTTAAAACTGAAGAAAGATAAGGAAGACTTCTATAAACAAGTTATCGATGCCTTTGATCGGAAGGAGCTGCCTGCACATGGACTTCATTTCTAAGTAAATGTACTTTTCATCAATCAATCAATCAATGTTTACTTATATAGCCCTAAATCACTAGTGTCTCAAAGGGCTGCACAAACCACTACGACATCCTCGGTAGGTCCACATAAGGGCAAGGAAAACTCACACCCAGTGGGACGTCGGTGACAATGATGACTATGAGAACCTTGGAGAGGATGAAAGCAATGGATGTCAAGCGGGTCTAACATGATACTGTGAAAGTTCAATCCATAATGGATCCAACACAGTCGCGAGAGTCCAGTCCAAAGCGGATCCAACACAGCAGCGAGAGTCCCGTTCACAGCGGAGCCAGCAGGAAACCATCCCAAGCGGAGGCGGATCAGCAGCGCAGAGATGTCCCCAGCCGATACACAGGCGAGTAGTACATGGCCACCGGATCGGACCGGACCCCCTCCACAAAGGAGAGTGGGACATAGAAGAAAAAGAAAAGAAACGGCAGATCAACTGGTCTAAAAAGAGAGTCTATTTAAAGGCTAGAGTATACAAATGAGTTTTAAGGTGAAACTTAAATGCTTGCATCCTTACACCAAACTCAAATTTATAAGCGCACGCCTAAATTTACCGCATGCCTTTCGCAAGCGCCGGAGTGAGAAGAGGTTTTAAAATAATTAGCGCCCCGGCGCCAAATACGGTATGCTGTTGAGTAGGCCTGTGCCAATAAAACATTTTGCTGGACAACATACTGTCTGACAAATGATTGCCAATAACAAATTAAGTACTAATGCAACATATTTTCCAGACTCTGGAGTGCTCCGGTATATTAGCCACACCCACTAAATTTTAGTAAAAAAAACACATTTTCCCCATATATCGGCCGCGCCAGACTTTTGCCATTATGCTTACAAGAGGATTGACTCAATTCATTTAATTAATCTATTTAATAGACGTGTTCCGGTGCTGCGAGTGATGCACAGAGTGAACCCTCCTGTACCACGTGTGAAAGCGAGCGACAAAGAAAACAAAAACACACAAACGTAGCAATTTATCAATGGTGGCAAAATTATCAAGTTCATTTGATGTATTGGCGATATTCCCAACAAGCCCCAAGAATGCGTAAAGGGTCATAAAAATGTCTTATTTTAGGACTAAAAAACCGACCAATGTAGTGAAGACAAAGCTACACATGCAAACTCTTAGACTCAAGTTGTGGTTTTAGATGAGAGATTACTAGGATATTAATTTTGCCATTATGCTTACAGGAAGATTGACTCAGTTCATTGAATTATTCTATTCAATAAAGGTGCTCAGGGGCTGCAAGCGATGCACAGAGTGAACCCTCCTGTACCGTGTGTGAAAGCGAGCGACAAAGAAAACAAAAACACACACGAACATGGCAATTTATCAATGGCGGCAAAATTAGGTAGGTCTTTATTGTCATTGAACAACTGCAACAAAACTTGGTTTTCAAGATCAGACAAACAAACAGTGTACAGGGTTACAGTACAGGAATGCTGACGGGTCGCCACAAAGCGCCCCGTAAAAGATGGGGAAAAGGTAAGCGCTGGGGGAGGATGAGTAAAAAAATACAATCTAGACTGGGAGTGGGAAAAAAACCTGCATAGAAAAGCACATACACATATGACAACATACAACTCAAGACTTACAACAGAGAGGAGGGAGTGTTGGGCTATGGCGGCAAGCTGCAGCTGTTCAGGTGCTGCCCAGCGGTCCTTCACCCATAAAGGAATTGGCGTCAAGGGTGTTGGATGGGGATGTATATTTTTTTTGTGGATGCATGTGTGTGTGTTCCGCGGCCTGGGTGTTGTTGCAGGCGCCAGTCAGTCCAAAGTCAACAACAACCGGTTATCAAGTTCATTTGATGTATTGACTACCGGCCCAGGCCTACTGTCGAGCATGTTTGTTGCCGTGGTAACAACAACAGACATCACCAATGGCTACTATAAAAGACTTGATACGTGTGTTTGTGTCTGGATGTGTGTGAAGCGCTCCGAGAACTGGACGCGGATCCCGATGAGATAGAAGTGACTGAAGGTAGCATTCGGATCTACACGCGACATTTCTAATAGGTCGATGTGATGTTGAACGTTTTATTTCCCAACCTCTGTGTGACGTCTCAGACGAGAATCCAGAAGAAACGACTCCTAGGAAGGACAAGACCCAAGGTAAAAAAAACAAAAAAACAACCTCTGCCTGTGCACCCGGTGTGAACGCACGACTTGATGTAGTGTCCATAGGCCTGGGGTATGATTCGGTATGATCGTCATGCTAAAACCGTGTGTCGCCGCATCCCCCTGGCTAACGCTCGCCGAGTTTGCGTGTGCTCCCTCACCTACTCAGTGGATGACTGCGGATCTATTCCAACTGCAGAACCTTCCGTCCGAGACGCCGTGTTGCGCGCCGCGCTGCAAGAAGAGCTGATCAGCGAGAAGCTGGAAGCCAAGAGGATCGCCCGCCTCGCTATGGCCGAGATCAAAACCCACCTCTCAGAGAAAGACCATAAGTGGGAGACCACCTGGGAACTGAAGATGAAGACCCTGGAGCTCACCGAGGAGCAACTCAAGCTGGAGAGGGAGAGGATAGGCGTGGAGAAGGAGAGGATGCAGGTGCAGCAGAAGAGGATGGAAGTGGAGAGGGAGAGGATGGAGGTGGAGAGGGAGAGGATGGAGATGGATAGGGATGGGAGGGAGAAAGAAAGGATGGAGCGGGAGAAGGCTGAGAAAGAGAGGATGGAACAGGAGAAGGAGGAGAGGGAAAGGGTGGACAAAGAGAAGGCTCAGAGAGACAGGATGGAACAGGAGAAGGCGGAGAGGGAAAGGATGGACAAAGAGAAGGCTCAAAGAGACAGGATGGAGAAGGCGGAGAAAGAGAGGATGGAGCAGGAGAGACTTGTTTTGCAGAAAGCCAAGGAAGAGCAAGAGCGCCTTGAAAAGATGGAGCGGGAGCGCTCGGTGCGGGAACGAGAGAAGGCCGCAAAGGACAGAGAAGAGAAGGAGCGCATGGAGAGAGAGAGACTGGCCAGAGAGAAGACGGAGGAGGAGGAGAAGAAGGAAAGGGACATAATAGCCCGGGAGACGGAGCGGCTCCAAAAAGAAAAGCTGGCCAAAGAGCGGGAAAGGCTGGAGAGTGAAAAGCTGGAGCGAGAGCGCGGGGCCAGAGAGAAGGCCGAGAGGGACAGACAAGAGAGAGAGAGAGCGGAGAAAGAACGCCTCGTCAGGGAGAGAGCCAGGCTGGCTCAGGAGAAGGCCGCCCGGGACAAGACTGAAGCGGAGCGGCTGCACGCCACAAAGACGGACCTGAAGAGACAAGAGGAGAAGAAAGCGAACAGTAGCCAAGCGGCGGTGGAGAAACCCCAGCGGGCGAGCGTGGCCGCAGTTAGAAAAGAGAAGAGCGGCGCCGGGGACAAGCTGGCGACCGGCGTGAGGAAGAAGTAGTTTAGGACACCTCATGAGCTCAGGTTGCGGCCTAAAGCTTGAACTGGTACTTATTCTGGTCTCCAGTTAAGTAATGATCAGTCATTTGATTTGTGTTGCGTTGTAAGCTTCTCACATGTGAATAAGTGCACGGTAAGCTCCTCCCACATCTCCTTTTATGGACGCGGCTTCCATTATTTCCATAAAATAAACCTTGCTGTCAATGCTGCACTCTTCTTCTTTTTCTGTCCTGCTGGGGTAAATAAGTCATAACCATATCAATATTGTATTAATGTTTCTGTTGTTGAATGAATTCACCATTACTGAGCTCCCGTCTAATATTATCAATCAATCAATCAATCAATGTTTACTTATATAGCCCTAAATCACTAGTGTCTCAAAGGGCTGCACAAACCACCACGACATCCTCGGTAGACCCACATAAGGGCAAGGAAAACTCACACCCAGTGGGACATCGGTGACAATAATGACTATGAGAACCTTGGAGAGGAGGAAAGCAATGGATGTCGAGCGGGTCTAACATGATACTGTGAAAGTTCAATCCACAATGGATCCAACACAGTCGCGAGAGTCCAGTCCAAAGCGGATCCAACACAGCAGCGAGAGTCCCGTTCACAGCGGAGCCAGCAGGAAACCATCCCAAGCGGAGGCGGATCAGCAGCGCAGAGATGTCCCCAGCCGATACACAGGCGAGCAGTACATGGCCACCGGATCAGACCGGACCCCCTCCACAAGGGAGAGTGGGACATAGAAGAAAAAGAAAAGAAACGTCAGATCAACTGGTCTAAAAAGGGAGTCTATCTAAAGACTAGAGTATACAAATGAGTTTTAAGGTGAGACTTAAATGCTTTTACTGAGGTAGCATCTCGAACTGTTACCGGGAGGGCATTCCAGAGTACTGGAGCCCGAACGGAAAACGCTCTATAGCCCGCAGACTTTTTTTGGGCTTTGGGAATCACTAATAAGCCGGAGTCCTTTGAACGCAGATTTCTTGCCGGGACATATGGTACAATACAATCGGCAAGATAGGCTGGAGCTAGACCGTGTAGTATTTTATACGTAAGTAGTAAAACCATAAAGTCACATCTTAAGTGCACAGGAAGCCAGTGCAGGTGAGCCAGTACAGGCGTAATGTGATCAAACTTTCTTGTTCTTGTCAAAAGTCTAGCAGCCGCATTTTGTATTATATTAGACATGACAATTGTTACTCATTTGAGTAACAAGACTGAAAGTAACAAGAGTGAGGTTTTTAGCATAGAATTAGCAGATACAAAAAACAATAGACTCAAGGCGATTGTTGAAATTATGCGCATTAAGGAGATTCAACAAATAGATGGATAGGTCTTTATTGTCATTGCACAAATACAACAAAACTTTGTTTTCAGCACAAACCCATTCAAGATTAGACAAACAAACAGTGTACAGGGTTACAGAACAGGAACGCGGATGTGTCACCACAAGGCGCCCCGTAAAAGATGGGGAAAAATGTAAAATGCTGGGGAAGGATGAGTAAAAAAAATACGATCCCCCTTAGGAGCCCAGTCTGGAGTGGGGAAAAAAACCTCCATAGCAAAGCACGTATACATATTACAACGTACATCTCGAGATATCTAGCAACAGAGGGAAGGGAGTGCGGGGTCATGGTGGCAGGCCGCAGCTCTCAGGCGCTGATCATTCTTTTATCACCTCTATGGGATTTGCGTTGAAGGCGTTGAGTTGGGGGGTGTGTGTGTGGCGTATATTTTTTGGATGCAGGTTTGTGTGTAAGCCTGCAGTGTTTCTCTGTTCCGTGACGTTGATGTCGTGCAGTCGCTACTCCAAAGTCAACAACAACAGGCGTGTGTCCATGAGAGACAAGAAGGGAGTTTGTTGTGTCTTCGCTGCACTGTCCTTCGGGAGAGTCTCGAAGTCAGGGAAAAAATCCTTGTTAGAATGTTTGGTATCCGAGTGAAAATAAAATTTGCTTTTCACTCAGAATTGTCCATGGCTGGTCCTCAGAAAACCTGCGGGACAGACAGTCCGATGTGATCCAAAATCACAGGTGTGTCCATAGGTCTACCCGCATTCTCCAATCATGTGTGGCAGCATTGGGGTACTTTGAAGACTGCCAGCAACTTCCAATTTGTCGACAAACCAGAGCAATGCTTACTCCAATCAGCAGATGTCCTGTTGTCATCATTCCGAATAGGTAGATATCTTCACGTGCTCGACAGAAAAGTGTCGCCAGGCACGCGGCACTCCTTCTTCTCCCAAGACTCCGTCCTGTGTCCAGCAACAACCGCTCCGTCACGACAGCAGGTTCCCCCAAACCCAAGATCTTGTCAATTTCGTTGAGGCCAGTTGAATAGTTCCAATGTTTAGATTTGGAGAACTGTGCAAAAAGAGGCAAGTGAATTATATTTATATAGCGCTTTTCTCTAGTGACTCAAAGCACTTTACATAGTGAAACCCAATATCTAAGTTACATTTAAACCAGTGTGGGTGGCAGTGGGAGCAGGTGGGTAAAAGGGTCTTGCCCAAGGACACAACGGCAGTGACTCGGATGGCAGAAGAGGGGATCGAACCTGGAACCCTAAAGTTGCTGGCACGGCCGCTCTACCAACTAAGCTATATTGTCCGTTAAGATAAGAGAAAACAAAGAAGCAAGCAGGAGAGGAAAGGGGAGCGTCCACCCTTGATGAGTGCCAGAGAGAAAGATTTATAAAATAATATATATATATATATATATATATATATATATGTATATGTATGTATATATATGTATATGTATGTATATATATGTATACATATATGTATATATCCTTCCATCCATCCATTTTCTACCGCTTATTCCCTTTTGGGGTCGCGGGGGGCCCTGGCGCCTATCTCAGCTACAATCGGGCGGATTGTATATATATATATATATGTATACATATATATATGTATACATATATGTATATATATATGTATATATATATGTATATATATGTATGTATATGTATATATATATATATATATATATATATGTGTATATATATATGTATATATGTGTATGTATGTATATATGTGTATGTATGTGTATATATATGTATGTATATATATATATATATGTATAGATGTGTATATATGTATGTATGTGTATATATGTCTATGTATGTATATATATGTGTATGTATATATATATATATGTATGTATGTATGCATATATATATATATATGTATGTGTATATATATGTGTGTGTGTGTGTATATATATATAACTAAAATAAATAATTTAAATGCAAGGACTTTGCTGGGATTTTAACCCTCAGTCGTACGTGAGAAATCAAATGTCCAGAAAAATAAATGAATTATATTGATGTTGTTCTTATGGCATGCAGGGGAAGTGAATGATGCAACTTCCTGTGGACCATTACACTTGTGGAATATTCCAGCATTTTAAGAGGGGCTAATATGTTGAGCGAACAGGACTGAGTTTAAAAACATGGACATGACTGGAGTGTGGATTTTTACTTTGGAAAATAAAATAAACTGAAACTTTATAAGGACTAATACAAATATGTAAACAGGATGTAAAAAATTCTGTAGCATTTGGAAATTTTAATTTTACAAAGTGAGACAGGCAACAAATGCAATTTTTTCTAGTTCTCAAAGCACTTTAATTTCCATCCATTCATCCATTTTCTACCGCTTGTCCCTTTTGGAGTAGCAGGGGGGTGCTGGAGCCCATCTCAGCTGCATTCGGGCAGAAGATGGGCTACACCCTGGACAAGTGGTCACCTCATCGCAGGGCCAACACAGATAGACAGACAACATTCACACACTAGGGACCATTTAGTGTTGCCAATCAACCTATCCCCAGGTGCATGTCTTTGGAAGTGGGAGGAAGCCGGAGTACCCGGAAGGAATCCACAAAATCACGGGAAAAACATGCAAACTCCACACAGAAAGATCCCGAGCCTGGGATTGAACTCAGGTCTACTCGGGACTTTCGTATTGTGAGGCACATGCACTAACCCCTGTTCCACTGTGCTTTAATTTCATCTTTTTAAGTTGCATTTATGAAATATGCAATCAGATCAACGTGCATGACACTTTAATGAATAAAACATGCATTTTACAGTTCATTTCATCATGCATTAATACACAAATGGCACCAATTTGGTGCAGTGGTTTATATTTTGACCTACACAGGATTGGGTTGAGCATCTTTAATACACAACATGTATCAAAGTGGGTGCATCATTTGTACGTTTTTCCCAAGCTGCGATTACTGTGAACCACCTCAGTGTCATGTGAGACTGCACATCATTCTCCAGTCACATGTGTAGTTTGTTTTTTTGTGTCAAACGTGTGCTACTGTCACCTCCAAGCAGGCCTGAAAGAGACACCAAGCATGAGACTCTCACCTGAACACAAAGAAGGTGAGTTTGGGATGGCAGGGGTTGTGCCCGCCTGAGCAGAAACTGGTCTGAAAAAATGTGCAATAAGTTAGGCCTGCAAGGATGATTCGATTACAAAAAAGTTTCGATTTATATTTTGTAGCTTTGATGAATCGTTGATGAGTGTAAATAATAAAGATTTATCAAATCTGGACTGCATAAAAGAAGGTAAAACAAGTTGAATAGATGGTAAAAGAAGGAAAAAATTAAATAAAAGCTCAAATAAGTGATTTGAAGGGAAAATAAGGTAAATTGAAGGTAAATTAGAAAGTAAAATAAGCAAATACAAGGTAAAATTAATAATATACTAGGTAAAATAATTAAATACAATGTAAAACAAGGTAAATAGGTAAACGTAAATAGAAGGTTATAGAAGCTAAAATAAGGAGTAATAGGAGTAAATAGAAGGTACTAGGAGTGCATTTGAGGTAAAAAAAAAAAACTGGATAAAACTTAAGGTAAATTAATACGTAAAATAAGTTAAGGTAAATAGTAAAGAATAACGAAAATGTAAAATTCAAAATATACAAGGTAAAATAAGTAAATAAAATCTAAAACAAGGTAGATAGGTGAAAATAGTAAATAAAAGGTAAAATGAGAACTATACAAGGTAAAATAAGTCGATAAAAGGTAAAACAAGGTAAATAGTAAAGATAGTAAATAAAAGGTAAAATAAACAATATACAAGGTAAAATATGATAAAAAATAAAATAAAATGTAAAACAAGGTAGATCGGTAAAGATATATAGTAAATAAAAGGTAAAATAAGAAATATACAAGGTAAAATAAGTCAATAAAAGGTCAAACAAGGTAAATAGTAAAGATAGTAAATAAAAGGTAAAATAAACAATATACAAGGTTAAATAAGATAAAAAATAAAATAAAATGTAAAACAAGGTTGACTGGTAAAGATAAATAGTAAATAAAAAGTTATAGAAGCTAAAAGGAGTATAAAGAGTAAATAGAAGGTAATAGAAGTGCATTTGAGGTAAAAAAAAAAAACTGGAAAAAACGTACGGTAAATTAACACGTAAAATAAGTCAAGGTAAATAGTAAAGAATAAATAAAATGTAAAATTCAAAATATACAAGGTAAAATAAAATAAAAAAAGTAAAACAAAATAGATAGGTGAAAATAGTAAATAAAAGGTAAAATAGGAACTATACAAGGTAAAATAAGTCAATAAAAGTTAAAACAAGGTAAATAGTAAAGATACTAAATAAAAGGTAAAATAAACAATATACAAAGTAAAATAAGATAAAAAAATAAAATACATTGTAAAACAAGGTAGATCGGTTAAGATATATGGTAAATAAAAGGTCAAATAAGAAATATACAAGGTAAAATAAGTCAATAAAAGGTAAAACAAGGTAAATAGTAAAGATAGTAAAAAAAGGTCAAATAAACAATATACAAGGTTAAATAAGATATAAAATAAAATGTAAAATAAAGTTGATTGGTAAAGATGTATAGTAAATAAAAGGTAAAATGTCAATAAAAGGTAAATTGGTAAAGATAGTAAATATAAGGTCAAATAAGAAATATACAAGGTAAACTATGTAAATAAAACGTTATACGGGTAAAGGAAGTAAATACAAGGTAAAATAAGAAATATAAAAGGTAAAATGGGAAATATACATAGTAAAATGATTAAATAAAAGGTAAAACAAGGTAAATAGGTAAAAGTAGTACATAAAAGGTTATAGAAAGTAAAAGAAGGAATATAAAGGCTAAATGGAAGGTAAATTAGAAGGAAAAATAAGTCAATGAAAGGTTAAACATGGTTAATAGGTAAAAGAAGTAAATAAAAGATAAAATAGGAAATATACAAGGTAAAATAATTAAATAAATGGTAAAACAAGGAAAATAGGTAAAGGTAGTTAATAAAAGGTTATAGAAGGTAAAAGAAGGAATATAAAGGATAAATAGAAGGTAATAGGAGTACATTTGAGGTTAAAAAAAAAGTTGGAAAAAAGGTAAGTTAAATTAGCAGGTAAAATAAGTCAAGGTAAATAGTGAAGAGAGTAAATAAAAGGTAAAATAAAAAATATACAAGGTAAAATAAGTAAATATGTAAAACAAGGTAGACAAGTGAAGATAGTAAATAAAAGGTAAAATAAAAAATATACAAAGTAGAATAAGTCAATAAAAGGTAAATAGGTAAAGATATTAAATTAAATGTCAAATAAGAAATATACAATGTAAAATAAGTAAACAAAAGGTTAAACAGTTAAAGGAAGTAAATACAAGGTAAAATAAGTAAATTAAAGTTTATAGAAGGTAAAAGAGGGAATATAAAGGGTAAATAGAAGGTAATAGGAGTGCATTTAAGGTAAAAAAAAAAAAATCTGAGGGCGGATGGTAAAATAAGGGAATCTGGAAGGTAAAGGAATAGAAATATAAAGTAAATAAACGATAAATAGAAGGTAAAACACGTAACTAAAAAGCAAACAGAAGGTGAAATGTACATAGATAGAATAGAATAGAAAGTACTTTATTGATCCCTGGGGGAAATTCAGCATATAAAGGGTAAAAGAAGGAATATACTAAGGAAAACAAGTTAAGTAGAAGGTCATATAGGTTGAATAGAAAGTAATGTAAATAAAAAGGTAATAGAAGGAATATAGACCAGTGGTCCCGCCATGTATTGGTACTGGGCCGCAGAAGAATTTTGTAATTAATTTTTATAAAAAATAAAAAATTTAAAAATTGTTTTTATTAAATCAACGTAAAAAACACAATATACACTTACAATTAGTGCACCAACCACAAAGACCTCCCTTTTTCATGACAAAGAAAAAAAAAAAAGTAACCCCCCCCTCCGGGCGGCGGGACAAATTAGTGTTGGTGGCCCAAAACTAAGCCCCCGGACCTATGGTTGACCGGTCCGCGGATACAAAAAGGTTGGGGACCACTGATATGGACGGTCAAAAAAGGTCAAATAAGTTTAATAGAAGGTAAAAGAAGTTAAATAGAAGTACATAGAGCAAACTGTGTTATTAGAATTTTTTTTTTTTTTTCATGACATTTAACTTCTGTTACTGCACTGCAACCATAGAACTTCCCCAATGTGGCATGAATAAAAGTCTATCTATCTAATCGATACATTACTGCATTACTAACATAATAAAATATCTGCAGCCCTACAATAAATTATTTTTGGCGTCTCCCGACGGGATGACACCTGCTTTTTATCACCCCCCCCTTAATGAGGATGAATAGTCCACACCGCCATATTGATCTTTCTTTGTTTGGGGTCGTGTTTTTTTTTTGCAACTGAGATGACAGAGAAGACGTGTGCGTTTGCTGTTACCAGAGCGGCCCTTAACCCGTCAGCGTCTTCTCAACTTTGTCTTCCACTAGAAACTGCAAGGGAGACGTCGACCAATCAGCAAGCTGCAAAGCCTCAAGGTGAGGAGTCGAGGGAGGCTGAGAGGCCTGCAGAGAAGATGCTTTCAAAGGAGACACCTTCAGAGGAGACACTTTCAAAGGAGACACCTTCAGACGAGACGCCTTCAGAGGAGTCGCCAAGTGTGTGCTGGAAGAAAACAAGTGTATTTGTTTGTGTGAAAGCATATCCTGACACCATTGTGTTTTTCTTGATCAGTCTCTGAATCTGAGGACGTGGACTCTGAAATCCAAGGTGTGCTCACATTCTGCAAGTAACAAAACGTGACGTGTTTTTTCATGCGATCCTGTCATCTTTCCCCCCTGCTTTGTGCATGTGTGTGTGTGTGTGTGTGTGTGTGTGTGTGTGTGTGTGTGTGTGTGTGTGTGTGTGTGTGTGTGTGCGCCCAGCTCCCGTCCCTTTACCTGCATTTGTGGAAGACGACTTCGTAGCAGGTCAGTCCAACAGCGAACTTTAATAATCCATTACATCAGTCTTTCTTAACCATAGGTCCTGGGCTTAGTGTTGGGCCACCAACACTAAGCCCCCCCAAAAAAACTGTTGGTGGGGTGGCATAGCTCAGTTGGTAAAGTGGCTGTGCCAGCAACTTGAGGGTTCCAGGTTCGATCCCTGCTTCCGCCATCCGAGTCACTGCCGTTGTGTCCTTGGGCAAGACACTTTAAACACCAGCTCCCAGTGCCACCCACACTGGTTTGAATGTAACTTAGATATTGGGTGTCACTATGTAAAGCGCTTTGAGTCACTAGAGAAAAGAGCTATATAAATATAATTCACTTCACTTCTCAGCTGTGGTCAGTAATGGCCACAGCAGTACGCAACTGTAATTCACTTTTCCACCACTTGTGGCAGTAATGACAATATCAGACAAACAGACGTAGTCTGGAGACAAAGTCAGGGGAAGTTTCTCAAGCGCAAAAATTATGACCAAAGTGGTGAGAGCTGTTTTTTTTAATTTGCATTTTAATTTAATTGATAGTTTATTTAAGCCTTTAAAGCCTTTATTTGTAATTGGAGCTTTTTATTTCTTTTTTTTTAAATCAATTTCCATACAGGATTTTCAATTTGTATCATATTTGACAAATCCGTTCACACAATATTATTTTTTTTTATGTTATTTCTATGACAAACTAAAGAATAATGCAATACGCAGAAATATCTATCATTTTATTTCCAAACATTAAAAGAACCTTTATCCCATACTTGCCAACCCTCCCAGATTTTCCGGGAGACTCCCGAAAAACCTCCCGGGACAAATTTTCTCCCGAAATTCAGGTGGAGCTGGGAGCCACGCCCCCTCCAGCTCCATGCAGACCCGAGTGACGTGTCAACAGCCTGTTTTCACGTTCGCTTTCGCACAATGTAAACAGAGTGCCTGCACAATGACGTTATAACCGTAGAATGATTGAGGGCGAGTTCTTGGTTTCTTATGTGGGTTTATTGTTAGGCAGTCTCATTAACGTCCCACCAGCGCAGCAACAACACACAACAACAGCAGTCACGTTTTCGTCTACCGTAAAGCAGTTCGTCTGCCGTAAACAGCAATGTTGTGACACTCTTAAACAGGACAATACTGCCATTTACTGTGCATGCATATGTGACAATAACATCTATGGCTCTTAGACTAGTGGTTCTCAACCTTTTTTCAGTGATTTACCCCCTGTGAACATTTTTTTATTTCAAGTACCCCCTAATCAGAGCAAAGCATTTTTGGTTGAAAAAAAGGAGATAAAGAAGTGAAATACAGCACTATGTCATCAGTTTCTGATTTATTAAATTGTATAACAGTGCAAAATATTGCTCATTTTTAGTGGTCTTTCTTGAACTATTTGGAAAAAAAGATATAAAAATAACTAATATGAAAGTGAAAGGGAAAAAAACCTCACTTACAATCTGATATATCTGATATATATCACTGAAGCTTTAGAACTTTGTTGTAAAAATGTATTTCCGCATCTGTCCCTGACACCCGCATTTCAGGTTGACTGCTCTGGAAACACTCTGTGGAAACACTCACCACCCACACTGCTTGGTGCCTCCTCAGAGCTGCCATGACTTAGATTACCATAGTAACAAATTAGATTAGCATAGTAACTAATTATATTACTATAATAAGTAGTATATCATGCAAAAGAGCAGATTTCAACCATTGAATTACTTTGTATAGTTCAAGATTCACAGTCATTAGAAAACATCACCGCACATCATGATGGCAGCTACAATTTCCATCTTGAAGATCTAAAAAAAATTATTTGGGAATGTCCGGTGGGCCTGATTAAAAAGTATAACGCATGTGGCCCCCGGGCCTAATTTGCCCAGGTCTGGTGTTAAGCAATGTCAGCTATGATGTATCTGAGAGCCAGATGCTTTCAGCAAAAGAGTCATCTGGCTCTAGAGCCATAGGTTCCCTACCCCTGCACTAGGGCAGGCACTAGAGCTGCGGGTTGCCGACCCCCGGGATAGATGTAGCATTAAAATATTTTTTTCTTACTTTATCTTTTTCAAATTTGGCAATGTTTCTCTTCAAAAAGTTATTGTTTCAAATGGTTTTCCCAATTAAAATCATTCTTAATCATTTTTTTTTTTTTATTGGTTTTATATTTATTCTATTTTTTTGGGATAGCGTAACGTTAGCTCATTTTGCGGTATGTGTGTGTGTTTTACGGACGGAAAAGCTTTGAATGGCAGGGTCCCTGCTATCACATGTTGATAAAAACATAACGTTTACATAATAAAAATCAACTACAGGCTTCCCAAATGCTGTAATAAATTAAGCATGATGAGTTGACGGGCTTCACGGTGGCAGAGGGGTTAGTGCGTCTGCCTCACAATACGAAGCTCCTGCAGTCCTGGGTTCAAATCCAGGCTCGGGATCTTTCTGTGTGGAGTTTGCATGTTCTCCCCGTGAATGCGTGCGTTCCCTCCGGGTACTCCGGCTTCCTCCCACCTCCAAAAGACATGCACAATATAGGTTGGGGATAGGTTGATTGGCAACACTAAATTGGCCCTTGTGTCTGAATGTGAGTGTGAACGTTGTCTGTCTATCTGTGTTGGCCCTGCGATGAGGTGGAGACTTGTCCAGGGTGTACCCCGCCTTCCGCCCAATTGTAGCTGAGATAGGCGCCAGCGCCCCCCGCGACCCCAAAAAGGGAATAAGCGGTAGAAAATGGATGGGCTATTTTTTTATTCAGTCATTGGTGGAGCTAAGGATAATATTTGAATATTGTTTTTAATGTTGTTGTGCAGCACTTTGGAAACATTTCTGTTGTTTAAATGTGCTAAACAAATAAAGTGGATTGGATTGGATTGAAATAAGTTCGGTATGATTAGAGAATAAGATGGAAATTAATTAATTGTTAATATTTGAGAGGTTAAGTTGGGCCCCAAGGTAAAAAGAAAAAAAGGTTACGAACCCCTGACTTGAATGGTCCCCAGATTGTCTGAATGTGTGAACACATTTTTGTTTTGCAGATGATCCTGGGGAAGACACTGAGCATAATTCTGGTGTGTCAAATGTTTTGTCATTCGTCGTCCTCCGTTGCCATTCTTCATTCTTTCTTTCTTTCTTTCAGCGGAAGACGCGGACGCCATCGACACGAGCGGAGGTGAGTATAGCTGTTTAGCTAACAGCGAGTGATGGTGATGACCTGTTGATGCCTTGTGCTTGCAGTGTTAGTGGAGGAGCCTTCGTCTCAGGAGAGCATCGGTAAGATGGTTGGTCACTGGCCGTCTACAAATAATGAGCATCGACAACGTTAACTCGGTTTGTTTGTTGTGAAGTGGAATCTGCCAGAGATATGACCAGCTCCAAGTTCACACAGGAAGAAGGTACACCATGTTGCCTTTTTTTCTGTTTCATGTTGTGAAGTACACATGTTTTTCTTTTCTATGTCAGAAGTGGAAGTGGAGAAGCGGTCTGACCCAGCAGAACCACAGAGAGAGAACCAGGCGGACCCAGTAGAACCGCAGAGTGAGAAAACTGGGCAGACGGAGAGCGCCCCCGAAGGTATGCTCATGTAATGCCGACAAACCAGTGTGCATGTGCATGTGCATGTTGGTAAACCTCACTAGAGTTGGTGGTGAACAGTCGAAAGATCTGGATTTTACACAACCCAAAGTGTTCCTGAGCTCATGTGGTGATATCCTTTACACACTGATGTCGCTTTTTGATGCAGTAATGCCTTAGGGGTAAAAAGTTACGTTCAATGTTGGTTTTCGGCTTTGCTGCTTACGGGCAGTGATTTTTCCTGAACCTTTTGATGATATTATCATCAATCAATCAATGTTTACTTATATAGCCCTAAATCACTAGTGTCTCAAAGGGCTGCACAAACCACCACGACATCCTCGGTAGGCCCACATAAGGGCAAGGAAAATTCACACCCAGTGGGACATCGGTGACAATAATGACCCAGTGGGACGTCGGTGACAATAATGACTATGAGAACCTTAGAGAGGAGGAAAGCAATGGATGTCGAGCGGGTCTAACATGATACTGTGAAAGTTCAATCCACAATGGATCCAACACAGTCGCGAGAGTCCAGTCCAAAGCGGATCCAACACAGCAGCGAGAGTCCCGTTCACAGCGGAGCCAGCAGGAAACCATCCCAAGCGGAGGCGGATCAGCAGCGCAGAGATATTACAGACCGTAGATCAGTGGTCCCCAAACTTATTGACTCGGGGGCCGCATTGGGTTAAAATAATTTGGCCGGGGGCCGGGCTCTCTCTATATATATATATATATATATATATATATATATACAGTATATATATTCACAAATGTACACATACATACATTCCTCGCGCACTAATTGACTGAAAACATGACATCAAGTGTGTCACAACTTGGCTTGGACATGGATTGTTTCTTCGATGCAGATGAGGATCAACACGAGCGAGGCGTGGACGTGACTACATAGTTGTTTATTATATAATATATACAAAACAGGGAAATAAAAACCCACTTGCTCAATGGCATGAAAGACACTTTAACTATAAACTTAAACAGCACGATGGCAGGACTAAAGACATGAAACAAAAGAGTGCACTGTGGCATAAATACATTAACTTACACGGCATGGAACTGTGGACGAGGACGTGAAGGTTTGAACAGCATGGGTAGGGTGCGTGCGAGTTTGAAGATCCCAGAATGATGAACAGAAAGAAAATTACTTAAATACTGGCTGTGATAATCAGGAACAGGTGTGGGACTGAGGGCAGGGGCGTGACTAGGTGGGAACTAATGCGTTGGCATGGAAACAAACAAAACTGACTAGATGTCCAAAAACTAAACATAGCATGACCAAAACCAAAAAATAACTTACAGGCGTGACAAAGTGCGCACTCCATTGATGGAAAAAATGCATTTTTAGACAATATGAATTGCCTGAGCGTCTAGGAGACAGAGTAACAAGCAGTAGAAAATGAATTAGAAAGGACAGATTAAAAAAAATAATAAAAACTAATTGTTTTTTTGGTTTTTTAAACTTGGGACTTCCCGCGGGCCGGATTTTGGACGCTGGCGGGCCGAATCCGGACCACCACCGTAGATGGTGAAATCTCTAAATTCCTCGCAATAAGTGGTTGAGAAATGTGGTTCTTAATCAATTTGCTCACGCATTTGTTCACAAAGTGGTGACCCTCACCCCATCCTTGTTTGTGAATGACTGAGCATTTCATGGAGGCTGCTTTTATACCCAATCATGGCACCCACCTGTTCCCAATTAGCCTGTTCACCTGTGGGATGTTCCAAACAAGTTGATGAGCATTCCTCAACTTTCTCAGTCTTTTTTGCCACTTGTGCCAGCTTTTTGGAAACGTGTTGGAGGCATCAAAACCAAATGAGCTAAAATTTGCATAAAAATAAATTTGTCCAGTTCGAACGTTAAGTATCTTGTCTTTGCAGTCTATTCGATTGAATATAGGTTGAAACGGATTTGCAAATCATTGTATTCTGTTTTTTATTTACCATTTACACAACGTGCAAACTTCGCTGGATTTGGGTCCCATCAGGCTACTGTTTATTTGCCGGCGTCAGTGCAGATTTGTGCGTATTTTGAAAGGTTTAGAGCAGGGGTAGGGAACCTATGGCTCTCGAGCCAGTTGTGGCTCTTTTGATGACTGCATCTGGCTCTCAGATAAATATTAGCTGAAATTACTGAACAGAATAAGTAATTAATAATTCCGCTGGTAATCGCAGTGTTAAAAATAACGTTCAAAATATAAAACATTCTCATGCATTTTAATCCATTTGTCCGTTTTCTACCGCACCTGTTCAAGAAGTCGCATTAATGGTAAGATGTATTTTATTCATTATTGGTTGGCTTCACGGTGGCAGAGGGGTTAGTGCGTCTGCCTCACAATACGAAGTTCCTGCAGTCCTGGGTTCAAATCCCGGCTCAGGATCTTTCTGTGTGGAGTCTGCATGTTCTCCCCGTGAATGCGTGGGTTCCCTCCGGGTACTCCGGCTTCCTCCCACTTCCAAAGACATGCACCTGGGGATAGGTTGATTGGCAACACTAAATGGTCTCTAGTGTGTGAATGTGAGTGTGAATGTTGTCCGTCTATCTGTGTTGGCCCTGCGATGAGGTGGCGACTTGTCCAGGGTGTACCCCGCCTTCCGCCCGATTGTAGCTGAGATAGGCGTCAGCGCCCCCCGCGACCCCAAAAGGGAATAAGTGGTAGGAAATGGATGGATGGATGGGTTAGCTTCAGAATGACAATGTTATTAAAAAGAACTAGAGACTTATTATACTCTTAAAATGTTGGTCTTACATAAAAATGCATGCTTTTAGTCGTATTCAGTGTTTTAAAAAAATATTATACGGCTCTCACGGAAATATTTTAAAATATTTGGCTTTCATGGCTCTCTCAGCCAAAAAGGTTCCCAACCCCTGGTTTAGAGGCAAATATATAGGCGATCGTTAAAAAAGAAATACTGTATTTTTTGGACTATCAGTCGCTCCGGAGTATACGTCGCACCGGTCGAAAATGCATAATAAAGAAGGGAAAAAACATATATACGTCGCATTTTTGGGGGGAAATTTATTTGAGAAAACCCAACACCAAGAATAGACATTTGAAAGGCGATTTAAAATAAATAAAGAATAGTGAACAACAGGCTGAATAAGTCTACGTTATATGAGGCATAAATAACCAGCTGAAAAGGTGCCTGGTATGTTAACCTAACATATTATGGTAAGAGTCATTCAAATAACTATAACATATAGAACATGCTATACCTTTACCAAAAGATCTGTCACTCCTAATCCATAAATCCGAAGAAATCTTCTTCCTCTGCCAACTCCAAAGGTATGCACCGCTTCCTCTTGTCGTTTTCTGCTGCATATTTCACTACGTCCAGTTTGTAAAGTACATGATTTCCTTTTCGGTGCCATTTTAGTTCAGCCCTTCTCAGTTTTTATAAGTTACCGGCAACGTTGAAATGATCCATTTTAATAGCTATGGCAGTAGCATATAGCAGTTAGCATATCATGACCCACAATGCACTTCTGCCATGACCTGCCCCCTCCGAATTCTTATTGGTTGACGTGTGTGTGACGATTGCTGACATTTTCTTCGTCTCTTCCGCGAATGAGATAAATAATATTATTTGATATTTTACGGCAATAATTTAACACATAAGTCACTCCGGAGTCTATGTCGCACCCACAGCCAAATTATGAAAAAAATGTCGACTTATAGTCCGAAAAATACGGTACTTAAAAAGGGATGAAGTAGATTAATACCCTCTTAAAGGCCTACTGAAATGAAATTGTCTTATTTAAAAGGGGATAGCAGGTCCATTCTATGTGTCATACTTGATCATTTCGCGATATTGCCATATTTTTGCTGAATGGATTTAGTAGAGAACATCGACTATAAAGTTCGCAACTTTTGGTCGCTAATAAAAAAGCCTTGCCTTTATCGAAAGTAGCAGATGATGTGCGCGTGACGTCACGGGTTGTAGGGATCCTCACATCTGAACATTGTTTACAATCATAGCCACTAGCAGCTAGAGATGTTTGGACCGAGAAACCGACAATTTCCCCATTAATTTGAGCGAGGATGAAAGATTCGTGGATGAGGAAATTTAGAGTGAAGGACTAGAAAGAAAAAAAAAAGGCGATTGCAGTGGGAGTGATTCAGATGTTATTAGACACATTTACTAGGATAATTCTGGAAAATCCCTTCTCTGCCTAGCGTTTTAGTGAGAATAATTAGTACCTGAAAGTCGGAGGGAGTGTGGCCACGGGTGTGTTGACCGCGAGTGTCTCTGAGGAAAGTCACGCACCTGCAGCGGGACGGATGCTCCGCTGATGTCTCCGGTAAGAGCCGACTTATTACCACAATTTTCTCACCGAAAACTGCCGGTTGACATGTTCGCTTGACCGCTCTGATCCATAGTAAAGCTTCACCTTCTGGAATTTTAAACAAGGAAACACCGGCTGTGTTTTTGTGTGGCTAAAGGCTAAAAGCTTCCCACCTCCATCTTTGTGCTTTGACGTCTCCATTATTAATTGAACAAATTGCAAAAGATTCAGCAACACAGATGTCCAGAATACTGTGTAATTATGCGATTGAAGCAGACTACTTATAGCTTGGATCGGGCTGGAAAATAATATCCGCTACAACCCGAGACATCAAACGCATGAGTCATCATACCGCAACGTTTTCAACACACTTTGCGGGAAATTTAAAATTGTAATTTAGTAAACTAAAAAGGCCGTATTGGCATGTGTTGCAATGTTAATATTTCATCATTGATATATAAAGTATCAGACTGCGTGGTCGCTAGTAGTGGCTTTCAGTAGGCCTTTAAGAAACATATTTTTTTAATGATTTAAACCAAGGGTGCCCGTTAGGTTGATCGTGAGCTACCGCTCCATCGCCAGCCAGGTATTAAAAAATAGACCTAAAAATGAGCGATCATCAATCTTCTCTAAGACGTCACTTGATTGACATTCATCCTTAGATGACGCTGGCTGCTGCGAGCTCATTATTAAGAAAAAACGACAGGATGGAAGACGAAAAACCTTTCTTATTACAACAGACTCCCGCGCCGTACCTGCTGTCAAAACCCTAAAGACCGACCCGCACAGTTCATGTCTTCACAATAAAAGCGCTGCTCCATCCTGCCTGCGCTAACCAATCAATCAATCAATGTTTATTTATATAGCCCCAAATCACAAATGTCTCAAAGGACTGCACAAATCATTACGACTACAACATCCTCGGAAGAACCCCCAAAAGGGCAAGGAAAACTCACACCCAGTGGGCAGGGAGAATTCACATCCAGTGGGACGCCAGTGACAATGCTGACTATGAGAAACCTTGGAGAGGACCTCAGATGTGGGCAACCCCCCCCCCTCTAGGGGACCGAAAGCAATGGATGTCGAGCGGGTCTAACATGATACTGTGAAAGTTCAATTCATAGTGGCTCCAACACAGCCGCGAGAGTTCAGTTCAAAGCGGATCCAAGACAGCAGCGAGAGTCCCGTCCACAGGAGACCATCTCAAGCGGAGGCGGATCAGCAGTGTAGAGATGTCCCCAACCGATACACAGGCGAGCGGTCCATCCTGGGTCTCGACTCTGGACAGCCAGTACTTCATCCATGGTCATCGGACCGGACCCCCTCCACAAGGGAGGGGGGGACATAGGAGAAAAAAGAAAAGAAGCGGCAGATCAACTGGTCTAAAAAGGAGGTCTATTTAAAGGCTAGAGTATACAGATGAGTTTTAAGGTGAGACTTAAATGCTTCTACTGAGGTAGCATCTCGAACTGTTACCGGGAGGGCATTCCAGAGTACTGGAGCCCGAACGGAAAACGCTCTATAGCCCGCAGACTTTTTTTGGGCTCTAGGAATCACTAATAAGCCGGAGTCTTTTGAATGCAGATTTCTTGCCGGGACATATGGTACAATACAATCGGCAAGATAGGATGGAACTAGACCGTGCAGTATTTTATACGTAAGTAGTAAAACCTTAAAGTCACATCTGAAGTGCACAGGAAGCCAGTGCAGGCGTAATATGATCAAATGTTCTTGTTCTTGTCAAAAGTCTAGCAGGTGCATTTTGTACCAACTGTAATCTTTTAATGCTAGACATGGGGAGACCCGAAAATAATACGTTACAGTAATCGAGACGAGACGTAACAAAAGCATGGATAATGATCTCGGCGTCTTTAGTGGACAAAATGGAGCGAATTTTAGCGATATTACGGAGATGAAAGAAGGCCGTTTTAGTAACGCTTTTAATGTGTGACTCAAAGGAGAGAGTTGGGTCGAAGATAATACCCAGATTTTTTACCGAGTCACCTTGTTTTATTATTTGGTTGTCAAATGTTAAAGTTGTATTATTAAGTAGAGGTCGGTGTCTAGCAGGACCGATAATCAGCATTTCCATTTTTTTGGCGTTAAGTTGCAAAAAATTAGCGGACATCCATTGTCTAATTTCATTAAGACACGCTTCCAACTGACTACAGTCCGGCGTGTTGGTCAGCTTTAGTAAGAGTCTCAGTGAGCTAGCGCACACAATCTACTATTTTGCCATCAATGTATTTCTTGTAATGCGCTCAAAAACGAGTATGGAAGCTGGACTAATAAGAAGTCAAAAGAATGACTAACTGATTGTTGTCTCCTTCACTTTGTCTTAGAAGCGGCGGCCGAGGACAAGCCCAAAGAAAAAGGTGAATGACAGACACTTTTTTTTTACTTTCTGTGAGCTGGTGAAAAATACTTGTCATACGTTTGTTTTCCAGCCAAGAAGAAGAAAGCGAAACTGCTGAACAAGTTGGACAAAACCATCAAAGCAGAAGTGGATGCTGCTGAGAAGCTACGCAAGAAAGTATGTGGGAGGAAGAGAGGGATGTTGGCTTTTGATGCACCTTCTGTTGACTCTTGTGTGTGTGTGTGTGTGTGTGTGTGTGTGTGTGTGTGTGTGTGTGTGTGTGTGTGTGTGTGTGTGTGTGTGTGTCAGGGTAAAGTGGAGGCGGCGCTGAAAGCCTTTGAGACGTTAGTGCAGCAGCACCCTCAGAGCCCCCGCGCTCGCTACGGCAAAGCACAGGTACTTAAGTCAAGGGCCGCCTCGTCATTGGACACTTTCAATGTTTTCCACTGAAAAGTGAAAGCATGCAGGGACCATTTTGATCATTTTCCTTTTCAAAACCAACACAATATGTATCGTGTTACCAGTGGGGCTCCCTTTCAATTTCAGTGAACTTTAAAAAAGGTCCCACGGACCCAAAAGGGTCTCGGTCATTAAAGTGTTAAAATATGTTATGTATTAATAAAAAATTGTACCTTCAGCTAATGAATATTTAGAAATCAACCTGCAATTTATCCGTTGACATCAAGTTTTTTTTATGTTGTATGCTCTTTTTTTTGTTTTTCAAAGAAAACTTTGTTTTTAATGGCAAAAACACAAAATATGCAATATTTTCCCCAAAACATTTTTCAAAATGGAATATTTTATCTGAAGTAATTGGAGCCTTAAATGGGTAAATAATTCATAATAACATAAACATTTTTTTTAAAAGGCCTCCCTTTAATAAAAGTGTTAAAAAATAATTGTATATTATTTATACTTTAAATGCTTAAATCGCTTGGTCAAATTGCGAATTATTTTGTATGTTCTTAATTTTTTTCAAAGAAAACCTTGTTTTTAATGGCAAAAACACAACATATGCAATATTTTCCCCAAAACATTTTTCAAAATGGAATATTTTATCTGAAGTAATTAGAGCCTCAAATGGGTAAATAATTCATAATAACATAAACATTTTTTTTAAATGACAGTTTTAAAAAAAATCTGATAAAAGGCCTCCCTTTAATAAAATTGTTAAAAAATAATCGTATATCAATGTATATTATTTATACTTTAAATGCTTAAATCGCTTGATCAACTAGCGATTATTTTTGTATGTTCTTTATTTTTTTCAAAGAAAACCTTGTTTTTAATGGCAAAAACACAAAATATCCAATATTTTCCCCAAAACATTTTTCAATATGGAATATTTTATTTGAATAATTGGAGCCTCAAATGGGTAAATAATTCATAATAACATTACTTTTATTATTATTTTTTGAACAATGACAGTTTAAAAAAAAAATCAGATAATTTGCCTCCCTTTAATTAAAGTTGTAAAAAATAATCGTGTATCAATGTATGTTATTTATACTTTAAATGCTTAAATTTCTTGATCAACTCTCGATTTATTTTGTATGTTCTTTATTTTTTTTCAAAGAAAACCTTGTTTTTAATGGCAAAAACACATAAAATGCATTTTTTTCCAAAAAACATTTTTCAAAATTGAATATTTTATCTGAAGTAATTGGAGCCTTAAATGGGTAAATAATTCATAATAACATTAAAGTTTTTTTTTTAAATGACAGTTTAAAAAAAAAATCTGATGAAAAGCCTCTCTTTAATAAAATTGTTAAAAAATAATCGTATATCAATGTATATTATTTATACTTTAAATGCTTAAATTTCTTGATTAACTCGCGATTTATTTTGTATGTTCTTTATTTTTTTTCAAAGAAAACCTTGTTTTTAATGGCAAAAACACATAAAATGCAATTTTTTTCCCCAAAACATTTTTCAAAATTGAATATTTTATCTGAAGTTATTGGAGCCTTAATTGGGTAAATAATTCATAATAACATTAAAAAAAAATTTAAATGACAGTTTAAAAAAAAATCTGATAAAAGGCCTCCCTTTAATAAAAGTGTTAAAAAATAATCGTATATCAATGTATATTATTTATACTTTAAATGCTTAAATCTCTTGATCAACTTGCGATTTATTTTGTATGTTCTTTATTTTTTTCAAAGAAAACCTTGTTTTTAATGGCAAAAACACAAAATATGCACTATTTTCCCCAAAACATTTTTCCAAATGGAATATTTTATCTTAAGTAATTGGAGCCTTAAACGGGTAAAACATTCATAATAACATTGCTTTTATTATTATTTTTTTTTAAATGACAGTTTAAAAAAATAATCTGATAAAAGGCCTCCCTTTAATAAAAGTGTTAAAAAATAATCATATATCAATGTATATTATTTATACTTTAAATGCTTAAATCTCTTGATCAACTTGCGATTTATTTTGTATGTTCTTTATTTTTTTCAAAGAAAACCTTGTTTTTAATGGCAAAAACACAAAATATGCAATATTTTCTCCAAAACATTTTTCAAAATTGAATATTTTATTTGAATAATTGGCGACGCAAATGGGTAAATAATTCATAAAAACATTACTTTTATTCATTATTTTTTGAACAATGACAGTTTAAAAAAAAAAATCTGATAATTTGCCTCCCTTTAATTAAAGTGTTAAAAAATAATCGTATATCAATGTATATTATTTATACTTTAAATGTTTAAATCTCTTGAAAAACTTGCAATTTATTTTGGATGTTCTTTATTTTTTTCAAAGAAAACCTTGTTTTTAATGGCAAAAACACAAAATATGCAATATTTTCCCCAAAACATTTTTAAAAATGGAATATTTTATCTGAAGTAATTGGAGCCTTAAATCGGTAAATAATTCATAATAACATTAAAAAAACAATTTTAAATGACAGTTAAAAAAAAAAAATCTGATAAAAGGCCTCCCTTTAATAAAAGTGTTAAAAAATAATCGTATATCAATGTATATTATTTATACTTTAAATGCTTAAATCTCTTGATCAACTTGCGATTTATTTTGGATGTTCTTTATTTTTTTCAAAGAAAACCTTGTTTTTAATGGCAAAAACACAAAATATGCAATATTTTCCCCAAAACATTTTTAAAAATGGAATATTTTATCTGAAGTAATTGGAGCCTTAAATGTGTAAATAATTCATAATAACATGAAAAAAAAAGTTTAATGACAGTTTTAAAAAAAATCTGATAAAAGGACTCTCTTTAATAAAAGTGTTAAAAAATAATCGTATATCAATGTATATTATTTATACTTTAAATGTTTAAATCGCTTGATCAACTTGCGATTTCTTTTATATGTTCTTTATTTTTTTCAAAGAAAACCTTGTTTTTAATGGCAAAAACACAAAATATGCAATATTTCCCCAAAATAATTTTCAAAATGGAATATTTTATCTGAAGTAATCGGAGCCTTAAACGGGTAAATAATTCATAATAACATTGAAAAAAAAATGTTAAATGACAGTTTAAAAAAAAAAATCGGATAAAAGGCCTCCCTTTAAAAAAGTGTTAAAAAATAATCGTATATCAATGTATATTATTTATACTTTAAATGCTTAAATCGCTTGGTCAAATTGCGATTTATTTTGTATGTTCTTTATTTTTTTCAAAGAAAACCTTGTTATTAATGGCAAAAACACAAAATATGCAATGTTTTCCCCAAAACATTTTTCAAAATGGAATATTTTATCTGAAGTAATTAGAGCCTTAAATGTGTAAAAAATTCATAATAACATTGCTTTTATTCCTTTTTTTTTTAATGACAGTTTAAAATAATAATCTGATAAAAGGACTGCCTTTAATAAAAGTGTTAAAAAATAATCGTATATCAATGTATATTATTTATACTTTAAATGCTTAAATCTTTTGATCAACTTGCGATTTATTTTTTATGTTCTTTATTTTTCTTTCAAAGAAAACCTTGTTTTTAATGGCAAAAACACAAAATATGCAATATTTTCCCCAAAACATTTTTCAATATGGAATATTTTATTTGAATAATTGGAGCCTTAAATGGGTAAATAATTCATAATAACATTAAAAAAAAAATTTAAATGACAGTTTAAAAAAAAATCTGATAAAAGGCCTCCCTTTAATAAAAGTGTTAAAAAATAATCGTATATCAATGTATGTTATTTATACTTTAAATGTTTAAATCTATTGATCAACTTGCGATTTCTTTTGTATGTTCTTGTTTTTTTTTCAAAGAAAACCTTGTTTTTAATGGCAAAAACACAAAATATGCAATATTTCCCCAAAACAATTTTCAAAATGGAATATTTTATCTGAAGTAATTGGAGCCTTAAATGGGTAAAAATTCATAACATTACTTGTATTCATAATTTTTTTAGCTATGACAATTTAAAAAAAAATCTGATAAAAGGCCTCCTTCTAATAAAAGTGTTAAAAATAATCGTATATCAATGTATATTATTGATACTTTGAAATGCTTAAATCTCTGGATTAACTTGCAATCTATTCGTTGACATAAATTGTTTTATTTTGTATGTTCTTTTTTTTTCTTTCTAAGAAAACCTTGTTTTTAATGGCAAAAGCACATAAAATGCAATTTTTCCCCCAAAATTTTCAAAATGGAATATTTTATCTGAAGTAATTGGAGCGTTAAATGGGTAAAAATTCATAACATTACTTGTATTCATAATTTTTTTAGCAATGACAATTTAAAGAAAAATTCTGATAAAAGGCCTCCCTTTAATAAAAGTGTTAAAAAATAATCGTATATCAATGTATATTATTTATACTTTAAATGCTTAAATCGCTTGATCAACTTGCGATTTTTTTTGTATGTTCTTTATTTTTTCAAAGAAAACCTTGTTTTCAATGGCAAAAACACAAAAAATGCAATATTTTCCCCAAAACATTTTTAAAAATGGAATATTTTATTTGAAGTATTTGGAGCCTTAAATGGGTAAATAATTCATAATAACATTTAAAAAATTATTTTAAATGACGGTTTAAAAAAAAATTTTGATAAAAGGCCTCCCTTTAATAAGTGTTAAAAAATAATCGTATATCAATGTATATTATTTATACTTTAAATGTTTAAATCGCTTGATCAACTTGCGATTTCTTTTGTATGTTCTTTTTTTTTTTCAAAGAAAACCTTGTTTTTAATGGCAAAAACACAAAATATGCAATATTTTCCCCAAAACAATTTTCAAAATGGAATATTTTATCTGAAGTAATTGGTGCCTTAAATGTGTAAATAATTCATAACAACATTAATTTTTTTTTTTTAATGACAGTTTAAAAAAAAAATCTGATAAAAGGCCTCTCTTTAATAAAAGTGTTAAAAAATAATTGTAAATCAATGTATATTATTTATACTTTAAATGCTCAAATCGCTTGATCAACTCTGTTCTTTTTTTTTTCAAAGAAAACCTTGTTTTTAATGGCAAAAACACAAAATATGCAATATTTTCCTCAAAACATTTTTCAAAATTGAATATTTTATTTGAATAATTGGAGCCTCAAATGGGTAAATAATTCATACAAACATTACTTTTATTCATTATTTTTTGAACAATTACAGTTTTTAAAAAAATCTGATAATTTGCCTCCCTTTAATGAAAGTGTTAAAAAATAATTGTATATCAATGTATGTTATTTATACTTTAAATGCCTAAATTTCTTGAATAACTTGCAATTTATTTTGTATGTTTTGGTGCTTTTTCCAAAGAAAACCTTATTTTTAATGGCAAAAACACAAAATATGCAATATTTTACCCAGAACATTTTTCAAAATGGAATATTTTATCTGAAGTCATGGGTAAAAAATTCATAATAACATTATTTTTAGTCATTATTTTTTTTAACAATGACAGTTTAAAAAGATCTGATAAAATGCCCCATACTAATAAAAGTTTTAAAAATAAATCATTATATATTATTTTTACTTTCAATGCTTAAATCTCTAGATCGACTTCAGATCCATCCGTCGATTGTTTTTTTTTTGTTTTGTTTTTTTAGCAATGACGGTTTTGAAGAAAAAAAACTTTGTGTTTTTAGTGTCAATATTACAACTTTTACACCTGTTTGCTCTCTTATTCCACTTTTTATGCTTTTTTTTGTATTAATATTTTTAAAATGTGCCGCTGGCCCTTAAAAAGGGCTGCAAATAGTCTCCTGGCCGCACTTTGGACGTCTCTACTTTTAAATACCGACATTTGTGTGTGTGTGTGTGTGTGTGTGTGTGTGTGTGTGTGTGTGTGTGTGTGTGTGTGTGTGTGTGTGTGTGTGTGTGTGTGTGTGTGTGCGTGTGTGTGTGTGTGTGTGTGCACAGGCAGAGGACGACCTGGCTGAAAAGAAGCGCAGCAACGACATGCTGCAAAAGGCCATCAACAGCTACAGAGAAGCCGCCGAGCTTCCGGACGCCACCGCTGACCTCATCAGAGCGGCGCTGAAGAGACGAGCCGAGCGCCAACAGTTCCTGGGTAACGTCCGCCGCCGTCGGCCATCTTGTCCCGCGCTCCACGAGCTGATCTCCAGCTCCCTTCGCAGGCCGCATGCGGGGCGCTGTGGCGACCCTGGAAAGGCTGGTTCAGATGTTCCCGGAAGACATGGGTCTGAAGAAGGACCTGGGCGTGTCCTACCTGTTGCTCGGAGACAACAAAGGTGCTAAGAAGATCTACCAGGAGGTGAGGGATTCCGCTTCTTTGGTTCTCCTTCTTCAGTCTCACCGGCGCCATCTTTTAGGTACTGGCGGCTGCCCCCGATGACGGCTTTGCCAAAGTCCACTACGGATTCATCCTGAAGTCGGAGAACAAGATCGCGGAGAGCATTCCCTACCTGAAGGTTTGTGCGCAGCATCCTCTGTCAATCAATCAATGTTTATTTATATAGCCTTAAATCACAAGTGTCTCAAAGGGCTGCACAAGCCACAACGACATCCTCGGTTCAGAGCCCACATAAGGGCAAGGAAAAACTCACAACCCAGTGGGACGTCAATGTGAATGACTATGAGAAACCTTGGAGAGGACCGCAGATGTGGGTGACCACCCCCCCTCTAGGGGAGACCGGATGCAATGGACGTCGAGTGGGTCTAGCATAATATTGTGAAAATCCAGTCCATAGTGGATCTAACATAATAGTGTGATAGTCCAGTCCATAGTGGATCTAACATAATAGTGAGAGTCCAGTCCATAGTGGCTCCAACATAATAGTGAGAGTCCAGTCCATAGTGGCTCCAACATAATAGTGAGAGTCCAGTCCATAGTGGATCTAACATAATAGTGAGAGTCCAGTCCATAGTGGATCTAACAAAATTAGTGAGAGTCCAATCCATAGTGGATCTAACATAATAGTGATAGTCCAGTCCATAATGGATCTAACATAATAGTGAGAGTCCAGTCCATAGTGGATCTAACATAATAGTGAGAGTCCAGTCCATAGTGGATCTAACATAATAGTGAGAGTCCAGTCCATAGTGGATCTAACATAATAGTGAGAGTCCAGTCCATAGTGGCTCCAACATAATAGTGAGAGTCCAGTCGATAGTGGATCTAACATAATAGTGAGAGTCCAGTCCATAGTGGATCTAACAAAATAGTGAGAGTCCAGTCCATAGTGGCTCTAACAAAATAGTGAGAGTCCAGTCAATAGTGGATCTAACATAATAGTGAGAGTCCAGTCCATAGTGGCTCCAACATAATAGTGAGAGTCCAGTCCATAGTGGCTCCAACATAATAGTGAGAGTCCAGTCCATAGTGGATCTAACATAATAGTGAGAGTCCAGTCCATAGTGGATCTAACAAAATTAGTGAGAGTCCAATCCATAGTGGATCTAACATAATAGTGATAGTCCAGTCCATAATGGATCTAACATAATAGTGAGAGTCCAGTCCATAGAGGATCTAACATAATAGTGAAAGACCAGTCCATTGTGGATCTAACATAATAGTGAAAGTCCAGTCCATAGTGGATCTAACATAATAGTGAGAGTCCAGTCCATAGTGGAGCAAACATAATAGTAAGAGTCCAGTCCATAGTGGATCTAACATAATAGTGAAAGTCCAGTCTGTATTGGATCCAACATAATAGTGAGAGTCAAGTCCATAGTGGATGTAACATAATAGTGAGAGTCCAGTCCATAGTGGATCTAACATAATAGTGAGAGTCCAGTCCATAGTGGATCTAACATAATAGTGAGAGTCCAGTCCATAGTGGATCCAACATAATTGTGAGAGTCCAGTCCATAGTGGATCTAACATAATTGTGAGAGTCCAGTCCATAGTGGATCTAACATAATTGTGAGAGTCCAGTCCATAGTAGATCTAACATAATTGTGAGAGTCCAGTCCTAAGTGGATCTAACATAATAGTGAGAGTCCAGTCCATAGTGGATCTAACATATTAGTGAGAGTCCAATCCATAGTGGATCTAACATAATAGTGAGAGTCCAGTCCGTAGCGGATCTAACATAATAGTGAGCGTCCAATCCATAGTGGATCTAACATAATTGTGAGAGTCCAGTCCATAGTGGATCTAACATAATTGTGAGAGTCCAGTCCATAGTGGACTAACATAATAGGGTGAGAGTCCAGTCCATAGTGGATCTAACATAATTGTGAGAGTCCAGTCCATAGTAGATCTAACATAATTGTGAGAGTCCAGTCCATAGTGGATCTAACATAATAGGGTGAGAGTCCAGTCAATAGTGGGGCCAACAGGAGACCATCCCAAGCAGAGACGGGTCAGCAGCGCAGAGATGTCCCCAACCGATGCACAGGCGAGCGGTCTAGCCCGGGTCTCGACTCAGGACAGCCAGCACTTCATCCGTGGCCACCGGACTTGTGCCTCCCCTTCCACAAGGGAGAGGGGGGCAGGAGAGGAAAGAAAACAAATGGCAGATCAACTGGTTTAAAAAAGGGGTTCTATTTAAAGGATAGAGTATACAAATGAGTTTTAAGGTGAGACTTAAATGCTTCTACTGAGGTAGCATCTCTAACTGTTACCGGGAGGGCATTCCAGAGTACTGGAGCCCCAATAGAAAACGCTCTACAGCCCGCAGACTTTTTTTGGGCTCTGGGAATCACTAATAAGCCGGAGTTCTTAGAACGCAGATTTCTTGCCGGGACATATGGTACAATACAATCGGCAAGATAGGATGGAGCTAGACCGTGTAGTATTTTATACGTAATTAGTAAAACCTTCAAGTCACATCTTAAGTGCAGGTGAGCCAGTAAAGGTGTAATATGACTAAACTTTCCTGACTCTTGAGTTGACTTGGATGATCTTAGTGAGTCTGTGTGGGTCCACCAGGAGGGGCTGGAGTCCGGCGAGCCCGGCACTGACGACGGTCGCTTCTACTTCCACCTGGGAGACGCCCTGCAGAGAGTCGGAGACAAGAGCGTGAGTGCATGACACGGAAACATCTCGTACACCTCCTGACCCGTATTCCGTCCCGCAGGCGTACCACTGGTACCAGCTGGGTCACGAGCGCGGCCACTTTGCGTCCGTGTGGCAGAGGTCCCTCTACAACGTGGACGGGCTCAAGGCGCAGCCCTGGTGGACACCGAGCGAGACCGGCTACACCGATCTGGTCAAGGTAGGAATGCAGGGAGTCATAGTGGTGAAGTGGGGATCTTGTACCAAGGTCCATAGGGTTTTGTAAAGTTTGAAGATTTTTCTTTTTTTTTTAAGTACCGTATTTTCCGGACCATAGGGCGCACCGGATTATAAGGCGCACTGCAGATGAGCGGGTCTAGTCAGGTCTATTTCATACAAAAGGCGCATTAACCTCTAAATGCCTTCGTGGCCACATGCGTGGACAGCACCTTTTAGCTCTTATTTCCAAAATTGTGTACACTACTGAATTGGGGACTTATGGCCACTTATGTGGACACTTATACTGCCATCTGGTGGTGTTAGAAGAGTATAACATACAATGGAATTTGAAAAAAAAAAAAAAAGGTGTCCAAATAAAAGTTAGCATGTCACTACACATAAAGTACACATTTGTGTACTTATGGACTAAGTACATCATGTGAAAAGATGATTTTTAGTTTTTATTCTAATTAGGGTCCAATAATCTCAAATACTAAAGATAAATAAGAAAAGTATGTAAACAATCAGCTTGGGCCTTAAGAGGTTAAAGGTGTTATAGGGATTGTATTATATAATATATAACATAGGGCGCATTAAAGGGGTCATATTATTATTATTTTTTTCCAAATGTAAAATACTTCCTTGTGGTCTACATAACATGTAATGGTGGTCAAAATGTTGCATAGATGATGTTTTACGGATCATCTTCAAGCCGCTTTCTGACCGTTGATTCTGGATGCGTGGTTTTTTAGGCGGTCTTATTTACGTGGCTCACCTTCGGCAGCGTATTCCCCCCGTCATCTTTGTTGTAGCGGTGTAGCGTGCAAGGACGGGAGTGGAAGAAATGTCAAAAGATGGAGCTAACATTCAGATTTTACTTGAATCGATAGCATCTTTTTGTCTGTGGCTTACCAGTGCAACAACAAGGCCGTAAATGTGTCCCATGAAAAACCGTCCGACCGGAACTCTCTAATAACTAGAATTTCCCTGGGTGAATAATGTAAAGTCACTACACCGGTATGTTTTAGCGCTTTCATGGCGAGTTTACTGACAGATATAAGTAAGAACTTTACACTACTTTATATTAGAAATGGCAACAGCGGAGGATGAATGTCCCATAACAAGAAGATAGAGAAAAAGAAGAAAGCTTATCGACTACGGTGTTGCTACGGACTACAAAGGCGGACACACGCTAATTTTCAGGAGTTATGCAGATCCCAAATACAGATCAGCAGGTAACAGAAGATATGAAAGGTTGCTTTTGCATAATATTGCGAAACAAAACGGCAGATAATACGTCTTACATTATACACACACCATAATAATACTCCTAGGTTGAAGCACAGTACAATCCATGAAGCGGTGCGGCTTCATAGCTTACCAAAGTCTTACTAAAACATTTTGATAGATTTTTGAGCGCTGTGTGTAATGTTCTATATTTTAAATGGAACATATACAATTTTGGTGCTGTTTACTTGAGTCACATTGTAGTCTACACATATCTCTTATGTGTAACTGCCATCTACTGGTCACACTTATCATTTCACCATGTACCAAATAAAATAGAGGTCGGTAAGCACAACGAAAATTATTCCGTACATTAGGCGCACTGTCGAGTTTTGAAAAAATTAAAGGATTTTAAGTGCACCCTGAAAAATACGGTATGTGATTTATTTAAAAAATACGTCGTAAATGATAATAAAAAATTAATCTAGCTGTGAAAATTCAATAATATTTTTTTAATGTTTTTTTCCGCTTAACTTTGCACACGTCACTTTATGGAATAAATTGTGTACAAATTGAGAACAGGAAGTGAATACAATTTTTAGCAATTGCTATTAAATGGCATCGTTTTCCAGTAAAGTTCTGTCTCATCACAATTAAAACTTGCTGTGGTACTGAGCATGCTCGGTCCATCCTTCCATACTCTATACGCAAATACTCTAGTCCAGGGTTGTCCAAAGTACGTGGCAAGTGCGGCCCACCGGCATTTTTAATTTGGCCAGCGAGACGGCACTGAGTTCAATAAGGAATTTAATCAGGCCTGATGTTTTCATTAATCCATCCAACCATCCATCCATTTTCTACCGCTTGTCCCTTTTGGGGTCGCAAGTCGCCACCTCCAGCGGTCGGATAACTGCCATTTTCATGCCATCCAGCGACCATTGAGAGTAACTAAAGTCAGTGACCATTCATCATATTTTCATGAAAATACAGCACAGCTATTAGTTATATGTTACAATCCAAACAACCTTCCCTAGTCAAAGAGAAAAATTTAACCAGCACAAAAATTCAACAAACATGGTCACACATAACACAACCTGCTCACTGAACTTTGTGGATATTATAAAAATGTGTTTTAAAACCTAGTTTCAACCAAATCAATGCAATAGTTTTTAGTGTGTGTTTATATAGAAGATGTTGAGTTTGAGTGGGATTAGGGCATACTTGCCAACCTTGAGACCTCCGAATTCGGGAGCCTGGGGGTGGGGTTGAGGTGAAGGCAGCATACCCCTTCCCCTTCTAGCTGTCCTGGATGAAATGAAATTATTTTCTTTCAATCATTTTGGAACTTTTGTATTTCTTCTTCTTACTCATCGTCGCCACGTCTCTTCTTCTTTCTTCTGCTTCGTCGTCTTCTTGTTGTGTGCGCAGTTGTGCACTGAGCTCCAAAAGCCGTAGATGTTATTGTAGCGTCTCGGAAGAGTTAGTGCTGCAAGGGGTTCTGGGTATTTTGTTCTGGGGCGGTTTAGCTCGGTTGGTAGAGTGGCCGTGCCAGCAACTTGAGGGTTGCAGGTTCGATTCCCGCTTCCGCCATCCTACTCACTGCCGTTGTGTCTTTGGGCAAGACACTTTACCCACCTGCTCCCAGTGCCACCCACACTGGTTTGAATGTAACGTAGATATTGGGTTTCACTATGTAAAGCGCTTTGAGTTACTAGAGAAAAAGCGCTATATAAATATAATTCACTTCACTTCACTTCTGTTGTGTTTATGTTGTGTTACCATGCGGATGTTCTCCCGAGATGTGTTTGTCATTCTTGTTTGTTGTGGGTTGACAGTGTGGCGCATATTTGTGACAGTTTTAAAGTTGTTTATACAGCCACCCTCAGTGCGACCTGTAGGGCTGTTGACCAAGTTTTTTTCCAATCATTTTGGAACTTTTGTATTTCTTCTTCTAACTCATCGTCGCCACGTCTCTTCTTCGTTCTTCTGCTTCGTCTCCTCCTTGTTGTGTGCGCAGTTGTGCACTGAGCTCCAAAAGCCGTAGATGTTATTGTAGCGTCTCGGAAGAGTTAGTGCTGCAAGGAGTTCTGGGTATTTTGTTCTGGGGGTGGTTTAGCTCGGTTGGTAGAGTGGCCGTGCCAGCAACTTGAGGGTTGCAGGTTCGATTCCCGCTTCCGCCATCCTACTCACTGGACACTTTACCCACCTGCTCCCAGTGCCACCCACACTGGTTTGAATGTAACGTAGATATTGGGTTTCACTATGTAAAGCGCTTTGAGTTACTAGAGAAAAAGCGCTATATAAATATAATTCACTTCACTTCACTTCTGTTGGGTTTATGTTGTGTTACCATGCGGATGTCCTCCCGAGATGTGTTTGTCATTCTTGTTTGGTGTGGGTTGACAGTGTGGCGCATATTTGTGACAGTGTTAAGGTTGTTTATACGGCCACCCTCAGTGTGACCTGTAAGGCTGTTGACCAAGTTTTTTTCCAATCATTTTGGAACTTTTGTATTTCTTCTTCTAACTCATCGTCGCCACGTCTCTTCTTCGTTCTTCTGCTTCATCTCCTCTTTGTTGTGTGCGCAGTTGTGCACTGAGCTCCAAAAGCCTCAGATGTTATTGTAGCGTCTCGGAAGAGTTAGCGCTGCAAGGGATTCTGGGTATTTTGTTCTGGGGGCGGTTTAGCTCGGTTGGTAGAGTGGCCGTGCCAGCAACTTGAGGGTTGCAGGTTCGATTCCCGCTTCCGCCATCCTACTCACTGGACACTTTACCCACCTGCTTCCAGTGCCACCCACACTGGTTTGAATGTAACTTAGATATTGGGTTTCACTATGTAAAGCGCTTTGAGTTACTAGAGAAAAAGCGCTATATAAATATAATTCACTTCACTTCACTTCTGTTGTGTTACCATGCGGATGTTCTCCCGAGATGTTTTTGTCATTCTTGTTTGTTGTGGGTTGACAGTGTGGCGCATATTTGTGACAGTGTTAAGGTTGTTTATACGGCCACCCTCAGTGCGACCTGTATGGCTGTTGACCAAGTATGCCTTGCATTCACTTGTGTGTGTGTGTGCTTGAAATTAACATTGTCATTAAACCAGTTAAAAGATCATACAACGTGTCAGCATTTGTTGATCATTGTTAAACCCGTCCAACGCTACATTATTATGGGACTGGGCCGGCACCTTAACATCATGCGGCTGTTAAGGGGTGAAGGTTTCAAGTGAGATTTTCGGGAGGGGCACTGATATTCGGGAGTCTCCCGGGAAAATCGGGAGGGTTGGCAAATACAGATTGGGGGCCGTTTAATCCCACAGACTTTGGTGGTCCGCCCCCTGTGTACATGATGTTGCTTGAGTCTGATATCATTCCGTCTGTGTCCAGGCGCTGGAGAGGAATTGGAAGACCATCCGGGACGAGGCTCTGGCCATGATGGACAGCAACACGGGAATGTTTGTCCCCGAGGAGGAGAACCTGCGGGAGAAGGGCGAGTGGGGACAATACACCCTCTGGCAGCAAGGTCAGTTTAGAAGCTTTATCGTCCGCTTTATCGTCCGCTTTATCGTCAGTGTCCCCGCAAGCTGACACTTTTGTGTTCAGGGAGGAAAGCTGGAGATGCCTGTCAGGCCACCCCCAAAACATGCTCGCTGCTGGAGAAATTCCCTGAAGCTACAGGCTGCAAGAGAGGACAGGTGCGCACACACACACACACACACACACACACCCTTATTAAGGACCTCTGTGAAATTAGCCCCCCTTATCATTGCACATGTTAAAACAAGCCTGGGCAATTATTTTGACTCGGGGGCCACATTTAAAGAAATAAATGTGTCTGGGGGCCAGTATATCTATTTTTAAGAATACTAATACAAAATCTCTTAGGGTGTAACGGTACACAAAAATTTGGGTTCGGTACGTACCTCGGTTTAGAGGTGACGGTCCGGTTCATTTTCGGTACAGTAAGAAAACATCAAAATATACATTTTTTGGTTATTTATTTACCACATTTGCAAGTAATGGCTTTATCCTTTCAACATTGGGAACACTATATTAATTCTGCCCCCAATAATCAACATTAAGCTGCCTCAAATTGTTGCTCGGATTAAATAAAATGACAAAACTTTTCTTCTACATCTAAAAAGTGCAACATTATACAATTTCAAGTCAACTCATCCATCCATCCATCCATTTTCTACCGTTTATTCCCTTTTGGGGTCGCGGGGGGCGCTGGCGCCTATCTCAGCTACAATCGGGCGGAAGGCGGGGTACACCCTGGACAAGTCGCCACCTCATCGCAGGGCCAACACAGATAGACAGACAACATTCACACACTAGGGACCATTTAGTGTTGCCAATCAACCTATCCCCAGGTGCATGTCTTTGGAAGTGGGAGGAAGCCGGAGTACCCGGAGGGAACCCACGCATTCACGGGGAGAACATGCAAACTCCACACAGAAAGATCCCGAGCCTGGATTTGAACCCAGGACTGCAGGACCTTCGTATTGTGAGGCAGACGCACTAACCCCTGTTCCACCGTGAAGCCCGTCAACTCATCATGCTTAATTTATTACAGCATTTGGGAAGCCTGTCGTTGATTTTTATTATGTAAACCTTATATTTTTATCAACATGTGATAGCAGGGAACCTGCCATTCAAACCTTTTCTGTCAGTAAAACACACACACACACACCGCAAAATGAGCTAACGTTACGCTAAAAGCTAATTAGCCTTCACCTCAAGCCAGGACTGCGAGCGAGCTCAGCTGCAGTTTAAGTTTCTAGAACAGTGGTTCTCAAATGGGGGTACGGGTACCCCTGGGGGTACTTGAGGGTATGCCAAGGGGTACGTGAGTTGTTTTTTTAAATATTCTCAAAATAGCAACAATTCAATCTTTTGTAAATATATTTATTGAATAACACTTCAACAATATATGAATGTAAGTTCATAAACTGTGAAAAGAAATGCAACAATACAATATTCAGTGTTGACTGCTAGATTTTTTTGTGGATATGTTCCATAAATATTGATGTTAAAGATTTATTTTTTTGTGAAGAAATGTTTAGAATTAAGTTGATGAATCCAGATGGATCTCTATTACAATCCCCAAAGAAGACACTTTAAGTTGATGATTACTTCTGTGGGGAGAAATCTTTATTTATAATTGAATCTCTTGTTTATTTTTCAACAATTTTTAGTTATCTTTATATCCTTTTTTCCAAATAGTTCAAGAAAGACCACTACAAATAAGCAATATTTTGCACTGTTATACAATTTAATAAATCAGAAACTGATGACATAGTGCTGTATTTTACTTATTGATCTTTTTTTTTTCAACCAAAAATGTTTTGCTCTGATTAGGGGGTACTTGAATTAAAAAAATGTTAACAGGGGGTACATCACTGAAAAAAGGTTGAGAACCACTGCTCTAGAAAGTCAACGGGCTCATAGTGATGTTAGTAGTAGTTGACTTTGAGGTGTTTATTATAATTTGGGTAGAGTACGCTGCCTTATGCTTACCTGCTAAACACCTATCTGCTCGACGCTGAAGCATTTACTACATGCGCTCTGAATACGCACTGCTGATTGGCTGTTACCGCTATGGTTGTAACCAATTAGATGGTTGTGTAGGTGGGACAATCCTGGGTGCTGAGACAGAGGCATAAGAAGCAAAGCAGCTTGTTAAGACTTTAGCTAAGAAACTTGTCCGGTTCACCGCCGTACCAAAACGGTTCAATACAAATACACAAGCTGTTACACCCCTAAAAACCTCCCAATAATGTCTGATTGAATGCTAAAAACGTTATGACAGACCGCCTTAAAAAACGTAATGGGATTGTAACTTTTTCTATGAAGGATAAAACACCGAATATTGACAAAATATGAATGTCACACCCCCTTTCGATCGACTTTTTTTTACAATCGAGTGAAAGGCGAGAAAAATGCAGCAAACTATGAAATATGAAGGCGAAAGGTACAAAATAAACCCGCCTACAATCGGATATATCTGATATATCACTAAGCTTAAGAACTTTGTTGTGAGAATCTCCTTCCACGTCTGTGGAAATGCTTCCCACCCACATTGCTTGGTGCCTCGTCTGAGCTGCTGTGACGTAGATTACCATAGTAACTAATTAGATGACCATGGTAACTAATTAGATGACCATAGTAACTAATTAGATGACCATGGTAACTAATTAGATTACCATAGTAACTAATTAGATGACCATAGTAACTAATTAGATGACCATGGTAACTAATTAGATGACCATAGTAACTAATTAGATGACCATGGTAACTAATTAGATTACCATAGTAACTAATTAGATGACCATGGTAACTAATTAGATTACCATAGTAACTAATTAGAGGACCATGGTAACTAATTAGATTACCATAGTAACTAATTAGATTACCATAGTAACTAATTAGATGACCATGGTAACTAATTAGATTACCATAGTAAATCATCCAAAAGCGCAGACTCCAACCATTGAAATACTTTGTACAGTTGAAGACTTACGGCCATTAGAAAACATGACTAATGGCAGCTACACTTTCCATCTTAAAGATCTAAAAAAAAATATTTGGGAATGTCCGGCGGGCCAGATTGAAAAACTTAACGGGCCGCATGTGGCCCCCGGGCCTTAATTTGCCCAGGTCTGTGTTAAAATAACACATTTGTTAGTGCTACTTTTGTGCTGATTTGTGTTACTAACATTTTTTTTTGTCTTACTATTATAGTTTTCAATGGTATTAATGTTTTATTATTCACAACCAGTCCCCCCAATGTCCAAATTAAAGTTAAAGTTAAGTTAAAGTACCAATGATTGTCACACACACACACACACTAAGTGTGGTGAAATTTGTCCTCTGCATTTGACACATTCCCTTGTTCCCCCCCTGGGAGGTGAGGGGAGCAGTGGGCATCAGCGGTGCCGCGTCGGGGAATCTTTTATGGTGATTTAACTCCCAATTCCAACCCTTAAAGCTGAGTGGCAAGCACGGAGGTAATGGGTCCCATTTTTATAGTCTTTGGTACGACTCGGCAGGGGTTTGAACTCATAACCTACCGATCTCAGGGCGGACACTCTAACCACTAGGCCACTGTGTAGGTGTAGTAGAAAATCTCCCCAAACTGGTCCCAACTGGTCCATGGTTCTCGCCCGGAAAAGGGTGGAGTGCCATCTCCGGGTTGGGGAGGAGACCCTGCCCCAAGTGTAGGAGTTCAAGTACCTAGGAGTCTTGTTCACGAGTGAGGGAAGAGTGGATCGTGAGATCGACAGGCGGATCGGTGCGGCGTCTTCAGTAATGGGGACGATGTACCGATCCGTTGTGGTGAAGAAGGAGCTGAGCCGGAAGGCAAAGCTCTCAATTTACCGGTCGATCTACGTTCCCATCCTCACCTATGGTCATGAGCTTTGGGTCATGACCGAAAGGATAAGATCACGGGTACAAGCGGCCGGAATGAGTTTCCTCCGCCGTGTGGCGGGGCTCTCCCTTAGAGATAGGGTGAGAAGCTCTGCCATCCGGGAGGAGCTCAACGTAAAGCCGCTGCTCCTTCACATCGAGAGGAGCCAGATGAGGTGGTTCGGGCATCTGGTCAGGATGCCACCCGAACGCCTCCCTAGGGAGGTTTTTAGGGCACGTCCAACCGGTAGGAGGCCACGGGGAAGACCCAGGACACGTTGGGAAGACTATGTCTCCCGGCTGGCCTGGGAACGCCTCGGGATCCCCCGGGAAGAGCTAGACGAAGTGGCTGGGGAAAGGGAAGTCTGGGTTTCCCTGCTTAGGCTGTTGCCCCCGCGACCCGACCTCGGATAAGCGGAAGATGATGGATGGATGGATGGATGGTCCCAAATGTTTGTGGTGCAATTTTTTTGTTTCGCTATTTTAGTTTTTATGTTAAAGTAGCAATAGAGTGGATAAACAAGTTGAATTTTGGTGCTTAATTCTGTTTCATTGTGTCTATTAAACCAGGGGTGGGCATTACGTCGATCGCGATCGACTGGTCGATCTCGGAGGGTGTGTCAGTCGATCTCAAGCCAGGCATTAAAAAATGTACATAAAAATGAGCAATCATCAATCATACCAAGACTTCACTTTCGTCAGTTGTTTGACATTCTCGGCACCCGAGGATCTTGTGAGATGACGCTGGCTGCTGCGAGCTCATATTTAGGAAAAAAATCACTAACAGGGCAGACGCAGAGAAACACATTTTATTTCTAGAGACTCCGTACCTACTGTCAAAACTCTAAAGACCGACTGCACAGTTCCTGTCTTCACCATAAAAGACCTGTTTCATCCTGCCTGTGCTAACAAAATAAGAGTCTCAGAAAGCTAGCAAGCTACGGAGTTTGATGCCAATGTATTTCTCCCCCACCCTCAGCGACCGCTTTCTCACTTGCTTGCCCACCCGCACAGTCACTGACGTCACTCACCTGCTGCCAGACATTAAAGGGCCACACACACATATGCTACTCTCATAACAAAGTGTTTAAAAAGGAGTATGCAAGTTGGACAAATGAGATGCCAAATCCAACCACTTCCATGTGGTGTTGGACAGAAAGGAGGACTTTTTTTTTTCCTCCATTTGAAAATGCGGACGTTATCAGCACCACTGTCTAATTCTAATCAATGCAAGTCATCAGAATCAAATACACCAACTTATATTCTTGTCTTCATGAAAGAAAGGAATCTATGTGTGTTACACATGCTTGTATTATCATTCAACACCATTAACTTGTTAACAAAAATGTCTCTTTCATAAATAAATAAATATAAATTATAAATAGGAATGAGGTAGATCTCCTCGACTTGGTCAATTGAAAAGTAGCTCGCCTGCAGAAAAAGTGTGAGCGCCCCTGTATTAAACCATATCCAATCGTATTTATGATCTGTAAGATATGGGACAAAATTGTGGAGATTTTGACAAGGTGGGGTATGGAGTGTAGTTTTTGTATCCTGCGTTAAGTTTTGCCTTCGCCTTGTGCGCCCTTTTTGTTTTCACTTTTGAGTCAGATAATTAAAGGCCTACTGAAATGAGATTTTCTTATTTAAACGGGGATAGCAGGTCCATTCTATTTGTCATACTTGATCATGTCGCGATATTGCCATATTTTTGCTGAAAGGATTTAGTAGATAACATCGACAACTTTTGGTGCTGATAAAAAAAGCCTTGCCTGTACCGGAAGTAGCAGACGATGTGCGCGTGACGTCAGTGGTTGTAGAGCTACTAACATCCTCACATTGTTTACAATCATGGCCACCAGCAGCGAGAGCGATTCGGATCAAGAAAGCGACCATTTCCCCATTAATTTGAGCGAGGATGAAAGATTTGTGGATGAGGAAAGTGAGAGTGAAGGACTAGAAAGAAAGAACAAAAAAAGACTATACAGTGGGAGCGATTCAGATGTTATTAGACACATTTACCAGGATAATTCTGGAAAATCCCTTATCTGCTTATTGTGTTACTAGTGTTTTAGTGAGATTTTATGGTCGTACCTGTCAGGCTTTCCCCTGACAGTTTGTCTATGTTTTAGTTTTTTCCTCTGCATTTGTCTTTGTTTCCTCTGTGTTTAGTATCTCCTGTCTTTAGTTCCTGTCAAGTGCTCTTATTTTGGTTCAGCTTCCTGTTTGTCTCCCTGTGTGCTGTTGTCACCTCATCTGCGGCTGATTGGCACCTGGCCACACCTGTAGTCAATCAGCCCGCTCCTATTTGTACCCACTTTGTCTTCCAGTCAGTGCTGGATCATTGTCGTTGCCACATGTCGCGTCAATGTCATTTTCTACTTGTCATTCCTACTGGTCGTGTGAATGCAGCGTAGCGGTAAGCTATATTTGGTAGACGTTTTGTAGCTTACTGTTTTTTGTTCCCTGCTTCCGATTAGTTTGTTCATAGCCCTTAGTTTGTTATATCCACCCATGTGCGTTTTGGTTTTGTTTTTGTCTTAGTATTTAATATGTTTTCACATTCCATGCTTGCCTCCATCTCTGCATCTTGGGGTTCGTCATCAAATAATCCTGACAGTACCTGTACAACCTGAAGGTCGGCCCCGCACCTTTCTTCAGCACCTTTGAACGGGTGGTGGCGATGCCCATCTCTGCCCTTCGCAAGGGATCCTCTTCGAAACACGATCTTTCGAAATGATCGCTGCATAATACACTGTACTTTGTGTATGTGGTCCAATCCAACCGTGTTCGTTTGACCGCTCTGTTCCATAGTAAAGCTTCACTGTCATCTTTCGGGAATGTAAACAATGAAACACCGGCTGTGTTTGTGTTGCTAAAGGCGGCCGCAATACACCGCTTCCCACCTACAGCTTTCTTCTTTGATGTCTCCATTGTTAATTGAACAAATTGCAAAACATTCAGCAACACAGATGTCCAGAATACTGTGGAATTATCAATCAATCAATCAATGTTTACTTATATAGCCCTAAATCACTAGTGTCTCAAAGGGCTGCACAAACCACTACGACATCCTCGGTAGGCCCACATAAGGGCAAGGAAAACTCACACCCAGAGGGACATCGGTGACAATAATGACCCAGTGGGACGTCGGTGACAATGATGACTATGAGAACCTTAGAGAGGAGGAAAGCAATGGATGTCGAGTGGGTCTAACATGATACTGTGAAAGTTCAATCCACAATGGATCCAACACAGTCGCGAGAGTCCAGTCCAAAGCGGATCCAACACAGCAGCGAGAGTCCCGTTCACAGCGGAGCCAGCAGGAAACCATCCCAGGCGGAGGCGGATCAGCATCGCAGAGATGTCCCCAGCCGATACACAGGCAAGCAGTACATGGCCACCGGATCGGACCGGACCCCCTCCACAAGGGAGAGTGGGACATAGAAGAAAAAGAAAATAAACGGCAGATCAACTGGTCTAAAAAGGGAGTCTATTTAAAGGCTAGAGTATACAAATGAGTTTTAAGGTGAGACTTAAATGCTTCTACATTATGCGATGAAAACAGATGACTTATAGCTGGGAACGATGCTGGAACAAAATGTCCTGTACTATGCGTGACCTCACACGCACGCCTCATCATACCGAGACGTTTCAGCAGGATATTTTGGCGCGAAATTTAAAATTAGCGTATTGGCATGTGTTGCAATGTTAAGATTTCATCATTAATATATAAACTATCAAACTGCGTGGTCGGTAGTAGTGGCTTTCAGTAGGCCTTTAAATAAAGTTCCTACCTTCACACCTGGTCCAGAGTAGACCGGGAGAACAAACCCCACAGCAAGCTGCGACATCCCCCCGCCCTCCCTATCATAACATAAGAACAACATATGTTTGCAGCAGAGACTCAGCACAAATGAGAGGGACACGATCGGGGAGATGTTGACAAGGTGGATGACGTCACTCATCAGAAAATGTATTAACAAAAAAGTTGCAGCACGAAGGAATGGCTGTGTTATTTTAATATTTGCAGTATACTATTATTATTGCAAGCATTTCGATGCAGGCTGGTCTTGTGGCGGCCAGTCCTCCATGTTGAACCCCCTTGGTGACGTGTGTGCAGATCAAGTTCTCAGTCATGCAGCCCGGCACGCACGTGTGGCCGCACACGGGTCCCACCAACTGCCGCCTGAGGATGCACCTGGGCCTGGTGGTCCCCAAACACGGCTGCAGGATCCGCTGCACCGACCAGACCAGGTGCGCGTCCCCCCCCCCCCCCCCCCCCCGCCTCCTCCTCCGTCACCAGCTGACCTCTCCTTCATCCCCGCAGGAACTGGGAGGAAGGCAAGGTCCTCATCTTCGACGACTCCTTCGAGCACGAGGTGTGGCAGGAGGCGGACGCCTACCGCCTCATCTTCATCGTGGACGTGTGGCACCCGCAGCTGACGGCCCAGCAGCGCCAGACTCTCAGCGCCATCTAGACCAGGAAGTCTTTTTTTTTTTTTTTTACGCTTCTCTTGAGAGATAATACTACTGACCTGTTTCGACATCTGCCAAAAAAAACATCAAGTTGTGTTCAATGTTTGTTTATTTGAGCCTACCAACCACTTTGTTACTTTCTCTACACGCTCATCTTAACTCCCCACTTTTGTACCATGACTACAAACACCAGATACTATTAGAGATTATATTTTTGAATAAAAACCACACAAAAACATCATTTTTTTGTGTAAATTAACTTTGTTGTTGACTCCCTAGGCTCTCATTCTAGACCACCCGCAGGCTCCTGATTCCATTGACATCAGACCCACCCTCAAGTTCTGGCGTGAGTAACCATTCCGAAAATCACTAAAGCGTAGAACAGTGGTCCCCAACCTTTTTGTATCCGCTTAATAATTTGTCCCGCGGCCCGGGGGAGGGGTGGGGTGCGGAATCCTTTTTTTTTCTTTTTTTTTTTGTTTGTCATGAAAAAGGGACGTTTTTGTCATGAAAAAGTGAAATTTTTGTGGTTGGTGCACTAATTGTAAGTGTATATTGTGTTTTTTATGTTGATTTTTATAAAAAAAAAAATATATATATATATATATATATATATATACATATATATGTAGGTGTGGGAAAAATCACAAGACTACTTCATCTCTACAGAACTGTTTCATGAGGGGTTCCCTCAATCATCAGGAGATTTTTTACCGGAGAATCTCCTGATGATTGAGGGAACCGCTCATGAAACAGTTCTGTAGAGATGAAGTAGTCTTGTGATTTTCCCCACACCTACATATTGCGCTCTACCACGGTATCGAGCACTATTCTCTGGATAATCCAATCAAGATATACACATATATATATATATTTTTTTTTAAATAAAAATTAATAAAAATTTATTCTGCGGCCCGGTGGTTGAGGACCACTGGCATAGAGGATATTTGACTAATGTTTTTGCAATATGTACGTCCTTGCAAACATCAGAGAGCTCCTTTTGTACACAGGATCTTTGACTGGTCTTTTCGCAAGGCCTTACAAACAAACAATAGTGAGTTCCTGTCACATATAGAGGATCTTTGACTGATGTTTATTTTTTAACGTCCTTAAAACTGTAAAGTGCTGCATTTGTATACAATATCTTATTACTAGTGTTTTTTGCTTGGCCTTATAAAAAGAGTGAGCTCCTGTTAAATGTAGAGGATCTTTGACTAGTGTTTTTGCAGTCAGTCTTTTTAAACATCAGTGAGCTTCTGTCATATATAGAGGGTCTTTGACGAATGTTTTTGCAGTAGATCATTATAAACAGCAGTGAGCTTCTTTTATATAGAGAGGATCTTTGACTAATGTTTTTGCATTAGATACTTATAAACAGCAGTGAGCTTCTGTCATATATAGAGGATATTTGACTAATGTTTTTGCAATATGTACGTCCTTGCAAACAGCAGAGAGCTCCTGTTGTACAAAGGATCTTTGACTGGTCTTTTTGCAAGGCCTTACAAACAAGCAATAGTGAGTTCCTGTCACATATAGAGGATCTTTGACTGATGTTTATTTTTTTTAAGGTCCTTAAAACTGTAAAGTGCTTCATTTGTATACAATATCTTATTACTAGTGTTTTTGCTTGGCCTTATAAAAAGAGTGAGCTCCTGTCGAATGTAGAGGATCTTTGACTAGTGTTTTTGCAGTCAGTCCTTCTAAACATCAGTGAGCTTCTGTCATATATAGAGGGTCTTTGACGAATGTTTTTGCAGTAGATCATTATAAACAGCAGTGAGCTCCTGTCATATAGAGCAGTGGTCCCCAACCACCGGGCCGTGGTTACCGGGCCGCAGAATCATTTTTTATTTAAATTTTTTTTTTTTTTTTTTTTTTTTTTTTATTAAATCAACATAAAAAACACAATATACACTTACAATTAGTGCACCAACCACAAAAACCTCCCTTTTTCATGACAAAAACCTCCCTTTTTCATGAGAAAAGAAGAAAAAATTAAAATAAAATAAAAGGACACCCCCTCTCCCCCGGGCCGCGGGATAAATTATTAAGCGTTGACCGGTCCGCGGATACAAAAAGGTTGGGGACAACTGATATAGAAGATCTTTGACTCAAGTTTTTGTATTAGGTACTCATAAACAGCAGTGAGCTTCTTTTATATAGAGAGGATCTTTGACTAATGTTTTTGCATTAGATACTCATAAACAGCAGTGAGCTTCTGTCATATAGAGGATCTTTGACTCAAGTTTTTGTATTCGGTCCCCCATTTATATTTGACTAATGTTTTTGCAATACGTACGTCCTTGCAAACTGCAGAGAACTTCTGTCGCACATAGGATCTTTGACTGGTCTTTTCGCAAGGCCTTACAAACAAACAATAGTGAGTTCCTGTCACATATAGAGGATCTTTGACTGATGTTTATTTTTTAACGTCCTTAAAACTGTAAAGTGGTGCATTTGTGTACAATATCTTATTACTAGTGTTTTTTGCTAGGCCTTATAAAAAGAGTGAGCTCCTGTTAAATGTAGAGGATCTTTGACTAGTGTTTTTGCAGTCAGTCCTTATAAACATCAGTGAGCTTCTGTCATATATAGAGGGTCTTTGACAAATGTTTTTGCAGTAGATCATTATAAACAGCAGTGAGCTCCTGTCATACAGAGCAGTGGTCCCCAACCACCGGGCCGTGGTTACCGGGCCGCAGAATCCTTTTTTATTTAAATTTTTTTTTTTTATTTTTTTTTTTTTTTTATTAAATCAACATAAAAAACACAATATACACTTACAATTAGTGCACCAACCACAAAAACCTCCCTTTTTCATGACAAAAACCTCCCTTTTTCATGAGAAAAGAAGAAAAAATTAAAATAAAAAAAAGGACACCCCCCCTCCCCCGGGCCGCGGGATAAATTATTAAGCGTTGACCGGTCCGCGGATACAAAAAGGTTGGGGACCACTGATATAGAAGATCTTTGACTCAAGTTTTTGTATTAGGTACTCATAAACAGCAGTGAGCTTCTTTATATAGAGAGGATCTTTGACTAATGTTTTTGCATTAGATACTCATAAACAGCAGTGAGCTTCTGTTATATAGAGGATCTTTGACTCAAGTTTTTGTATTAGGTCCTCCATTTATATTTGACTAATGTTTTTGCAATATGTCCGTCCTTGCAAACTGCAGAGAACTTCTGTCGTACATAGGATCTTTGACTGGTCTTTTCGCAAGGCCTTACAAACAAACAATAGTGAGTTCCTGTCACATATAGAGGATCTTTGACTGATGTTTATTTTTTAACGTCCTTAAAACTGTAAAGTGGTGCATTTGTGTACAATATCTTATTACTAGTGTTTTTTGCTAGGCCTTATAAAAAGAGTGAGCTCCTGTTAAATGTAGAGGATCTTTGACTAGTGTTTTTGCAGTCAGTCTTTCTAAACATCAGTGAGCTTCTGTCATATATAGAGGGTCTTTGACAAATGTTTTTGCAGTATATCATTATAAACAGCAGTGAGCTCCTGTCTTATAGAGGATCTTTGACTCAAGTTTTTGTATTAGGTCCTCATAAACAGCAGTGAGCTTCTTTTATATCGAGAGGATCTTTGACTAATGTTTTTGCATTAGATACTTATAAACAGCAGTGAGCTTCTGTCATATATAGAGGATATTTGACTAATGTTTTTGCAATATGTACGTCCTTGCAAACAGCAGAGAGCTCCTTTTGTACACAGGATCTTTGACTGGTCTTTTCGCAAGGCCTTACAAACAAACAATAGTGAGTTCCTGTCACATATAGAGGATCTTTGACTGATGTTTATTTTTTTTAAGGTCCTTAAAACTGTAAAGTGCTGCATTTGTATACAATATCTTATTACTAGTGTTTTTTTGCTAGGCCTTATAAAAAGAGTGAGCTCCTGTTAAATGTAGAGGATCTTTGACTAGTATTTTTGCAGTCAGTCCTTCTAAACATCAGTGAGCTTCTGTCATATATAGAGGGTCTTTGACAAATGTTTTTCCAGCAGATCATTATAAACAGCAGTAAGCTCCTGTCTTATAGAGGATCTTTGACTCAAGTTTTTGTATTGGGTCCTCATAAACAACAGAGAGCTTCTGTTATATAGAGAGGATCTTTGACTAATGTTTTTGCATTAGATACTTATAAACAGCAGTGAGCTTCTGTCATATATAGAGGATATTTGACTAATGTTTTTGCAATACGTACGTCCTTGCGAACATCAGAGAGCTCCTTTTGTACACAGGATCTTTGACTGGTCTTTTCGCTAGGCCTTGAGTTCCTGTCATATATAAAGGATCTTTGACTGATGTTTATTTTTTGAAGGTCCTTAGAACTGTAAAGTGCTTCATTTGTATAGTTTGCAAATACATCAAAGATGCTATTATATTCCATTTCTAATGGATAAAGCTTTGGCCTGGACAAGAGGTCATCAGGTGGTCGCCAACGTTCACCGAGTGTTTCGACCCTTAAAGGGGAACATTATCACAATTTCAAAAGGGTTAAAAACAATAAAAATCAGTTCCCAGTGGCTTGTTGCATTTTTTGAAGTTTTTTTCAAAATGTTACCGGTCTTGGAATATCCCTAAATAAAGCTTTAAAGTGCCTTATTTTCGCTATCTTCGAAACCACTATCCAATTCCCCTGTGACGTCACACAGTGCTGCCAATGTAAACAAACAATGGGAATACCACAGCAAGATATAGCGACATTAGCTCGGATTCAAACTCGGATTTCAGCGACTTAAGCGATTCAACAGATTACGCATGTATTGAAACAGATGGTTGGAGTATGAAAGTATTGAAGAAGAAACTGAATCTATTGAGCGAATAGCTATTGACGCTATTCATAGCCATAGCATGGCCGAATAGCTGCGTTAGCATCGCCGGTAAAATGTGCGGACCAAACGATCAGGACTTTCGCATCTTTTGACACTGGAGCAACTTAAATCCGTCGATTGGTAAGTGTTTGTTTTGCATTAAATGTGGGTGGAAGGAAACGTAATATAGTTGCAAATGCATCTACAGGTTATCCATACATCTCTGTACCATGTCTGCTTTAGCACAGCCGGTAAATAGCATGTTAGCATCGATTAGCGTAGCATGTTAGCATCGATTAGCTGGCAGTCAACATCAACAAAACTCAGCTTTGTGATTTCGTTGACTATCGTTGCAAATGCATCTGCAGGTTATCCATACATCTCTGTACCATGTCTGCTTTAGCACCGCCGGTAAATAGCATGTTAGCATCGATTAGCATAGCATGTTAGCATCGATTAGCTGGCAGTCAACATCAACAAAACTCAGCTTTGTGATTTCGTTGACTATCGTTGCAAATGCATCTGCAGGTTATCCATACATCTCTGTGCCATGTCTGCCTTAGCATCGCCGGTCAAATGTGGAGACACTCCAGCACATTCAATGGGGGTCTGGCGGCAGACACTTTGGCATCTTCTTGCCAGTGGTGCAACTTGAATCCCTCCCTGTTAGTATTGTTACACCCTCCAACAACACACCGTCGAGGCATGATGTCTCCAAGGTTCCAAAAAATAGTCAAAAAAACGGAAAATAACAGAGCTGAGACCCGGTGTTTGTAATGTGTTTAAAATTAAAATGGCGGGTGTGTTACCTCGGCGACGTCACATTCTGACGTCATCGCCTCCAGCGCGATAAACAGAAAGGCGTTTAATTCGCCAAAATTCACCCATTTAGAGTTCGGAAATCGGTTAAAAAAATAGATGGTCTTTTTTCTGCACCATCAAGGTATATATTGACGCTTACATAGGTCTGCTGATAATGTTCCCCTTTAACCAGATCACTGCTCCTCTCATCCAGGCTTCCAGCTATTGTCCTCTCTTTTATGCCAGAGCCAACAAGAGGCTCTCTCTGCCGCTTCTCCCAGCCTACGAATGGCTGTTTTCCTCAAGTGACCTCTCAATCCGACTTTTGTCATCATATTCCACACAGATTGAGCAGGGAATCCTCGACAACCAGCTTCCACTGTCATCAGCCATGCTGTCCACCCCTTGTCCCGGCAAGTCCTGGACAAGTTGTTGGTACTTTGTTTTTCTTCCTCTCTGCCGCCGCTTCCTCACATCCCTCCTCCCACGGGACAGTAAGTTCCACCGGGATGATTTTCTTTCCCTCTGGGGACCACATAACTATGTCTGGTCTCCGAGTAATGGACAGTACCGCCTCTGGGAAGAGGAGTTTCCGCCCTAGGTCGACCGCCATCTCCCATCCTCGGGCCAACTGCAGGAGGTTTTGGTTGGCTTGGCCTTGGACAACTGGTCTATGACCCTCTTTCACGAAGGTGCTTAGTTTTGGCTGGGTTTTTCTTTCTCCTCTCTTGCTCCAAGATGTCTGCGAACATTGCCAACACTTTGTCATGGCGCCACCTGTATCTTCCCTGGGTCAATGCTGTTTTGCACCCAGACAGATTGTGCACCATAGTTCCTTTACCGCCACACAACCTGCACAGCGGGTCCTCCCTTAATCCCCACCTATTATAGATGCGCGGATAGGCAATTATATCATCCGCATCCTCATCACCAAAGTCGTCATCCACCCGCCGTCCACCCGAACCCACATTTTATCAGGACCGTACCCGCCCGCCCGCCAACCGCCCGCTGAAATACATCAGCGATTGTCCGCCTTTACCACTCACAGAGCTATTTAAACCTGTTTCACATAATAATGATGACAATTGGAGCCGCTAACGTTCCCGCGACTACCCAATAGCGTTCATCCTGATTACAAGAATATGGGCGTACTGTGAAGCCATCGCCTTAGACACCTTCAACATGTACGAACCGATTGTTGGTCCAGCAACATGTTGTGTGCAGCTTCCTCAATTACATGTTCAAGATTGAAAGGCATTATGGGTGATACAGAGTACACTGATGGTTGTGATATAAACAACTTTAACACTTACTAATATGCACCACGCTGTGAAGCCACACCCAACAAGATTGACAAACACATTTCGGGAGAACATCCTCACAGTAACACAACATAAACGCAACACAACTAATACCCATAATCCCTTGTATCCGTGACAATTCCTTAATATATTTTACACCCTCGCGCCCCCAACTCCGCCCACCTTACCGACGCACCAGGGTTTGCTGCTAGCGGGGTGTATAAAATAGTCAGGAAGTGTCATGAATACAAAGGATTATGGGTATTTGTTGTGTTTTGTTACTGTGAGGATGTTCTCCCGAAATGTGTTTGTCGTTTTTAATTGGTGTGGCTTCACAGCGTGGCGCATATTACTAAGAGTGTTAAAATTGTTTATATCACAACCATTAGTGTACTTTGTGTCACTCAGTATGCCTTGCAGTCGTGTGCGTGTTGCCGCGGAAGCCACACACAACATGTTGCTGGACTGACAAGCAGATCGTACATGTTGTAGAAGGTGACAAAGCCAATGGCTTCATAGCACGCCCTAATACTTGTTATCTGGGTGACTACTGGCAGTAATTCAGGAGAATAATATCGTCTCTTATTGTATTCTTTGCTTCATGACACGGGTGACAGCTTCTGTCATTAATAGAGGATCTTTGACTAATGTTTTTGCAGGAGGTCCTTACAAACGTCAGTGAGCTTCTGTCATTAATAGAGGATCTTTGACTAATATTTTTGCAGGAGGTCCTTACAAACATCAGTGAGCTTCTGTCATATATAGAGGATCTTTGACTAATGTTTTTGCAGGAAGTCCTTACAAACATCAGTGAGCTTCTGTCAATAATAGAGGATCTTTGACTTATGTTTTTTCAGGAGGTCCTTACAAACATCAGTGAGCTTCTGTCATTTATAGAGGATCTTTGACTAATGTTTTGCAGCAAGTCCTTACAAACGTCAGTGAGCTTCTGTCAATAATAGAGGATCTTTGACTAATGTTTTTTCAGGAGGTCCTTACAAACATACAAACATCAGTGAGCTTCTGTCATTTATAGAGGATCGTTGACTAATGTTTTTGCAGGAGGTCCTTACAAACATCAGTGAGCTTCTGTCATTAATAGAGGATCTTTGACTAATGTTTTGCAGGAAGTCCTTACAAACATCAGTGAGCTTCTGTCACTAATAGAGGATCTTTGACTTATGTTTTTGCAGGAAGTCCTTACAAACGTTAGTGAGCTTCTGTCATTAATAGAGGATCTTTGACTTATGTTTTTGCAGGAAGTCCTTACAAAGGTTAGTGAGCTTCTGTCATATATAGAGGATCTTTGACTAATGTTTTTGCAGGAGGTCCTTACAAACATCAGTGAGCTTCTGTCATATATAGAGGATCTTTGACTAATGTTTTTGCAGGAAGTCCTTACAAACGTCAGTGAGCTTCTGTCATTAATAGAGGATCTTTGACTAATGTTTTTGCAGGAGGTCCTTACAAACATCAGTAAGCTCCTGTCATATTTAGAGGATCTTTGACTAATGTTTTTGCAGGAGGTCCTTACAAACATCAGTGAGCTCCTGTCATATATAGAGGATCTTTGACTAATGTTTTTGCAGGAGGTCCTTACAAAGATCAGTGAGCTTCTGTCATATATAGAGGATCTTTGACCAGTGTTTTTGCAGGAGGTCCTTACAAACATCAGTGAGCTTCTGTCATTAATAGAGGATCTTTGATTAATGTTTTTGCAGGAGGTCCTTAGAAACATCAGTAAGCTCCTGTCACATATAGAGGATCTTTGACTAATGTTTTTGCAGGAGGTCCTTACAAACATCAGTGAGCTCCTGTCATATATAGAGGATCTTTGACTAATGTTTTTGCAGGAGGTCCTTACAAACATCAGTGAGCTTCTGTCATTAATAGAGGATCTTTGACTTATGTTTTTGCAGGAAGTCCTTACAAAGGTCAGTGAGCTTCTGTCATATATAGAGGATCTTTGACTAGTGTTTTTGCAGGAGGTCCTTACAAACATCAGTGAGCTTCTGCCACATATAGAGGATCTCTGACTGATGTTATTGCAGGAGATCCTTACAAACATCAGTGAGTTTCTTTCATACATAGAGGATCTTTGACTGTTTTATGCAATAGGTCTCAGCAGTAAGTGCCTGTCATATATAGAAGAACTTTAATTATTTTTTTGCAATAGTTCCTTTAAAATGCAGAGCGGTCTTGTTTGATACAGGATCTTTGATTTGCATTCTTGCAGTAGGTCTTTACATATATCAAATAACTCTGTAGAGGATGCCCTCTAGTGGGTTCTGCAGACCACCACACACTGCCGGGAGAGCCCGGATCAGGGTTGCAACACTGTTTTATTCGCATAAATTAGTGCAGGGGTTTTGCTTTCCAGCGATCTGTTGTTATGTGTCCGTGTCTCTCTCCAGTTCCAACTACTGGTCTCAATCCGGCTGCTGCTTATAAAGGCGACAGGTGATTAGATAACAAGGCCCACCTGGGCCATCTACGCACCTGTCACAGTTTTCGAGGCCGGCCCTGGCACACCCAGTTTTGCGGCAGGCCTGCAGGCCACGCCTCCCTCCATTGATTGATTGATGGATTGAAACTTGCATTAGTAGATTGCACAGTACAGTACTGTGAACGACTTAAGCCGTCGTCCCTTGGGTTCCATGGACCACTCAGGAAGGACATGCTTGAGCAGGTTTGACTCTTGTTTATTTTACTTTCAAGGAAGTCTTTTGTGCCGTCGCCGCTCCTGCTGCTCGCTCCTCCGTGTCGCTCGGTTGGCCGTGTCTCCGTCGTACTTGCTCTTCTCTTTGCTTCTGCTGCTGCAGGTACTCCTCCTCCTTTCCCGATCTCACCTCCTTCTCCCCTTTTATACATCATGACGAGATAAGTTAATTTTGTCCCGGTGTGCGAGCCACGCACCTGATCTCGCTCGTAGCGTCGCTCCCGGCACGCCCCGCCTCTCCGCTCAGCCGCATTCTCCGCCTCCTTTCCGCCATCTTGGGCCAGGCTCCAGCGTGTCCTGCCCCGCTGCTCGTTCGCCGGCTCCGCCTCTCCCCAAGTACATATTCCGTACAATTGACCACTAAATGGTGACACCCGAATACGTTTTTCAACTCGTTTAAGTCGGCGTTCACGTTAATCAATTCATGGTGAACTCCTTTCGTATTTAGAAGATCTTTGACTATTGTTCTTGGGATAGGTCAAACATGATGAGTTAAAGTATATATACATTTTTAAATATAAAACAATAATACTACTAAACTGATAACACGGTTTGACTCCCTTGGCAAGAGGTGTCCAAAGTGTGGCATTTTAGGCCTGGAGCCCATTTGTATTGGCTTCAAAATATTGCAAAATAAATTAAGACTTTTATTGTGAGATATAATATTAGATATGACAATAACGTGCAATTAGTAGCTATAACACAAAGCTAAGATGTGGATGTTTTGTTCAGATTAGCATATATCAACCTACATTTGAAGCTTTTAGCATCTTTAATGTACAAAATGTACAAAAGTGTCGCTTCCCCACACGCTCCTCCAATTGAAAGACGCACAGGTGGAGGTGTAAATGTTTACTTGTATACATTCTGCGGTAAATACATTAGAGATGAGTGTAGCCCTGATGTGGAGTTGCACTGCAAAGAAATGAGGACAAACAGCATCTTAATGCACCTTCTCTGGCAGTGCACTAATACACAAACTATACAATCTTTTCGAAGTAGCTTAAATTCAATAAAAACAATCTTTTCTCTTTTGTGACATTTTGGCATTTTCAGCACGATACTTAATGATGAATGACACGTGGCACTTTGATAGAACTTTCCTAATCGTCATGCATGTGGCGGTGCAGCGTTGTGGTTTGTTACGGTGTTGGATCCAAGAAACAGCACGACGATTCTACCAAAGTGACATTTCTGGCATTCTGACAGTTTGACACTTCCAAAGGTGTACTCATTCACGTTTTGGCAGGAAAGAAGCAACAATCCGTGAAGTATGTTTGATTGCGTGGGAGCTTCACATTAACACTGCGATCTTTTTGTGGCTTCTGAGTCGCGGCAGAAACCAGAAAGCTGGCATACGCAACCTTAGACCTGCGTGGCGCCGTCCAAATGCTCGAAACACAGAAATGATTCGAAATCGCACAAAATAATTACTGCATGAGAGAATTGCTGCAGGTTGGTGGGACAAAACGAAAGTTAGCCAAGCTACCAGGAAGTTAGCAAGGGTTGTAACGTTATGACTTTGCTGAAAATATTACTGAATAACAACGCAATTGTTTAAATTGTTTGGATAAGCAAAAAAAACCAACTTCATCACTTGCTGTGAAAGCATATTTTGTTACGGCGATGTGATCCCTAAAATGCCATCAAAGTTAAAGGCCTACTGAAATGAGATTTTCTTATTTAAACGGGGATAGCATGTCCATTCTATGTGTCATACTTGATCATTTCGCGACATTGCCATATTTTTGCTGAAAGGATTTAGTAGAGAACATCGACGATAAAGTTCGCAACTTTTGGTCGCTAATAAAAAAGCCTTGCCTTTACCGGAAGTAGCAGACGATGTGCGCGTGACGTCACGGGTTGTAGGGCTCCTCACATCCTCACATTGTTTATAATCATGGCCACCAGCAGCAGGAGCTATTCGGACCGAGAAAGCGACAATTTCCCCATTAATTTGAGCGAGGAGGAGAGATTCGTGGATGAGGAAATTTAGAGTGAAGGACTATCCATCCATCCATCCATCCATCTTCTTCCGCTTATCCGAGGTCGGGTCGCGGGGGCAACAGCCTAAGCAGAGAAACCCATACTTCCCTCTCCCCAGCCACTTCGTCTAGCTCTTCCCGGGGGATCCCGAGGCGTTCCCAGGCCAGCCGGGAGACATAGTCTTCCCAAAGTGTCCTGGGTGTTTCCCGTGGCCTCCTACCGGTTGGACGTGCCCTAAACACCTCCCTAGGGAGGCGTTCGGGTGGCATCCGGACCAGATGCCCGAACCACCTCATCTGGCTCCTCTCGATGTGAAGGAGCAGCGGCTTTACTTTGAGTTCCTCACGGATGGCAGAGCTTCTCACCCTATCTCTAAGGGAGAGCCCTGCCACGCGGCGGAGGAAACTCATTTCGGCCGCTTGTACCCGTGATCTTATCCTTTCGGTCATGACCCAAAGCTCATGACCATAGGTGAAGATGGGAACGTAGATCGACCGGTAAATTGAGAGCTTTGCCTTCCGGCTCAGCTCCTTCTTCACCACAACGGATCGGTACAACGTCTGCATTACTGAAGACGCCGCACCGATCCGCCTGTCGATCTCACGATCCACTCTTCCCTCACTCGTGAACAAGACTCCTAAGTACTTGAACTCCTCCACTTGGGGCAGGGTCTCCTCCCCAACCCGGAGTGAAGGACTAGAAGAAGAAAAAAGGCAATTGCAGTGGGAGAGATTCAGATGTTTTTAGACACGTTTACTAGGATAATTCTGGGAAATCCCTTTTCTGCCTATTGTGTTGCTAGTGTTTTAGTGAGTTAAATAGTCCATGAAAGTCGGAGGGGTGTGGCCACGGGTGTGTTGATGCCAGAGTCTCTGAGGGAAGTCACAGCAGCTGCAGCAGTACGGAAGCTCAGCTGATGTCTCCGGTAAGAGGCGACTTATTACCACAATTTTCTCACCGAAAACTGCCGGTTGACATGTAGTCGGGATCCATGTTCGCTTGACTGCCCCGATCCATAGTAAAGCTTCACCTCTGGGTAATTTTAAACAAGGAAACACCGGCTGTGTTTTTTTGGCTAAAGGCTAAAAGCTTCCCACCTCCATCTTTCTACTTTGACTTCTCCATTATTAATTGAACAAATTGCAAAAGATTCAGCAACACAGATGTCCAGAATACTGTGTATTTATGTGATTAAAGCAGACTACTTATAGCTCAGATCGGGCTGGAAAATAATGTCCACTACAACCGGTGACGTCAAACGCACGCGTCATCATACGAGTCATCATACAGCGACGTTTTCAACAGGATACTTCGCGGGAAATTTAAAATTGCAATTTAGTAAACTAAAAAGGCCGTATTGGCATGTGTTGCAATGTTAATATTTCATCATTGATATATAAACTATCAGACTGCGTGGTCGCTAGTAGTGGCTTTCAGTAACCCTAACCCTAAGTGGACACGACTTAGACTTAAAGTTGGCGCGACCTAACCTAAAGTGGCTGCGACTTGGAGTGGATGTGACTTAGAGTAGTTCTGCGCGGCCGCAGCTCGATATACTTGAGGCTACCAGGAAGTTAGCCAGGCTGCCAAGAAGTTAGCAAGACTCACAGGAAGTTAGCCGGACTACAAGAAAGTCAGCAAGGCTACCAGGAAGTTAAAGGGGAACATTATCACCAGACCTATGTAAGCATCAATATATACCTTGATGTTGCAGAAAAAAGACCGTATGTTTTTTTAACCGATTTCCGAACTCTAAAAGGGTGAATTTGGCAATTTAAACGCCTTTCAATTGATAGCCTGTCGGAGCGATAACGTCACATCGTGAAGCGGATCCGCCATTTTCTCAATCTCATTACACGCACCAAGTCTAATCAGCTCTGTTATTTTCCGTTTTTTCGACTGTTTTCCCGTACCTTGGAGACATCATGCCTCGTCGGTGTGTTGTCGGAGGGTGGAACAAAACAAGACGGATTCAAGTTGCACCAGTGGCCAAAAGATGTGAAAGTCCCTCGTTTGTTCCGCACACGTTACCGACGACAGCTATGCTACGACAGAGATGGCAAGAAAGTGTGGATATCCTGCGACACTCAAAGCAGATGCATTTCCAACGATAAAGTCAACGAAATCACAAAGGTGAGTTTTCTTGATGTTATTGACTTATATGGAGTGTGCTAATCAGACATATTTGGTCACGGCCTGACTGCAAGCTAATCAATGCTAACATGCTATTTAGGCTAGCTGTAGGTACATATCGTCCATCCATTTTCTACCGCTTATTCCCTTTTGGGATCGCGGGGGGCGCTGGCGCCTATCTCAGCTACAATCGGGCGGAAGGCGGGGTACACCCTGGACAAGTCGCCACCTCATCACAGGGCCAACACAGATAGACAACATTCACACACTAGGGCCAATTTAGTGTTGCCAATCAACCTATCCCCAGGTGCATGTCTTTGGAAGTGGGAGGAAGCCGGAGTACCCGGAGGGAACCCACGCATTCACGGGGAGAACATGCAAACTCTACACAGAAAGATCCCGAACCTTGATTTGAACCCAGGACTGCAGGACCTTCGTATTGTGAGGCAGGCGCACTAACCCCTCTGCCACCGATTTGGTCACGGCATGACTGCAAGCTAATCGATGCTAACATGCTATTTAGGCTAGCTGTAGGTACATATCGCATCATTATGCCTCATTTGTAGCTATTTTTGCATCAAGCCTTTCCCTCCACCTACATTTAATGCCAAACAAACACATACCAATCGTTGGATAGAAGGCGATCGCAGAATTCGTCCTCGCTTCCTCTCGCTTGTATACGGTTCAAAGCGATATGGCTCAATAGCTTCAGTTTCTTCTTCAATTTCGTTTTCGCTATCTGCCTGCATACTCCAACCATCCGTTTCAATACATGCGTAATCTGTTAAATCGCTTGCGTGGCTGAAATACGAGTCTGAATCTGAGCTACTGTGCTATCCGCCATGTTTGTTTCTGGTGGCTTCACTCAGTGACGTCACAGGCTAATAGACGGGTGGATATAGCGATGTTGTAAATCAGGTACTTTGAAGCCGTTTTTCGGGATATTGCGTGATGGGTAAAATTTTGAGAAAAACTTTGAAAAATAAAATAAGCCACTGGGAACTGATTTGTATTGGTTTTAACCCTTCAGAAATGGTGCTAATGTTCCCCTTTAAGGCTTTAGAGATGCGCAGAAGAAAGTTATCTTTTTCTAAAAAAAACTATTGGTGTTATTCGAACGTTGACATTATCTACGTGAATTGGGTGCTCTGTACTACTTTCCAATGTTAGCGGTTTAGGCTGTTTTCGATCATTTCTGTGTTGGCAGGTTGTCCGTTGGCCGCCGTGCAAAGCAGCTATGCTAACAACAACAATAACCGTCCCCCGCTTGCCATGTTGTCGCTGATTCCTAGCAGCACAATTAACGTCAAACGAGGTTCACACCGCGTTTCAACTCACAAACGCGGTTGGCGACTAAACATTCGGGTTTTCCTTGCGGTCACAATTTAAAAGTCACGATAGTCATTAAGTAGCGTCTACATTCCTTCTCGGAAGCTAACTAGTGGTGTGTGTGTGTGTGTGTGTGTGTGTGTGTGTGTGTGTGTGTGTGTGTGTGTATGTGTGTGTGTGTGTGTGTGAGGACGCACAAATAACGAGACTGTGTGCTGCTGTTGCGCAGCAGGCTCAGAGACAGGAAGTCAAAAAGTTCAGGTGGTCAGGACAAAACAGCAAGTGTATGTGCGTGCGTGTGTGTGTTCAGTCCAGGGCCAAGAGTGGAGTGCTGGTCTCTCGGTCCGTCTGTCGCAGAGTTGCAGGACTGACCACAGACTGAGACCTGAAACAGAAAACCAGTTGAGCCCTCAATCGCGGCTAAAACAACGCATAAGTTTAAGTCACCTCTTCATGGCCTCCTTGTCCCCCCCGCCCCCGCAGTTCTCCCTGACGTGCAGGGCATCGTACGTCAACGTGTACTCGGTCTCGTCCATGTAGTCCGGTCCCAGTAGGGTCCTGGCCCAGATGCCCATGTCGTACGGCGGCAGCGTCCCGCCAAACTCGGATGGCAAGCACTCGGGCTGGATGAGCTGGTGGAGCGAGTTGAGGTTGTTGCCATGGAGAAAGATCTGAACGGGGACGCAGGTGAGTATAGGAGAGGGCGAGAAACAGGAAGAGGAGGAGCTTATTCTTACCCGCTTCCTGGTCTTGTCTTTGAGGAAGGGCTTGATGATGGTGTACATGGCGTGGATGTACCACGGTTGGTTGACAAAATGGATCCCTCCGAAGCGAGCGGGAAAGCTGTCCTGAGGAGCAAATGCAGAGTTTCCATCGGTGAGAGGGGGCCCGGTCAAGTGGACTGGACTGAGTCAACTGGACCTACCTGCAGGCCCTCGATGGCCAGTTTGAGGATGTTTGGCGTGAGCTTGGAGGCTTGCTTGAAGGAGAAATTGCTCCAGTCGATGATGAGGATGAAGCCGTTGATCTGGAGCTCCGGCTTCTCGATCAGGACTTCCAAGGAGAGCAGGATGGCTCGCAAGATGTCCGTAAAGGAGTTCCTGGAAGAAGGGGCAGAGCCACTTATGGAACATGACAAACCAAGGACCAGTTTATACTAAAGGGTCCCTCTTATGCGGACTTCATTGGCACTTAATTTATAGTACTGGACCTAAAAATTAGGTCTGCTAAACAAAAACAGTCTGGATTTTAGGTTACGAGTTTCAGCCCACTTTTTGCTCCAAAATGCGGGCATCACCTACAGAAGACTGGAAGCAATTTCGTATTCCCAAGTTTGTGCCCTTGGTAGCATCTTCATAGTCAGTATTGACCTCTCCAAATTGTCTGAGGCACACCAAGCGATTTTAAGGATTAAGGCTTTGAAGGAACAGGGTTTTGTTCTGATTTTGCATGGAAAAGGTGTAAAAGACTCAAACCAGAAGTGATCCCAAAAAACAGGAGCACCCTCGAGGGGAGAAAAACTGAGTCAAAACCTGCGGGAAAGTAGCAACAGAACAGCAGAACTCAAAAACAAGAGAAAAAAGAAGGTAAGCCGCTAGTATTGTTTTTTGCGTCCTCTTCTACTGATGCTTGAGGACAATCTATGGAAGAGCAGAAAAGTCCCGGAAATGCTCATGTTAGAGGAATATTTTCCACCTTTAAGCAGAGCAGAACGCCTAAGTATTGGCCTTGGTTTTGCTCAAAGAAATTAACACACCCTGTGTTCTATCCCCTCTGACACCCATTTTATTATTGGTGTCATGAAGTACCAGCCTGGAGACAGTGAAGAACAAGCTGGCACACACGTCAAGGTAACTTTCAGTTTTTGATGCAACCCAGGTGGATAAAAGCATGAGAGACGGGCGACCATTTTATAGACTGCTTTGTCATTTTTGATAGCTCGGTTCGTTCTCTCACAGCGCTGGTATTGTACTTCTGTTTCGGTGAATAAATTGCCAAACGTCAATTCTAGATCCTGAGAACGAAAGGATGTGGGTGGACTCCTCCCCTCCAAGAAGGGAAGACTTTATGTTAACTATATCAGCTTTGAAGTAATCACGGACCAGGGTGACACAAACAATACAGATACTAGTTTTACATGACCTTATCCTTCCAGACTGTCTTTGTGGGGAACACAGGTTCCAGTTCTGTAGATTATGTCCTACCAAGATGGGGCGGAATAGCCAGTCCGCCACAAATGATTGGAGGATGCGGGAAGAACTGTGGACGCTCTTGTGATTTGGATAATATCGGACTGTCTGCCCCGCAGGATGCATTTTGAGGACCAGTCATAGACAATTTAGAACATGGTTGCAAACTCTGGCCCTTGAGGCAATATCAAATTAACATTAGAACTGGCCCGCCAGTGTTATACAGCGGTGCCGCTTTAATACCGCATTCACCGATTTCCCGGGAGACTCTCGAATTTCAGTGCCCCTCCCGAAAATCTCCCGGTGCAACCATTCTCCCGAATTCCACCCGGAGAACAATATAAGTAAATTCAAGGCATACTTAATCAACAGCATACAGGTCACGCTGAGGGTGGCCATATAAACAACTTTAACACTGTTACAAATATGCGCCACATTGTGAACCCACACCAAACAAAAATAACAAACACATTTTGGGAGGATATCCGCACCGTAACACAACATAAACACAACAGAACAAATACCCAGAACCCCTTGCAGCACTAACTCTTCCGGACCGCTACCAACAAACCCCGCCCGCCCACCTGAGCCCCGACATTAACTGAGCAGTAAAAAGGCCCGAATGGTTGACTTATTCATTGTTATTTTATTTTCAAATGTTAATATTAGCCTGTGGAAAAATGTAATGTTGATATTTACCTCCGAAGGCTGCAAATACAAAAGAGGCATTCATTGTTTATTTAAATTTGATTTGCTATGCCATTGATATTTTTTAATTATCATTGTTATTATTATTTGAAACTCAATTTTGCATGTCACTATAAAGTTATATAAGCCTTGCTTGGTCAATATTCAATGAAAAACTTGTTTGGGTCCCTATTAAAAGGTTCATTTGTTCCACCTCGGCCCGCGGCTTTGTTCAGTTTTAAATTTTGGCCCACTCTGTATTTGAGTTTGACACCCCTGGTTTAGAGTAAAAAGCTAATTTTATTGTCACTCGCATACAAAACATCGTAACTTGGATTGTTTCCCTGGCTTGGAGACTCTCCCGTAAGGGCAGTGCGCCGAAGACACAACAAACTCCCTTCTTGTCTCTCATGGACTAGCGACTGCACGACACCAAGGCCGGCTTACACACACACAGGCATTTATGAAAAATATACACCGCACACACATACCCCACCCCCCTCACCCAACGCCTACGATGGCTTGAATCCCTTAGGACTGATGGACGGCTGGGCAGCGCCTGAAGAGCTGCAGCCTGCTACTGTGGCCCCCACTCCCTCCCCTCTGTTGCTAGCCTCGAGATGTATGTTGTAATATGTATATGAACTTTGCTATGGAGTTTTTTTCCCACTCCAGACTGGGCCCCATTAGTAGCCCAGTCTAGATTTGAATTTTTTACTCATCCTTCCCCAGCGTTGACCTTTTTCCTATCTTTCAGGGGGCGCCTTGTGGCGATCCATCAGCGTTCCTGTTCTGAACCCTGTACACTGTTTTTGTTGTCTAATCTTGAACGGGTTTGTCCTAAAAACGAAGTTTCGTTGTGCTTGCGCAATGACAATAAAGACCTACCTACCTACCAACCTACCAAGGGGGGTTGTTCCAAGTACAGTAAGTTATCTGCCATTTCTCAAATTGAGATTGTGGGAAATTAGATTAGATTATATTAGATAGTACTTTATTTATTCCGTCAGGAGAGTTCCTTCAGGAAAATTACAATTTTCAGCACAATCCCATTCAAGATCAGACAAACATTACAGGGAGACAGAACAGGATCGCTGACGGGTCTGCCGGCTTCCAGCGCCCCTTACAAAAAAGATGACATACAGGTAAACAGGGGGGGTTGAGGAAAAAAGAATAGAAGATTAAAATAAAAAAATTAAAAAATCGGTCTTAGCCTGGGCCCTGGAGTGGGGATATTATTTAGTGCCAGATTTATTTTCAGGAGCAAAAACAATACATAAAGAGAACTTGTTACTTAAATTTCTGTAATCTGGGCGCTGTGGGTTCTGTCAGGTGGTTTTGTTCACTGAGGAAGTTCTACTGCTTTTCTGGACCATTAGAACCTGAATGACGTGTGGTCACCTGCTCTGGTCCCAGTTGGAAGCGAACAGGATGAGAATCTTTCGCCCGTGTTGGTCCGGAATCTCCAGCACGCCCGGAAAGCCGTCCATCAACGCTCGCTTGATGCCCGGGTCGTCCACCTGACACACATGCATCTTGTTAATCGCTCAGCTCATACACACGTCATTTACCAATCAACACACAGCGCTGTTTCTGGCTCCGCCCACATCAGGTATCCTACTGCAGTACGCATACAGGAGGCTGCCGGTAAGTGTTTGGGATCAGGCAACTTGCGACGACACAGAAGAAGTTCCTGACCTTGAAGCTCTGGAACATGTCCAGGTTCTGCTGTCGGAACTGGAAATACTGGGCCAGCAGGCGGAACGTCTCCACCTGGTCGAACTTCCTGGCTCTCAGAAAGCGCAGGATGAAGTCGTCGTCCGTACGCAGGAAGCCGATGTCGGGTCGGGTCACGATCATGTCCCGCACCTAGGATCAGAGGAAGCCGTTAGCGCAGGGCTAATGCCAGCTGGCTTTTAGCCGGAGTTACCTGCTGGATGTCCTGGTGCAGCGTGTCCGGGTTCTCGTTCAGTTCTAAGCGAGCCTTCTCCGTGGTGTCGGAGCTGAGGCCCGCGTGGTGCTGAGACATCTTGCACCTTGTTCTTGCCCACAAAAGTTGTCCGCCTGGTCACAGTCCACTGAGACAAGTCGTGTCGCTCCTCACCAACTCGGTAATCCTCATTTCACGTCTTGTTCAATCGAGGCAGGTTCCTACCGAGTGCAGAGCGCCGGGCCCCCCTGTGGTGCTCCGTCACGGCGTCCGGCACCGGACATTTCAACAGCTTGACAAGGATATGCAAATTGGGGAACTCTTGCTGGTGCGTTGAAGGAATGCCAAAGGTCAGTGAAGGCAACGTGGTCAACCCTGGGGACTCCTGGATGGATAATAATAATAATAACAGATAAGACCGGTGTTTTTCAACCAATGTGTGTGCCGTGAGATACAGTCTGGTGTGCTGTACCAGATGATCTAATTTCACCAATTTGGATTAAAAATACTTTTTGCAAACGAGTAATTACGACGTGTTGTTGTTGAGTATCGATGCTGTCTAGAGCTCGGCAGAGTATCAATCAATCAATGTTTACTTATATAGCCCTAAATCACTAGTGTCTCAAAGGGCTGCACAAACCACCACAACATCCTCGGTAGGCCCACATAAGGGCAAGGAAAACTCACACCCAGTGGGACGTCGGTGACAATGATGACTATGAGAACCTTGGAAAGGACGAAAGCAATGGATGTCGAGCGGGTCTAACATGATACTGTGAAAGTTCAATCCATAATGGATCCAACAGTCGCGAGAGTCCAGTCCAAAGCGGATCCAACACAGCAGCGAGAGTCCCGTTCACAGCGGAGCCAGAAGGAAACCATCCCAAGCGGAGGCGGATCAGCAGCGCAGAGATGTCCCCAGCCGATACACAGGCAAGCAGTACATGGCCGCCGGATCGGACCGGACCCCCTCCACAAGGGAGAGTGGGACATAGAAGAAAAAGAAAAGAAACGGCAGATCAACTGGTCGAAAAAGGGAGTCTATTTAAAGGCTAGAGTATACAGATGAGTTTTAAGGTGAGACTTAAATGCTTCTACTGAGGTAGCATCTCGAACTGTTACCGGGAGGGCATTCCAGAGTACTGGAGCCCGAACGGAAAACGCTCTATAGCCCGCAGACTTTTTTTGGGCTTTGGGAATCACTAATAAGCCGGAGTCCTTTGAACGCAGATTTCTTGCCGGGACATATGGTACAATACAATCGGCAAGATAGGATGGAGCTAGACCGTGTAGTATTTTATACGTAAGTAGTAAAACCTTAAAGTCACATCTTAAGTGCACAGGAAGCCAGTGCAGGTGAGCCAGTACAGGCGTAATGTGATCAAACTTTCTTGTTCTTGTCAAAAGTCTAGCAGCCGCATTTTGTGTACCAACTGTAATCTTTTAATGCTAGTAACCATGTAATATTCTTCCATATCAGTAGGTGGCAGCCGGTAGCTAATTGCTTTGTAGATTTCACAAACAGCGGGAGGCAGGGTGCAGGTAAAAAAGGTGTCTACTGCTTAAACCAATAATAAACAAAAGGTGAGTACCGCTAAGAAAAGGCATTGAAGCTTAGAGAAGGCTATGCAGAACGAAACTAAAACTGAACTGGCTACAAATTAAACAAAAACAGAATGCTGGACAACAGCAAAAACTTACTGTGGTGAGAAGACGGCGTCCACAAAACTTGCCAGAAAAATTTTTACAGCAGCCATTAAGAAAACGGCAACAATGTATTTTGGAAACAAATATAAAATGTCATCCTTTTGAAATATAACGGTTAATAAGGAAATAATACAAAATGTTAGTGAATATCGTTACCTGGGTGTCATTTAACAGTTGGAGATGCCACCTCAGTAGAAGCATTTAAGTCTCACCTTAAAACTCATTTGTATACTCTAGCCTTTAAATAGACTCCCTTTTTAGACCAGTTGATCTGCCGTTTCTTTTCTTTTTCTTCTATGTCCCACTCTCCCTTGTGGAGGGGGTCCGGTCCGATCCGGAGGCCATGTACTGCTTGCCTTTGTATCGGCTGGGGACATCTCTGCGCTGCTGATCCGCCTCCGCTTGGGATGGTTTCCTTCTGGCTCCGCTGTGAACGGGACTCTCGCTGCTGTGTTGGATCCGCTTTGGACTGGACTCTCGCGACTGTGTATGGATCCATTGTGGATTGAACTTTCACAGTATCATGTTAGACCCGCTCGACATCCATTGCTTTCCTCCTCTCCAAGGTTCTCATAGTCATCATTGTCACCGACGTCCCACTGGGTGTGAGTTTTCCTTGCCCTTATGTGGGCCTACCGAGGATGTCGTAGTGGTTTGTGCAGCCCTTTGAGACACTAGTCATTTAGGGCTATATAAGTAAACATTGATTGATTGATTGATTGATTGATTTTAGACCCAACACTTGGCTTTAAAAAACATATAAATACAACATAAAAACGTTCAAATGTATCAGGAAATCATCAACTCTGGAGGCAGCTCAAACTTATTTTAATGCAATGATTTTGTCTCGTTTTTATTTTTGTGTAACATGTTGGTGGCAGGCAAGCAAAATGACACTGAGGCCATTGGAAACTTTGCACCAACAATCGCTCAAAATCCTTGACCGAAAACCACAACCCCACCATCCCTGTTTAGTTCTCCAAAAATATAGATTGTTTAATTTAGCTAACATTCAAAGCATCAATACGAATGGCCCATCGTAATCCTAAATAACACTGCACCAGCGCCACTTAAGCACTTTGTCCAGTTTACATCTGCTGTGACAACTAGAAACACACGAGCCTCCACCAGGGGGCAGTGTAGCGTTCACAGATGTAAAACACAATCAGGCTTTTCATATAAAGCCATAAGGCATGGGTGTCAAACTCGGGCCCGCGGGCCAAATTTAGCCCGCCGTGTAATTTCACTTGGCCCTTGAGGCAATATCAAATTAACATTAGAGCTGGCCCGCCGCATTCACCGCTAACACTCTTACTTGCCAACCCTCTCGATTTTACCAGGAGACTCCCGAAGTTCAGTGCCGGACAACAATATTTGGGTTGGGCTTTAAAGGCACTGCCTTTGGCATTGTGTACAACCTGTCTCCACGTCCGCTTTTCCTCTATACAAACAGCGTGCCGGCCCAGTCACATAATATATGCGGCTTATACACACACACAAGTGAATGCAAGGCATACTTGGTCAACAGCCATACAGGTCACACTGAGGGTGGCCGTATAAATAACTTTAACACTGTTACAAATATGCGCCACACTGTGAACCCACACCAAACAAGAATGACACATTTCTTGAGAATACCCGCACCGTAACACAACATAACAAATACCCAGAATCCCTTGCAGCACTAACTCTTCCGGGACGCTACAACATAGAGTAAAAAGGCCTGAATTTTATTTTCAAATGTATTAGCCTGTGGAAAAAGTTAATGTTGATATTTACCTCAGAAGGCTTCAAATAGAAAAGAGGCATTCCATTTTTTATTTAAGTTTTATTTAATATACCATAGATGTTTTTTCGTTTGTTTTTTGAAAGTCGATTTTGCACTATTAAGTTGTATAAGCGTTGTTTGTTCCATATTCCGTGTTAAAGCAAATCAGTGTAGCAAAGTGAGCAATAATTAACGTTTTATTCATGCACTTTTTTCTTGCTACTTCAAGGCTCGAATGTTTGATTCATTCATCATTGTTATTTTATGTTCAAATGTATTATTAGTCCGTGGGAAAAAGTTGATTTTGATATTTACGTCAGAAGGCTTCAAATAGAAAAGAGGCATTGAATTTTTTATTTAAATTTTATTGGATATGCCATTGATATTTTTGAATTATTATTTTTCAAAACTGGATTTTGCATGTCACTATAAAGTTATATAAGCCTTGCTCGTTCAATGTTCAATGCAAAACTTGTTTGGGTCCCTCTTAAAGGCCTACTAAAATCTGTGTCATACTTGATCATTTCACGATATTGCCATATTTTTGCTGAAAGGATTTAGTAGAGAACATCCACGATAAAGTTCGCAACTTTTGGTCGCTAATAAAAAAGCCTTGCCTGTACCGGAAGTAGCAGACGATGTGCGCGTGACGTCACGGGTTGTGGAGCTCCTCACATCTGAACATTGTTTACAATCATGGCCACCAGCAGCTAGAGCTATTCGGACCGAGAAAGCAATGATTTCCCCATTAATTTGAGCGAGGATGAAAGATTCGTGGATGAGGAAAGTTAGAGTGAAAGACTAGAGAAAAAAAAGGCGAGGGCAGTGGGAGCGATTCAGATGTTATTAGACACATTTACTAGGATAATTCTGGAAAATCCCATATCTGCTTCTTGTGTTACTAGTGTTTTAGTGAGATTATATGGTACCTGAAAGTCGGAGGGGTGTGGTGACCGCCAGTGTCTCTGAGGGAAGCCACGTTTCTCAACGAGGCGAAGCGAAGGCAGCCATTGGGGACAGGCTAAGCTTTTTTCCCCCCTCCTCCACGGTGGAAGCATCCCACGTTCGGGGGCGGCCGGTCGGAGGAGGCAAGAGAGTCCGTAGCTGCCTCTTTGACAGGTGCACGGGGAACGACGCAAGCTCTCCGCTCATATCTACGGTAAGAGCCGACTTATTACCACCATTTTCTCACCGAAACCTGACATGTGGTAGGGAACCATGTTTGCTTGACCGCTCTGTTCCATAGTAGTGAACTGAAGTGAAGTGAATTATATTTATATAGCGCTTTTCTCAAGTGACTCAAAGCGCTTTACATAGTGACACCCAATATCTAAGTTACATTTAAACCAGTGTGGGTGGCACTGGGAGCAGGTGGGTAAAGTGTCTTGCCCCAGGACACAACGACAGTAACTAGGATGGCACAAGAGGGAGTCGAACCTGCAACCCTCAAGTTGCTGACACGGCCACTCTACCATAAACGAGCTACGCCGCCCCAAAGCTTCACCGTCATCTTTCGGGAATGGAAACAAGGAAACACCGGCTGTGTTTGTGTTGCTAAAGGCAGCTGCAATACACCGCTTCCCACCTACATCTTTCTTCTTTGACGTCTCCATTATTAATTGCACAAATTGCAAAAGATTCAGCAACACAGATGTCCAGAATACTGTGTAATTATGCAATTAAAGCAGACTACTTATAGCTTGGATCGGGCTGGAACAACATGTCCGCTACAATCCATGACGTCTCGCGCACGCGTCATCATACCGCGACATTTTCAACAGGATACTTCGCGCGAAATTTAAAATTGCAATTTAGTAAACTAAAAAGGCCGTATTGGCATGTGTTGCAATGTTAATATTTCATCATTGATATATAAACTATCAGACTGCGTGGTCGCTAGTAGTGGCTTTCATTTATTCAGTTTTACATTTTGGCCCACTTTGTATTTGAGTTTGACACCCCTGCTTTAAAGTCATATCCAACAATTGCGACAACGGCTTTTTAGTGTCAACTGAGTTTCGTTATTTTAATGATTTTTTTCTGGTGGTGTTCTACCGGATTTTTTCAACGCAAAAAATGCGCCTTGGCTCAAAAAAGGTTGAAAAACACTGGATAAGATAATACATTGAAATAATTAGACTTCGGGATCCCCCGGGAAGAGCTAGACAAAGTGGCTGGGGAAAGGGAAGTCTGGGTTTCCCTGCTTAGGCTGTTGCCCCCGCGACCCGACCTCGGATAAGCGGAAGAAGATGGATGGATGGATGGAATTAAACTTCATCGAGAGGAGCTGTCACGCCAAATTTCTTCCCCCCTACAAAAACCTTCCCCCCCATTTACTTCCGGGGTCATGTTTAATACAGACATTTTGTTTACGCTATATTATAAAAATATAGACGTTTTGTTAACGCTATATTATAAAAAAATTAAATAAAAAAACTATTTACAAACACAAGCTATGGGATGACACAATTACTTCCGGGGTCACGTTTCCTCACGTTTCCTCTTACGTCATCCCATAGCTTATGTTTGTAAATAGTTTTTTGCATTTAAAAAAATTTTTTTTACAATATAGCGTTAACAAAACGTCTGTATTTTTAATAATATAGCGTTATATTTTTATAATATAGCGTTAACAAAACGTCTGTATTTTTATAATCCATCCATCCATCCATTTCCTACCGCTTATTCCCTTTTGGCGCCTATCTCAGCTACAATCGGGCGGAAGGCGGGGTACACCCTGGACAAGTCGCCACCTCATCGCAGGGCCAACACAGATAGACAGACAACATTCACACTCACATTCACACACTAGGGCCGATTTAGTGTTGCCCATCAACCTATCCCCAGGTGCATGTCTTTGGAGATGGGAGGAAGCCGGAGTACCCGGAGGGAACCCACGCAGTCACGGGGAGAACATGCAAACTCCACACAGAAAGATCCCGAGCCTGGATTTGAACCCAAGACTGCAGGACCTTCGTATTGTGAGGCAGACTATTTTTATAATATAGCGTTAACAAAACATCTGTATTAATCATGACCCCGGAAGTAAATGGGGGTTCGGGCATCTGGTCAGGATGCCACCCGCAAGTCCGACCGTTAGGAGGCCCCGGGGAAGGACCCAGGAGACGTTGGGAAGACTATGTCTCCCGGCTGGCCTGGAAACGCCTCAGAACCCCCCGGGAAGAGCTGGGCGAAGTGGCTGGGGAGAGGGAAGTCTGGGCTTCTCTGCTTAGGCTGCTGCCCCCGCGCCCCGACCTCGGATAAGCGGTAGAAGATGGATGGATGTTTTTTTTACAATTTAAACCTTTTTAGACTGTATTATGAAAAATAATCCTTTCTCATTTAGCCTCATATAATCTGGACTAGGGTGGGGATGCAGATGACCCCAACACAAACACACACACACACACACACACTCAAAGCTCCCCAAAAAGATGTGACCCACGGATGACGTGACGTGCACAGAGGTGTAATTCTTACATTTTACTGTGTGAAGCAAATGTTCACCCTCTACATTTTTCTTTTTTTTTCACTCATTGGTACTCACGCTGAAGCCACCTGCTAGGTGTGTTGCTGATGGAGTCCAGCGCCTCCCTGCCTCTCCGGCCCTCCTGTGCTGGTCCTGATGCTGAGGACGGTGTGGGCCATCAGGATCACACGCATAAGAAAATCCGTCCGAATCAACAAAACTAAAAGATGTAAGTTAAAATGATTTAACGTCTTCTTTGTACGACTCGGGAGAACATTTTAACGTGGACGAGGACGCACGATGACCGAGATGTATCGAGAAAGACGTCAGGATGCTCCGTTGCTGTCCTCGTCGTTTAATACACAGTAGCACTTCCGGTTTGGAATTCCACAATAATGGCTAGCCTCCGCCACGCAGCGCCAGGGGATGCTTGTTGTGTTGACTAAAATATTCTGCAAATAATGACTTTGAGTTTAAAAATTATCAAATTAATAAATCAGCGATATTTTGTGTCCAGAAGAAACAAGTTTGGTCAAAAATTACATTTATTTTGAAACTAAATACGTCGCTTCAGAATTACTAAATTGACTGATAATGACGGATCCTCTTGAATATGTTATTTAAATGTATTCTTGTACAGTAAAAGCGGTTATGCGTGTATCATAATCAACAAATATTTCATGGAAAACGGCACTGTGGCTGTTATTTATACTTTAAACCAAGGTTATGTCATTGTAAAGCGTTTCATGTATTGTTGTAAAGCAGGGGTGCCCACACTTTTTCTGCAGGCGAGCTACTTTTCAATTGACCAACTCGAGGGGATCTACCTCATTTATATATATCATTTACATTTATTTATTTATGAAGGAGACATTTTTGTATACAAGTTAAATGTGTTTAATGATAATACAAGCATGTGTAACACATATAGATGTCTTTCTTTCACGAAGACAAGAATATAAGTTGGTGTATTACCTGATTGTGATGACTTGCATTGATTGGAATCAGACAGTAATGATGATAACGCCCACATTTTCAAATGGAGGAGAAAAAAAGTTGTCCTTTCTGTACAATACCACATGAAAGTGGTTGGTTTTTGGCATCTAATTCATCCAGCTTCCATACACTTTGCAAGAAAAACATTGGCGGCAAATTCCGTAGCTTGCTTGATTGACATTCACGGCACCCGAGGGTCTTGTGAGATGACGCTGGCTGCTGCCAGTTCATTATTATGAAAAGATGACAGAAAGGAAGGCGAGAAACACTTTTTATTTCAACAGACTTTCGCGCCGTCCCTTCCGTCAAAACTCTAAAGGCCGACTGCACTTTTCCTATCTTCACAATAAAAGCCCTACTTCATGCTGCCTGCGCTAACAAAATAAGAGTCTCGGAAAGCTGGCGTGCACAAGTGATGTGCACGCCAGCTTTCTGAAGGATCGCTTGTGCACGCCAGTTTTCCGAGACTCTGTATTTAGTTAGCGCAGGCAGCATGAAGCAGGGCTTTTATTGTGAAGATAGGAAATGTGCAGTCGGCCTTTAGAGTTTTGACGGAAGGTACGGCGCAAGAGTCTGTTGAAATAAAAAGTGTTTCTCGCCTTCCTCTCGGTCATATTTTAATAATAATGATCTTGCAGCAGCCAGCGTCATCTCACAAGACCCTCCGGTACCGTGAATGTCATTTAAGTGACGTCTTGGTGAAGATTGACGATCACTAATTTTTAGGTCTATTTTTTTTAAAAGCCTGGCTGGAGATCGACTGACACACCCCCCGCGGTCGACTGGTAGCTCGCGATCGACGTAATGGGCACCCCTGTTGTAAAGGTATCGGCGGTGGGGTTGGGCGATACTGCCAATTTTGGTATCGATTCGGCACCATGTAACTGCTGGGCTGTATCGTACTTAAAAATGTTCATGATTTTGCCGTTTTTTTTTTATCATGATTAAACACTGGACACATATTATAGGCAGAGAATATCAACAAACATATTAGTAAACAACTTAAAAAGATATAAACGAAACAATATAAGATTATAATAGTATCACAAATATATAAACGTTGCGATGAGACTTTTCCAGAGTGTACACTGCCTTCCGCCCGAATGCAGCTGAGATCCAGCACCCCCCGTGACCCCGAAAGGGACAAGCGGTAAAAAAAATGGATGGATGGACTTAATTCACTTTTTTTTTTCCATTTAATTTTTATTGACATCCAGCATCAGACATTCCTATCCATGACATCATATTTACATACGTCATATATTTGCTGGCTGTCCTAAAAGTCTAAATATTTTTTTGTTTATATCCAAGTGATGCCAATCCCCCCCCTCCCCCAAAAAAGAAAGAAACTGCAAGAAAACAAAATAATAAGTAAAGTACCAATAATATTTACAAATAAATCAATGAAATTAATGAAAAACAAGTAGAAATATAATACAATTAAATAATGATAATAATAATTAGAAATAAAATAATAGTAATTACAAATAAAATAGAAGAATATAAATGGATAGTAAATACATTCATTTATTTGTGGCGGCCCGCCACAAAAGAATTACGGCCGCAACAAATAAATAAAAAAATATATATATATATTTTTTTTTTCCGGCTTTTGACTCGCTCGACCGCTCATAGAAATAATGGGACTCTGTCTGTGAATGGAGCTTGTAGTTACATTTTATATAAAAATGTAAATATTAGATAAATATGTCTATAAATATGTACATAAAGTGTTGTAATTATATTCCAACTCCGCGTTCTTCTTGGGCATCGCCGCCGCCGCCGCCTCCCCCTCCAACTTCCCCATCCGTTCCCCAACCCCACCCCACCCCCCACCCCACACTCCCCGCCGCCAGACTACACCACCACAAAAAGATGCCTGACCTGTGGGAAACACTGAAATATAATTTAAAAAAAATATATATATATATAGACATAAAGGGAGTAATCATTTTTCCTTTTTTTTCAAACAGTACAATAACTAATTCGAGAAATTAAAATCAGGCTTATGGGGCGTGACATAATCGACCCATTTTTCTCAGCATGAAGTACATTTCTGTACATTGCTGTACATCCATACAGCAATAGATGATGTCTATTACCTGACATCTTCTTTATTTGCTACTTCTCTTTGTTTATAATGTCTAATTTCTGCTGGATCTACTCTCTATATAATGCTGCAGCTGTTCTATACACTGTAATATTGTACATGGTCATTGTTATATATTGTATACATGATATAAACATATAATATATCAGTACATATCCTATACTTTACATATACTATCTATCAATCTATATTATGTAGATATTATGTACATATGTTTTATTTTATATTGCTTTTGGTCTGTTTTATACCTGCATTGACCTTTCCATCTTTTCCACCATTTGTAACTGAGCTACTGTGTAGAACAATTATCCTTGCGGATCATTCAAGTCTAAGTCTAATTTCTCAAATGTATAATTCATAAAAGCAGGGGGGGGGGGGGGGGCGCTTTTTTCCAATTTTTTTTTTTTTCTTCTTTGTCATGAAAAAGGGACGTTTTAGTCATGAAAAAGTGAGGTTTTTGTGGTTCGTGCAGTAATTGTAAGTGTATATTGTGTTTTTTATGTTGATTTAATTAAAAAAAAGTAATAATAAAAAAATATATATATATTTTTTTTTTGTTTTTGTTTTTTGGGGGACCACTGCTCTAGTGTACCGACAATAAAATATCGATCTACATCACGCCAGTATTAACAAGAAGCTGATACGCCCCTTGGTATCGGCGTGACATCCGCATAGACCCGCCCACTCCTTCTACTCAGTGGACCGAGTGACGCACTTCCGGTTGTTCCAAGCTTCTCTCCTTACAGAAAGCACGTCCACCGCCTCTGTCCATTTACGACCATTTTTAGTCTTTATAACCTCGCCTCAACTATTTTAATCGTTACCGGCACTACCACAAACATTTGCCTGTCAACGTCGTGTTTACACCGTCGTCTTGTTGTTTCGGACATTTAATTGACCTACGTTAGCTTCGTCATTAGCCAGCATTCACTGGAGGAAATAAAGGTGACAATCATGGATCAAAGTGTAGTGACAGCTCATTCACAAAAGGTAAGCCCGACTTTAAAGCCGTGTTTTAATTGTGTTATGTTTACACTGGGTCGTGTTCTGTCATTAAAAGTTAAATGGAGAATGTTAGCGAGCTGGTTGTTGTAGCCAATATGGCCGCTTCATTTCTCAGCGGTCGCCTGAAAACAGCCCAGTGACGTCACGACTGACGTCATCGTTTTGTGTCGAGGTACGTTTCTAAAGTTTTCCTTTTTTCACAAAAAACGTCAATAATGGTGGGTGCTTTCACGTACATGTCCATACATGTGTCAACTTTTGCAGTCACACGGGACATCACAGGTGCTTAAAAATAGTTTCATGTTTTTGTTTTTTTTTGCCTGAGTCATTGGCATATTTTTAGAACACACATCGAAAATATTGTGAATATGATGACCATTATGTTGTCAATATGCTTATTGATTCCCACAGATTGCCAATATACCTCTGGCGGTACAGTATGGGCCTAATCGGGGCGGGGGCTCAATGATGTCATGGATCATACTTGCCAACCTTGAGACCCTTCAATTTCGGGAGGTCGGGGTGGGGTGGGGGCGTAGTTAAGAGGGGAGGAGTATATTTACAGCTAGAATTTACCAAGTCAAGTATTTCATATATATATAGTGTGTGAGTGTGAATGTTGTCTGTCTATCTGTGTTGGCCCTGCGATGAGGTGGCGACTTGTCCAGGGTGTACCCTGCCTTCCGACCAATTGTAGCTGAGATAGGCGCCAGCGCCCCCCGCGTCCCCGAAAGGGAATAAGCGGTAGAAAATGGATGGATGTATATATATAAGAAATACTTGACTTTCAGTGAATTCTAGCTATATATAAATATGTATATATTTATCATATATATATATATATATATATATGTCTTGATTGGATTATCCAGAGGATAGTGCTTGATACCGTGGTAGAGCGCAATATGTAGGTGTGGGAAAAATCACAAGACTACTTCATCTCTATCAGGAGATTTTTTCTGATCTCCTGATGATTGAGGGAACCCCTCATGAAACAGTTCTGTAGAGATGAAGTAGTCTTGTTATTTTTCCCACACCTATATATATATATATATATATATATATATATATATATAAGAGAAATACTTGAATTTCAGTGTTCATTTATTTACACATATACACACACATAACACTCATCTACTCATTGTTGAGTTAAGGGTTGAATTGTCCATCCTTGTTCTATTCTCTGTCACTACTTTTCTAACCATGCTGAACTACAGTCTGGTATCTTCCATCTCTCCCTAGCATGGCTCAAAACGTACAGTAGATGGCAGTATTGTCCTGTTTAAGAGTGTCACAACATGGCTGTTTACGGCAGACGAACCGCTTTACGGTAGACGAAAACGTGACTTGCTGTTGTTGTGTGTTGTTACCGCGCTGGGAGGACGTTAATGAAACTGTCCTAACAATAAACCCACATAAGAAACTCAAGAACTCACCCTCGATCATTCTACAGTTGTAACGTCATTGGGCGCTGTTTATATTGTGGGAAAGTGGACGTAAAAACAGGCTGTCCTCACTCGGGTCGGCATGGAGCTGGAGGGGGCGTGGCCTCCAGCTCCGCCTGAATTTCGGGAGAAAATTTGTCCCGGGAGGTTTTCGGGATAGGCGCTGAATTTCGGGAGTCTCCCGGAAAATCCAGGAGGGTTGGCAAGTATGGTCATGGTTTACATAATGATTTAAATCAGACCTGGGCAAATTAAGTCCCGTTGAGCTTTTCAATCTGGCCTGCCGGACATTCCCAAATATTTTTTTTTAGATCTTTAAGATGGAAAGTGTAGCTGTCATTGATGTGCAGTCATGTTTTCTAATGACCGTAAGTCTTCAACTATACAAAGTATTTCAATGGTTTCTGTAGGAGCCTAAATGCGGTTGAAGTTCATTTACATTTTATGGAAGGTGCTTTTTGTTTACTCAGCCAAAAGGGGACTATTTGCTTTATTTGCATAATGCAAAAATTGATATATTGAATGCTTAGAGTAAATATAAAGCTCACTTTATTTGTAATTAGTACATTTGTCTAAATAATTTGATGACGTAACTGTTTTAATTGCATATATGGCAGAAGGATCTGTGTGGTAAGATGTTTTTTGGATGCAAGGTGTTATGGGTAATGGCAGTCAGGTGCGGTGGAATCGAGCCACATAGTTTTTTGACCTCACTCTTACTTTTTCTTAATAGGGCTGGGCGATATGGCCTTTTTTTAATATCTCGATATTTTTAGGCCGTATCACGATACACGATAAATATCTCGATATTTTGCCTTAGCCTTGAATGAACACTTGATACATATAACTACAGCAGTATGATGATTCTGTGTCTAGATTAAAACATTCTTGTTCATACTGCATTAATATATGCTCATTTTAAACTTTCATGCAGAGAAGGAAATCACAACTAAGTCAATTGACCAAAACTGTATTAAAGTCATTAGCAAGTGACTTTTCAAATGATGCTACATATTAGCAGTAATGCTACTTTTGGTTGCAACGCTTATGCCCCACACTTGATAATTTAAAGTTGTCTATTCGACATATTCCTGCTTGAAGCCCAACCACTGCCAGACGATGGACCCCCTGCTGTTTTTCTTGGGAATTAAGTTTTCCTTCATTCGCACCTTATTACTTTCCTATTACTGGCTTTGGTAGCATCACAGCTAACGTTACCCATAATACTTAAAACTTAAATGGTAAATAATAAATGTTAAAAGTATATCAAACGAGCATTTAACGAAATAATCACTGCAAATGTGTGCATTCTTTGACTGTTTTCCCTTGGGCGGGAGAGTGAGCTGCATGATTTTTTTCTTTGTCCTTTCCACAAATCATGCACTTTTCCGCCCATTGCGATTACCTCTCGAGGAATTCTGGGGAAAAAAATTGTATCTTTTCCCCGATTTGAACGGTTCGTATAGCTAAAAACAACACCAGCAGAGGGCATTTTTTCCTTCGAGAAAGGCGAAAGGGTACCTAGTACTCATTGAGAACAAAGCGATTCATAGGGCGGGACATGAGTCAGTGACATCCTAGCAATAGGCTATATATATATAAAATTGACCACAATTGGCTGTCAATTACCTGACTCAGTCGTGACGTTATCGGCAGGACCAGAAAGACACACACTTAGTGACGAAGTAACCTGGAATGTTATGCATGTAAAGAAGTTGAACGTGATGTAAGGCGAGGCAAGGCAAGTTTATTCATAGAGCAGAAGTCCTACACAAGGCAATTCAAAGTGCTTTACAGAAATTTAAAATAAATGAGAATATTTCAAATTAAAATAACAAAATGCAATCATAAAAACAATCAGAATGCATTCAAACTAAAATCAATCCAAGGTGTATGCAGTTTAGCATTCTGTTAATTGTCATAATTGCACAAACTTTCATGTAGTCTTTATCCGTGGTACAATTACCTTAGATATTGTTATTTATGTTAATTTGGTTTGTGAGTTTAATCACCTCCAAAATGAGACAGTTTGATGGCATAATTACCCACTTGAACTTGTCGCATTTTACCACAAGAGGGTGCTGTTTCCCCACAAATGGATATCTCTTCATACAATTAACGACCTTGTCTTTATATTGTCAGTACTCTAATCAGCACCCATGCCATGTATCGGTTTTTGATTGATTGATTGATTGATTGAAACTTTTATTAGTAGATTGCGCAGTTCAGTACATATTCCGTACAATTGACCACTATATGGTAACACCCGAAAAGTTTTTCAACTTGTTTAAATTGGGGTCCACGCTAATCAATTCATGGTACAAATATATACTATCAGCATAATACAGTCATCACACAAGTTAATCATCATAGTATATACATTGAATTATTTACATTATTCACAAAATGTATTAATTAGTTTCTCCTTTATTTAGAGACCACACATATACAGCCACATATGATAAATGTATGTTGATCTAGTATACACCAACAACTTGAAATACATACATGTGTATGAAAATCTTCATTTGAGTAGTAGTAATTTTTAAAGCCTTCTGACAGAGACAAGGAAAATCAGATATTGCACACCGTGTTATATACATCTATTCATACAATATATTACTTGTATTCATGTCAAAAACGCACTTTTAAGGTGAGGCCTTAATGACACGCAGGGGAAACCCTGTATGCTGATCTGAGTCTAAATTTGACCACAATGTACTTCTATCAACAATCACTTGGGAAAAGATAAGAATGAAAACCAATTGAAAGCAATGGTAGTAAAAGTGTCATGTGTTGCCTTCAGAGCCCGTGGGGTCCAGCTGCACCAGCTGTCCCGTCCTGCTCGCTGACTGATGTGATGAGCGAGCAGCTGGCCCGGCAACTGGAGGAAGAGAGCCAAACGTTCCCAAGCCTCACTGAGTAAGTGTTGACTTACTCTGAGTCTCCTGTTTACATCTTGTACATATATATTCTGTTGTTTCTATCAGCTCCTAATGTCCATGTTCAGTCCAGCAGGTTTGATGTTGTCCGACGACACCGTGGACACGGAGAGTGACCTGATGCTGGCTCAGATGCTGCAGATGCAGTTTGACCGCGAGTTTGATGATCAGCTGCGTCGCGAGGAGAGGAAGATCAACGGCGAAAGCAAAGGTAGAGCAAAACTTGCCATCAAACAAGCACGCGTCATCATCGACTCCATGTATGTGCAGTGTCCATCTCCTTTGAGAACTACCGCATGGTGCACCCGTACGAGGACAGTGAGACCTCCGAGGACGAGGTGGACTGGCAGGACACCAGACACGACCCCTACAGAGCAGGTAATTCCACTGCGGGACATGACGCCACTGATACTGTAGCTCATTATGTGTTTGTGTGATGATTCAGACAAGCCTCAGACCACACCCAGGAAAGGTTTCACCGGGAAAGGCAAGAACATCACTACCAAACATGATGAAGTTATGTGCGGCCGCAAGAACACCGCCCGCATGGACAACGTACGTTCATTTACCGTATTTTCCGCACTCCAAAGCGCACCGGATTATAAGGCGCACCTTCAATGAATGGCTTATTTTAAAACTTTGTTGATATACAAGGCGCACCGCATTATAAGGCGCATAGAATAGATGCTACAGTAGAGGCTGGGGTTACGTTATGCGTCTTTAGATCAGGGGTAGGGAACCTATGGCTCTAGAGCCAGATGTGGCTCTTTTGATGACTACATCTGGCTCTCAGATAAATCTTAGCTGACATTGCGTAGCACAATAAGTAATTAATAATTACGCTGGTAATCACAGTGTTAAAAATAACGTTCAAATTATAAAACATTCTCATGCATTTTAATCCAACCATCCGTTTTCTATCGCACCTGTCAAAGATGTCGCATTAATGGTAAGAAGTATTATATTTATTATTGGTTCAATTTAGAATAACAATGTTATTAAAAAGAATAAGAGACTTATTATACTCTAAAAATGTTGGTCTTGTCAAGACCTGGACTATGGTGTGGTTTTTCCCGTGGTGCATAGTGATTGAAACGGATGTGGCGTTAAGGTAATGGCATCTTTAATCTTAACTCAAAAATATTACAAAAACAAAGGTATAAACAAAAGGCGCTCTCAGGGGAGGTTAAAAACTTGGCTATGAAAAATAAAACTCGCACAATAGGAGAACTATGAACATAAAATAAAACTTACAAACTATGGCATGAAAAACTTACTTGGACCGATAAAGAGCATGGATCATCGGCATGGATAACATAGGTGTGTAGGAGGTGATAGAGGGTGAGTAGAAGGTGATGTCGCCAGACTGACTGCCTGGCAACTGCAGGCTTTAATGGTGACGTGGTGATTGACAACAGGTACATGAGTTCAAGTGAATCATTTGCGTGAGTCGTGAAAACAGGTGAACTGATTGGTAGTCATGGAAACAAAAACAAACCAGGGTGCGCAAAAACAGGAACTAATGGAGTCAAAAACAAAACAGAACTAAACAGAGCATGATCACAAAGACATGACAGGTCTTACTTAAAAATGCACATATTTAGTTGTATTCAGTGTTTAAAAATTATTGTACGGCTCTCACGGAAATACATTTTGAAATATTTGGCTTTCATGACTCTCTCAACCAAAAAGGTTCCCGACCCCTGCTTTAGATGGAGCTGCGCTAAAGGGAATGTCAACAAAACAGTCAGATAGGTCAGTCAAACTTTATTAATAGATTACAAACCAGCGTTCTGAAAACTCTGTTCACTCCCAAAATGAATAAACAGCTGTTTTGTCATTTTCCCCTATTCAATAAACACGTAAAAAACAGTCTGATACAGTTACGGTAAATCAAACGTTAGTGCAATCACAATATAGTAACACTCGAAGTGCAAAGCAATAATATATCAATAACTCAACGTTGCTGAAACGATAATGTCACACAACACAAAACACAAAATAAACATGTAAAGCTCACTTTATTAAGTTATTCCTCATCCACAAATCCCTCAAATTCTTCTTCTTCAGTGTTCGAATCAAACAGTTGAACGTCGAAGTTGTTATTAAACAAGTCAGTGTCGCTGCTGTTAATGTTCTCTCGCTGCTGCTCTATTCCCGTGTTCTACTGTATGACTGATCACCTTGAGTTTAAACTCTGCACGCCTCCCGCAGTCATATATCCCAGTATGCTCCGCGCTTTTCCTCTTCTACGGGGGAAAATAAGGTTGGCGGCTGCTTACCGTAGAAGAAGAAGCGCACTTCTCCTACGGGGGAAAAAAAGGTAGGCGGCTGATTACCGTAGTTGCGAGACCTCTTGTGGCATGTTTAATTCGGACACTGAAGAAGAAGAATTCGAGGGATTCGTGGATGAGGAATAACTTAATAAAGTCAGCTTTACATGTTTATTTTGTGTGTTGTGTGACAATAACGTGTGAGCAACTTTGAGTTATTGATATATTATTGTTTTGCACTATTTTGAGACGTCGTTAATGGAGTCAGTGTCGCTGCTGTTGTTTAGCAGTTCAGTGACAATTCCTGCATTCCTGAAATCATGTCTCTCTATAGGAGCCATTTTGGGGTCTTTACATAAACACACAAATGGAAATGAAAACGGCACACTTGGCGCAGTCATATATCCCAGCATGCACCGCGCGCTTCTCCTACAGAGGAAAATAAAATTGGTGGCTGCTTACCGTAGTTGTGAGACCTGTTGTGGCTCAATATTGGTCCATATATAAGGCGCACCGGATTATAAGGCGCACGGTCAGCTTTTGAGAAAATTTGAGGTTTTTATGTGCGCCTTATAGTGCGGAAAATACGGTACTCATGAAAACACACAATATCTTGCTGTTTTGTTTAGCCTGGTACTCACAAAGTACTTGCAGGATTTTTGTAAAGAGGTAAACATTTTTATTCAAAACAATACAATAATTTTGAGGGTTGTCAAGGGTTTAGAGGCCCCCTCCTGGACATTTGTAGTCACAATATATTAGGTCTGGATGATTATGGCCAAAATAATAATCACACTGATATTAATAATTCATATTGTAATCACGATTATTTAATTATTTGAAAAAAATAGTTTTATTGTACAAACAATAAAACGTAATTTTACATGCAATGTAAAACAAAAAACAGACATAAATTAGTAACAAACAAAAAATTAAAAAAGTAACAACAATCATTTTAAATAGCAAAATGAAAAAATAGAATTCAGTTTAGTTTTTGAAATATTTTTTTATTTTTATTTATTTATTTATTTTTTAACTTTGACACCTTTTACTACACTTTTGTGTCATGATAACACTTTTTAAAATGTTTCTTGATGAAATTAAAAAGTCTTCACATTTACTGGTGCAATACATCTTTGGACAATTTTGACCAGTATTTCAAGTCCAAACATAATAATTCTGTAAATTTAATTACATTATCCTTGTATACTGTACTTCTTTTGAAACAGCGCTCTTTTGTGAAGGGAGGGAAGTGTGCTTGAATGAGCGATACGGGACACATTATCTTCCCAAACAAATGTTTCTTCTCACAATGACAGCATTTTACTGACAATTATGTCAAATTTCCCTGACATTGTGCAGATTTGGTTTTATTTCGCAATTCTGTGAAGCGATTTAGACTCCATTTATTGTCCAGCCCTATGGTATATATTGAATTTCACACTGTTGGTCAGTACTATAGTGTGATTCTGTCTTTTCCTCCAGTTTGCGCCAGAGGTGCACGTTGGTGACGGTCTGGGCATGGACCTGAAGTTGTCCAATCAGGTGTACAACTCACTGAAGCAGCACTGCCACAACGAGCAGAAACGCAGCGCTAGACTGCACGAGAAGAAGGAGCACTCGACCGCCGTGAGTCCTCGTGCCACCTTCCGAACTGCCTTAATGCCCTCTCAATTCAAAGACACGCTTCTCGTCCTTCGTAACAGGAACAAGCCGTGGACCCTCGCACTCGTCTGCTCATGTACAAGATGGTGAACGCCGGCGTGCTTGACAACATCAATGGTTGCATCAGCACCGGGAAAGAGTCGGTCGTCTTCCATGCTAATGGAGGAAGGTGAGCTAAGTTAACATTGGTGAGAAACACACCTTCTGTGTCCATGGGTGAAATTAGGGGTGGTAGATATGGCTGAAAACTGTATCACGATGTAAGGGTTTTATGTCGGTCGATATTGACGATTATTGACATTTTTTCATAACGTATCGAAAATAAATGTAGACATTTTTATTTACAATGTGACCTTCCTCTGACTATAATCCACTCGGCTACCAAGGCAGAAAGGAAATGTCAACACAAGCATGGAAAACACTCAAACCATCATTATAAGCAAAATTAATAATAATAATAATAATAGATTTTATTTGTAAAAATAACTTTACAAATCGAGTAAACAACCTCAAAGTGATACAGTCTATTACAAAAAATAAAGATAAAAAGATAATAAAAATAAAAACTAGAACCTTAAACTAATATGCATATATCTAAAAAAAAAAAAAAGTATATTTTAAAAAGAAGGGTTTTTAAGCCTTTTTTAAAATCCACCACAGTCTGTGGTGCCCTCAGGTGGTCAAGGAGAGCGTTCCACAGACTGGGAGGGGCGGAGCAGAAAGCCCAGTCTCCCATTGTTCGTAGCTTTGTTTTCGGAGGTTGGAGAAGGTTAGCCTGTCTGGAGCGGAGGTGTCGTGTGGAGGATTTGGGGGTGAGTAGTTCTTTGAGGTAGAGGGGGGCATTTCCATGGAGGCACTGGTGGGTTAGTAGGGAGACTTTGTATTCAATCCTAAGTGGAACAGAAAGCGAGTGAAGGGTTTTAAGAATTGGTGTGATATGGTCATATTTCCGAACTAATCAGGATCCGAGCAGGACTATTCTGTAAGTACTGCAGCTTCTGGATGTTCTTGCTGGGGATTCCGACAAGAAGTGCGTTGCAGTACTCTAGCCTGTAGGAGAAAAAGTTATAAAAATCCCATTGAACACTTAACAATAAGCTATTAAAATGACAGTGCAAAAATTAAGAATATGTAAGAAATGCTTAATATAGTGTAACAGAGTAGTGTAGAAATGTAAACATTTAGAAGCCTGAGAAGAACTATTTTCTGCAGGTGTAGTGCCAGGAAGATACAGCTGTGCACTAAATGGTGAGCACGGATAAGGTGGTCAACAATGGTAATAACTAAGGCCAGTTTAAAAAAAAAATGCAAAAAACTCCTACTGTCGAGATGACTTTTCTGTTTATTGACAATTTCTTCTCTCGATGCAGCACTCATTTTTAGTTTTTCTTCTCACTTCATGCAAAAAATGACAGGATGGCGCAATCAAACATGATCACTCATGGGGCGGCATAGCTCGGTTGGTAGAGTGGCCGTGCCAGCAACTTGAGGGTTGCAGGTTCGATTCTCGCTTCCACCATTCTAGTCACTGCCGTTGTGTCCTTGGGCAAGACACTTTACCCACCTCCTCCCAGTGCCACCCACACTGCTTTAAATGTAACTTAGATATTGGGTTTCACTATGTAAAGCGCTTTGAGTCACTAGAGAAAAGCGCTGTATAAATATAATTCACAATTCACTTCACTCTCAGTGATCACTTCCTACGTTACTTGGGTGATAGAGAGCGAGTGCCTTTGATCATGCAATCAACCTTGCCTCGCAACTTCCGTTTTTCTATCGACATAGAAAAAAATTGTCACATTTTTTGTAATGTCGATTACATGTTCATCGCAATATATATTGCTATTGTTTCATCCCCCAGCCCTATGTTAAATGTGTGTGTCTTTGTGTACATCAGCCTGGACGAGCGGCCCATCCCAGACGAGGTGGTCCTCAAGGTGTTCAAGACTACCCTCAACGAGTTCAAGAACCGAGACCGCTACATCAAAGACGACTACCGCTTCATTGACCGCTTCACAAAGCTCAACCCGCGAAAGATCATCAGACTTTGGGCCGAGAAGGAGATGCACAACCTGTCCAGGTAACCATGTCCCCATCAGAGCTAAGATGTGTACTGGATGCAGCCTTTCCCCCAGATGCCAACTTACCTGTGGTGGAGCGGGGCTAGGGACGTTGTCAGTATGACACTGTATAGTTTTCATTATATGTGATGATTAGAGATGCAGGCCGCTATTATCGGCTGATAAATGCTTTTAAATGTAATATCGTAAATTATCGGTATCGGTTTCAAATAGTACAGTGCGCCAATTAACCTTAAAGGCACTACCTTTGCGTGCCGGCCCAGTCACATATCTACGGCTTTAACACACACACACAAGTGAATGCACAGCATACTTGGTCAACAGCCATACAGGTCACACTGAAGGTGGCCGTATAAACAACTTTAACACTGTTACAAATATGCGCCACACTGTGAACCCATACCAAACAAGAATGACAAACACATTTCGGGAGAATGTCCGCACCGTAACACAACATAAACACAACAGAACAAATACCCAGAACTCCTTGCAGCACTCACTCTTCCAGGACGCTATAATATACACCCCTGCTACCACCAAACCTCCCCACCCCATCTCCCGAATTCGGAGGTCTCAAGGTTGGCAGGTATGCTCTAGTATACTCTGGACTGAAGCTGTGTGCCTTCATTGTTTTTGTAGCTGTTGTTTTGAGGCATGTTTAAAAAAAAAATAATAATAATAATGCACTTTGTGAAAGTCAAAGTAAAGTTTTTCACATAGTTGTAATGGGTGTCAGGATTATCTCAGGCAAAGCATGTCCCAAATTCCAAGCTGCTGTTTTGAGGCATGTTGAAAAAAATAATGCACTTTGTGACTTCAATAATAAATATGGCAGTGCCATGTTGGGATTTTTTTTCCATAACTTGAGTTGATTTATTTTGGAAAACTTTGTCACATTGTTTAATGCATCACAAGAAAATTAGGCATAATGTGCTAATCCCACGACTGTATATATCAGTATTGTTGATATCGTTATCGATAATTAAGAGTTCGGGAATATCGGATATTGGCAAAAAAGCCATTATCGGACATCTCTAGTGATGTGAAGTGAATTATATTTATACAGCGCTTTTCTCTAGTGACTCAAAGCGCTTTACATAGTGAAACCCAATATCTAAGTTACATTTAAACCAGTGTGGGTGGCACTGGGAGCACGTGGGTAAAGTGTCTTGCCCAAGGACACAACGGCAGTGACTAGGATGGCGGAAGCGGGAATCGAACCTGCAACCCTCAAGTTGCTGGCACGGCCACTCTACCAACCGAGCTATACCGCACATATTTACTTTAAAAGGCCTGAAAAAGTATACATACATTTAAACAAGTATCTGTTATTATTTATAATTAATATATAATTTTTTGTGTATCATTTTGCTTTATTTTTTTAATTGTTGCAGCTTATTTTACAATGTACTTTTACAATTTTCCAAGTTTCTAGAAACTGATCCAACATTTTTAGTGACTTTTTCCTCTATTTTAAATGACCAGCAGCAAATATAGCATCTTTTTCTGGCACCATTGGAAACTGTACTGGTGTTTGGTAATTATTTACTTCTATCGCTCGATATTTGCAACGAACCGCAAGAGCTGCAGCGAGCCTGACCTCGCACTTGCTTTGCACTTCTGCTACAGCTGCATTTTCTCTCCTTAAACGAGCCCCACTGTCCTTTTAATATTTGCACCTTGCACGTTTAGTATATCGGCCAAATTTTCACTACATCAATAGTCAACGGTGCGCAGAGGTGGGTAGTTACGCGCTACATTTACTCCGTACATCTACTTGAGTAACTTTTGGGATAAATTGTACTTCTAAGAGTAGTTTTAATGCAACATACTTTTACTTTTACTTGAGTATATTCATAGAGGTGAAATGCTACTTTTACTCCGCTCCATTTATCTACATTCAGCTCGCTACTGATTTTTATCGATCTGTTAATGCACGTTTTGTTTTGGTTTGTCAGACATACCTTCAAAGTAGGATCTATCACATGCTTGCGTTTCACCAATCAAATGCAGTCACTGGTGACGTTTGACTCCATTTCACCAATCAAATGCATCACTGGTGACATTTGACTCCGTTTCACCAATCAAACAGAGCCAGGCGGGCACATGATTAACTGCACTTTTTTTTCTTTTTTTTTTAATCTTTATTTATAAATTTCAACATTTACAAACAGTTGAAAATAATAATCAAAGTAAGTACAAAAACAGTACAAAACAGTATAAAAGCCGTACAAAAAAGCCCCAGGGGTTTGTAAATTCAAAGTAACTAAAATCGAATGAAAAAAGAAAGATATATATATATATATATATATATATATATATATATAATAAACAAAGTGTAAAGCCATAAGCTCACTCAATCTCAGTAAATAACTTAAATTTGGAACACAGCATCATCGTTTTCACAGCTTTTTGGTTGTTAGATTTAGAGTGTTTTAATGTAGAGTTCTAAATCTTTTTTGAAGGCACAAAAAACAGGTCGGGTATTGAGAAACTTACATTTATGAATATAAAACTTAGCCAATAGTATAATGAGGTTGCAAAGGTAAAATTCAGTTCAATTTTTTTTCAATACAGTGTAAAACCAAATATATATTATTTAATATATATTATTGTTTTAATTGCTTAAGAGATATTCCTGGCTCTGAATTTGTTCATTGCTATTTTTATGTCTTTGTGCATTATTTGTTGCCGTCATCATCAAAGGCCTCCTGAAAGCCACTACTACCGACCACGCAGTCTGATAGTTTATATATCAATGATGAAATATTAACATTGCATCACATGCCAATACGGCCTTTTTAGTTTACTAAATTGCAATTTTAAATTTCGCGCGAAGTATCCTGTTGAAAACGTCCGTATGATGACGCGTGCGCGTGACGTCTCGTATTGTAGCGGACATTTTTTTCCAGCCCGATCTCAACCTATAAGTAGTCTGCTTTAATCGCATAATTACACAGTATTCTGGACATCTGTGTTGCTGAATCTTTTGCAATTTGTTCAATTAATAATGGAGAAGTCAAAGAAGTCAGATGGAGGTGGGAAGCGGTGTATTGCAGCTGCCTTTAGCAACACAAACACAGCCGGTGTTTCCTTGTTTACATTCCTGAAGGTGAAGCTTTACTATGGAACAGAGCGGTCAAGCGAACATGGTTCCGAACACACGTCAACCGGCAGGTTTCGGTGAGAAAATTGTGGTAATAAGTCGGCTCTTACCGTAGACATGAGCGGAGCTTGCGTCCACTAGCAGCTGCGGACTCTCTTGCCTCTTCCCACCGGAGACACTGGCGGTCACCACACCCCTCCGACTTTCAGGTACCATATAATCTCACTAAAACACTAGTAACACAATAAGCAGATAAGGGATTTTCCAGAATTATCCGAGTAAATGTGTCTAAAGTAACATCTGAATCGCTCCCACTGCCCTCGCCTTTTTTTTTTCCTATTCAGTCTCACTCTCCTCATCCACGAATCTTTCATCCTCGCTCCAATTAATGGGAAAATCGTCGCTTTCTCTGCCCGAATCGCTCTCGCTGCTGGTGGCCATGATTGTAAACAATGTGAGGAGCTTCACAACCCGTGACGTCACACGCACATTGTCTGCTACTTCCGGTACAGGCAAGGCTTTTTTATTAGCAACCAAAAGTTGCGAACTTTATCGTCAATGTTCTCTACTAAATCCATTCAGCAAAAATATGGCAATATCGCGAAATGATCAATTATGACACATAGAATGGACCTGCTATCCCCGTTTAAATAAGAAAATCTCATTTCAGTAGGCCTTTAAACGAACAGGTTACTCATCAGTGACTCAGTACTTGAGTAGTTTTTTCACTACTTACTTTTTACTTTTACTCAGGTAAATATTTGGGTGACTACTCCTTACTTTTACTTGAGTAATACATCTCCAAAGTAACAGTACTCTTACTTGAGTACAATTTCTGGCTACTCTACCCACCTCTGACGGTGCGCAGATAACAAGCCATTTATATATCCATTTAATTAATATATTACTGTAATTTGTTTTCAGGTTTTAAAAAAACACCTCATTTTCAAGGTGTAGTGGCTTATATTTTGCCGTGAAGAAACCCTGGTATGCTCAAGTGTGTGTGTGTGTGTTTGTGTGCTTAGGATGAAGAAGGCGGAGATTCCGTGTCCAGATGTGGTCCTGTTGAGGAAACACATCCTGGTGATGTCATTCATTGGCAAAGATCACATCCCCGCTCCTAAACTGAAGGACGTCATGCTGAGCTCTGACGACATGAGGGATGCTTACTACCAGGTCTTAAATGTAAGCACACTGCCAACACACACACCAAGTGTGTATACATAAGTGTTAACGTGTGTGTGTGTATTAGGTGATGCAGCAACTGTATCAGGAGTGTAATCTGGTTCATGCTGACCTCAGTGAGTACAACATGCTGTGGCACCAAGGAAAGGTAACACTTTCTCTACTCCTTTTCTTCACATCAGTCATAGCTTAAGTCATCATTGCGTCATGATTTTCTTACGTACTTGTGTGGCAGGTGTGGCTTATAGACGTCAGTCAGTCCGTTGAGCCGATGCATCCCCATGGCCTGGAATTCCTCTTCAGGGACTGCAAGAACGTTTCCACGGTAGCAGACAACTAACATCAAACTAACATATTTTTCAGACTATAGAGTGCCCACCGGCATATAAGCAGCAGTCACTGCCGAGAGCGGCATAGCTCGGTTGGTAGAGTGGCCGTGCCAGCAACTTGAGGGTTCCAGGTTCGTTTCCCGCTTCCGCCATCCTAGTCACTGCCGTTGTGTCCTTGGGCAAGACACTTTACCCTCCTGCTCCCAGTGCCACCCACACCGGTTAACTTAGATATTGGGTTTCACTATGTAAAGCGCTTTGAGTCACTAGAGAAAAGCGCTATATAAATATAATTCACAGCAAATCACATTAGAAGAAGAAAAATGTTTTCTATATATCAGCCGCACTGATAATTATGCTGTGAAATGGATTACTTACACAAAAGGATTGTGTAAATGTTCATTTACATACCTTGTTTGTTTACAAATGGTGCCTGTACCGCGGCAGTAAAACGGCTCAGCAAACAAAACAGAAGTCCTCATCATGAACCCACTCGCTGCAGAAGGTAAACAGACTCCAATAACTCCATGGTGATGTTTTGGTGAATTTACGGAAAAGAAACAGTACAAAAATAAAAATGAATGCTAACAAGGCACTAATTGGCATATTAGCTATTGCTAAAAACGCTCGTTTGATGACATCACGATAGCACATATAATTATGCATTAAAACACTTCTACAGACATCACATATGGGACCGTTTAGTGAGTAATAATTGTTTTACTTTAATTGTAAAACTTACAAATAGGGATGGCTGATAATGGCTTTATTGCAGATAGCCGATATCCCGATATTGTCCAACTCTTAATTACCGATACCGATATCAACCGATACCGATATATAGAGTCGTGGAATCAACGGCAGGTGTGGCTTATAGACGTCAGTCAGTCCGTTGAGCCGATGCATCCTCATGGCCTGGAATTCCTCTTCAGGGACTGCAAGAACATTTCCACGGTAGCAGACAACTAACATCAAACTAACATATATTTTAGAGTATAGAGTGCCCACCGGCATATAAGCAGCAGTCACTGCCGAGGGCGGCATAGCTCGGTTGGTAGAGTGGCCGTGCCAGCAACTTGAGGGTTCCAGGTTCGTTTCCCACTTGCGCCATCCTAGTCACTGCCGTTGTGTCCTTGGGCAAGACACTTTACCCACCTGCTCCCAGTGCCACCCACAGCGGTTTAAATGTAACTTAGATATTGGGTTTCACTATGTAAAGCGCTTTGAGTCACTAGAGAAAAGCGCTATATAAATATAATTCACATCACATTAGAAGAAGACAAATGTTTTCTATACATTAGCCGCACTGGACTATAAACCGCAGATAATTATGCTGTGAAATGGGTAATTTACACAATAGGATTTTGTAAATGTTCATTTACATACCTTGTTTGTTTACAAACGGTGCCTGTACCGCGGCAGTAAAACGGCTCAGCAAACAAAACAGAAGTCCTCATCATGAACCCACTCGCTGCAGAAGGTAAACGGACTCCAATAACTCCGTGTTGATGTTTTGGTGAATTTACGGAAAAGAAACAGTACAAAAATAAAAATTTATGCTAACAAGGCACTAATTGGCATATTAGCTATTGCTAAAAACGCTGGTTTGATTACATTACGATAGCACATATAATTATGCATTAAAACACTTCTACAGGCCTCACATATGGGACCGTTTAGTGAGTAATAATTGTTTAAATAGGGATGGCTGATAATGGCTTTTTTGCAGATCGGCGATATTCCGATATTGTCCAACTCTTAATTACCGATACCGATATCAACCGATACCGATATATATAGTCGTGGAATCAACACATTATTATGCCCAATTTTGTTGTGATGCCCCGCTGGATGCATTAAACAATGTAACAAGGTTTTCCAAAATAAATCAACTCAAGTTATGGAAAAAAATGCCAACATGGCACTGCCATATTTAATATTAAAGTCACAAAGTGCATTTTTTTTTTTTACGTGCCTCAAAACGGCAGCTTGGAATTTGGGACATGCTCTCCCTTGGAGAGCATGAGGTGGGCTGAGTTGGGGGTGGTGGATGTATATTGTAACGTCCCGGAAGAGTTAGTGCTGCAAGGCATTCTGGGTATTTGTTCTGTAATGTTTATGTTGTGTTACGGTGCGAAAGTTCTCCCGAAATGTGTTTGTCATTATTGTTTAGTGTGGGTTCACAGTGTGGCGCATATTTGTAACAGTGTTAAAGTTGTTTATACGGCCACCCTCAGTGTGACCTGTATGGCTGTTGAGCAAGTATGCCTTGCATTCACTTGGGTGTGCAAAAAGTCGTAGATATTATTTGACTGGGCCGGCACGCAAAGGCAGTGTCTTTAAGGTTTTTTGGCGCCCTGTACTTCTCCCTACGTTTGTGTACACAGCGGCGTTTTTTAAAAAGTAATACATTTTTCTTTTTGAAACCAATAATTTCCGATAATACATTTTAAAGCTTTTATCAGCAGTCCGCTAGTATCGGACATCTCTACTTACAAACGTTGCTTGTAACGATGAATGAAGAATCGTTTGAAGCAGTAACGCGAAGGATGGCTAGAAGATGGAACGGCACTTGTACTTCTGGTTTAAAGCTCAGTCTAAACAGAAGGACAATGCAGCACTGCAGTGAACTTGTCCAGAGGATGGCGCCATAGCCCAAATAATAACACTCCTATTCAGTGTTTTTGCTTGTTTTTTTTTTTGCTATTTGCATGTGGCTAAGAAACATCCACAAATTAGCCACACCGTTTTATAAGCTTTGGGGTTCAAAGCGGAGGAAAAAAGTAACATCTTATAGTCTGGGAGTTACGGTTTGTTTTCAGACTAACTGGATGCATTTGCTGCGTCGACAGTTCTTCCAGAAGCGAGGTGTGAGCGAGGCGATGAGCACGTTCGAGCTTTTCAACGCTGTGACCTTACTGGACATTCCCATTGAAGCTGACAATGAGGCAGAGTTTTTTGCTGAGGTAACACACACATACACACAAGCTTTTCTCTGGTCCAAGCAGCACAATCTTGTACGGCCTTTTGAGTTCGGCTCTGTCCCCTCTCAGATCGTGGCGTTGGAGAAGAGGAACGAGGACCACGTCCAGCGGCGTGGGAAGAAAACCTTCCCCGTGGCCTCCGAAGACCCCCCTTTAGAAGTAGACTCTGACGACTAACGCTCACCGGCTCGCTCTCTTCGCCTTTTGGAAGAGGCCGTTGAGAAGATGGCACCGCCCACCAACAGCTTTCTCGGCTCAGGCAGGGCACAGCGCCTCCTGCTGGCTGCACTGTGTCGAGGCCCTGCTTTAGGAAAGCGAAGCTCTTTAATCTTGATTGCTTCCACTGTGAGGTCATCAGAATACCTGACGCAGCTGGAATCGCACTGTTGGAAGAGTGGAGTGATGGGTTCACATTTGGAGCAATAGATCATGTGATTTTAAGTCCTATAATCAATTATCATGTTGAGGGGGAGAGAGTGAGGAGGTGAGATGATCGTCAGCTTTGTTTAACCAAGAAGGAATATATTTGTCACCAATTGTGTGAAAAGACAGAATGTCTTGAAATGTTGAAATAAACATTCTAAACACCAAAACATCAGTAAGAGTTCTCTTCTCTCACGTGCTTAAAGGCCTACTGAAGCCCACTACTACTGACCACGCAGTCTGATAGTTTATATATCAATGATGAAATATTAACATTGCAACACATGCCAATACGGCCTTTTTAGTTTACTAAATTGCAATTTTAAATTTTACGCGAAGTATCCTGTTGAAAACATCAGTATGATGACGCGTGCGCGTGACGTCTCGGATTGTAGCGGACATGTTCTTCCAGCCCGATCCCAGCTATAAGTCTGCTTTAATCGTATAATTACACAGTATTCTGGACATCTGTGTTGCTGAATTTTTTGCAATTTGTTCAATTAATAATGGAGACGTCAAAGAAGAAAGATGTAGGTGGGAAGTGGTGTATTGCGGCCGCCTTTAGCAACACAAACACAGCCGGTGTTTCCTTGTTTACATTCCCGAAGGTGAAGCTTTACTATGGAAAAGAGCGGTCAAGTGAACATGGTTCTCTACCACATGTCAACCGTCAGGTTCCGGTGAGAAATTTGTGGTAATAAGTCGGCTCTTACCGTAGACATGAGCGGAGCTTGCGTTGTTCCTCGTGCACCTGTCAAAGAGGCAGCTGCGGACTCTCTTGCCTCCTCTGACCGGCCACCCCCGAACGTGGGATGCTTCCACCGTGGAGGAGGGGAAAAAAAGCTCAGCCCGGCCCCAACTGCTGCCTTCACCGCGTTGAGAAACGTGACTTTCCTCAGAGACACTGGCGGTCACCACACCCCTCCGACTTTCAGGTACCATATAATCTCACTAAAACACTAGTAACACAATAAGCAGATAAGGGATTTTCCAGAATTATCCTAGTAAATGTGTCTAATAACATCTGAATCGCTCCCACTGCACTCTTTTTTTTTTTTTTTTTTTTCTAGTCCTTCACTCTCACTTTCCTCATCCACAAATCTTTCATCCTCGCTGAAATTAATGGGGAAATCATCGCTTTCTCTGTCCGAATCGTTCTCGCTGTTGGTGGCTATGATTATAAACGATGTGAGGAGCTGTTTTTTTTTTTTTCTTTGTCATGAAAAAGGGAGGTTCTTTGGGTTGGTGCACTAATTGTATGTGTGGAAAGAACCACCTCCAGCTTAATGTGACGAAGACCAAGGAGCTGGTTGTGGACCTGGGAAGGAAGAGGAGTACTTCAGCGACCCCTGTTTCCATCAGGGGGGTGGATATGGACATGGTTGAGGATTATAAATAGCTCGGTGTACACATGGACAACAAGCTGAATGGGTCAAAACACGCTGAAAACAAGAGGGCTAGGATCCTTCAACGTCTGTACAAAGATGTTGAAGATGTTCGACGAGTCGGTGGTGGCGGCCGCCTTCTTGTACGTCGTGGCTTGCTGTGAGGGACACAAACAGACTGGACAAGTTGGTAGAGAAGGCCAGAAACGTGGTGTCAGAGAGGAGAAGTCTAGCAAAACTCTTAACCATTATGGACAACACCTCCCACCCACTACACTCAGACCTTGAGGAGAGAATGAGCACATTCCGTGGAAGGCTCAGACTCCCAAAATGTAACACGGAACGACACAGGAGGTCTTTTATACTGACAGCCATCAGACTGTATAATGCAGGGGTCACCAACCTTTTTGAAAGCAAGAGCTACTTCTTGGGTACTGATTAATGCGAAGGGCTACCAGTTTGATACACACTTAAATAAATTGCCAGAAATAGCCAATTTGCTCAATTTAACTTTAATAAATAAATCTATATATATAAAAAATGGGTATTTCTGTCTGTTATTTTTTTTTACGGAAGGTTTTTCCAGAGAATATATGATGAAAAAAACACTTAATTGAACGGTTTAAAACAGGAGAAAACAGGAAAAAATGAAAATCAACATTTGAAACATAATTTATCTTCAATTTCGACTCTTTAAAATTCAAAATTCAACCGAAAAAAAGAATAGAAAAACTAGCTAATTCGAATCTTTTTGAAAAAATTAAAAAAAATAATTTATGGAACATCATTAGTAATTTTTCCTGATTAAGATTCATTTTAGAATTTTGATGACATGTTTTAAATAGGTTAAAATCCAATCTGCATTTTGTTAGAATATATAACAAATTGGACCAAGCTATATTTCTAACAAAGACAAATCATTATTTCTTCTAGATATTCCAGCACAAAATTTTAAAAGAAATTCAAAAGACTTTGAAATAAGATTTAAATTTGACTCTAAAGATTTTCTGAATTTGCCAGAATATTTTTGGGGGAATTTTAATCATAAGTTTGATGAAATATTTCACAAATATTCTTCGTCAAAAAAACAGAAGCTAAAATGAAGAATTAAATTAAAATTGATTTATCATTCTTTACAATAAAAAAAATACATTTACTTGAACATTGATTTAAATTTTTAGGAAAGAAGAGGAATGTATTTAAAAGGTAAAAAGGTATATGTGTTTAAAAATCCTAAAATCATTTTAAGGTTGTATTTTTTTCTCTAAAATTGTCTTTCTGAAAGTTATAAGAAGCAAAGTAAAAAAAAAATGAATTTATTTAAACAAGTGAAGACCAAGTCTTTAAAATATTTTCCTGGATTTTCAAATTCTATTTGAGTTTTTTCTCTCTTAGAATTAAAAATGTCGAGCAAAGCGAGACCAGCTTGCTAGTAAATAATAAACTAAAAAAATAGAGGCAGCTCGCTGGTAAGTGCTGCTATTTGAGCTATTTTTAGATCAGGCCAGCGGGCGACTCATCTGGTCCTTCCGGGCTACCTGGTGCCCGCGGGCACCGCGTTGGTGACCCCTGGTATAATGCATATGTTCCTTGACTGCACTTAAATGTAGAATATATTTATACTTTTCATATATTATATATTGCATATATATATAATATACATGTTATATATTATTTATTATTATTATTGTCTTTCTGTTGTATCTTGTGTTTTTTATGTTGATTTAATAAAAAATAAGCACCAATCTAGCCGCGGCCCGGTGGTTGGGGACCACTGGTTTAGAAGAGTCTTTCAGCGGCTTTTCGCTGACTCATAGCTGTCAAATGACAGCTTCCTGTTCCGTTCTTTCAAAATAAGTACGCAAATAAAGTGCCAACACGTGTATCCGGAAATTTCTTGAAAGTTATTTGGTTTCCTTTTCGAAAAATCCCAATAAAACGTTTTAATTCGATGGATTTTTAGCGTATATTTTCAGTTTTTGCTTTAGTAAGAAATGTCAAAAGATAAACAACGCACAATGTGAAACGTCAAAGCGGAAGCCGGATGTGCCACGGCAAAGTGGCGCTTCCGGGTTTACAGTTGAGTTGAATGTTTTCTGTCGCTTAAATCGGAATAAAGAGTGGAAATAACTCGAGGATGAGCGGCGAACACTACTTGGAACTCTGCAACAACCCCGTGCAGTTTGAAAATGCGTCGAGCGTCAACAACGTCTTTTTTGACGAAGCAAACAAGCAGGTCAGCTAGCCTGTTAGCATGCGAGTTAGCCGGGTCAGCTGACTGGCCGTAAACAACTCACAGAACATATTAAATATTTGTTATAAAAAAAACACACATCGAAGCTGACACGTTTAAGTAAAGTGACTATATTTGAGTTGTTGACTTTTTACGTTTAAATGTACCGTTTCAGGTATTCGCGGTGCGTTCAGGGGGCGCCACGGGGGTGGTGGTCAAAGGCCCGGACGACAAGAGTTCCGTTGCCTTCAGGTACGTCACCTTGTGTGGGACAAACCAAGTGAAAATTATTTATTAAGAGCAAGGCGCCCATTTGTTTTGCCTTCAGGATGGACGACAAGGGAGAAGTGAAGTGCATTAAGTTCTCCATTGGGAACAAAATTTTGGCTGTGCAAAGAACCTCCAAGTCTGTGGTGAGTTTTGATTGGCTGAAGTAAGACAAGTGAAGTACAGTCCTGGTCAAAAGTTTACATACACTTGTAAAGAACATAATGTCATGACTGTCTTGAGCAGGGGTCACCAACGGGGTGCTCGCGGGCACCAGGTAGCCCGTAAGGACCAGATGAGTTGCCCGCTGGCCTGTTCTAAAAATAGCTCAAATAGCAGCACTTACCAGCGAGCTGCCTCTTTTTTTAAATTGTATTTATTTACTAGCAAGCTGGTCTCGCTTTGCTCGACATTTTTAATTCTAAGAGAGAAAAAACTCAAATAGAATTTGAAAATCCAAGAAAATATTTTAAAGACTTGGTCTTCATTCATTTAAATAAATTCATTATTTTTTTTTTACTTTGCTTCTTATAACTTTCAGAAAGACAATTTTAGAGAAAAAATAAAACCTTAAAAATGATTTTAGGATTTTTAAACACATATACCTTTTTACCTTTTAAATTCCTTCCTCTTCTTTCCTGACAATTGAAATCAATGTTCAAGTTAATTCATTTTTTTTGTTGTAAAGAATAATAAATCAATTTTAATTTAATTCTTCATTTTAGCTTCTGTTTTTTCAACGAAGAATATTTGTGAAATATTTCTTCAAACGTATTATGATTAAGATTCAAAAAAATTATTCTGGCAAATCCAAAAAATCTTTGGAATCAAATTTAAATCTTATTTCAAAGTCTTTTGAATTTCTCTTAAAAATGTTTTTCTGGAAAATCTAAAAGAAATAATGATTTGTCTTTGTTAGAAAAATAGCTTGGACCAATTTGTTATATATTCTAACAAAGTGCAGATTGGATTTTAACCTATTTAAAACATGTCATCAAAATTATAAAATTAATCTTAATCAGGAAAAATTTGTAATTATGTTGCATAAATTCTTTTATTTTTATTTTTCAAAAAGATTCAAATTAGCTAGTTTTGCTCTTCTTTATTTCGGTTGAATTTTGAATCTTAAAGAATCAAAATAGAAGATAAGTTATGTTTCAAAATTTGATTTAATTTTTTTCCCTGTTTTCTCCTCTTTTAAACCCTTCAATTAAGTGTTTTTTTTCATCATATATTCTCTAGAAAAACCTTCCGGAATGACGGACAGAAAAAAACTTTTTTTTTATATATATATATAGATTTATTTATTCAAGATAAATTGATCAAATTGGCTATTTATGGCAATTCATTTAAGTGTGTATCAAACTGGTAGCCCTTCACATTAATCAGTACCCAAGAAGTAGCTCTTGGTTTCAAAAAGGTTGGTGACCCCTGGTCTTGAGTTTCCAATCATTACTACAACTCTTATTTTTTTGTAATAGAGTGATTGGAGCCCATACTTGTTGGTCACAAAAACCGTTCAGGAAGTTTGGTTCTTTAATGAATTTATTATGGGTTTACTGAAAGTGTGACCAAATCTGCTGGGTCAAAGGTATACATACAACTAGGGCTGGGCGATATGGCCTTTTTTTAATATCTCGATATTTTTAGGCCATGCCGCGATACATGGTATACATCTTGATATTTTGCTTTAGCCTTGAATTAACACTTGATACATATAATCACAGCAGTATGATGATTCTATGTGTCTACATTAACATATTCTTCTTCATACTGCATTCATATATGCTACTTTTAAACTTTCATGCAGAGAAGGAAATCACAACTAAGTCAATTTACCAAAAGTGTATTTATTAAACAGTTACTAAGCAGTGGCCCAAACATTCATGTCATTTCCAAAACAGAAAGTGCAAGATTGTCAGAGACATTTTAAAACAAGCTATTAGTGCACTTTTGTGCATGATGTCATTAAGATGACATATCAAAACAAAACTAAATTAAAGTGCACTTTTTGTACAGAACGCCACTACAATAGTTCAAAACAAATAAAGTGCACGTTTGTGCATGATTTTGTGGGTGTGTGGCACGGAATGGAGATGTTGACATGCGGAGTAATCACTCTTCATTCTCTAGCAGGTGACTTTTCAAATGATGCTACATATTAGCAGTAATGCTACTTTTTGTAGCAATGCTTTAGCACCACACTTGACAAATTACGGTTGTCTGTTCGACATATTCCTACTTGAATCAAAACCACTGTTAGACTATGGAGCCCCTGCTTTCTTTCTTGGGAATTAATTCTTCCTTCATTTGTTACCAGATTCGCACCTTCTCTCTCTCTCGTATTACCATTTGCAACGCACCGATAGCAACACAGCTAACTTTTGCCGTGCTGCTACTTCTCTGCTCCGCCAGGGCGTATACGTATGTGACGTATGACGTGACAGTATGTGACGTAAGTAAGTAAGGTGCGCTTGCTGTCTGTGAGAAGGAAAAAAAAAAAGAGTGAGAAGAGCCTGTAGTCTAATGCCCGCAGCTAAAAGCAACTGCGTGAGAACGTATACTCGAATATCACGATATAGTCATTTTTTATATCGCACAGAGACAAACCCGTGATATATCGAGTATATCAATATATCGCCCAGTCCTACATACAGCAATGTTAATATTTGCCATCCACAAGCTTCTGGTTGAATTTTTGACCACTCCTCTTGACAAAATTGGTGCAGTTCAGCTAAATTTGTTGGTTTTCTGACATGGACTTGTTGCTTCAGCATTGTCCACACGTTTAGGTCAGGACTTTGGGAAGGCCATTCTAAAACCTTAATTCTAGCCTTAATTACATACTTGCCAACCCTCCCAATTTTTGTGGGACATTCCCGAATTTCAGCGCCTCTCCCGAAAATCTCCCGGGGCAACCATTCTCCCGAACTCCGCCCGATTTCCACCTGGACAACAATATTGTGGGCGTGCCTTAAAGACACTGACTTTAACGTCCTCTAGCGTGCCGGCCCACTCACATAATACTTGCAGCTTTTTCACACACACAAGTGAATACAAGCATACTTGGTCAACAGCCATACAGGTCACACTGAGGGTGGCCGTATAAACAACTTTAACACTGTTACAAAAATGCGCCACACTGTGACCCACACCAAACAAGAATGACAAACACATTTCGGGAGAACATCTGCACCGTAACATAACATAAACACAACAGAACAAATACCCAGAACCCTTTGCAGCACTAACTCTTCCGGGACGCTATAATATACCCCCCCCCCCATCTCCCGAATTCGGAGGTCTCAAGGTTGGCAAGTATGCTTATCTAGCCATTCCTTTACCACTTTTGACGTGTGTTTGGGGTCATTGTCCCCGCTGCCTTGTGGGTTAGTCTGGGAAGACAAAAGGCTAGGGGAGCACACCCTGAGAAAAAAGCAAGTGCTGGTAGGCGCACCATAGGCGGTCCTCCGACAGACCGGAGCTCCAGCGGCCTCCTGCAGCTTTGAGGAGTTCCTGAGTTTCCCCTGCCATCGAATACAGCTCCCCACAGCGAAAAAGTGACGTCTCCGTCATCAAAAAAGACCTTAATGGTGGAGTGTGGAGATGATGGTTGCAGAGAAGCTCTACAAAGGCGGCAGAAGGCTGCAGCAAAGATGGGCCCCCAATTGTCTAGGTCACCTTGCCATTTGGCCCTAGCCTTCTCTTTGCCAAGGACAGTGTGGTGGCTGTCTGTGCACCAGTCTCCCCACTTTAAAATATTCCACGCCAACAGGAGAACAATCCTACTCGTTCGAATTGATTAACGTGGACCCCGACTTAAACAAGTTGAAAAACTTATTCGGGTGTTACCATTTAGTGGTCAATTGTACGGAATATGTACTGTACTGTGCAATCTACTAATAAAAGTATCAATCAATCAATCAATCGAGTGATCGCCGATGATGATGTCCTGTTGGAACACCCAACCGCGCCCAATACCCAACCTCCGGGCTGATCATTTTAGGTTGTCCTGAGGAATTTGGAGCTAATCTTCCTTTTTAATTGTCCCATTTAGTCTTTGTAAAGCAGCAGTTCTATTGGCAGCAAAACCGGCCCAGGGCATAATACCACCACCATGCTTGACGGTAGACTTTGTGTTCCTTGGATTAAAGGCCTCACCTTTTCTCCTCTAAACGTATCGCTGGGTATTGTGGCCAAACAGCTCTATTTTTGTTTCATCCTGTCTCTCGCCATGCTCCCTCCACCCCAGCGGACGATGGCGTGGAACACCGCAGAGGCCACCACAGTGTATATGTTTATTTTACTGTTTATTCATAGCTGTATGTAGAAGTCCTTTGTGTTCTTTGATGTTTGATGTTTCCCTCTTACACACATGTGAGAGGGATGTGTACTAGGGCTATGAGTTGTTGTTTCTTTCCCCTTGGCCTCAGTCTGGACCCCCTCTCCAAGGCCCAGGCTTAGATCGATTTTTTTATTTTATTTTATTTTATTTTATTTCAATCCCTCTATTTTTTTCTCCCATTCCCCCCTTGTTTACCTGTATCTCACCTTTTTTGTAAGCGGCGCTGGAAGCCGGCAGACCCGTCAGCGATCCTGTTCTGTCTCCCTGTAATGTTTGTCTGATATTTGAATGGGATTGTGCTGAAAATTTTAATTCTCCTGAAGGAATAAATAAAGTACTAACTAATCTATCTAATCAAATGGACAAAGACAAGACCTTCTGGAGGAAAGGTCTGAGGTCCAATCATTTTATCTAAAAAAAATAAGAGTTGTAGAAATTATTGGAAGCTCAAGACAGCCATGACATTATGTTCTTTCTAAGTGGGTGTAAACTTTTGACCATGACTGTAGATTGGATGAAATGATTAAAGTTTGTTTAACTTCTCCTGAAGGACTTCATCAACTTCATTCCCGACTACCCTCATACAGAGTTCACACACGAGTGCAAGGTGAGTAGCCATGACGCAAAATAAAGCGACCATGAACTGATTAGCGTGGACCTCGACTTAAACAAGTTGAAAAACGTATTCGAGTGTTACCATTTAGTGGTCAATTGTACGAAATATGTACTGTACTGTGCAATCTACTCATAAAAGTTTCAATCAATCAGTCAAAACCGTTCTCGCTGATCTCATTGTGAACTTATTGTTTAGATGAAGAACGCAAACCTTCTCGGCTTCTGCTGGACCAACTGGAACGAGATTGTCTTTATCAGCGACCAGGGCATTGAGTTCTATCAGGTACGCTTTCAGGACTTTACTTTTTTTTTTTAAAGTGTCTCGGCTCCGCCCACACTTCTGTTGTGTTAGGTGCTTCCGGACAAGCGTACGGTCAAACTCATCAAAAGCCAAAGCATCAACGTCAATTGGTACCAGTACTGTCCCGAAACGGCCGTCATCCTGCTGTCCACCACAGTGCAGGGCAACGTACTGCAGCCATTCGCCTTTCGGGTCAGAACTCGCGCAGCGTGTGTGTGTGTGTGTGTGTGTGTGTGTGTGTGTGTGACTCATCTTACTGTCTGTGTGTGTGTGTGTGTTTTCCCTGCTAAGACTGGGAGCATGTCCAAGATGTCCAAATTTGAGATTGAGCTGCCCGTTGTCCCCAAGCCTGCCAAACTCAGCCTCTCTGAAAGGGATATTGCCATGGCGACCATGTAAGATGCTTCATTAGCTTTAATCCATTGCATGCTACCTACTTAAGTCAAGGCAGGGGTTGGCAACCCAAAATGTTGAAAGGGCCATTTTGGACCAAGAAGGCAAAAAACTGGAGCCGCAAAAAAATTGTAAAGCCTTTTAGAAAGTCTTATTTTGAAGGCAACACATGATGTAAATGTCTATATCAGCTATAATAGCCTTCTATCAACATGACTATGTGTCGTAGGCTGACGCAAAAATTTGTTGACAGAAATGTTGACATTTTAATATATATTTTACACAAGCATTAGTAAAACGGAAGCTTCTCAGAGGTAAGATAACCTCTGGAAATTACTGACTTAGAATGGCCAAAAGGTATAGATGTGTGTCCAATACATCATGAGACATGCAAATATAAATTAAATACACAGAGGACATGAGTAAAGGAAATTATATGAGCTCAAATATACCTACAAACGAGGCATAATGATGCAATATGTACATACAGCTGGCCTAAATCAATCAATCAATCAATGTTTATTTATATATCCCCAAATCACAAATGTCTCAAAGGACTGCACAAATCATTACGACTACGACATCCTCGGAAGAACCCACAAAAGGGCAAGAAAAACTCACACCCAGTGGGCAGGGAGAATTCACATCCAGTGGGACGCCAGTGACAATGCTGACTATGTGAAACCTTGGAGAGGACCGAAAGCAACGGATGTCGAGCGGGTCTAACATGATACTGTGAAAGTTCGATCCATAGTGGCTCCAACACAGCCGCGAGAGTTCAGTTCAAAGCGGATCCTAGACAGCAGCGAGAGTCCCGTCCACAGGAAACCATCCCAAGCGGAGGCGGATCAGCAGCGTAGAGATGTCCCCAACCGATAAACAGGCGAGCGGTCCATCCTGGGTCCCGACGAGCGGTCCATCCTGGGTCTCGACTCTGGACAGCCAGTACTTCATCCATGGTCATCGGACCGGACCCCCTCCACAAGGGAGGGGGGGACATAAGAGAAAAAAGAAAAGAAGCGGCAGATCAACTGGTCTAAAAAGGAGGTCTATTTAAAGGCTAGAGTATACAGATGAGTTTTAAGGTGAGACTTAAATGCTTCTACTGAGGTAGCATCTCGAACTGTTACCGGGAGGGCATTCCAGAGTACTGGAGCCCGAACGGAAAACGCTCTATAGCCCGCAGACCTTTTTTGGGCTCTAGGTATCACTAATAAGCCGGAGTCTTTTGAACGCAGATTTCTTTCCGGGACATATGGTACAATACAATCGGCAAGATAGGATGGAGCTAGACCGTGTAGTATTTTATACGTAAGTAGTAAAACCTTAAAGTCACATCTTAAGTGCACAGGAAGCCAGTGCAGGTGAGCCAGTACAGGCGTAATGTGATCAAACTTTCTTGTTCTTGTCAAAAGTCTAGCAGCCGCATTTTGTACCAACTGTAATCTTTTAATGCTAGACATGGGGAGACCCGAAAATAATACGTTACAGTAATCGAGACGAGACGTAACAAACGCATGGATAATGATCTCGGCGTCTTTAGTGGACAAAATGGAGCGAATTTTAGCGATATTACGGAGATGAAAAAAGGCCGTTTTAGTAACGCTTTTAATGTGTGACTCAAAGGAGAGAGTAGGGTCGAAGATAATACCCAGATTTTTTACCAAGTCACCTTGTTTTATTATTTGGTTGTCAAATGTTAAAGTTGTATTATTAAATAGAGGTCGGTGTCTAGCAGGACCGATAATCAGCATTTCCGTTTTTTTGGCGTTAAGTTGCAAAAAATTAGCGGACATTCATTGTTTAATTTCATTAAGACACGGTTCCAACTGACTACAGTCCGGCGTGTTGGTCAGGTAGTATGTTAGCATCGATTAGTCATGCACTGAGCAAATATAAATGGTAAATGGGTTATACTTGTATAGCGCTTTTCTACCTTTTTAAGGAACTCAAAGCGCTTTGACACTATTTCCACATTCACCCATTCACACACTGATGGCGGGAGCTGCCATGCAAGGCGCTAACCAGTAGCAAGGGTGAAGTGTCTTGCTCAAGGACACAACGGACGTGACTAGGATGGTAGAAGGTGGGGATTGAACCAGGAACCCTCAGGTTGTTGGCACAGCCACTTTCCCAACCGCGCCACGCCGTCCCCCAAATATGTAAATACGCCTGACTAGCACTCCACACAAGTCAATAATATCAAAAAAGCTCACCTTTGTGCATACACGCACAGCATAAAACGTTTGGTGGACAAAGGAGTGGCATAAAACATGTCTTTCTGTGGCAGCGTCAGAGGAAGTTATATATGTTAACAAACTGTCGCGTCACAGTCCACACAGCTACGGTGCGTTCAAGCACCACCAATTAGTAGGACAAAACCCAGCTCGCCAAATACTGTCATAAGTGAAGCATAAACACAAACATATTCAAAAGTAGGCAATTCTAACAATTAGGAATGTTTTTGTTGTGTTTGTTCTCCTACAGAAACCATATTAAAACTAAAAATACATGTATCCCCCATCTCCAGGGAGCCACCAGGGCGGTGTTAGAGAGCCGCAGGTTGCTGACCCCTCGTTAGGGACTTGTCACAGTCTCCTCCACTCTAACATGTGTGTTGACAGTTACAGTCAGCTGTATGTGATGTACCTGAAACATCACTCCAGGACGGCCAATAGTCCCAGTGCAGAGGTGGTGCTCTACCATTTAGCAAGGTATACACACACACCCACTATTCAATTGACAAAACCTTTTTCAATGCACACATCGACGTGTGTGTGTTGTAGGGAGGGCGTGTGCAAAAAGACACACGTGTTGAAGTTGAACACAACGGGAAAGTTTGCTCTCAACATCGTCGACAACCTGGTGGTGGTCCATCACCAAAGTTCTCAGGTGTGTGTGTGTGTGTGTGTAAGTGTGTGGGCACGTGACTAAGGATGTTGTTACACGTACACAACGTGTGTGTGTGTTCTTTTAGACCTCGCTAATCTTCGACATCAAATTGAAGGAGTCGGACAGCGCTGTCAGCACGCATCAGCCTGTTTTACCTGCACGCTCCATACAGCCCTGCAGCATTCCACTGTCAGGTATGTGGTGAACACACACACACACACACACACACTAGTTTATCAATAAGAAGGCCTACTGCTTGATTGGAGTACAGTGTTTTATTTTCCCATATTCAAACAGTGTTGTTATTCAAACTGTGTGTAATGTTACAGTGGCCAAAAATATTAAATATACTTCCATCCATCCATTTTCTACCGCTTATTCCCTTCCGGGGTCGCGGGGGGCGCTGGCGCCTATCTCAGCTACAATCGGGCGGAAGGCGGGGTACACCCAGGACAAGTCGCCACCTCATCGCAGGGCCAACACAGATAGACAGACAACATTCACACTCACATTCACACACTAGGGCCGATTTTAGTGTTGTACTTGTTAAACAAAACTTCTGCCTTGTTTTTCATGAATACTTAGGCCTACTACACTACTGTATTTTAATGTTGGCCATTAAGGTTTTTTTTTGAGGTGCTTAGTGAAAAAAGATGGCGAACCACTGGTGTAGAGGAAAAAAATATTTAACGTCCTTTGGATTTTGGGCTTTTAGTTTGAAAATCATATTATTTTGAAAAGGCAAGCACACAGATCACGCACAGGCCGCACGATCCACCAGGGGCCTATTTTGATTGAAAACATGTACTTAAAATGTCAATTAATTAGGGACATTCCAATCATCCATAAGGGAGATTGGCCGATACTGATCAAATGTATTAACTGTACATTTTCTACACCTCTTAAACTAGCTGCTTGTTTCTTTTGTTGTTTCAAGCTAGCTTAGCGGTAAATTTAGCTATTTGAATTTCTGCTCCTGCTTCTTCTCGCGTAATATATGTAGACTTGTCTTGTATAGATATAATATACACACATATATATATATAGGATTTATATATATATATATATGTCAGGTGTTGCTGTGTGTAGATTGTAAACATGACGTGTGAGATTTAAAAAGCACTTTGCACACATCCATCCATCCATTTTCTACCGCTTATTCCCTTTTGGGGTCGCGGGGGGCGCTGGCGCCTATCTCAGCTACAATCGGGCGGAAGGCGGGGTACACCCTGGACAAGTCGCCACCTCATCGCAGGGCCAACACAGATAGACAGACGACATTCACACTCACATTCACACACTAGGGCCAATTTAGTGTTGCCAATCAACCTATCCCCAGGTGCATGTCTTTGGGAGTGGGAGGAAGCCGGAGTACCCGGAGGGAACCCACGCATTCACGGGGAGAACATGCAAACTCCACACAGGAAGATCCCGAGCCTGGATTTGAACCCAGGACTGCAGGAACTTCGTATTGTGAGGCAGACGCACTAACCCCTCTGCCACCGTGAAGCCCCTACTTTGCACACATGTTTATCTTTAAAAAGATGAACTTTAATGGCTTATTTTTCCAACAAGACTTGGCTTGGCTATTAAACCTGCGATGTTGGTTGTAAATATAAATATAAATGGTAAAGTTGATTCCAATGCTTTGTAGGTCCAGCGGTGGCGCCCTCACAGCCTCCTGTCCCGTGCCAGCTGTGTATCCTCCACATGTTTGCTCGCCTGGCATTCTTTATTTGTCCCCTCGAGCTTAACCCTCACCCCAGACTCGTCCTCCTGGAGCGTTTTCCAGCCCGACATCATCATCAGCGCCAGCGAAGGTGCCCGATAAACACGCACGTTAGACGCTGATGCCGCTGGTGTATGATTGAGCGCGTTGTCTCCCTCCTCCCCCCTTCAGGTTACTTGTGGTACCTTCACGTGATGCTGTCGCCCACCGTCAACCTGCTGAGTGACAAGGGCAAACTGATGGACTTCCTGTTGCGCCGCAGGGACTGCAAGATGGTCATCCTGTCCGTCTGCTCTCAGCGTACGGTTGTTGCCGCTTGGTTACCATGGAAACAGGTTGGCGGTAAGGCTATCGAGCTAATGCTAATGTGTGTGTGGCCAGTTTTGGACGGTGAGCAGAAGGGGAGTCTTCCCGTGGTGGCGACCGTCTTTGACAAGCTCAATCGGGTCTACAAGGACTTCCTGGAGGCGGAGCAGAGCTACACTGTGGTGAGTGATGTCATCAGAGGGGCAGGCAAGTGGCGGCACGGTGTCGATTATTTGTCCTCACTCGCAGGCGATGGAGTCGGGTCCGGCGAGAGGCAGCGCCGCTCAGAAGCGCCCGATTAGAACTCAGGCGGTCATCGACCAGTCAGACATGTACACGCACGTCTTGTCTGCCTTCACGGAGAGGAAGGTGAGAATATCTTTCTAAAACGAAATAAGTAGTGGCGCTAACGTCCGTCCGCAGGCCGCCGCCCACAAGTTCACCATCGCCGTGCTAATGGAGTACATCCGCTCGCTAAACCACTTCCAGATCACCGTGCAGGTAAGACGGCGGCAGAGTGACGCCTCGCCAAAGATCATCTCCAAACAGAGTCTGACCTTCGTGTCTATTTGCTTTGTCAGCATTATTTGTATGAGCTGGTCATCAAGACGCTGGTCCAGCACAACCTCTTCTACATGTTGCATCAGTTCCTGCAGTATCACGTCCTCACTGACTCCAAACCTCTGGTAAGACACACACACACACACACACACACACACACACACACACACGGTCCAAAACCTACTCAGTGGCCTTGTGGTTAGAGTGCCGTGAGCTCAAACCACGGCCGAGTCATACCACAGACTATTAAAATGGGACCCATTACCTCCCTGCTTGGCACTCAGAATCAAGGGTTGGAATTGGGGGTTAAATCACCAAAATGATTCTCGGGCGTGGCCACCGCTGCTGCTCACTGCTCCCCTCACCTCCCAGGGGGGTGATCAAGGGTTATGGGTCAAATGCAGAGAATAATTTCGCCACATCTAGTGTGTGTGTGTGTGTGTGTGTGTGTGACAATCATCGGCACTTTAACTTTAACTTTGGCTCAAGACTAGTGGAAGACTTGACCAAGACCGGTTCAAGACTTGTACAGGACGGATCCAAGACTAAGTCGTGACGAGCTGAAAGGGGCCCTATTATGCAAAACTAACATTTCTCACCTATTGGTACGTGCTGTTGTGTATTTGGGATCTGCATAGGTCGCGAAAATTTGAAATCAAACCGTGGAGGCCGTGCGGGGATATTTGTAAAACAAGCTTGCCTTCCTTCCTACTTACGCCAAATGAGCTGTTTGGAATTTACACAACTTGTGACGTCACCGGTTGGGGAAAACGTCCCCGGATTATCCATATATAGTACAAATATACCTGCCTTGCACGCGTCCGCCATCCTCTTGTTGTGGGGCAGACTTGCTCGTACATGCACATGCATCCACCGCTATTGCCCTTTCTAATACAAAGTAGCGTATGTAAATTGTGAATTATATTTATGTAGCGCTTTTCTCTAGTGACTCGAGCTTTACATAGTGAAACACAATATTTAAGTTACATTTATACAAGTGTGTGTGGCACTGGGAGCAGGTGGGTAGGTTGGTAGGTTTTAATTGTCATTGCAACAAGTACAACAACATTTTTGTTTACAGCACAAACCCGTTCAAGTTTAGACAAACACACAGTGTACAGGGTTACAGAACAGGAACGCCGGTGGGTCGCCACGAGGCGCTCCGTAACAGATGGGGAAAAAGTAAAACGCTGGGGAGGAAGATGAGTAAAAAAATACAATCTAGACTGGGCTCATAAAGGGGCCTAGAATGGAGTGGGGAAAAAACCCCCCGCGCAATGCACACGTTACATTTAATCACGACAAACTCGCAACAGAGGGGCGGGGAGTTGGGGCCCTGGAAAGCAACTGCTGCCTTGGGTGTGATGATGTAATGTTTTTTTAGATTGAGGCCGATCTGCAAAAGTTCGACTCCAGGTGTCGTTGAGGAGGGAGGGAGGTCAAAAGCGTCTATCATTGAGGTGTCCTCGGGGGTGTTTTTCAGAACAACCTGGTCCTGTTTCCACAGCGACAAGGCCGTTCGAGGGAGTCAAATCGTAGATTAGGATGTTTGTTTTTCTCAAGCAGACAAAAACAATGACTTGTCTGTTCTATTCGTCCTTGCTGGATTCTCTCAAATTCAATTCAATTCTCCTTTTCAGCAAGCTTCTCCATGATGTGATCCATTTTGCGATTCAGTTCAGAAATCGCCGCTGTCTGTGTTCCCACAGCCCTGCTCAAACCATCCATTGCGACGAACAGCCTTTGGGCTCCTTGAGTGGCTGCCATCGTCCTACGAATTTGACGATAGATCAATGCCCAGCCCAATCAGCAAGTGCCCCGCGATCACGGTTCCAAATAGGTAGATGTCTTACACATCCTCGATGGAAAGGACTGAGAGGCTCATGATTCTCCATTCGTCCCAGGAATCTCTCACGTACCCTGCAGCAATGGTTCCATCAGAGCAGCCATGCTCCCCGAACCTCTTTTCCTCGTCGAAAAGATTTTGACAATTGCGTCGAGAACATACTTGCCAACCCTCCTGGATTTTCCGGGAGACTCCCGAAATTCAGCGCCTCTCCCGAAAACCTCCCCGGACAAATTTTCTCCCGAAATTCGACAGCCTGTTTTCACGTCCGCTTTCCCACAATATAAACAGAGGGCCTGCCCAATGACGTTATAGCTGTAGAATGATTGAGGGCGAGTTCTTGGTTTCTTATGTGGGTTTATTGTTAGGCAGTCTCATCAACGTCCTCCCAGCGCGGCAACAACACACAACAACAGCGGTCACGTTTTCATCTACCGTAAAGCAGTTCGTCTGCCGTAAACAGCAATGTTGTGACACTCTTAAACAGGACAATACTGCCATCTACTGTACATGCATATGTGACAATAACATCTACGGCTTTTAGAGCAGTGGTTCTCAACCTTTTTTCAGTGATTTACCCCATGTAAACATTTTTTTTAATTCAAGTACCCCCTAATCAGAGCTAAGCATTTTTGGTTGAAAAAAAAAGATAAAGAAGTAAAATACAGCACTATTTCATCAGTTTCTGATTCATTAAATTGTATAACAGTGCAAAATATTGCTATTTGTAGTGGTCTTTCTTGAACTATTTGGAAAAAAAGATATAAAAATAACTAAAAACTTGTTGAAAAATAAACAAGTGATTCAATTATAAATAAAGATTTCTACACATACTGTGATTAGGTGGCGACTTGTCCAGGGGGTACCCCACCTTCTCCCCTCATTGTAGCTGAGATAGGCATCAGCGCTCCCGCGACCCCAAAGGGAACAAGCGGTAGAAAATGGATGGATGGATTGCTGTAAATATACTCCTCCCCTCTTAACCACGCCCCTACCTCCCGAAATCAGAGGTCTCAATGTTGGCAAGTATGGTCGAGAGTCCAGCTGATCATATCCATGCCTGATGTTTAGATTTGAAGACGGCGCAACGAAAGAGGCTTATTAGTGATTCCTAGAGCCCAAAAAAAGTCTGCGGGCTATAGAGCGTTTTCCGTTCGGGCTCCAGTACTCTGGAATGCCCTCCCGGTAACAGTTTGAGATGCTACCTCAGTAGAAGCATTTAAGTCTCACCTTAAAACTCATCTGTATACTCTAGCCTTTAAATAGACCTCCTTTTTAGACCAGTTGATCTGCCGCTTCTTTTTTTTCTCCTATGTCCCCCCCTCCCCTTGTGGAGGGGGTCCGGTCCGGTGACCATGGATGAAGTACTGCCTGTCCAGAGTCGAGACCCAGGATGGACCGCTCGTCGGGACCCAGGATGGACCGCTCGCCTGTGTCGGTTGGGGACATCTCTACGCTGCTGATCCGCCTCCGCTTGAGATGGTCTCCTGTGGACGGGACTCTCGCTGCTGTCTTGGATCCGCTTGAACTGAACTCTCGCGGCTGTGTTGGAGCCACTATGGATTGAACTTTCACAGTATCATGTTGGACCCGCTCGACATCCATTGCTTTCGGTCCCCTAGAGGGGGGGGTTGCCCACATCTGAGGTCCTCTCCAAGGTTTCTCATAGTCAGCATTGTCACTGGCGTCCCACTGGATGTGAATTCTCCCTGCCCACTGGGTGTGAGTTTTCCTTGCCCTTTTGTGGGTTCTTCCGAGGATGTTGTAGTCGTAATGATTTGTGCAGTCCTTTGAGACATTTGTGATTTGGGGCTATATAAATAAACATTGATTGATTGATTGATTGAAAAAAGTTCAGACAAGACAAAAACAAAGGGAGCAAGCTGGTAGAAGAGGGAGCGGAAAAAAAAGCGACCGACCTCACCAGAGGCAAGACAAAAAACAGGTGGGTTTAGTGTCTTGCCCAAGGACACAACGGCAGTGACTAGGATGGCGGAAGCAGGAATCGAACCCGGAACTCTCAAGTTGCGTTCAAAAAGTCATCAATTTTACTTTTTTGAAACCGATACCGATAATTTCCGATATTGCATTTTAAAGGATTTATCGGCCTTTAATATCGGCAGTCCGATATTATCGTACATCTGTAATAATGTTAGCATGAGACATATTTCAACACATTGTTGTCAACTTCAGGCCTGCTTGCTCCTGTCTCTGGAGAGCACCTACCCCCCCGCCCACCAGCTGTCGCTGGACATGTTGAAGGTAATGGAGGTGACATCTCGCCATCTTTGTCCAATGAAATAACGCGCATGTTGTGTCACAGCGCCTGTCCACGGCCAACGACGAGATCGTGGAGGTTCTGCTGTCCAAGCAGCAGGTTCTGGCCGCGCTCAGATTCATCCGCAGCGTCGGTACGCAACTCTGCGCTTTGGGCTCTCGTTCGCTGCTTTTCCCCAGGAAGCTAACCGGTGTCTTTCCACATGGCGCAGGCGCTCACGACAATATGTCCGCCCGCAAGTTTCTGGATGCCGCTCGTCAGACCGGGGACGACATGTTGTTCTACACCGTCTTCAGGTCCTTCCAGCAGAGGAATCAGCGGCTTAGGGGAAGCCCCGCCTTTAACACAGGTGAGCGCGCATGACACACGCTAGCGTGCATCCGTCTCAATCTCCTTAAAGGGGAACATTATCACAATTTCAAAAGGGTTTAAAACAATAAAAATCAGTTCCCAGTGGCTTGTTTTATTTTTCGAAGTTTTTTTCAAAATTTTACACCCCCCGGAATATCCCTAAAAAAAAAGCTTTAAAGTTCTTGATTTTCGCTATTTGCGATGCGACTGTCCATTTCCCTGTGACGTCATACAGGGCTGCCAATACAAACAACATGGCGGTTACCACAGCAAGATATAGCGACATTAGCTTGGATTCAGACTCGGATTTCAGCGGCTTAAGCGATTCAACAGATTACGCATGCATTGAAACATATGGTCGGAGTATGGAGGCAGATAGCGAAAACGAAATTGAAGAAGAAATTGAAGCTATTGAGCGAATAGCTATTGACGATATTCGGCCATAGCATGGGTGTACCTAATGAAGTGGCCCATAGAATGGCTGCCTTATTAGCATCGCCGGTAAAATGTGCGGACCAAACGATCAGGACTTTTGCATCTTGTGACACGGGAGCAACTCAAATCCGCCGATTGGTAAGTGTTTGTTTCGCATTAAATGTGGGTATCTACCCCACTGTTAGCAATACCTGTAATAGATGCAAACAATCTCCGGCTGATCATGTCCATATGTTCTGGTCCTGCTCTAAATTATGTTCCTTTTGGGAGGACATTTTTGACACGATCGGAAAGGCATACGGTCAAGACTTTCCCTCCAATCCATTGTCAGCCATTTTCGGCATATGCCCTGATAGCACATGCCCTGTGCCACTAAAACGCGCTGTGGCTTTCACGACCTTGCTGGCCAGGCGACTGATCTTGTTCAATTGGAAGCTGGCTCACCCCCCATCACACGGCCGTTGGATTAAAGAGGTTCTTTACAGTTTAAAATTGGAAAAACTTAGGTTTTCACTAAATGGCCCTGCTCAAGTGTTTGAAAGTTCATGGAGTCCTTTCTTACTGTATGTCAACTCTCTTGACTTATGTCCAGACGCAGATGAGGAATAATCTCCCTTTTATTTAGTATTAGTATTATTTATTGTTATTATTATTTTTTTTCTCCCTTTCTCTCTCCTTTTAGTCTATTTCTGTTTTTGGTCTTGTATGGGTGTATGTGTGTGTCTTTGTCGTCTTAATTGTTGTTTGTGCCATGTGTCCCTGGTTGGTTCGACCTGAGTGGGGTGGGTGGGTGGGTGGTTTTAGGGGTAAAGGTATGAAGAATTCACTGACTTTAAAATTGTACAGTTTCGACTTGCACCTTTTTTCTGTATATGTGAAAAAGTCAATAAAAAAAAGTTGGATTGAATGTGGGTATCTAGTTTCAAATGTACATACAGCTAGCATAAATAGCATGTTAGTATCGATTAGCTGGCAGTCATGCCATGACCAAATATGTCTGATTAGCACATAAGTCAACAACATCAACAAAACTCACCTTTGTGATTTCGTTGACTTAATAGTTGCAAATGCATCTGCAGGTTATCCATACATCTCTGTGCCATGTCTGTCTTAGCATCGCCGGTCAAATGTGCAGACACTCTGTCACATTCAACGGGGGTCTGGCGGAAGATTACTTGCCAGTGGTGCAACTTGAATCCCTCCCTGTTAGTGTTGTTACACCCTCCGACAACACACCGACGAGGCATGATGTCTCCAAGGTTCCAAAAAATAGTCGAAAAAACGGAAAATAACAGAGCTGAGACCCGGTGTTTGTAATGTGAAAATGAATATGGTTAGGGTTAGGGTTCTGACGTGATCGCTAAAATACCTATAAACAGAAAGGCGTTTAATTTGCCAAAATTCACCCATTTAGAGTTTGGAAATCGGTTAAAAAAATACATGGTCTTTTTTCTGCAACATCAAGGTATATATTGACGCTTGCATAGGTTTGGTGATAATGTTCCCCTTTAATGTGTGTGTGTGTTTGTAGGAGAGCACTGCGAGGAACATGTGCTTCACTTCACTCAGCTGTTTGGCGAACAGGCGCAGATGAAGGCCTCCACCATCTGACTTCTTGTACCAGGGGAGTCTTTTTTTCATGGAAGCCCTCTTCTGACACTCAAACATAAAATTATATCCCAACGTTAAGTCATAATTATGAGATAACCTTTCTTGTCTCATAATTTCGACTTCAAGTCATAATTATGAGATGAAGTCAAAATTATGAGACAATAAAGGCGAAATTATGAGATGAAAAATGATAATACTTTGGACTTTTTAGCTCATTATGACTTTCTATAAATAAGAGTCATGTTTATGGGATAAGAAAGTCAAAATTATGAGAGGAAAAGTCATAATTATGAGATAAAAAAATGATAATACTTTGGACTTTTTAGCTCATAATTACGACTTTCTATAAATAATAGTTGTGTTTATAAGATAAAGTCAAAATTATGAGATGAAAAGTGGTAATTATGAGATAAAAAATGATATTACTTTGGACTTTTTAGCTCATTACGACTTTCTATTAATAAGAGTCATGTTTATGGGATAAGAAAGTCAAAATTATGAGAGGAAAAGTCATAATTATGAGATAAAAAAATGATAATACTTTGGACTTTTTAGCTCATAATTACAACTTTCTATAAATAAGAGTCGTGTTTATAAGAAAGTCAAAATTATGAGATGAAAAGTGGTAATTATGAGATAAAAAATGATAATTGGACTTTTTAGCTCATAATTACGACTTTTTATAAATAAGAGTCATGTTTATGAGATAAGAAAGTCAAAATTATGAAATGAAAAGTAGTAATTATGAGATGAAAAATGATATTACTTTGGACTTTTTAGCTCATAATTACAACTTTCTATAAATAAGAGTCATGTTTATAAGAAAGTCAAAATTATTAGATGAAAAGTGGTAATTATGAGATAAAAAATTATAATTGGACTTTAGCTCATAATCACGACTTTCTATAAATAAGAGTCATGTTTATAGGATAAGAAATTAGAAAAATATGAAATGAAAAGTAGTAATTATGAGATAAAAAATGATAATACTTTGGACTTTTTAGCTCATAATTACGACTTTTTATAAATAAGAGTCATGTTTATGAGATAAGAAAGTCAAAATTATGAAATGTAAAGTGGTAATTATGAGATAAAAAATGATATTTCGGACTTTTTAGCTCATAATTACGACTTTCTATAAATAAGAGTCATGTTTATGAGATAAGAAAGTCAAAATGATGAGAGGAAAAGTCATAATTATGAGATAAAAAATGATAATACTTTGGACTTTTTAGCTCATAATTACAACTTTCTATAAATAAGAGTCATGTTTATAAGAAAGTCAAAATTATGCGATGAAAAGTCATAATTATGAGATAAAAAATGATAATACTTTGGACTTTTTAGCTCATAATTATGACTTTCAATAAATAACAGTCATGTTTATGAGATAAGAAAGTCAAAATTATGAGATAAAAAATTCTAATACTTTGGACTTTTAACTCATAATTACGACTTTCGATAAATAAAATTCATTTTTATAAGATAAGAAAGTCAAAATAATGAAATATGAGGTGGTAATTATGAGATAAAAAATGATAATACTTTGGACTTTTTAGCTCATAATAATGACTTTCTATAAATAAGAGTCATGTTTATGAGTTAAGAAAGTCAAAATTATGAGATAAAAAATGATAATACTTTGGACTTTTTAGCTCATAATTATGACTTTATATAAATAAGAGTCATGTTTATGAGATAAGAAAGTCAAAATTATGGGATAAAAAATTCTAATACCTTGGACTTTTTAACTCATAATTACGACTTTTGATAAATAAAATTCATGTTTATAAGATAAGAAAGTCAAAATGAGATGAAAAGTCATAATTATGAGACTGTTGAGATTATGAGATAAAGTCATAATTATGAGATACAATTTAGAATACTTACGACTTTTTTGTAATGTTTATCTCATAAATAATACTTTTAAAAATTATGACTTTTTATAAATAGGATACATTATTTTATAAATAAGAGATAACATGTTGTAATTATGAGATAAAGATTAGAACTCATGTGACTTTTTATCTCATAATTTCGACTATTATCAATTTTATCTCATAACAATGACTTTTCATCTCTTACTATTTATAAAAAGTCATAATTATGAGATAAAAATTATAATACCTGTGACTTTTTGTCTCATAGTTTCGACTTTTAATAAGAGTCATAAATATTAAATAAAAAGTCAAATTCATGATATCAAAAAGTTATAATTATAAGAAAAAAATTATAGTACTTATGTGTTTTTATAAATAATAGATCAAAAGTCATAATTAAGAGATAAGTGGAAAGTATGACCTAAGAAAGTTGAAATCATGAGATAGAAAGTCCTAATTGAGATAAATTTAAATTGTTATGTTGGCCCTGCGATGAGGTGGCGACTTGTCCAGGGTGTACCCCACCTTCCGCCCTCAAAGGGAATAAGCGGTAGAAAATGGATGGATGGAAATAAGAAAGTCTAAATTATTAGATAAAATAATTTTTCCTTTTATGAATAAGATTTTCTTATCTTATAATTGGGACCTTTTCCTTATAATTTTGACTTTTTCTAAATAAGCGATAAAAAGTTATAATTATGAAATAAAAAGCCGAAATCATGATATAGAAAGTCCTAATTGAAAAATCGAAATTGTGAAATGAGAAAGAAATTATGAGATAAAACCTATATGTATAATTTTTCATCTTATGAGATTTTTGAAATCTATAACTGGGACTTTTTCCATATATTATTGACTTTTTGTCAAGAAGAGATAAAAAGTCATAATTATGAAATAAAAAGTTGAAATTGTGCAATACAAAATGTCAAAATTATGAAATAAAAACCCATAATTATCTTAATTTTTTAAAATCTTGTAACTAATTTCGACTTTTTATGAATTAATTAAAAATAGTCGTAACTACGAAATAAAGTCAAAATTATGACATAGAAAGTCCCATTTATGAGAAAGTAGAAAATTATGAAATAAATATAAAATGATGAAATAGTCAAAATTATGTGATTAAAAAGTCATAATTATGAAATAAGTCGAAATGAGAAATTAAAAAGTCATAGTTATCACATAAAAAGTCCAAATGATAAGTTAAAAGGTCATTATTATAAGTTAAGTCAAAATTATGAAATAAAAAGCCCTAATCATACGATAGTCATTATTATGAGACAAAAAGTTGTACTTATCGATTTGTCCAGGGTGTACCTACCTTCCGCCCGAGTGCAGCTGGGATAGGCTCCAGCCCCCCCTGCGACACAGATCGGGACAAGCGGTAGAAAATGCATGGATGGATAAAATGTCCTATTTATGGGATGAAAAATGTAATTTATGCCTTTTTATATTAGGACTTTTTTTTAAATCTCACAATTATGACTTACCATTGGGGTATTTAAAAAAAAAAATTTGTGGCTGAAGCGGGCTGTCCATGCTTTTCAGCGAGGGCCATGTACAGAAAATGTAAATAATTTTTTTTTAAGGAAGACATTTAGAAAATGGATGGATTTTGGACAATTGTACACTTCAAGTCTGACCAAGCACTCCAAAACCTTCGCTTCCTGTAACTGTCCCAACTCTTTTGTCCAGACATGGTGCACGGTTATTGAGGCTCCATCACAGGTCAATAACTTTAGAAAACTCTCACACAAGCAGGAAATGGAATCGACTTCTTGTTACACGGACGCCGGGAGACAGGAATTTGACTTATCATCTTTATTTTCTTTGCATCTTATTTGTCTGAAATACACAACATATTTGTGTCTTCATGCTGTGTGACCTTTTGTGTGTGTGTGTGTGTGTGTGTGTGTTCACAGTCAAGTGCTTGTGTAGTGATTGACAGAACATGAAATGAAATCGTTTAACAGTTTGCAGCTCAGGAAACCGAAACAACTTTTTTTAGAAAGTGTCAACAAAAACCTGAGAGCAAAAATCATACTTTATTTCTTAGACGTGTGTGTGGAACGAAATCAACAACCTTTTTGAACACGTTTGATTAACATGCAAAAACTATTCTACAAGTCACCCAGAAGAGAACAAAAAAAATAATTTCACAGTTTTTAAACATTTTAAAGTTGATGAAGAAAAAGAAGCAACAAAAAAATGGACTTTAATGGATTTAATTAAAGCTTTTTTTTTTTTTTTTTTCCTCTTTTGGATTCTTATTGCTCGTTTGCAGCCCGGCCAGCTGCGCGTGCTCGCGACACAGTGACGTCATCACGCCAACCATCAACGTGAGATTTTTTTTTTTTGTCTTTTCAAACATGGCTTCTCGTCGTCAGGTGGCGCACGCACACACACCTGGGCTTCAAATAAATACATTTCCATATATAAAAAAAAAAAAAATGGAAAGAAAACAATCAACCGGAAGTCCAGGATTCACACAAGTTCATACGTCATGTTGAAAAGGGGCGGGGCTCACGGCTTTAACTAAGCCATAATTAAGGGGAAAAAAGGACAGTCCCTTGACTGGTGAGTATTACAGTTAACTCGTTTAACTTGACAAAAGCCAACATTTTATTTAAACTTTAAACAATTTGATAGACAGAACCGGAATTTACTTCAAACGACACAAGCTGCGACCCCCGCTGTTTGGGCGGGAACACTAGTGAGGTGTTGTTAGCCTGATGCTAATTATTAGCACTCGCAAATCTCCCTACTTCTAGATTTGTTTTTGAAATAACTTACAAAAAAATCCACTCGACACTTTGTCACTGAACACAAAACTAAATGAGATGATAAGAAGCCCCCCCATAAAGATAAGTCAAAAGTTCTGCAGGATGAATTCTGATTGTGACAGGTTTGGACAAAATGGCTGCCATAGTAGCAGTATTTGTACACGCAGTAGTACTAGTATGTAAGTACACTCAGTAGTACTACTATGTAAGTACACTCAGTATTACTAGTATGTAAGTACACGCAGTAGTACTAAGTACACGCACTAGAACTAGTATGTAAGTACATGCAGTAGTACTAGTATGTAAGTACATGCAGGAATACTAATATGTAAGTACACGCACTAGAACTAGTACGTAAGTACACGCAGTAGTACTAGTATGTAAGTACACTCAGTAGTACTAGTATGTAAGTACACTCAGTAATACTAGTATGTAAGTACACTCAGTAGTACTAAGTACACGCACTAGTACTGGTATGTAAGTACATGCAGTAGTACTAGTATGTAAGTACTAGCACTAGTATGTAAGTACACGCAGTATTACTAGTATGTGAGTACACTCAGTGGTACTAGTATGTAAGTACACATAGTAGTACTAGTAAGTACACGCAGTATTACTAGTATGTACGTACACTTAGTAGTACTAGTATGTAAGTACACGCAGTGGTACTAGTATGTAAGTACATGCTCTAGTACTAGTGGGTAAGTACACGCACTAGTACTAGAATGTAAGTACACACAGTAGTACTAGTATTAATTACTAGCAGTAGTACTAATATGTAAGTACACACAGTAGTAGTTATTTAAGTACTAACAGTAGCACTAGTATTTAATTACTAGCAGTAGTACTAGTATGTAAGTACACTCAGTAGTACTAGTATGTAAGTACACGCACTAGAACTAGTATGTTAGTACATGCAGTAGTACTAGTATGTAAGTACACTCGGTAATACTAGTATGTAAGTACACGCAGTAGTACTAAGTACACGCACTAGTACTGTTATGTAAGTACTAGCACTAGTATGTAAGTACACGCAGTATTACTAGTATGTAAGTACACTCAGTGGTACTAGTGTGTAAGTACACGCAGTAGTACTAGTAAGTACACTCAGTGGTACTAGTGTGTAAGTACATGCAGTAGTACTACTAAGTACACGCAGTAGTACTAGTATGTTCGTACACTTAGTAGTACTAGTATGTAAGTACACGCAGTAGTACTAGTATGTAAGTACATGCTGTAGTACCAGGAGGTAAGTACATGTACTAGTACTAGTATGTAAGTACACACAGTGGTACTGGTATGTAAGTACATGCTCTAGTACTAGTAGGTAAGTACACGCACTAGTACTAGTATGTAAGTACACGCAATAGTACTAGTATGTAAGTACACGCAATAGTACTAGTATTAATTACTAGCAGTAGTACTAGTATGTAAGTACACGCAGTAGTACTAGTATTTAATTACTAGCAGTAGTACTAGTATGTAAGTACAAGCAGTAGTACTAGTATTTAAGTACTAGCAGTAGTACTAGTATTTAAGTACTAGCACAGGGGTCGGGAATCTTTTTGGCTGAGAGCCATGAAAGCCAGATATTTCAAAATGTATTTCCGTGAGAGCCATATAATATTTTTTTAACACTGAATACAACTAAATGCGTGCATTTTTAAGTAAGACCAACATTTTTAGAGTATAATAAGTCTCTTATTCTTTTTAATACCATTGTAATTTTAAAGTTAACCAATAATAAACATAATACTTCTTACCATTAATGCGACATCTTGAACAGGTGCGGTAGAAAATGGATGGTTGGATTAAAATGCATGAGAATGTTTTGTAATTTGAACATTACTTCTGACACTGTGATTACCAGCGGAATTATGCATGACTTATCGTGTTAAGCAATGTCAGCTAAGATTTATCTGAGAGCCAGATGCAGTCATCAAAAGAACCACATCTGGCTCTAGAGCCAAAGGTTCCCTACCCCTGTACTAGTATTTAAAGTTATAGTACCACTGATAGTCTCACACATACTAGCTGAAGTGAAATTACCCTCTGCATTCGACCCATCCCCTTGTTCCGCCTCCTGGGAGGTGAGAGGAGCAGTGAGCGGCAGCGGTGGCCACGCTCGGGAATCAATATGGTGATACGTACTAGCAGTAGTAGAGTTAGTGTCCAGTCAGACCGATTCAGTTAGTTTATTGTTAAATGTTATTGCTGAGGTTTTTTTGTGTGTCTATTTTCAGGTTGGTTGATGTGAAAAACATAAAAGACCCCCGCCCCCAAGCAAAAAAGAAACAACGTGGCTGCTATGAATCCAGTGACACAACATAGTGTTGTACTTTCATCCCAGCTATCTTTCTTTCCTCAAATTGATTGTCTCTGACGCAATTATTTATAAAAAAACAACAACACGTTAGTATTTAATGTATTAACGTTCTTTGAGCTCGCATGAAAGAGGAAATTAATCGGGGGGAGGGGGGGGGGGGGTTAAATTGGGTCAAAATGTCACGTGCTAATACTTACAGCAGGCCGGCGTAGCCTGTGGTTAGCTAGAAGCTATTCGACGTGTTAGCTTGTTAGCTGGTCTGGTCCACTCGCCAAAAGTGTGCTTCTAACCCATGACTTCAAAAACCGAGCTAAGGCTAATAACGTCATGACTGAACTGATATGTTAGCCCTTTATAGACACAGGCTAAGAGCTGTGGCTAAGTACTTTCAGCCCTTAAGAAGCTGAGGTGATGTTAAGCCAAAGCTAATCGCCATTTCTTGTGCGTTAAGGCTAATTGCACAAAGCAGGCTAGCAGGGGCCGACTGACAAGCTAGCTGCGCTTAGCTGTAAGCTCAGCGGCCGAGCTAACAGTTTAGCCATACTGGCTCGCAGGAAGACATGATTGACGCGTTGAGGTAAATTGGACCCGGGTCAGTGCGAGCGAGGCCGAGGCACCAGAAGAAAGCCGACAAGAATACGCGCACGCACGCACACATTTAACTAAATTTGATTTGATCACTTAGACACACACACATATACATATGAATATGTGTATGTATGTGTATATATATATATATATTTAGAAAAGAAACCCAGAAAAATTCCCGCCCGACACCAAAAAGTCACCCAAAAACTGAGAAAAGTCCCCCCGTGCAACGTTGTGCACGTTGGAATAAACTGAGAAGTTCGCTAAAGTGTGAGCCTCCGCTCCGCCCCACACAAGCAGAGGTGGCGGCAAATCTGTCCGCCATCATTTCCAGTTACAAAATGCGTCTCTTTGCGCACGCACATGCCGTGAGACACACAGCCGTCGGCCATCTTGATCTTCCAAAACAAAACAAAAAAGTTAAAAAGCTATAAAAGGACGTCATCATCATCATCCTCCTCAGTGATGAAGATGGACGAGTAGTAAGGCACTTCAAGGCTTCTCAAAGGTTCGGCATCCTCAGTCCACACCCACCAATGGGGGCTCCCCATTGGGCAGCATCTGATCCATGGGGGATGGGACACGAATCACCAGCAGGTCCTGGATGATGGCCTCAGCAGGGGCAGAGCCCAAGCCTGGGGGTGGGTCTTTGGGAGGGTCTTCAGCAGCCGTATCACTCCTCTCATTGTCAGCGGCATCCTGGGGGTTTGCACATCGTCCAGCCGCCTCCTCAGAAGCAGCGGACAGGGCCTCGACTTGTTCAGGATCAGATCCTCCCTCCAGTTCGGCAGCGTCCACCTCCTCCAAGTCCTTGGCGCTCTCGCTCTCGTTCTCCGAGGGCGGGCAGGTGGAGGTGGGCGTGGCGGCGCAGGAGTCGCCGTCCTCACTGGCGCCGTCTGCGTCGCGGCTCTTGGAGTGGATGCGCTGGTGGCGGACCAGGCTGTGCTTGAGTGTGAAGGTGCGATCGCACGTCTGACAGCGATACGGCCGCTCGCCTGCGCAACAACGAGCGGGGGGAGTCAGCTGACGTCAAGAGAAGGAAGCGATAGCGAGTGGTTGGGGCCTACCTGTGTGTGACCTCATGTGTCGGGTCAGGTCCTGCAGAGACCAGAAGCGTTTGGCGCACACGTTGCAGATCTTCTTGCGTTTGTCCACTCGACCTCCCGACGCGTCTCCACCCTCTCTGCTCTTTGGCTCCTCCTCGTCACTGCGTTCTTCCTTTTCCTTGTCCTCGTCCTCCGACTCGCTGCTCTCGCCTGCTTCGCTCCCACCGCCGCCCTCGTCAGGCTCCACCTCCTTCTTAGGCCCCTCATCTTTCTCCTCTTCTGGCTCTTTGGCGACATCACTCTCTGCCTCCTCCTCTTTCTGCGGCGACATCGCCTTTGCCGGTGTCTCCTCGTTCAGGTGCGCCCTCTCGTGGCGAGCGAGGGTGGTGGCGTAGCGGAAACTCTTCATGCACACGCGACACACGTGCTTGTACTCAGGCTGAGGCTTGGCGGCGGGGGTGGTGCAAGCCGAGGAAGCGTTGACGCTGCTAGTCTTGTCCTTATCTGTCACCTCCTGTGGACTCTCTGTGGAGGGGGCGGAGCTAGACAGCTTGAAATCGATGAGCTTCCTGCCGAAGTTGAGGTCCAAACTTTTGTTGCTGTGACAGTCGTCATCGTCGGCGTTCTCCATCTAATGATAGATGAATATAAATTGATTTAGTCATAAATTAACAAATAAAGATAATATGTATAAGAAAGTGACTTGTTACCTTGGCACTGGGAGCTAGTTTAGTTTCTGTCTCCGCTGCCCCCTGTAGATCTGGCTTTTTAGGAGATTGTGGTTCTACTTGCTGAGCAGGACTGGACCCTGGTAACACACATTCATAATGACATCATCAACTAATGAGTGTGTTCTTAATTAGTATGTGCTAGGAGTGGGGGCTTACCAGGGCTGGGTCTGTGGGTGGGGCTGGTAGGAGTCGATTCCTCCCCCTGCGACTCTGAGGGAGTGTCTTTGAGGTCAGTGGAAGGGTCGGCATCAAAGGCTGGAGGCTCATCAGCGCTCTGTGGTTCTGTTACAAGCTGCTCTGTCTCGGACTGACTCTCTGTGGGTAACAGGAAGTAGAGTCAGAGCCTGCACAATATCATATCTGACGACGACGACAAGCGGCTTTCTTACCCGCGCTCTCTTGTGAGCCTTCGTCGCCTTCTTTTTTGATAACGGCACCGTTGCGTCGCAGTGTTCTGTTGGTAACGCCGTGTTTCCTCAGAAGGTGTCGCTCACAGTTGGACTTGGTAGAGAAGAATGCGTCGCAGCGTGGACATGGGAAGGGCTTCTGGCCTTAAATGGATGTACACTTTAGGTCAGACAGAGCACAGCAAGATGGCAGCGAACACAGAGTTGTAGCGAGGCAAGCGTTACCAGTGTGCGTCAACATGTGTCTCTGCAGGGAGCTGGCCCAGGGGAAGACTCGAGGACAGAAAGGACAAGTCATCTTCTGGACAGAGTTGGAGTACGCGTTCTTCTTCCCTTTTGATTGAGGAAGCAACACAGATGTCTTTGCTTCCTCTCTCGGGCCGCTGTCCTTGTCCCCGCCTCCTCCTGCTCTCTCGGCATCTGCTCACAGAGATAATTGTCAAGTTTCAAGTGTGTATGAGTGTGTGTGTTTGAACCTTTGCTCTGTGTGACCTTTCTTGGATGTGAGGTCGCCCGCCCCGGTCTGCAGGTAGGTGCTGAACTTGTTGGTGTCTGTAGTGGCGAGCATCTTTTCCACGCTGGCAAACTCGCCGCTGGACTCAAGGTCGACAGCGCTGCTCAGAACACTCTGGTCCTTGATGGCGAGGGTGGCGGTCTTCTTCCTAGTTCTCTTCCTTTTGGACAGAACCATGGAATGCAAACATGAGTATTCATTAATGATATGAAGCTGGATGATGCTTGGAGTCGCTTTCTCACCTGCTGTTGTCATCACTTGGTGGCTCCTGCAGGGCGGAACTTCCCGTAAGGTCTGAGGTTGAATCAGAAGCCGGCTGAGGTTTCGCCTCTAGCGTGGCCACCTCCCTCTTCAGCAGGTCCGGCGCGCCGGACACTGAGTGGATGATCTGAGCTATGGACGCCAGAGGCGGGAGCTCTTTCAGGGCGGTCTGAGGAGCTACGGATGAGGAAACGGGCTTAGGAAGGAGGGGCTTGAGGCGCTGAGGTCTTGTAGATGTGCTGAGGTTGGCGAGGGAGGTAGGGGGAGGTGTGGATCCAGGGGTGAACTGGTAGCAGCCCACAGGCAGTGTGGCCACCATCTTGTCTTCTTTGGCGACAATGTGCTGCTCGATGATGTTAATGCCACTTTGCTCCATCTTGATCTCCCGCTTCTCACTGATAATGGTGGCTTCCCGCTTCTGCCTCTTGCTGGGTATGGACAGGTCAATGGGCTCGTCTAGGGCTGGGCAGTCTAGACTAGGGGAGAGACTTTCCATTTTGACCCCAGGAGATGCCACAAGACCTCCGCGACCTTTGGCAGAGAAGTCCAGAGGCTGATCCAGTTCTTCGTGATAAATGGGGTTAGTCATTGCTTCCAATTTGATTGCCTGCATGGGTGGCTGACTCAGTCTGTTGGGGGCTGTGCGAACAAAGGTGACAGAGGCAGCCGGCTGAAGCGTAGCAATGTGCTCCTCAATCTCACGCTCCTGCACCTCAGGGTGCTGCTTGAGCAGGTGGTGGATGCAGTTTCGCTTTGCCAGGAAGGCAGCGCCACAGCGTCGGCACTCAAATGGCTTCCTCTGACAGCCATTATGTGTGCGCAAGTGGATCTGCCGTGCCCGGTATGTCTTCAGGTCCTCACCACAAAACCGACACACCGTCTCTGCTCCGGTACTTCCTGTACCAGGATCAACGGTGGTGGTACCTGTGGCAAGAGCGGTGGTGGCGTTTAGCGTGGTTGAAAAGACACACTTAATGTTTTTCTCGATGTCCTTCCTGGACGTCTTGGCGTGCTTCTTCCTGAGGTGGCGCTCACAGTTGGCCTTGACAGTGAAGGGGTAGTGGCAGACACGGCAAATGTACGGACGCTCGCCGCTGTGCGTGCGCAAGTGTCTTATGAGTGTGGCCTTGTCGGGGGCCACGTAATCGCAGATGTTGCACTGGTGAGGCAGAATCCCCAGGTGGAAGCGCATGTGAGCTTGCAGGACGCCCGAAAAGGAGAACACCTGGTCACAGAAGCGACAGGGGTAGGAGCCTTTAGCCGAGCCAGCATTGGAGACGCCGCCCTCGTTAACTGCTTTGCTTCCTGGTTTCTTCCGACTAAGCCCCTCCTCTTCATGCACAGCGGTGGTGGCTGCAGGCGGTGAATCAGACAGAGGACACTCAGCTTCCAAGTGGCTGCCGCCTGCTGATGAGGAGGACGAAGAGGAAGAGGAGGGCGTTTTGCAAAGGGTGGGGGTCGGGGGCGGCAGGCTGGGACTGATACAGCCCAGCGAAGCCTGCTGGGAACTCTGGAGGGGCGGTGGTGTTGTTGCAGTAAGGCTGGTGCGAGGTGTGATTGGAGGTTTGGGTTTCAATGGAGGCATTGCCTTTTGGTTTTGGACTTGACCTGCACGGAAGAAAAAAACAATTTTCTTTAAGAGATGCAAACGTTTTAAACAACACAATGTCTTGCGAGACCACACACACCTTGTCCTCCAGTGAACCCTGCAGCTTTGGCCAGTGTGGGGATGCTCAATCCCATCTGACTGGGGGATGTAGTGGCCACTTTCAGCATCTGCTGTATGTCTGCCAGCTCCATGATCCCGCCAACCTCGCCGGGTTTGACGCCAGATGTTGCTGCGCCAGCAGCGGTGGTAGCACCATCAGGCTGCATGCGGAAGCTTGCCTGGTAGGGCTGCAAGGAGAGCAAGCTGAGGGCGTCCCGCTGGGAAAGACCCTGCAGAGTGGACGCCGTGCCTGACTGGTCCAGCAGGGGGATGCTGAGTGCCGTCACCCCGCCCACTCCCAGAGTCAGACCTAGACCTCCTGCCAGGTAGGCGTGGTCTTGTGGCAGGCTGGAGCTCAGTTGCTCCACATGGATCACCTTGATGCTGTCCAAGTGGGCCTGGTGGATCTCATCATCTGTGGGTCCCAACTTGACCTAAGAGTAAAAGAAGCAGAAGTCTTTGTTTCATCTGTTTGAACTTAGAACCGCTTGGTTTACAGTCAAAAAGACACGGTACCTTAGAGATGTGCTTGAGACCGAGTGCCTCCAAGAAATTGGACTGCTTGGTAGAAAGACCATTCTTGGAGTCATTCTGACGTTCCTTGACATCATTTTTTTGGGTAGCGGTCTCTTCTTTCCTCTCTGCAGCCTTGTGTTCCATAGCATCCTTGGGTGTGTCTATATGGATGGTGCTTTTGTGGAGCTCCATGGCTGAGTGCAGTGGAAAAGCCTTGTCGCAGCACTCACACACAAAGCGATGGAACTTACTGACGCAGCGGCGAAGGTTCGTCTCGCACCAGACCTGACCAAGGCCACAAGGTGAGAACTTAGCCGAGATTCACACATAGGAAGCGACCTTATCAAAGACGGTGGTGGGTGGTTACCTGTGCAATGTGAGCAAACTTCTTGCAGGAAAAATCAATGAAGGCCAGGTCATTAAATCCGCTGGGGATGGAGGGATTGTTTTGGATGAAGGGGCGGCCGCTGGGGTCTTGGGGAAGGATCTTGTGGACGCCTGCGTTGTGACGCAACAATCCACGGTGGGTTCGGAAAGAAAGGCAGCAGAAGTCACACCTGGAAACAGAACAAGGACATGTTTTCAAACGTGAACTTCTCTTGGGAGTTCCTAGCTTGAAGATGTACTTTTAATGGAACTGTTTTTAACATGGCCGCTTGGTGGCGATAGTTCTCTTTGAGCATGGATAACTAGTCTACTGTAAATTACTGTGCAAGTGGTTACAATCACACTTGTCAGTAGCTGTAGATGTTTTTCATTAAGACGCACTCACTTTATGCTTCTACATGTCCAAAGAAACCTTCAGTCAACCAAGAGGAACCTGAACCACCTGACCCCCAAACTCCTCCCACACTGTATCCTCTTATGGACTGATTAGTGAGGATTTACTGCTAAATATTCTTGACACCCTCCACTGGGTGCTTAGCGCCACCTGCTGACGTCTTTCTTTCTACTTCCTGCTTTATACCTTGCTCCTCATCCTTACTCGCTCAAACTTGTGTTGACTGTTGTGTTGCTATAGTGACAGACTACTGTCCTTGTTGCCATTTGAGAAGGAGGGGGATAGAGGAGTTGTCACGGCAACCAGGTTCAGTGGACCATGAAAGATCAACCCCCACCTCACCCATCCATCCTGTTGGTCCTCCCCCTTTCCTCATTGCCTGACCCCAACAGATGGATACATTTACTGTCTTCATGGAGCCCAGACTATCTTCATGGGGGCTTGACGGCTAATGGCTGTTTAGAACCCTGCGTTGTGTGTGTACCTCAGTGTGGTGTCGGGGTGTGTGTCCATGTGTGTGTCCAGCTCAAGTCTGCTGCTGCAGGTCTTGAAGCAGATGGGACAGGGGAGAAGCTCCTCGTCCACGCCCCGGGCACCCGCTGTTGCTGCCGTAGTCGTCCCCACTGGGGACTCCTCAAAGGCGGAGTCCTCCATCACCTGTACGACATCATCCTTTAGCTCCACCTCCTACATGCTCAACTTAAACAACTGTGGGAACGTGTGCGGGTAACCTTCTTGGAGGGTGGCTCGTCTCCACTCTCGTCCTCCATGCCTTGTCTCCTCTTCATAGATGGCCTCCGCCGTTTGGTAGGTGAGGGGGGACTGACTTGGAGCAGGCCGCTGGCCGGGTCTTTCTCATGGATCTTCATGTGTCTGTTGAGAGGTGCCATTGTGCAACTTATCAGACTTTATTCATTAGACAGTTAATTAGTCAGTGCTCCACTTTAACAAATCACTGACGAACTTCATGTGACGGGTTGCGGGTAAAGAAATAGGAACAAAGAAGCTAAAAAAGGAGGTGAGGGGACAGGCCAGTGTCTATTAATAGAAACCCACGGGCAGCAAACATGACGCCCGTAAAAGGGTCCTGTGACAAGCAGTCATCAAATGTGACACCGACTGACAGGAAGTACTTTATTCACCAATCAAGTGGGGGAGAACGTTCCTAAATTGTTCTCTTACCCCTCCATTGACCAATCAGAGGACAAGGTGTCTTGCTGACTGTGTGTAGCAGGTTACATTAAGATATCATTTTAAAACTGTCGACATGTAACATGTAAGTAAACAACTTCCTGTGTTGACAGAGGAAGTAAAAAGATGAAGTTCACAGACTCATTTGAATGAAAAGGTCCTCAATGCTACATGACCAATCTTCAGCATCCTCTGGTGTTCAACAAGTGTACTGCCTTGATTCATATTGAGGTGGCGTAAAGTAAAACTGGTGTCCAAAGTGTGGCCCAGGAGCCATTTTGGATTGGGTTTAGTATCTTTATACACAAATTGTATCAAAGTGGTACGTCCATCCTTCAGTTTTTCTATACTGTGTGCGCACTTGGTTTGAATGTTGCTATAAGAGCATCTATCACTTTGTTTCCATTCAAAGACGTTCCTGTCCTTTCAACCTCACAAAACTAACCATGGTTTTCATTGCGGGCCACATTGCAGTTATGGCTGCATACAGGGGGCCGCTATTAACAGCGAATAATATGAATTCGCCTATGCATTTCATTTTTGTACTTGAAATTTATTTTTTACTTACACAGTGAAAAAATATCAATAGAGCTTACGGTAAAATAACTGGCTTCTCTGTCATCAGAATTTTACTGCCAAAATATACAATGTTTTTAACAACATATTACCACAAATGGAAAAACAGTATCACTGTTTTTATGAAAAAAACAAAAACTGGCAGCTTATTTGCCAGAATAATTTATGGTGTTTTTTACAACATATTACTGTAAATGGAAAAACAGTACCCAGGGTTTCCACATAATGTATTTGACTGTGCCCGCCACAGCAAAATCATAGCCGCCACACATTAAAAAAATGAAGGTCTTTATGTGGAAACAATATAAATTAATATTATGTATTTTAGCTTCCAGAAGAAGTCACACAAAGTCCTACTTCCAATAGATATTACCTCCCGTTCAAACACATTTGTCTCTGTGCTTCACACAACACTTCCTCATTTTCCATCATTCCGCTTTCAGGCCCAGACGGTGTGTTTGCAAACATAGGAAAAATTAACACCAAATCAAAACCACAAGAAGGTGAGTGTGAATGTTGTCCGTCTATTTGTGTTGGCCCTGTGATGAGATGGCGACTTGTCCATGGTGTACCCCGCCTTCTGCCTGATTGTAGCTGAGATAGGCACCAGCGCCCCCCGTGTCCCCAAAGGGAATAAGCGGTAGGAAATAGATGGATGGAAGAATATAAAACCTTACCACCACCAGGTCGTTACAGTGTGAATGGATATATATAACCTTTTGCGCACTATTTATGCACCAAAATTTGGCAGCCAAAACTTTGATCACCGAAGACAGCGCTGTTGAAACTGGATGATGTGATGAAGTAATAAACAAGATGCACGGGATTGTCTGGAGCATAGTCTGCATGTCTGCAATGTGGACGTAACTTTAATGTATCTGAGATACACCAGCGAACAGCGACCTACAAAATGTGCAAATATTAAGAGGACAATGGCGGTTATTCAGGAGAGAAAGTCCAACTGGAGCAGCAGCGCAAAACGAGTGAGACGTCATGCTTGCTACACCTCTATCGTCAGGGACATTGAGGAGTCTCTAAACATGAGAACAGTCTATAATAACACCCACAAAAGATGTTAACTTTGTTACTAGTTGTTTTTTTTTTAAAGGAAATTCAATCAAGTCCATTGCATAATAATAAACACCAACAACTGAAAATATAGCAAAACGATAGAAAAAAAGGATACATGAATTATAATTAATAACAGATTTGTTTTTGAATGTATGTGTACATGTTTTAGCCTTTTTAAAGAAAATGATCGCAATCTATGCAAATTATATGATGATGTCATTGTGACCGACCAAGCACCCACTGCCACGGGTATCTTGGAAATCCACAGGAAAACCTGGTACCACAGTTTGTTTTTTTTTTTCTGAGTTTAGCTGCCAGTTTAACATAAAAAAAATGTTTTACCATTTTTCCATTTAAAATAATACGCCATAAAAACAACATTTGGAGATTTAATAATAATATTCTGTTAGCTCAATCAGGTGTCATTCTTGAGTTTGACACCTGTGTTTTACAGTGTTGGCGGCAGCGACTGTTCACACCGGATAGAAAACATCCGTATGCCAACAAATGTTTCAACGCAAAAACACACAAGTACGTGCACACACGCACACACTGCAGGGACCGTTGTTTTGTCATGTTTGAGGCTGGCTTTAACTGATAAATGATGGGCGTATCCCTGTGTGCGTGTGTGTAAGAGTGAGAGATAGAGTGGGGGGTTGGATGGTTTGATGTACCATTTCCTGTACAGCCCCCCCCCCCAAACAAACACACAGGACCAGTGGAGTCGTTCTCCAATCATGGTCGACTGGAGAACGGGTTAATGGCCAACTTCCTGTCACTGAGGCATTGTGTGTTTTGGGTTTTGTGTTACTTTGTAACTCCTCCTGGCTCGAAGGGGAGTTTATGGTGAAGAGGCAGGAGAGCGAGCACATACCTGTGCATGTTCCCGTTGGTGGTGAAGGTCTGTCCGCAGACGTTGCACTTGTATGGTCGCTCGCCACTGTGCACCAGCATGTGTCGGTCCAACGACGACGCCGAGCTCAGACATTTGCCGCAAATGCTGCACGAGTGGTCCGTCGCCCCCGCGTCGGTGTTGTGCTACGGGCAGAAAATGTCCACGGTTATCGTCAATGGCGGCAATTCCGGCATGAAGTTGAAGTAACTGCTCACCTGTCTGATGTGCATGGTCAGCTGATGCTGACTCTGACAGCTCTTGTCGCACAGTGGACACACGTGAGTCGAGTGGTCTTCTTTGACGTCCTGCTGCGGACAAAACGGACGACTCAGCAGGATGGGATTGACGGCCTTCACCTCGAAAATGGGGGCGGGGCTTTTGCTCACCTGGATGCGTCGTACGTTGCGGCCGGGTGGCGCTCTCTGAGCTGATGTCTTGTTAGGGGAGGGGCTTCAAGCACATTATCATCATCATCAGTGTTTATTCAACTTTGCTTAAACACAAAGGTAATGGTGGCACGTCGGCCATGCTGCTACCTTGGGGAGGGGCCAGAGGTGGCGTCACTTCCTGCTTCTCCTTCACCGTTAATGGACCCCGCTGCTGACATTACCGCTGACATCATGGCGTTGATGGAGGACAAGTCTCCTCCCCCGCTGCCGCCACCTTGATCGCCACTCTGTAGCGTCTCGTCGGTGGCCGCGTCAGGTTCATCTAGTGGGCGGGGTCATGTTATTACACCTTAAATCACTCTTAAGAGCCTTTCACGAACACACCTGTTGTGCCACTCTGAGGCGTGTCCTCTTTAAAGTCCGCCTCCTCACCATTCATCATCGGGCTGGCTCCTTCCACTTCCTGCAACTCCTCTGTGGCGTCCTCCATGGCTGCTACTGAAACGCACCACGAAGTAAAACAATGTCACATGATAGCCACAAGATGGCGCCCATAGCTTGTCACTCATTTTTATAAGGAAACCACTAAGAAAACATAATTTTTACGACATCATAAAGGCCAGGGACACGTTAAAGTCATGAGAGTACAAACGGAGGTCGCAGCAGCATCATGTATTTGTGGCGCCCGCGTGACCCCTGTCCTAAAGAGGCATCTTGGCCCGCCGCCCACTGGACTAGGGGGGAGAGTTTACAACGTGTCCCCCATAGTGCCAACACACCTGTCCACTGACCCAACACACACACAAAGTTTTTGAAGAGATGAGGAGGGACCATGATGGTGAAGGAGAAGAAATGATGACCATTTCCTGTTAAGCTTCCCCCACAGGAAGACGCTCTCCAGAGCTGGCCACTTCCTCATCCAGCTTTGTGTGTGTGTGAATCAGTTAGAAAAAGGCTGAAAGTTTTTTTTTTTTTTTAAGATAAACTATAAAAAACATTATAATTGAGAACACACCTTTCTTGTGTGGACTCAACAAAGTGTCCTCACAGTAAAGAAATACAATAACACACACATTCAGTTTGTATGATTTTAATTAATCAGTTTACTTCCTGTTTTTTTCAGGAAAGTAAAGGATGTCGACGACTGCTGACAACCGTCCCTGCATGTGTGTAATCAATGACCTGCTTGTGTCGTTAAAAGGTATAGTGGCAGGTGCATGCACACACAAACACACAGCTGTGTCGCTGCATGATTTTGTTTTACGTTAACATCTCGTGTGCACACACACTCACACACACACACAGAAGTATCACTATTGGCTGATGAAGTGCTAGGGCAGCAGTTTTTACAGCCGGCTAAAAACGAACAGCAACAGATGGTTGCAAGAGGAGGAGGAGGAGGAGGAAGGAAGGATGGATGGAGCGCTTCTTAGATGGAAATGAAAGATGGATACAGCAGTCAAAGTCATCCTACAATCTTCTACTGTTACCTTTGACCTCATTTCTAAGTTCGAACGTTAACACGGTTAATAATGACTCTGCTTGTCGTGATCAAAAGGATGCAAGACAACCACATCTGCTCCGGGCCGTCACTCACGGCGAGGAGTTCCTGGTGTGATGCACCTGTGTGAGGATGTAACACTTGACAGCTAAGCAGTCCGGCAGGTTTTTGGGGGATGGATTGTACACTCCAAGTCACATTTAGGCGACTCGCTACCATTTTGCAGCTTGATTAGCCAGCTCTCGCAACGACGCAAACCGTCAAAAGTGACACCTGCTGTTTAAAGTCAACATCCCAGACGTAAAAACCCTTCTTGTTTCTCCACGTTACATCCATGTTGGTGTCTTTTTTTTCTTTTTTTGAAGGCGTGCTAGCGGGTGTCGGCTAACAGTCTGAGTTTAGCATCAGCCATGAACACAAGGGAGGAGGGGGAGGATCCGGTGACCATATGTTGACTATTTATTACCTCCTAACTGTCCTTCTTCCTCCTTCTACTCCTGCATCTCGCTCTGCAAGGCACGCCAACCGGATTCCTGTCAACATTCCTCAGAATGGGCGCACAATAGGCGTCACAACAGACAAGGTTTCACTTTTATCACACCCGCCGTGTAGCGTTTTCTGATAAAGAAGCTAAACTATTTTGTCACCGCTACAATGTAGCATCCGAAGCTAACTTGTGATGCAGGGCCTCAATGGAGTACTAGTATGCCAGTCCTTCTGTGCAATGTACATTCTAGGGCAGCGTTCCTTAATCATAGGACCAGGACCCACTGTTAGGCCGTCATGTGTTTCTCAGCTGTGGCCTGTTGTAATACACACCACTTGTAGCAGTATTGACAATCTCAAACAGAAGAAGTCTGGAGCTAAAGTCAAAGTCAGTCTTAAGCGCAAAAATTATGACTAACGTGGAAAAGCTGTATTTCTATTTGCACCTAAATTTTATTGACAGTATTGACATATTTTTTATTATTTAATATGAATTTAGTTTACTTATTTTAGCATTACATTGAGATAGGCCCCAGCGCCCCCCGCAACCTCAAAGGGAATAAGCGGTAGAAAATGGATGGATGGATAATTGTATGTAAATGTATTTTTAATCAGTTATTCATGAGTATATTTGGACAATACTTATTTTTCCAATCAGCCTGACCTAAGCCTAAGGTGTATGTGTTAAATAGATAATCTTTGTGATTACCACATGTAGGGATGTCACGGTACGAACATTTCTCATTATGGTTATTGTGACCAAAATTATTATGATTATCATTATTATCGCAGTATTAACAAATGTATAAAAACAATTAAATGTACCTATACTGAAATATTAAAGAAAAAAAAGTTGGAATTTAAAAAACAAAACACATTCAAAATGATTTCCTTTGTAGAATAAAATTATTGTGAATAAGAACCCGGTTGTATGTACCTCAGATATAAATTGAATGTGCATATGAAAGCAACACACACATTAAACAAAGTAATATGACAAAATCCATCCATCTATTTTCTACCCCATGTCTCTTTCGGGGTCACGGGGGGTGCTGGAGCCCAAATACAATAAAAAAAAAAAAAAATGAAAATTGTGAAAGAGGGCACCTTATGGAGGTAAGAGATAAACAAATAAAAACAAATGTAAGAATTTTGCAAGAGGGCACCTGATGGCCATTAGACGTAACTGCACTTTTTGTCCTTCCATCCATTTTCTACTGCTTATTCCCTTTGGGGGCGCTAGTTCCTATCTCAGCTACAATCGGGCGGAAGGCGGGGTACACCCTGGACAAGTCGCCACCTCAACGCAGGGCCAACACAGATAGACAGACAACATTCACACACTAGGGCCAATTTAGTGTTGCCAATCAACCTATCCAAATGGATAAAATCAGTGTTCATGTATGAGATGTAGTCTTGCACATAGGGTTGCACAACTATGGCTAAAATAATAAGCACACTATTTTTTATCAATATCAAAATCACAATTATTCATTATGTAAGGCACAGGGTTGTGATCGCAACGCCATCATGTAATTCGTAACTTCTAGTAAAAAAAAGCTAAAGATGAATGTCATCTATTTTGTTCAATAATAGTATCAATGTGTCAGATTTTTCTTATTACATAATGCCATTATATCTATTTTTACATTTTCACAGAGGTATTTTTTGTTATCTACACTTTGTGCACCGCAACTTTCTCTGTGCAAATAAGACACGTCGGGGTGGCGTTGTGCTTAACAAAGAAATATTGCATCTCCCACTTTTCCTGGAATTGTCTTTGCACATCACGAACCATTACCTTCACTGCAGGGTTTGAAAAAGACATGTTTGGTGCTGTGGAATATATTTGTATTTAGCCGACATACGGAGAATAATGTAAATTCCGCAATGTGTGTCGTTCCGATTTTCCTCCCTAAAGCAACACGGTGGTCGGCGGATAATAGCTGGGAAAGTACTAAAAGCGAGCGCAAAAAAGTGACGGCTCCCGGAGTGTTATTCGGCGCCATATAGAAATATATGTAGTGTTCATCGTGTGAGGCAATGCAAATTAAACAATAAAAAAACAAATAACGGTTTGAATTGGTCCAGGTTATCGGGGATTGTTATTACGGACGGACAGGTGTCGCGGTGTGACTGCAGCCAGGCACGTAAGAAAACCCTCGTCTCCATGGCAACGTTTGCTTTCACTCATTTGCCGCTTTTCCACTAACGCCAGGGAAGGCAACCCAGAACGTTGAAAGAGCCATTTTGGACCCAAATAACACAACGCTGTCAAGCGCCATTCATATAAAACTTGTGAGCCGCACTAACATTAAACTTTCATATTAAGGTGGGGGCCGCAAAACAATGTCTCGCGGGCCGCGTGTCAGAGACCCCTGTTTTAAAGGATATCTTTATTTCATAAACGCATTCATGTCTTAGCACAACCGACAGTCCTTGAACCTGTTGATTAATTTGAGCAGTGCTGCCACCTAGCTGGAGGCTTCCGTATTGTTCAAGAATGAAAAAAGATGCTAATCCTGGAAGTCCTTTGACGCTCAGGGGGCCCACCCCACTATTTGAGAAGCTCTGTTGTAAGCTGGTAGTGCTTTGAACCTGAAGTCAGGGTGCTAGCCCTCATGGATGCTAACTGAAGTGTAGCTCAATGTGCCAACATGGATGCTGGTGTTAAAAAAACCCAAAGTTATGAAAGAGTCTATGTCTCCTGGCAACAGGAAGTTGACACTAAGCGGAGTCACAGGAGATCACTTTGCTGCTTCCATCTCACACTCAGCTGCCAGCGCCCATCCTCCACGCTCGCACTCTCTTGACAGCAACGCAACACACACACAGACAGACACACACACACACACATACACACACACTGCATACACTACTATCAAGAGCGCTCACTTTACTTTTTCATGCTCTATTCCATCTTTCTTCCTTCCTGTCTCCATCTTGTTCAATTTCCTGAAACTTTCTCAGCCCCTCCCTCCTCCTCCTCCCTGTTGCATCAGCTCCCTCACAGCCTCCTCTATTTTGTTGTGTAGTGCGTGTGTGTGTGTGCGTGCGTGCGTGCGCACGGTGGAGTTTAGAACTGACGTGATAAAGTGTTGAGATATCATCGGACGTGTGTCAGCTTCACTGTGGCAGTGGAAGGGGGCAGGGGGATGGGGAGCAGAGGGGCGGGGTTTAGCCAACCAGTGTGGAAAATGTCTGCCAGCTGTCAGCCAATGAGCTCGCAGATTCCTCCACTCTCTCTCTCACACACACACACACACACACACACATCATGTCTCTTTACACACATACACATTCCATACCCTCCATGTTTTAACTGACATCTTTGAAACAAATTACTAAGTATATGTTTAGCAAAACAACATTAAGATTTCCTGGTGTGGAGCAGAGGGTGACCAAAGTCGGGCATGGGGGCCGTACAACTTAAAATTTTAGAGACAGATTTTCATGAAACTTCCAGGAAATGCCCAAAAATCAGAAAAGGAGCAACTGCTTAGTTTTAGGGTCTAATCCAGATTGTTTTTATTACATAACCTTACATTAACGCTTCTGTATAATGCTAGCTAGCAGCCCCGCAGAGACAAAGATGGCGAGACAGACAATGGCGTTCACTCAGCATCTTTTATAAGGGGCCCAGGGTTTCCATGACATGTAAAAAATAAAAGCCGCCATTCCTTAAACTTTAGGTTTTTGTGTGAAGAGATATATACCATATTTTCCAAATTATAAGCCGCTTTTAGCCCTGCGGCCTTAAAAAACTGTGCACCTAATTTATGGGTTTTTCTTTGCCAACAACCATAATGTTTTGTATTCAATGAATAAGTGAAGTGAAATTATATTTATATAGCGCTTTTCTCTAGTGACTCAAAGCGCTTTTACATAGTGAAACCCAATATCTAAGTTACATTTTAAACCAGTGTGGGTGGCACTGGGAGCAGGTGGGTAAAGTGTCTTGCCCAAGGACACAACAGCAGTGACTAGGATGGCTGAAGTGGGGATCGAACCTGGAACCCTCAAGTTGCTGGCACGGCCACTCTACCAACCGAGCTATACCGCCTCATATGAATAGTTTTCATATTACACCGACAGACACTGAAAAGGTGTGTTATTGTTAGTGCTATGGTGCCATCTTTTGGAGCAGTTCACTCACTGCAGGTGCTGCGGGTTGAAAATATATTTCCTGTTTAATGCTTTAAACCGGAAGTAAAACAGTTCATAGCATTTCTGCTTGAAAGGACTCCTTATTCATCACTACAAGCAAAGTTTGTAAGTTTTACAATATAACAAAAACAAGTCTTACTTACTAAACCGTCCCATATGTGATGTCTGTAGGAGTGTTTTCATACGCCCTATCATAATGTAAAAAAAGCTAGCGTTGTTTGCATTAGCGATTATGCTAACAGGATTACAAGTGTCTGTGTAGGCATTAATAAATCACAATATCACTCTTTTTGTATTGTTTCAGTTTCGTAAATTCACCAAAACGTCACCGTGATATTACTGAGTTTATTTCACTCTGGAGAGCTAGCTTCAGCAGCTAATGGGTTCATGATGATGACTTCTGCTTTGTTTGATCAGCCGTTTTACTGCCGCGTGACAAGCACCGTTTGCAAACAATTAAGGTATTTATATAAACATTTACAAATATCTCCCGTACCATTATATATCTGCGACTTTTATTCCAGTGCGGCCATTATATGTAAAACTATTTTTTTCTTTTAAAATTTGGTGGGTACGGCCTGAATACCCGTGCGCTCTATAGCCCAAAAAATACGGTAAACTATTATTTACGCATTATGGACTAGTGATGCACTGAAAATTCTGCCACCCAAAAAAGACTTTGATCATCGAAACAGCACTGCCGAAACCACTTTGACATCAGGCTCGCTGCAGCTCTCTCTCACCGTTCGTCGCCGAAATCGAGTTTCAGAAGAGTCTCTAACCACAAGTAGTCTCCAATAACATCAGACAAAGATGCTAGATTTGTTGCTTGTCATTTTAATAAAGGTAGTGCCAGTACAAGGATTGGATAAGTCTCTAGCAACTTAAAAAATTCTCAGCTATGTGTGTTATATAAGCAGCAACAATTGAAAAATGGAGCAAAATATCTAAGAAAAATATTTGTTAATATTATTACTTATGACACAGATTTGGATTTAAATGTATGTATAATTTTTGGGGGCCTTTTTAACAAATAGTTTTGTCAAATGAACTATATTAATCAAATTCATCACACTTTTAAATATGGATTAATCATGATTAATCACAGTGAAATACCCTGCTTACATAACTGCGACTTGTCCAGGGTGTACCCCGCCTTCCGCCCGAATGCAGCTGAGATAGGCTCCAGCACCCCCCGCAATCCCAAAAGGGACAAGTGGTTGGAAATGCATGGATAAATAAACCTATAAATTTGATATAGAATATTTTGGCACAAATGCAATTTCATTGTCAGAATGTCATACACCAGGGGTGGGCAACCCGCGGCTCTAGAGCCATATGCGTCTCTTTAACGCCGCCCAAGTGGCTCTCTGGAGCTTTTTCAAAAATTTATAAAAAATGGAAAAAAATTAATTTTTTGTTTTAATATGGTTTCTGCAGGAGGACAAACATAACACAAACTTCCCTCATTGTTATAAAGCACAATGTTTATATTCAACATGCTTCATTCATTTGAGTATTTGGCGAGCGCCGTTTTTTTCCTACTAATTTTGGCGGTCCTTGAACATGGTTTGTTTACATGTATAACTTTCTCCGACTTTCTAGGACGTGTTTTATGCCACTTCTTTTTCAGTCTCATTTTGTCCACCAAACTTTTAACATTGTGCATTATTGCACAAAGGTGAGTTTTGTTGATGTTATTGACTTGTGTGGAGTGCTAATAAGACATATTTGGTCCCTGCATGACTGCAAGCTAATCGATGCTAACATGCTATTTAGGCTAGCTATATGTACATGTTGCATCATTATGCCTCATTTGTAGCTATATTTGAGGTCATTCAGTTTCCTTTAAGTCCTCTTAATTCAGTTTGTATCTCATGACACACTATCTATATGTAATATGGCTTTTGCGGCTCCAGACAGATTTGTTTTTGTATTTTTGGCCCAATATGGCTATTTCAACATTTTGGGTTGCCGACCCCTGTCATACACAATCATGTTTTAAATGTTTTACTTAAGTGTACATAATTTATTTGCTCAAAACCTGGTAAAGGTATTATCTAAACTCCTGTCAGGGATTTATTTTGAAGCAAAATTATGTACACGTATGCATTGACCTAAGCACTGACTTATATAAATCCCACGCCGCTTTTAAGGTAACCACCTGATGTCAAGGTAAAGGAGCTCACACTAAATTGATATAATGAAAATTTAAAAACAATAAAAAATAATTATGAGATTCATCTGCAACTACACATATTAATGCTATCATTTTCTGTAATTAATAACACAAGTCCATCCATCCATTTCCTACCGCTTGTCCCTTTTGGGGTCGCTGGAGCCTATCTCAGCTGCATTCGGGCGGAACGCGGTGTATACCCTGGACAAGTCGCCACCTCATTGCAGGGCCTCAGGACACAAGTTAACTCGTTATTTTGGACAGTCCTAAAATAGGTATATGCCCATCCATTTTCAACCGCTTATTCCCTTTTGGGGTTGCGGGGGGCGCTGGCGCCTATCTCAGCTACAATCGGGCGGAAGGCGGGGTACACCCTGGACAAGTCACATTCACACTCACATTCACACACTAGGGACAATTTAGTGTTGCCAATCAACCTATCCCCAGGTGCATGTTTTTGGAAGTGGGAGGAAGCCGGAGTACCTGGAGGGAACCCACGCATTTACAGGGAGAACATGCAAACTCCACACAGAAAGATCCCGAGCCTGGGATTAAACCCAGGACTGCAAGACCTTCTTATTGTGAAGCAGACACACTAACCCCTCTGCCACTGTGAAGCCCCATATACGTGTGTGTGTATGTATATAAATACATATATATACACACACACATATATATATATATATGTGTGTGTATGTATGTATATATACACACACACACACACACACACACACACACACACATATATATATATATATATATATATATATATATATATATATATATATATATATATATATATATATATATATATATATATAAAATAAATACTTGAATTTCAGTGTTCATTTATTCACACATATACACACATAACACTCATCTACTCATTGTTGAGTTAAGGGTTGAATTGTCCATCCTTGTTCTATTCTCTGTCACTATTTTTCTAACCATATGCATGTATAGTAGATGGCAGTATTGTCCTGTTTAAGAGTGTCACAACGTTGATGTTTACCTCAGACAAAAACGTGACCGTTGTTGTTGTGTGTTGTTACCGCGCTGGGAGGATGTTAATGAACTAACAATAAACCCACATAACAAACCAAGAACTCGCCCTCGATCATTCCACAGTTATAACGTCTTTGGGCAGGCACGCTGTTTATATTGTGGGAAAGCGGACGTGAATATATATGCCCCAGCACCAATTATGCAAATTATATGATGTCATATTGACCATGCTTCTAGCCACGCCCCCATCGCCACAAGCATATTGCCAATCTGGGGGGAAAAGCTCTAAGTGGATTTTTTGTATCGGTCTTTCAGAAAATGTCTGTAATGGGATAAGGAAGAAGTCATGACGTTTTGGGTCTGATCTGGTTTCAAAGGGGACCTATTATGATTTTATTTTCATTTTTAAAACCCTTCTTTTTGGTCTGCATATATTTTGCTGTAAAGACATACCTTCAAACCACATTTTGGCTGCGACCAGAAACAAGCCACTTTTAGAGGCCTAGTTTTTACGATGCAAATCAACATTTCCTTACATTGCCCCCTCGCGCTGATTGAGCCTTTGTTCAATCAGCCATTTTTGTAGTTTAGGAGAAAAGCTTTCCAATACTTACTGAATAATATATTATTGTAAAATATTTTCAACTTTTGAGTGACAGATTTTAGCATCAAACCATAAGTGTACGAGCATAAGTCACACTCGGAGCAAAAAAGAACCGGAGAAGAAACTTTAGAAGAAAGGCTTGAAATGAACGCGTCTCAATGGTTCGTTTTATGTCTGTGGCCCCATTCATCTTAAACATACTAGTTTTTGGTAAAATCATTTTTTATATGCCCGGATGTTAGTGAAGCTGTTGTCTTAAATAAGAAGGCTAAGCTACAAGCTACACTACAAATCGAGCTAACATTACTACATCATTCAAACATTCACGGTTACTACATACCGTATTTTTCGGATTATAAATCGCTCCGGAGTATAAGTCGCACCGGCCAAAAATGCATAATAAGAAGGAAAAAAACATATCTACGTCGCACTGGAGTATAAGATCGCATTTTTGGGGGAATTTTTTTAAATAAAATCCAACACCAAGAATCGACATTTGAAAGGCAATTTAAAATAAAGAATAGTGAACAACAGGCTGAATAAGTGTACGTTATATGAGGCATAAATAACCAACTGAGAAGGTGCCTGGTATGTTAACGTAACATATTATGGTAAGAGTCATTCAAATAATTACAACATATAGAACTTGCTATACGTTTACCAAACAATCTGTCACTCCCAATCCATAAATTTGATGAAATCTTCTTCCTCGATGTCGCTTCTAAACAACTCTGCCAACTCCAAAGGTATGCGCCGCTTCCTCTCGTCGTTTTCTGCTGCATATTTCACTACATCCAGCTTGTAATCTGCAGTACATGATTTCCTTTTCGGTGCCATTTTTGTTCAGCCCTTCACAGTTTTTATAAGTTACCGCCAACGGTGAAATTATCCCTTTTAATAGCTACGACAGTAGCATATAGCATACAGTAGTTAGCATTCCATGACCCACAATGCACTTCTGCCATGACCCTCCCCCGCCGAATTCTTATCGGTTGACGTGTATGTGACGATTGCTGACATGTGTGTGTGACGATTGCTGATGTGTGTGTGACGATTGCTGACATTTTCTTCGTCTCTTCCGCGAATGTGATAAATAATATTATTTGATATTGTGTAATCTGCAGTACATGATTTCCTTTTCGGTGCCATTTTTGTTCAGCCCTTCTCATTTTTTATAAGTTACCGCCAACGATGAAATGATCCATTTTAATAACTATGGCAGTAGCATATAGCAGTTAGAATTCCATGACCCACAATGCACTTCTGCCATGACCCTCCACCGCCAAATTCTTATTGGTTGACGTGTGTGTGACGAGGGTTGACATGTTCTTCATCTCTTCCGCGAATTAGATAAATAATATTATTTGATATTTTACGGTAATGTGTTAATAATTTCACACATAAGTCGCTCCGGAGTAAATGTCGCACCCCCGGCCAAACTATGAAAAAAACTGCGACTTATAGTCCCAAAAAATACGATACTCTTTTATTGTCTCCTCCACTGCCATAAATAGTAGGCATCGACTATGCCTTTAAAAGTAGCTTTTGGAAAAATCTGCATATTCGAATTGGTTGGCACACACAAAAAGACAACTTCTTCCCATTGAGGCACATTGCCTCAAAATGAAAGAGTTAGCTATGCCCATTTTGACCTGTGTTGGTTAATACCTCCAATAACATAGAATTTCTGTTCTTAGTGCTGCACTTTGGGCATGTTGTCGTGCAGATTACAAGTGCACGTACATAAATTAAAAATGTCAGATTCATGCAAATATTCTTGGTAAATTTCTACCATGCATGGATAATCCGCTGACGTCACCGGTGGGGGAAAACGTTAAAAAGTTTTGCAAATGTCAAACGCTCGTTTGGCGGAAGTATGAAGGAAGGCAATAATATTTAATAAAAATCTTCGCAATGCCTCCACGGTTTGATTTCACATTTTCGGCACGTATGTAGATCCCAAATACACAAAAGCCGGTAACAATAGGTTAAAAAAATGTTGGTTTTGCATAATAAGACTTTTTAGACTTAGGGACGGTATGGATCGGTTGGGAGAGTGGCCGTGCCAGCAACTTGAGGGTACCAGGTTCGATTCCCACTTCTGCCATCCTAGTCACTGCAGTTGTGTCCTTGGACAAGTCACTTTACTCACCTGCTCCCAGTGCCACCCACACTGGTTTAAATGTAACTTGGATATTGGGTTTCACTATGTACAGTGCTTTGCGTCACTAGAGAAAAGCGCTATATAAATATAATTTACTTCACTTCACTTTTTTTTACTATTTGGAGATAGGGTCTAGTTTGGGTCTTTTCCAGGTTTTGTCGTTCAAGGTGGCGGTTGTCATGAATAACCGGGAGTAGGATTGATCCATTTATACGATACGGCATGTCCATACATATTTTTCTAACTCTTTTCTTAATTGATGTGAATACTGGATCTCTGTATCATACTTAAAATACCAAAACACAATTGGATGAACTCATCCAATAATGAAAAGATGGAAAACTAGCAAATGATAGGGGGCGCCATGCGAGAAGGGGTAGGGGGGCAGGACAAGCCAAAAGGCACTGACTTAAAAAAAAAAATTTCAAATGGGAAAGCAGCCAGGAGGTGGGGGCGGGGACAGGGCGGCATCCATGCTGGGGCATGATGGGAGGAAAAAAAAAAAGAAAGAAGGAAGCGGCGTCGGCGAGCAATTGGAGGAGAGGAGAATATTTACCGTCCTTCTCGAAAAGCGAGAACGTGCACTCGCTCGCGTCGCTCTCGGAGGGGCGGTTTGCGAGTTGGGGTGGGGTTTGAGGTGTGAGTGCCTGCGACCACTGCTCACACTGCAGGGGGGGAGAGCACAGAAACACCGTCAATTTATACACACACAGTGCAAACAGGTATCAAAACACTGCGCCCAAATAAGGGCGCTTCCTGCAAACAGGAGCACAATATCAGGACTAATTCGATTGATTTTAATGGATGTAAACTTCACTGCAGTCAGGGCAGTCAGGTCAAAGGTCAACAGGTTATAGAAGTGCATCATGGGTAAGAGAGCGTCGTGACGGCGAAGACCAGGCGATGCACAAAGAAGATAATCTTTCAAGCGAGGTGAGGAAGGAAGGATAGGGGGAGGAAGGATGGAGTATTTAGGGATGATGGAGGAGGAGGAGGAGGAGAGCGAGATTAAGAGCTTAAAGAGACGCTAATTAGAGCAACTAAAGATGGACAAGAGACAAAACATTAGCAGCATCTTCCTAGAGGACCAGAGAGACAACAGACAGTACTAAGCCACGTGGTTATCTGCTGACATATTTTTATTAGTAGCATCGACAAAGTTAGTCATTCTTCTTTTTCTAATGTTGGATGAACTATTCTAAAGCTAAGGCTAGCAAAAGGTAGCTCATGATGCCAACCTGAAAAACAAGCACAGACCACCTGTTGTACCACATGAAATACAAATACAAACTAACGACTTCTCAACTGCAGGACGAAGCAACGACTGCTGGAGGAAACGATGCTTCCAAGGAAGACGGCAAAAAACAAGCACGAGGCTGAGATGTGGAATGTTCTGCTTTAAGAAAACGTGCACGGGCAAGTGCCGACGGCCTGAAGCAGCGATGAGGAGGAGGAGGAGGTAAGAAGGCCAGTGTTCTTGTGCATAAATCACACATCGGCACTTTTTGAAAGTTGCTACATACACAACAGGAAGTGACATCACCACGTGTCACTGTGTGTTCGTTGCTGAATCTATGTTCATTAAAACGGTTGTAAATGTTAACAGTTGACACTCGCATCCATTCCTATGTGTCAAGGCCGCCGTGATTCACGGGCAACGCACCCTACATCGGATAAGCGAGGGCGGCGAAAGTTGCGGGAAGAGGAAGTGAGAGAGAATCCCGCTCGACCTGATGAGCAGAGTCAGTGCGTCCTGCCGCCAGCATCTCTTTTGGAGCTGGAGGAGCGCATCTCCATGCAGATGAGTCGCTACACGCAGGCGCCATCATGTCTGCTCATGTGGGATCAGGCTCCGCCCCCTCAAAGGAATCCCAGGTGAACTTTTTTTTACTCCCACATGATATTCCAATCCAATGTATAGGATGCTTCGCCACAATTTTAAAGGCACGTGATAACGCTATCGTCACATCACTTCCTGTATGGCAGCAACATGTGTGTCCACTTTCACCCCCCCTGCACACACACAACCTTCTTTTGTAATTACACACATGGTCGCAAGGGTGGCGGGCGGGGCCATACGGAGTCAGAGAAGAGGGGGGGGTCCATGTCAACGTGCCGAGCAGCTGTCTCGCTCTCACACACGTCGACAGGTGCCACAGACAGCCAACGACCTCCCCATCAGAGCGGCATTCATTCTCAACACATGCTAACCTCCCTTTTCCATCAGCGTGGACACCTGACGCTTCATTGGCAACATCAATCGCCATGGAAACACTAATACTGCATCCATGCACACCTCAGACTCGTTGACGAAGTCACTCTTTGAAAGAAGAAACACTTCCTTATATGGCTGTTTTGATGCAATCATTTCATATTAAGATTTGTGCTTCTGCCCGCATCACATCAACCCACACAGCTGCACAACAAGCAACACATTCATACTGCACTCACACACACACAGCTGCCGCACACACGCGCCGCCTGTGTGCACAATTGGACACAGAGACAGTGTCAAAGATGACATCAGCACTTTTGTGTGTAGTCTCGCTCACACGTCCCACTGCAGGGGGCGCTGCCACGCACAAAGCCACCGGCCATCCCTCAACATCATGATTCAGTATCAAAGTCATTATGTCACTTCCTGCTGAGACATATAAAACATGCTCATCTCGAGAATTATGGCATACAACTAATATGGGGGATGCTGCTCTCTTGTACGTGTCAGGTGACTTGAGCTGTTGATGTGCAAACACGCTACAAAAAGTTATTTCCCTCACTTCCTCTTCCTGTTTTCTTGCCATCTTTTCTCCTCCACCGCCGCCATCTTTTCTTTTCACCACCACCGACCCCCCCTTTCTGTGGTTGATACAGGCCAAAGTACAAGGCCACGCTCTCGGCCAATCAGAGCGCAGTATGCACGCTACCCTCCCATCCCATATCGGCCAGCTGTAAATGTGTGAGAGAGAGATGTAAACTGTTGGTGTTGCCAGGCAGAACTAACTTTTTCCAGTTGTAACCAGTCAAATTTATTGATAAGCTACTCCAATAATCAAACTAAAAACACTCTCTACAATCATTTCACATCACCCGATTAGGAAAGACAGCCGACCCGCAACATTGAGGTACTTGTATGTTACAATAACACACACGTTGCTGCTGAGCTCACACAAACTAAAAGTGATGCTGCTTTGGTAGTTTAGACTTTACAGCCGAGCAAAGTGCTGCTCCAGATAAAACGGTTAATGTGTCACTCACACACACACACACACACACACACACACACACACACACACACACACACACACACACACGTGCGCGCACACACTGAAAAAGTCCCAGTGAAGACGCCACTTATCAGCGCGGCAAAGATGCTGAAACAACAGGGTCCCATCCTTCACTTCCTGTCTGGAGGGGAAACAGGAAGCGATGGGGGTCTCTTGCGAGATCGAGTCAGTTTCCACCCCTCCTCGTCATCCCCCCACAGGCTAACAAGTCACACAACTGACTACATTGCCCACAATGCTCCCTGGTTTGTACAGAGGGGATGACAGAAGAGATGGAGGTTTGTTTTTCTCATGTGCATAGTTAACCTGGCTCTAGTGTGTGTGTGTGTGTGTGTGTGTGTGTGTGTGTGTGTGTGTCGGGGCGTGGTCGCTGAGGCAGACCAGGTTTCAGTTAAGTGAAAAAGACTCACAGCCTCTTTGTGTGTCTGCCTCCAGGCAAAACACACGCATATAAAAGGCACACCTGAATTGTGTGTGTGTGTGTGTGTGTGTGTGTGTGTGTGTGTGTGTGTGTATGTGTGTGTGTGTGTGTGTGTGTGCGCGTGTGTGTGTGTGTCTACCATTGAGGAATTTTCCCATGGGAGGTTTATTGTATTTTCCACAGAAAAGTTGAATAAAGTTTGCTGGGGAACATCACCGCAAACCCCCCAATACACACTTGAGACCCCCCCACCCCAAATACCCCGCCTAACTAACAACACGCACGCATCCATGCTGCCTGTTGCTGAGCTGCGTGTACGTGTGTGATGTTTGGTCTGTGTCTGACAACAAGTGAACCTTCACACACTAAACTCCATTGACAAAACAGCTACTCTAGCAAACATCCTGCACTCCTGATAAACACGATCCACTGCCTTTGCTGATGATGACAGCAAATGTAGTTGGAATGTTCTGGATTCTCCTCCCTAAAACACACCATGTCCCCATCCTTCAAAGAGATGACATCTCACTTTTTGTCACAGTTGTAGGAACGGACGACTGGAATGCTCACCGTGGCCAATGAGCTCAGCAAACCTTGGCAGGCGATGGTCACATTGGTGCAGATGTTACGCAGGGGCTTCAGCAAGCGCACGCTGCTCGACATGGAGAGGAGCTCCGATCAAAGTGGACTTTGTTGTGCGTTTACAAGGAGGATTTGTGACATCACGGCGGGTTTGGGGCCACTAGGTTGCGTGGAAGAGGTGATGTCAGGAAGTGTGTGTGTCATTATGACAAGCGAGTGATGACGCGAGCACATCATTGTCATCACATCACACCAGCTAGCCAGCTAACATTAGCCAGCTGACACGGTTGACTCGCCCGTTATCCAAAGAAGTTGGAAGTTGAACTACTACACTGTGGCATCACTAAACCGACATACTGTATATCACACTCAGGTTAACATCAATGTGTGTGTATGTTGCAGGTAACCCCTCCGAAAAAAGACAAGAACAAGTCTGGGGGCATGCTGGTGCGCCGTGGTTGCCACGACAACAAGGTGTGTCTCGTGTTTGCAGAACAAACAATGGTACCTTTTCACAGAAGGGAGGGGCTGCATGTACACGCATTCCTCTTGTGTGTGTGTGTGTCATCTAGGATGGTAATCTGTGATGTCACCACTCTGTGTGTGTGTGTGTGTGTGTGTGAGATTAGCGCGTGTCCACAGATTAAATAAGGATTATGTGTCATTCACATGCTGCGACTCCATCAGGCTACTTAACGACAACGCACAGCGACTGACTGCATCTTCTCCTCCATCAATTGTTCTTTTTAGATAGCCAATCAATCAGAGCATTGATCAGCGGGTCAACTGGGCTAAATAGCAGCACCCGTAATTGTCTTTCTGTCAACGCTGCTGCGCTAATCCGGCACTAATCACCCCTGCCCCCACTCCAGCATCATTAGCCTGTTAGCTTTACCACTAGCATGAAGCTGCTACTTAACACCATCCTAAACACAACCAATCAAGGGGCCCGGTGCAGCATCCTCAACTAAACCCTCCTGCCACAGTGCGGGGACGAGTCCAGGCGCGGTAGAGGAGAGGAGAAGCTGCACCGGCAGGAGACCTTTGACCTCACGACCAAGTTAAATGTTACGTGAAAGTGCTCGCTCGTTATGGTTGTGGTTAAAACTTAATCTGGTCGTGTTGATTTAAGCGCCACAACTTGTCTCCTCCCTCCTCCTCCTTCAGCAGCCAGCTGACAAAAGTGTTTAGTCAGCAGCAGAGGCAAGCGGGGGAGGAGAAGGGAGGGGGAGAGGTACTTCAGGAGCGTTTTAACTCTTTCCTCGCTGCAGCGGCTAAAATAGTGAGGTGGGGGGGCGGGGTTAGTAAATCTACTTCCTGTGTGTCGCCAAGCTCCCAGCAGGCCTCGCTTCTGCAGCGCACAAGGCGTGTTGCTGCTGATGGGAGGTCAGACCTGTTGTATGGGATGCCTGACGCGCTCGCTATGATCGGGCGTGGCCAGTCGCTGGCGCTGATAAGCAGCTTGAAGCCAGCAAGCACTGCTGATACACGCCGAGGACCGCCTACCACGGCCCGCCACAAATAAAGACATATTTACCGCCGGGCCAAAGTCCGAGCAGCTCGGCTGTGAAAGAATGTCACAGTGGACGGACGGGAGGTGGGGGGTAGGAGGAGGAGGGGGGCTGTGTGTGTGTGTGTGTGTGTGTGTGTTTCTGTGTGGTGAGGGGGGGGAGGATGCTCACAGAAGTTTATCTGTGTTTCGGAGATGTAACCATATTGACCACCTTCACCTGCGAGCCCTGCAACTTTCTATAAGCTGACATCATGGTGTCACAGGATGATGAGGACAAGGGAGGAGGAGAGGCAAACAGGAAATAAGGCAGCCTTGTGCAGGAAGCAGACGAACTTAAAAATGTGATGCATTCAGAAAGGTCAAGTTGATCCTTGTGTACGTGGGCACGTCACATGACCGTGTTAATGACCACGCAGATGCATGCCGGACCAAACGTCACAAAATTGAAACTGGCCATTTAAGAAGGTAAACTTGCTTACAAGAGTAGATCTTGTTTGTGTGCATTTTACACAGAAGCCAGAGGACATGAAGTCCTTTGCAAACGCCTTCTCCTCTGATTTTGGATCAACATTTGCAAGACAAGTGTCTGTTTGATTAGTTCCAGTTGCAATAACCATCCACCTGCAACAACACTCTCCTTCCCTCTTCATACACACAAGGGATAAAAGGAGCTGACGACAAGTGTCATGGTTGCACACTTCCCTTACCATTTGGCACAATATTGCACGTCATTCGCTCAACCTGTACAAAGACCTTTAAAAAGGATCAAAACGGCATTGGGGTGGGAGGATGTAATGACAACCCAGGTTTTACTCAAAGGTGGTGTCCCACCACTGTTACAACTCTGATGTTACCTCCAAAAACAAAACCCCCTTTAACGTGTTGGTAACAGGGGAAAAGGCTGCTTTTCCAGTCAAAAGTGGCTCCTAACAGTTTGTAAACAAACCCAACTAAATGCTAATCTCACATTTTCCTTATTCCAACCACTGCCGACGTTAAAAACACTTATTTTGCTTCCGGGGATGAGCGACAATTCAAAACGACACCTGGCACCGTAAAACGCCGCTGATGAGCCATTTGCTCCGAGGTGTCACAGTCGAGGTTCTGCCCATCCCCCGCCCATCCCATAACTCTCACGCCATCAAGTGACGGCCGCCATGTTTCGGACCCAGGAAGTGTTTCTTCAACTTAGGCCTCTGCCACCTTGCGTTCAACTCCTCCTCTTCGTTTTCTTCCCCAGCCCGCAGGAGGGGGGCAGGAAACATAATCTTATCTAAAAAAAGGGGCCTCTATTAATAGTGTCCTCCACACAACGAGACACCGGCAGCGAGTCGCATCCATGTTAGCGCGCACACATGACTTGTTTCAAGTCACCCTTTAATTTATAGCACTTGTTTTTCACCCTGAATGTCATCACAGTAAGTGTTTTAGGGGCCGGTCATGTGACTTAAACTGGATGAATGGACGTGTGTGTGTGGGTGCGTTAACATGAGGTTAATGTGTAGACAACAAGCCTCTCAAAGGGACGATGAAAGCTTTTAATTAGCTACTTCACTTTAGTCCCCGCTGACACACACGTCCCTCTGAAACTCCCCATTAACACACACACACACGCACACACACACATCAATGGAGGGTTTTTCTAATTAAATAACCATTGCATAGTCATGTAACAAACTTAGCAGTTCCCTTTGAATCAGCATGTATCCTTGCACATAACTGTCTTCTAAACAATCTAACATTTGCTATTTTCGACATTTTTGTCAGTCAAACTACTGTATGTTCTGGCGGGCAAAATGACATATACCCGGGTGAATAGAGACAAGTTTGCCTGTTTAGTTTTTAAATCACCTGTGCTGATGAGGGCAGAACACTGAGCTGCAGCGGTCAAGCTGCAACATGGCTGCTGCCTGCCTGTGTGTGTGTGTGCGCGCACAATGGAGGAAGCGCCATCACACAAGACGCTCTTTGTGCGCGACACATGTTGGGACTACATCACGGCGAGGCCCACAGCTCGTAACCGGGCTAGGAGGAAGCATCCTCTGGTTGCCACGGCGCTGAGGAATGCACAGCACTTTGATGTTTTCATTAGCGCCCCTCCCTCACTCGCTCCCCTCACTCGTTCCCCTCCCGTACGTCTGCATGTGAAAACAGCGGCAGAGCGGGCGGGCAAGTGGACGGGCCAGTCAGACGGCCGAGATGCGCGCCTGCCTCCGGTGGCCCGGTTCGGCCTGTTAAATATCAGACTGGAATTTCGCGGTGGAGTCGCTTCTAGAACACGCCATGAAACATGACCCCCCCTTCTTTGGGGTTTCACCAGTGCTATTAAAAGGTCAACACTGCAGCTATACTTTTATTAGAATTAGTATTAGCAGGTGTGTTGCTACTGCAACCACTATCACTAAGTGCAATATATTTTGTCATGAAACCTACACTGATGATCCAACAGTCACCTCATATTGCAGGCAAATACAATTAGCACAAAGAGCTAATTCCAGGACTATAAGGCTCCATTCACATCCAAGTCAAACCCGATCTGTTTATGTAATCGTTTACAATACAAAAAAAAGTGATGTCCGATGTGAACGCAATTCGTTCCACATGCAGACATGACGTCACCGTGCTGCAGTGTTTACGGAAGTAAACACGACTTTAATTACAGTAAGTCTCCATCCTGGCACATTTTTGGAAATTTAAGGATTCTATGCAGTCAAAGTCAACATTTACTCAACCAAATTATTGCACGAAGATGATTAAGGAAGACCAGCGCAAACATTTGCCTTACGTCTTGTGGGGCATTTCGATTTTGCAACCGTCTATTTTGGCAAAGAATTACGACGCTCAGCTGTTTTTGATGACGTATCGGTGGAATGAACGCGACAAAATTGCATCACATACATATCAGATTTATACCCACGTAAGAAAGGGGCCTGGGTCGGATGTGAAAAATTGGGAATTACATGGTTCACATTGACGTGAAAAAAAAAATCAGATACACGTGACATACGAGCGAATCAAATCTGAATAGCCCTGTGGCGTGAACAAGGTCTATATACCAATTGCGTAAACCCTGCAGCGGTGCTATTCAACTGGCGGCACAAGGGGCAAAATCTGGCCAGGGAATGACACCATGCATCTCTGAGTTCAGTTCAAAACTTGGTACACAAACAGAAAATGCCGGAAAAAAAATAGAGTTCTCCTGCTGTACAGGGGAACACATTGGCAGATCCCTGCATTGACATTTTATTATTGCTACCAGACACAGAACACTGGGGTCCAAACTTGTGATTTAAATAACAGCTGTTTAAGCAAACTGTAGTAAACTAAGGTGATACTGTAGCTCAAGCCTGGGCTATTATTTTGACTCGTGGGCAATTTTTTTTGACTCAGGGACAAAATTTTGAAAAAAAAAATGTGTCTGGTGCTGGTATATCTATTTTTAGGATCATTAATACAAAACCTCACAATAACATCTGATTGAATGCTAAAAATTGTATTTTTTATAGTTTGGGCTTTCAACTGGTCGCCCGCGATTTTAGTTTTAAAAATCTTGCGAGCGAATCACATTTTTGCAACAGATTTCTAAAAACGCTGTCAAAGATGACCTTTGAAAGCTGAGCGCTCCTGTAAATAAATAAAGCAAAATCAAATGTCTACTGTAGAGGATGCTGGTTTCTCGGAATATACAAAATAAGACTAATAGTGAAGGGAGAAGTCTGGGCTGCTGATCTTTAGCTTTCTGGAAATGTGGCCCCCAAAATAATTGTGTGGAATATGCCTGTCCTACAGTGTATTTAATAAAAGCATGTTACAAAACTGTACACATCAAAGGTTAATTGTGGCACCACCTTCCTTTAAAGGCCTACTGAAAGCCACTACTACTGACCACGCAGTCTGATAGTTTATATATCAATGATGAAATATTAACATTGCAACACATGCCAATACAGCCTTTTTAGTTTACTAAATTGCAATTTTACATTTCCCGCGAAGTGTCGTATTGAAAACGTCGCGGAATGATGACGCTTGCGTTTGACGTCTCGGGTTGTAGTGGACATTATTTTCCAGCCCGATCCAAGCTATAAGTAGTCTGCTTTAATCGCATAATTACACAGTATTCTGGACATCTGTGTTGCTGAATCTTTTGCAATTTGTTCAATTAGTAATGGAGAAGTCAAAGTACAAAGATGGAGGTGGGAAGCTTTTAGCCTTTAGCCCAGTAGTTCTTAACCTGGGTTTGATCGAACCTTTGGGGTTCGGTGAGTTGGTCTCAGGGGTTCGCCGGAGCCTCCGCCGCGGATTTCAGGACAAACCCGACTCATTGTGTGTATAGAATGTTCTCCCTTTCTGCGCATTATGTATACGGCAACCGCAGAAGTCCCAGTAATTTTGTCAGAATGGGATCTATGGTGTGGTTTGTTTTCCCGGAATGCAAAGGAAGGTGACAGGACATGGCGTGAAGGTAAAGACATATTTTAATTTATCTATGAAAAAAAGTGAAAACTAAAGGCGCGCACAAGGCGGAGAAAAAACTTGGCTAAAAAATAAAAACTACCACAAAGGCAAAACTGTGGATATGAAACAAAAGACTCGCTAAACGTGACATGAATAAACAAAACTTACTTGGAAGGAAATGAGCAGAGCGATACATAACCAGAGTGAACAGAGCATGGCGCAACAACAATGACGCCAACCCGACTGCCTGGCAACTATAAGCTTAAATAATAGTGACATGATTAACACAGGTGCGCGAGTCCTAAACAAATCAGGAGCGTGAGTCCATATGAGTACAGGTGAACTAATCAGTCGTCATGGTGACAAAACAATGGAGCGTAAACAGTAACTAAAAAGAGTCTTAAACCAACAGAACATAACTAAACAAAACGTGACCACAGAACATGACAAATTTGCAGGTGTGTAATTTGTTGTGAGTTCATGCTCTGTGTTGGTTTTGTTCTTTGAACAAGGTGATGTTCATGCACGGTTCATTTTGGGCGCCAGTAAAAAAAAACATAACTTTGTTAAAGAAGGGTTCGTTGAATGCGCATTCTAAACTGGTGGGGTTCGGTACCTCCAACAAGTTTAAGAGCCACTGCTTTAGCCACACAAACATAGCCGGTGTTTCCTTGTTTAAAGTTCCCGAAGGTGAAGCTTTACTATGGAACAGAGCGGTCAAGCGTAGTTATGAGCGGAGCTTGCGTCCTCCTGCAGCTGCGGACTATTACCTCTTCCCACCATAGACACTGGCGGTCCCCACACCCCTCCAACTTTCAGGTAGTATATATCAATCAATCAATCAATGTTTACTTATATAGCCCTAAATCACTAGTGTCTCAAAGGGCTGCACAAACCACTATGACATCCTCGGTAGGCCCACATAAGGGCAAGGAAAACTCACACCCAGTGGGACATCGGTGACAATAATGACTATGAGAACCTTGGAGAGGAGGAAAGCAATGGATGTCGAGCGGGTCTAACATGATACTGTGAAAGTTCAATCTATAATGGATCCAACACAGTCGCGAGAGTCCAGTCCAAAGCGGATCCAACACAGCAGCGAGAGTCCCGTTCACAGCGGAGCCAGCAGGAAACCATCCCAAGCGGAGGCGGATCAGCAGCGCAGAGATGTCCCCAGCCGATACACAGGCAAGCAGTACACTAAAACACTAGTAACACAATAGGCAGATAAGGGATTTTCCGGAATTATACTAGTAAATGTGTCTAATAACATCTGAATCAGTCTCACTGCCGTCGCCTTTTTTTAATTTTTCTAGTCCTTAACTCTCACTATCTTCATCCACACATATTTCATCCTCGCCAATTTAACGGGGAAATTGTCAAATTGTCGCTTTCTCGGTCCGAATCGCTCTAGCTGCTGGTGGCCATGATTGTAAACAACGTAAAGATGTGAGGAGCTCTACAACCCGTGATGTCACGCGCACATCGTCTGCTACTTCCGGTAAAGGCAAGGCTTTTTTATTAGCGACCAAAAGTTGCCAACTTTATCGTCAATGTTCTCTCCTAAATTCTTTCAGCAAAAATATGGCAATATCGCGAAATGATCAAGTATGACACATAGAATGGACCTGCTATCCCCGTTTAAATAAGAAAATCTCATTTCAGTAGGCCTTTAAAGGACATTGTGTGATAAAATGTGCAAGTTGTCTGACAATAGCCCAAGTAGTTAAGCCCATCATCGTTGTCTTTTAACAAAACAAAAGTGATGGGGAGGTGTGTTGCAACAAGTTGAGTCAAAGTTCCAGGAGGCGGGCCATAATATATTTATAAAAAAAAAAAAAAGTCATCCCTTCTAACAGCCGTCAATCATTGACTCAAGCAGATAAGACAAGGTGACGTCATGTCTCCTCCCTCACGGGCAGCCAGCATCTTCAAGCTAACGGCTAACCAGTAAAGTTAGCACTTTTCGTTCATTGTCTCAAAAAGGCATGTTAAAGGGCGGCGTGCACGTTAAAAGAGGTGGATGATAGGAGGAGGTGTGTGTGTGTGAGAAGTGGAAATGCTGGGGGGAGACGCAGCGGGGTGGGGGGAGGATGCAACAGGCGTCACGTCGATGCTGTGTTGGCTGCCCGTCAACGGAGAAGCCGAAAAAAAGTGCTCGAAACGCTACGAAAAGTGATTAAAGCGACACAAAAGTGACACGTTCCAACACAACTGGTGTTTTTCGGACGCCCGGTCGTCGCGTCGATGCACTTTACGCAAGAAAACGGCCCCCTTTCTCGATAAATACGCATGTGCAAGGTCACAGCAGCAGTGGAGCTAGCAGCTGTTAGCCAGGATGGGACCGGAAGTCATGTGCAAAATACAACAACTTAGAATGACTTTTATATCGTCAAATAGACGCGGGTTCACATGTTTGCGTGCAGTCGTGCTCAATATTGCCACGATGCTGCTGTGGAATGAGAGTCAACCGTCAAGACATCAGCATCGCACATGAAGGCCAAATCAACTGATAATCCACATTTCTTTGTGAAACCGCAGCAGCCCGCGTATGATGAGGAAAAAAAAAGGCAATTTTTGTTCAAGTTGTGAGTGCAACAGGTGGCTTTACTTTGAAAGTGCACACAGGAAGCCGGCGAGCTGTTGGCCTGACATGGCCACTAACAGCGAGGCTCCGACCAAAGTGCACCCGCGATATGGATGCTCGCCTCCGGCAGCGAGCACACTTTGACCTCCCCGATCCCACCCTGCCCTCGGGGGAGAGGAACGACATAAGTGTGTAAAAAAAAAAAAAAAAAAAAAGGAGGAGGGGGGCGACTAGTTTCGTTCAAAGTGTGAGTGAACGAGGAAGAGAGCAGCGCTGAATTCCACCGCTTGGATGCGCATCAAACTAGGAAGCAACACGGGGGGAGGAAAAAGTGCCTCGCCATCTTAAAGTTGACTTCGCTGCGTGGAAACAAGTCACGAGTACAACACAAACACGACAAAAAGCAAACCGGCCACAAAGCTAGCAAAGTAACACAACTCCCAAAAAAAAATAAAAAATAAAATGAGACTTACGTCGGACTTTGTTGGGGTTGGGCTGCTTACGCCGAGACATCGTGGCGAGGAGGATGATGATGATGATGATGACGAGGATGGGGTGATGAAGGGGGGAGAGAGAGAGAGAGAGGCTGCAAAGTTGCTCCGAAGAGGAGAGGAATCAAAATGGCGTTTCCGAAGGGATGTGCAAACTTGGACAAACTTTACTCCGGCTTCTCCTCCTCCCTCCCTCCCTCCCTCCTTCCTCCCTCCTCCTCCTCCTCCTCTTCCTCCCGGAGGCACAAGTCGAGAGAAAGAGTCGAAGAAAGCTGGTTGTGTGTTGGGAGTCGTCGGCCTCTCCTCCTCCGTGTGTGTGTGTGTGTGTCCGTCTAAAGCCGCGCACTAAAGCTCATCACGTGTTGTGTGTGTGTGTGTGTGTGTGTGTGTGCAGTCTCCAAGGGGACGTGGCCACCAAGCATCTCTCTCCCGCGCACACGCGCGAACATGCCCGCGGGAAGGCTTCTCGTCTTCTTCTTCCTCCTTTCCACGCACGCGCAGCTTCAACTACTTTGGAGTTGCTTTGAAAGTTTGCACGTTTGTGTGTCGTTGACATGTCCAACTCCTCTCTTCCCCCCCCCCCTCCCCCCGCAGTGACGTCATCGGACAACCCCCCCTCCTCTTTCAAAACTTTGCTCTCGAGGCCCAGGGAGCGAGCGCAGCATCCGCAACTTTAAAGGGCGAACTGACAAGAAAGCGACCCTGGAACTATCGCGAGACTTTGAGCGAGGAAGGTAAGGATGATGCTAACGTTCAGGCCTTGTTTTTTTTTAAAAGCTAAACTCTGTTAGCTTTAGCTTGCACACCTTGACTTCTTGCATCATGTAAGTTTGTTTGAAAAAGAAAAACATGCTAATTTCAGTCTCGTTCGTTAGACTGTGACGTCATCACTTTTACACCTGTGTGTCGTTTGAGAGTCATTTTCATGAAGTGCAGAGTTGCACTGTAAAGCTTCATGACTGAGTTGACATCATAACACACACCTAAGAAGTATTTCATGTTTGACACCTTGTCTGCTGATGAGATTATTTAGTTTAAAAACTATTTTTAATCCTGTCTAAAAATATTGGACTTTTTCTTATTTGATTCTTTCAACATTGACTCATATCAACCCCAACTCCAACCCCCTACACTGCCCAGAATGTCAATAATGTAAATAATTCAATGTATATACGCTGATGATGATGGACTTGTGTGATGACTGTATTATGCTGATAGTATATAGATTGATAGATAGATAAATAGTACTTTTATAGGAAAATTTAAATTCCAGCAGTAATGTACAGAGTTGAGATCAATTTAAAAAGTAAATAATGGGTGTATAAATGGAAACAAAATAGAAAAATATTACAATAAGAGTAAAAATAAAAAGCAACAATGGGAATAACAATACAGTGGGGCAAAAAAGTATTTAGTCAGCCACGGATTGTGCAAGTTCTCCCACTTAAAATGATGACAGAGGTCTGTAATTTTCATCATAGGTACACTTCAACTGTGAGAGACAGAATGTGAGAAAAAAAATCCAGGAATTCACATTGTAGGAATTTTAAAGAATTTATTTGTAAATTATGGTGGAAAATAAGTATTTGGTCAACCATTCAAAGCTCTCACTGATGGACGGAGGTTTTGGCTCAAAATCTCACGATACATGGCCCCATTCATTCTTTCCTTAACACGGCTCAATCGATCTGTCCCCTTAGCAGAAAAACAGCCCCAAAGCATGATGTTTCCACCCCCATGCTTCACAGTAGGTGTGGTGTTCTTGGGATGCAACTCAGTATTCTTCTTCCTCCAAACACGACAAGTTGAGTTTATACCAAAATGGATACATGGATGATACAGCAGAGGATTGGGAGAATGTCATGTGGTCAGATGAAACCAAAATAGAACTTTTTGGTATAAACTCAACTCGTCGTGTTTGGAGGAAGAAGAATACTGAGTTGCATCCCAAGAACACCACACCTACTGTGAAGCATGGGGGTGGAAACATCATGCTTTGGGGCTGTTTTTCTGCTAAGGGGACAGGACGATTGATCCGTGTTAAGGAAATAATGAATGGGGCCATTTATCGTGAGATTTTGAGCCAAAACCTCCTTCCATCAGTGAGAGCTTTGAATGGTTGACCAAATACTTATTTTCCACCTTAATGTACAAATAAACTCTTTAAAATTTCTACAATGTGAAATCCTGGATTTTTTTTTCACATTCTGTCTCTCACAGTTGAAGTGTACCTATGATGAAAATTACAGACCTCTGTCATCATTTTAAGTGGGAGAACTTGCACAATCGGTGGCTGACTAAATACTTTTTTGCCCCACTGTATAACAGTAAAATGTGAAGTGATTTATATTTATACAGCGCTTTTTCTCTAGTGACTCAAAGTGCTTTACATAGTTGAACCCAATATCTAAGTTACATTTAAACCACTGTGGGTGGCAGTGGGAGCAGGTGGGTAAAGGGTCTTGCCCAAGGACACAACGGCAGTGACTAGGATGGTGGAAGCGGGGATCGAACCTGCAACCCTCAAGTTGCTGGCACGGCCACTCTACCAACAGAGCTATACCGCTATAAAATAAGAACATAACAAGAGAAACTAGGCAGTAGTGACCATGTTATGAAAAAGTATTGCACCGTTATTGTTTTGCATCCCCTGTCATCCTAGCGCCCCCCGGCCCTCTCCCCAGAGAGGAGTTGTACAGTCTAATGGCGTGTGGGACAAAGGAGTTTTTTAGTCTATTAGTCCTGCACTTGGGATGAAGCAGTCTAGCACTGAAGAGGCTCCTCTGGCTACTGATAACGCTATGCAGGGGGTGACTGGCATCGTCCAGGATGCTCACTAGTTTTTCCACATTCCTCTTCTCTGCCACCGTCACCAGTGAGTCCAGTTTCATTCCGATCGTAGAACCAGCCCGCCTGATCAGTTTCTCCAGTCTGGAGCTATCCTTCATGTAGAACAGAACACTGGCAACCACAGACTGGTAGTACATCCACAAGAGTTATAGTTATACCATGAATTGATTAACGTGGACCCCGACATAAACAAGTTGAACAAACTTATTCGGGTGTTACCATTTAGTGGTCAATTGTACGGAATATGTACTGTACTGTGCAATCTACTAATAAGAGTCTCAATCAATCAATCAAGCATAGTAAAAACACAATTGGGCAAATATAATAACCCTCTCATTTAACTAATTCATATATACATCATGGGTGTCCAAACTTTTTCCATCAAGGACCACACACTGTAAAATTAAAGCATGCTGGGGCCATTTTGACATTTTTCATTTTAAAATAAATTTATATTTTAACAGTTAGGACTTCCCTCCATGTTAGTGACTGTTAAAGGTCCTGTGGACCCAAAACGTTGTCAGTTATTTAAGTGTTAAAAATAAGTTAAGTTAGGTTAAAGTTACAGTACTAATGATTGTCACACACACAGGTGAAAAGTGTCCTTTGCATTTGACCCTTCCCCTTGATCACCCCCTGGAAAGTGAGGGGAGTAGTGGGCAGCAGCGGTGCCGCACCCGGGACTCATTTATGGTGATTTAACCCCCAATTCCAACCCTTGATGCTGAGTGCCAAGCAGGGAGGTAATGGATCCCATTTTTATAGTCTTTGGTATGACTCGGCCTGGGTTTGAACTCACAACCTACCGATCTCAGGAGGGACACTCTAAGCACTATATAAGTCATATATTGTTACTTTTATATAGATCCATATATCAACTTGACATATATCTGTTGACAAAATTATATTTTAATATTTTATGCTCTTTTTTGCTCAAGCCCTCTTTTTTTAATAAGAACCCCCGCGCCCCCAAAAATGTTGCAAGTGGAATATTTGATGTGAAGTAATTGGAGCCTTAGATAAGTAAATATTTCATTAATTAAACATTGCTTTTGGTTCATTATTATTTTTTGAGGAATGGACAGTTTACAAAAAAAGGGTCTCAGTCATTTAAGTGTTAAAAATAAGTCATATTAATATTTATTTTTACTTTCAGTGCTCAAATGTCTTTAGATCATCGTCAGATCTATCCGTTGACATAAACATATATTGTTTTTTTTTTCTCGTTTTGTCAAAACCGTCTTTATTTGATTAGACAAACTTTAAATATGCAATATTTTCTTCTGAAAATGTTAAAAGCGGAATATTTGATGTGCAGTAATTGGAGTCCGGAACAGGTGTAAATAAATCACTTTAAAATTCCTCAGTCATTAAAATGTTAAAAATAAGTCGTATATTAAAAAAAAAAGTTATACTTCAGTGTTTAAATATCTTTATATCATCTTCAGACCTATCCATTGACATAAGGTATAATTTATTTAACATTTTTATGCCCTTTTTGTCAAAACCTTCTTTATTTGATAGGAGAAACACAAAATATGCAATATTTTTCCCCTAAGAATGTTGAAAAAAGAATAATTGATGTCAATTCCATTCTTAACATGTAAATCGGACCTGGGCAAATATTGAGAGAAAAAACATGTCTGGGTGGCCAAGGTGTATGTGCATATAAATGATATATACACATTTAGATGTAAAAATCTGCTGTGTGTGTTTGGCTCACTTATTTTCAGGAAACCTATTTACACAAAGTAACAATGTCCGATAGAGTTCTAAAAAAGTTGGAATGGAATTTTACAGTTTTTTTTGTACACCCAAAATATACATTAAAATAAAGAAAGTGAGATTTATAATAATTAACTATGAACAATGAAACACTGAATATTAACAACATATGAACATCGCTTCTTGATAGACATCTTTTACAATCAAGAAAAACACAACAAAAATGTAACAAACAGCAAAATATGAATGCAAAGTGTAATAAACACCTACAATATGATATATTATCACTTTTATGCTGACATTTGTTGTAAAAATGTGCTTCCGCAACTGTTCCTGACACATGCGTTTCTTCGGGCTGGCTGCTCGGAAAACAAACCCCGTCCACTTTGCTGCGGTGCCTTAGATTGGCGTAATAACTCCTATAACACTCAAAATCACGGATTCCAGCCATTGAAAAACTTTCTATAGTTTAAAAAGACTTACAGCAATTTAAAAACAAGACTGCACATCATAATGGCGGCTACAGTTTTGATGTTAAAGGTCTAAAAAAATTATGTAGAAAGTCCGGCGGGCCGGCTTGAAAAACTTCATGGGCCGCATGTGGCCCGCGGGCCGTATATTGCCCAGGTCTGTTGTTAATAATTCGTAACATTGCTTTTGGTTCATTAGTATTTTTCGAGAATGTTGTCTATCTGTGTTAGCTCTCCGATTAGCTGCAACTTGTCCAGGGTGAACACTGCCTTCCGCCCGAGTGCAGCTGGGATAGGCTCCAGCCCCCCGTGGTACAAAATGAATGGATGACAATTTTTAAGAGGTCCCGGTGATCCAAAAGGGTCTCAGTCATTAAAGTTTTAAAATAAATCATCTATCTTTTAACACTTACATATCTAGATTAACATCAAATCAATCCATTGACATAGTTATACATCTATTTTTTTGCCCTTTGTTAAAACCCTACATTTTTTTAATAGGGAAAAACACAAAACATGCAATATACCCTAAAAAATGTTTGAAGTGGAATATTTGATTTGAAGTAATTTGAGCCTTTATTAGGTAAATACTTGCTTTCGATTCATTTTTTATTGAACAATGAGAGTTTAAAAAAAATCTGACAAAAGGTCTCGGGGATCCAAAAGGCCCCCACTCATAAAAGTGTTAAAAATAAGTCATATTTCAATATGTATTATTTTTAATTTCCACACTTAAATCTCTAAATTAACTTTAGATCTGTTAATTATAAGTTTGTTATTTTTTGAGAAATGACAGTTTTAAAGTAAAAGAACTGCCTGCGTGGCAGTTTTGTGTTATTGGTGCTAATATTGTTTCTGTTACATTTCACCGGTTAGCTCTTTTATTCCACTTTTATAGGTTTTTTTTGCAATAGTATTTTTAAGACGTGCTGTGGGCCGTTAAAAAAATTTGCTGCGTGCCGCGCTTTGGACACCCCTGGTATACACAAATGTGCTTGTGCGCGGGCAGAGAGGCCACCATCCATCTTTTTCGCACTGTTGATTAGATTGGGGATAGGTTGATTGGCAAAACTAAATGGTCCCTAGTGTGTGAATGAGTGTGAATGTTGTCTGTCTATCTGTGTTGGCCCTGCGATGAGGTAGCGACTTGTCCAGGGTGTACGCCGCCTTCCGCCCAATTGTAGCTGAGATAGGCTCCAGCGCCCTCTGCCACCCTGAAGGGAATACGCGTTAGAAAATGGATGGATGGATGATTATATTGAATCATGTAAAGTCAAAAACCCTGCCCCCGCCGATGGTAACCGAGTGTTGCGTATTTGTGACATCAGGTCAAAGCATTATAAAACCGTTTGACTTTGTCTTTTTGATTCGTACAAATTTGTTTATAAAAATTAATGTCATCTCTCTGGTTTTACTGAAGCCCCATCGGACGGGCTGTGAAATAATTTTAAACCTTTGACAAAACTTTTTTTTCCAGTACGTCCTTTATAAAAACAGCAGAATGCTCCTGTCATATGAATGATCTTTGACTGGTGTAATGCTTGTATTTTAATGGGCCTTGCGTCGACATTATATATACCAGACCTGGGCTGTTAAGCGTTTCAATCTGGCCCGCCGGACATTCCCAAATAAATTTTTTCGATCTTTAAGATGGAAAGTGTAGCTGCCATTATGATGTGCAGTCATGTTTTCAAATGACCGTAAGTCTTGAACTATACAAAGTAGGGATGCACCGATTAATCGGTAACCGAATATATTCGGCCGAATATAGCAAAAAAAGCCACATTCAGCCTTCGGTGGAATGAGTTAAATGCAAGGCCGTGACGCAATGACGCAATTTTTTGACGCGGTGACGCAATCAACCAACGTGCAATGACGCGGTGACGTTGTAACCCGGCGCCTTCGGAAAAATGTCAGCAGTGTGGAGATGTTTTAAAGTGTCGGAAAGTGACAAAAGTATTGCAGTTTGCGACGAATGTTCAGCAAAACTGTCTCGAGGAGGTGCCTGGTGGCCGACGTCTTTGAGAGGACGAAAAAGTTTGCGAATGACAGTGCCAAAGCAAACGGAATTACAAAGAAGGTAATGGAGTTTATGTTTTTGGATGATCAACCGTTTAGTGTTGTGGAGGACACTGGCTTTCGGAGACTCATGGAGCACATTGAGCCCCGTTAGACGATACCGAGCAGACGGTATTTCTCTGATGTGTGCTTTTTACAGTGTGTGTGTGCTGTTTACATTATTAGCCTGTTGTGTAGGCTACCTGTATAAGTGTATGAGGTTACAAGCACACCCTTAATTGAGATTTACTTGAGCCTTCTGTTTACATTATTAGTCTATCTATTGTGGCTAAGCAGACTTTTGCTAAAAGGACAATGATTCATTTGTTGTGAGTTTATCCACTTTAATGCACTTTGTTTTTTTTTGGAATGCATGTTTTGTTTTAAGGCCTAATATAAATGAAAAACTTTGTGCTTTTTTTGAAAAGCAAAGGCTACTGGAATATTTAAAAAATGTCAATATTCAATGAAAATGTACTTTTATTTAAAAAAACATGTCTAAAAATTTATTGTAGGCTATTTATGCAATACAAAAAAAAATTGTGAAAAACTGCATTCATTATTCGGTATTCAGTATTCGGCCTTCGGCCAAGCTTTTAAATTTTATTCGGCTTCGGCCACAAATTTTCATTTCGGTGCATCCCTAATACAAAGTAGGGCTGGGCGATATATCGATATGAACGATATATCGCAGGTTTGTCTCTGTGCGATATACAAAATGACTATATCGTAATATTCGATTACATGTTCTCACAAAAAACACGCCCGCCTTATTACACACGTCACATACTGTTGCGCGTTTAGCATCATACGCTCTCGCCGAGAGCTAACGTTAGCTGAGGCAGGTCGAGTTGCTTTTAGCTGCGTGCATTACACAACAAGCGTTTCTCACTCCTCGTCTCTCATTCTCACAGAGACGGAAAACAAGCCCGCCTTCTTTCATACGTCACATATTGATGCGCGTCTAGCTTTATACGCAGTCGCCGAGCAGAGAGGTCGCAGTATGGCTATTGTTAGCTGAGGCAGGTCGTACAAGAGAGAGAAGGTCCGAAACTGATCACAAATGGAGGAAGAATAATTAATTCCCAAAATGAAGAGCAGGGGATCCATCATCTGGTGGTTTGGCTTCAAGCGGGAAGATATTCAGCAGACAACAGCAATATGCAATGTATGCAGCAGAAAGTCTTACTACAAAAAGGTAGCAACACTACTAATTTGTTCTTTCATTTAAAAAGTCACCCGTGAGAGAATGAAGAGTATTTAATAAATACAGTTTTGGTCAATTGACTTAGTTGTGAGTTCCCTCTCTGCATGAAAGTTTAAAGTAGCATATATATTAATGCAGTATGAAGAAGAATGTTTGAATGTAGACACATAGAATCATCATACTGCTGTGATTATATGCATCAAGTGTTCATTCAAGGACAAGTCCAAATAGTGCACTTAAGATGTGACTTTAAGGTTTTACTACTTACGTATAAAATACTACACGGTCTAGCTCCATCCTATCTTGCCGATTGTATTGTACCATATGTCCCGGCAAGAAATCTGCGTTCAAAGGACTCCGGCTTATTAGTGATGCCCAAAGCCCAAAAAAAGTCTGCGGGCTGTAGAGCTTTTTCATTTCGGGCTCCAGTACTCTGGAATGCCCTCCCGGTAACAGTTCGAGATGCTACCTCAGTAGAAGCATTTAAGTCTCACCTTAAAACTCATTTGTATGCTCTAGCCTTTAAATAGACTCCCTTTTCAGACCAGTTGATCTGCCGTTTCTTTTCTTTTCCTTCTATGTCCCACTCTCCTTTGTGGAGGGAGTCCGGTCCGATCCGGTGGCCATGTACTGCTCGCCTGTGCATCGGCTGGGGACATCTCTGCGCTGCTGATCAGTCTCCTCTTGGGATGGTTTCCTGCTGGCTCCGCTGTGAACGGGACTCTCGCTGCTGTGTTGGATCCGCTTTGGACTGGACTCTCGCGACTGTGTTGGATCCATTATGGATTGATCTTTCACAGTATCATGTTCTCATAGTCATCATTGTCACTGGGTCATTATTGTCACCGATGTCCCACTGGGTGTGAGTTTTCCTTGCCCTTATGTGGGCCTACCGAGGATGTCGTAGTGGTTTGTGCAGCCCTTTGAGACACTAGTGATTTAGGGCTATATAAGTAAACATTGATTGATTGATATATCGTATATCGCAATATGGCATAAAAATATTGCGATATTAATAAAAGCCTAATACAAAGTATTTCAATACTTGGAATCCGCACTTTTGCATGATATACTATGGTAATGTAATTAGTTACTATGGTAATCTGAGTCACAGCAGCTCAGACGAGGCACGAAGCAGTGTGGGTGGGGAGCGTTTCCACAGAGTGTTTCCAGAGCGGCCAGCCTGAAATGCGGGTGTGGGGGACAGACGCGCAAGGAGATTTTTACAACAAAGTTCTAAAGCTTTGTGATATATCAGATTGTAGATGGAGTTTTTTTTTTTACCCCTGGCGTTCATATTTCGCTCTGTTTGTTGCATTTTGTTGCGTTTCGCTTGATTGTAAAATATGGAAAGGGGGTGTAACCTTCACAAGTTGTTAATATTCAGTGTTTTATCGTTCATAAATATTATTGTAAATCCCACATTCTTTATTTTCATTCAGGAAAAAAAAAATCCATTCTGTGTTTTAAGGCGGTCTGTCCTTAACGTTTTTAGCTTTTTATAAGACATTATAGTGAGGGTTTGTATTAGTGTTAGTAAAAATAGGAGCCAAGCACACATACTGTACAGAGCTTGCATATAGATAGATATATTGGCCCCCAGACACATGTTTTTTCTCTAAACTTGGCCCCCAAGTCAAAATAATTTCCCAATCCGTTTATATTCAAATAAAAGGCGTTTTTAAAATATTGCCGCTGGAACAACTTATTTGTGTACTTCTGTCACATCATCACTTTTACACAAACGGAGCTAAGGTTGGTAGAGTGGCCGTGCCAGCAACTTGGAGGGTTCCAGGTTCGATCCCCGCTTCTGCCATCCCAGTCACTGCCGTTGTGTCCTTGGGCAAGACACTTTATCCACCTTCTCCTAGGTTTAAATGTAACTTAGATATTGGGTTTTACTATGTAAAAGCGCTTTGAGTCACTAGAGAAAAGCGCTATATAAATATAATTCACTTCACTACACTACTGGACTTGGAGAAGGCATTCGACCGTGTCCCTCGGGAAGTCCTGTGGGGAGTGCTCAGAGAGTATGGGGTATCGGACTGTCTTATTGTGGCGGTCCGTTCCCTGTATGATTAGTGCCAGAGCTTGGTCCGCATTGCTGGCAGTAAGTTGGACACATTTCCAGTGAGGGTTGGACTCCGCCAAGGCTGTCCTTTGTCACCGATTCTGTTCATAACTTTTATGGACAGAATTTCTAGGCGCAGTCAAGGCGTTGAGGGGTTCCGGTTTGGTGGCCACGGGATTAGGTCTCTGCTTTTTGCAGATGATGTGGTCCTGATGGCTTCATCTGGCCGGGATCTTCAGCTCTCACTGGATCGGTTCGCAGCCGAGTGTGAAGCGACCGGAATGAGAATCAGCACCTCCAAGTCTGAGTCCATGGTTCTCGCCCGGAAAAGGGTGGAGTGCCATCTCCGGGTTGGGGAGGAGACCCTGCCCCAAGTGGAGGAGTTCAAGTACCTAGGAGTCTTGTTCACGAGTGGGGGAAGAGTGGATCGTGAGATCGACAGTCGGATCGGTGCGGCGTCTTCAGTAATGCGGACGTTGTATCGATCCGTTGTGGTGAAGAAGGAGCTGAGCCGGAAGGCAAAGCTCTCAATTTACCGGTCGATCTACGTTCCCATCCTCACCTATGGTCATGAGCTTTGGGTCATGACCGAAAGGATAAGATCACGGGTACAAGCGGCCCAAATGAGTTTCCTCCGCCGTGTGGCGGGGCTCTCCCTTAGAGATAGGGTGAGAAGCTCTGCCATCCGGGAGGAACTCAAAGTAAAGCCGCTGCTCCTCCACATCGAGAGGAGCCAGATGAAGTGGTTCGGGCATCTGGTCAGGATGCCACCCGAACGCCTCCCTAGGGAGGTGTTTAGGGCACGTCCAGCTGGTAGGAGGCCACGGGGAAGACCCAGGACACGTTGGGAAGACTATGTCTCCCGGCTGGCCTGGGAACGCCTTGGGATCCCCCGGGAAGAGCTAGACGAAGTGGCTGGAGATAGGGAAGTCTGGGCTTCCCTGCTTAGGCCGCTGCCCCCGCGACCCGACCTCGGATAAGCGGAAGATGATGGATGGATGGATGGATGGATTCACTACACCACTGATGTGCTTATTTTCACTGCAAACCCTCAAATAAAACAAAGTCTCCTTAAATGTGTCAGATGATACATTTTATATACTTGCCTAAAAATGTTTTCTTGTATCGCCTCCTTGAGTAAACCAGCGCTTCCCAGCGTGGACACTGGGGCGGCGCCCTCGAGCCACTTGTGATATTAATATCACAGCAGCCACACCGCTCCCGAACTGAAGTTGACGACTAAATTTAAACGCCCTCCATTGCTGCGCTCCCACATTCCTACCAGGCCTCCCCTCCATCTCCCGCCAGGCCTCCTCCTCCTCCTCCTCCTCCTCCCATCACGCAGGGCTGCTGCTAAAGATGATGAAGATGACGATGAAGGCAGAGCAATAATTTGAGGTGATGTCAAATCTAACTTACTACGTATAACAAAAACTAACTTGGCTTGAAGTTTGATAAGTGAAAAGGTAGGCCCGTTAGCAAATGCTAATTCAGAGCAGTTAGAATATGTGAGTCCAAAATGCGGCCCTGGGGGCCATTTGCAACCCATAGCTAATTCATTTTGGCCCATTGCACAATCGTTAGCATTCTAATATTAGCATGCTAGCTTTTTTGCAAATTTCACAGGCAGACACCTTGGCGTCCAACATTTTCTTGCTTGATGAATAATTCCTGTTAATATGCTATCATAAGTATACTACTTTTTTTTTAAAGATATTTTTGTAGGTATAAACTCCAGTCATATTGCAGGCTAGGATTTTAAACCCATTTTTAAGGTACACACCTCAGAGTGAAAATATGTTGGTACCTGACGTTAGCGTTAGCATTTTAGCATGTTAGATTTTTTTTTTTAGCAGATTTTAGCATCTGTTTTTCTATTTTACCAATGCTAACTGTAAGCATGCTGTTGGTAACATAATACTGTTAGCACGCTTACATGCAACCCATAGCTATTTTTTTAATTAGTTAAAGTCACACACGCACATACTAGATTTGGTGAATTTGACCCATCCCCATGTTTACCCTCTGGTAGGTGAGGGGAGCTGTGAGCAACAGCGGTGCCCGCGCTCGGGAATAATTTTTGGTGATGTAACCCCCAATTCCGACCCTTGAGGCTGAGTGGCAATGGGTCCCATTTTTATAGTCTTTGGTACAACTCGACCGGGGTTTGAACTCACAACCTTCCAGTTTTGATTGATGATTGAAACTTTTATTAGTAGATTGCACAGTACAGTACACATTTCGTACAATTGACCACTAAATGGTAACACCCAAATTAGTTTTTCAACATGTTTAAGTCGGGGTCCACGTTAATCGATTCATGGTACAAGGCCACTGAGCAGGTTTAGCATTAGCATTCTAATATTAGCATGCTAGCTTTTTTGCAAATCTCACAGGCATACACCTCAGTGTCAAATATTTTCGTGCTTGACGAATTCCTGTTAGTATACTACTCTTTTTTTTTTTTAGCTATATTTTGTAGGTATAAACTCCAGTCATATTTTGGTACTTGATGCATACTCACAATTGCAAGGTAGCCTTTTAAACACATTTTTAAGGTAAACTATTTTGGTACTTGACTTTACAGTTGGGCTTCACGGTGGCAGAGGGGTTAGTGCATCTGCCTCACAATACGAAGTTCCTGCAGTCCTGGGTTCAAATCCAGGCTCGGGATCTTTCTGTGTGGAGTTTGCATGTTCTCCCCGTGATCGAGTGGGTTCCTTCCGGGTACTCCGGCTTCCTCCCACCTCCAAAGACATGCACCTGGGGATAGGTTGATTGGCAACACTAAATGGTCCCTAGTGTGTGAATGTGAGTGTGAATGTTGTCTGTCTATCCGTGTTGGCCCTGCGATGAGGTGGCGACTTGTCCAGGGTGTACCCCGCCTTCCGCCCGATTGTAGCTGAGATAGGCGCCAGCGACCCCAAAAGGGAATAAGCGGTAGGAAATGGATGGATGGACTTTACAGTTACTGCGATGAGGTGGCGACTTGTCCAGGGTGTACGCCGCCTTCCGCCCGATAGTAGCTGAGATAGGCACCAGCGTCCCCCGCGATCCCAAAGGTGATAAGCGGTAGAAAATGGACGGATGGACTTTACAGTTAACATTTTAGCATGCTAGATTTTTTTTACAGGATTTTAGCGTATATTTTGCTATTTTACCAATGCTAACTGTAAGCATGCTATTGGTAGCGTAATACAGTGAGCATGCTAATATCTAATTTTGCTTATATTTTCTGTTACCTGATGCTACCTGCTAGCATTTCCGCTTGGTTTTGGCTTTTCAGCGTTCAAATGAAACTGCTGCCAAAACTGCATTTTCTAGTTCTTTGAACAAGATGCATAACTTGTTTTAAATGTGAGAACTACCAAAATGGCCCACTCATCCTGTGATTTGTCAGTCTGTGGCCCTCGCTGGATAAAGCTTGGCCACCCCAGTTACTTAGAAGAGGTCGTCAATGTTCTGGGAGTTTAGCGAGCACAGCTTGAGCTTTTGTTTTGTGACGACTCCAATGAAAAGGACCCTTGTGACGTCGCTAATCTAATCACCCCTTTTCACCTGGACTTTTATATTCAAATGAGAGGCAACAAGCGCAGTCAGGTCACATGTCCACCTCGTCGTCTTCTCCATCACATCAGCAACTTTTGAATGTATGGCTATTGTCCTAACTTGAGCACGCCCTTACTCCTTTGCAGGCCCAAATGCTAAGGAGCTCTCTGAACGGTCTAAGCCGTTAGTTCAGGGGTGTCCAAACTTATCCCCTCAGGGCCGCACACTGAAAGATCAAAGCAAGGTGGGGCCATTTTGATATATATATTTTTTAAAAACAACACAATATATGTATAAAAAATATACATTTCGGACTCCACTCAGGCTTGATCCCAGGGACCCCAAAGGGTTTTGGTCAAAAAAATATTAAAAATGTGTCATTATTCAGTATTATTATTTTTATTATTCAAGTTTTAAATCTCTAGATCAACATAAGGTCTGTATATCAATATAATGATTTTAAAGATTTAAGTTGTATGCTCGGGCTTCACGGTGGGAGAGGGGTTAGTGCGTCTGCCTCACAATACGAAGGTCCTGCAGTCCTGGGTTCAAATCCAGGCTCGGGATCTTTCTGTGTGGAGTTTGCATGTTCTCCCCGTGAATGCGTGGGTTCCCTCCGGGTACTCCGGCTTCCTCCCACTTCCAAAGACATGCACCTGGGGATAGGTTGATTGGCAACACTAAATTGGCCCTAGTGTGTGAATGTGAGTGTGAATGTTGTTTGTCTATCTGTGTTGGCCCTGCGATGAGATGGCGACTTGTCCTGGGTGTACCCTGCCTTCCGCCCGATTGTAGCTGAGATAGGCGCCAGCGCCCCCCGCGACCCCGAAAGGGAATAAGCGGTAGAAAATGGATGGATGGAAGTTGTATGCTCTTTTTGTCACAAAAACCCAGTTTTTAATGGAAAAATCACAAAATATGCAATATTTTCACCCAATATTTTTTCAAGTGGAATATTTGAGATTATTTAATAACTGTAGCATTAAAAAGGTCAATCACTAAATTGATTTTAATTCATTATTATTTTTTGAGTAATGACACTTAAAAACAAATCACACTAAAATGATTGGGGATCCAAAAGGGTCCTACTCATTAAAGTGTTAGAAAATAAAATATACATTGTTTTACTGTTTACTTTTAACACAATAATCTCGAGATCAACTTCAGATCCATCCACCAATTATAAGTTTTATTGTTGTTTATGTTTTTTGTTTGTTCATGTTAGGACCTTCTTTAAAAAAAACAGCTCAGTTTTTATATGGCAAACACAAAATATGCAACATTTTCCCCAAAAAATATGTCAAAGTGGAAAATTTAACGTGACGTAATTAGAGCCTAGTCAATAATTCATAATGACATTGATTTTGATTCATTATTATTTTTTAAAGAAAGAAACAGCCTGCGTGACAGCTTTGTGTTATTAGAGTAAACATTACAACATTTTCTCGTTACATTTCTCTCGTTTGCTCTTTTACAGTGGGGCAAAAAAGTATTTAGTCAGCCACCGATTGTGCAAGTTCTCCCACTTAAAATGATGACAGAGGTCTGTCATTTTCATCATAGGTACACTTCAACTGTGGGAGACAGAATGTGAAAAAAAAATCCAGGATTTCACATTGTAGGAATTTTAAAGAATTTATTTGTAAATTATGGTGGAAAATAAGTATTTGGTCAACCATTCAAAGCTCTCACTGATGGAAGGAGGTTTTGGCTCAAAATCTCACGAATAATTACCTCATTTATTCTTTCCTTAACAAGGAACAGTAGTCCTGTCCCCTTAGCAGAAAAACAGCCCCAAAGCATGATGTTTCCACCCCCATGCTTCACAGTAGGTGTGGTGTTCTTGGGATGCAACTCAGTATTCTTCTTCCTCCAAACACGACGAGTTGAGTTTATACCAAAATGGATACATGGATGATACAGCAGAGGATTGGGAGAATGTCATGTGGTCAGATGAAACCAAAATAGAACTTTTTGGTATAAACTCAACTCGCTGTGTTTGGAGGAAGAGGAATACTGAGTTGCATCCCAAGAACACCACACCTACTGTGAAGCATGGGGGTGGAAACATCATGCTTTGGGGCTGTTTTTCTGCTAAGGGGACAGGACGATTGATCCGTGTTAAGGAAAGAATGAATGGGGCCATGTATCGTGAGATTTTGAGCCAAAACCTCCTTCCATCTGTGAGAGCTTTGAATAGTTGACCAAATACTTATTTTACATTTAGAAATAAATTCTTTAAAAATTCCTACAATATGAATTCCTGGATTTTTTTCACATTCTGTCTCTCACAGTTGAAGTGTACCTATGATGAAAATTACAGACCTCTGTCATCATTTTAAGTGGGAGAACTTGCACAATCGGTGGCTGACTAAATACTTTTTTGCCCCACTGTATATATCTTTTTACGTTTTAAAAATGTTTTAATTGTATTTTGAAAATTTGCCGTGGGGCCATTAAAAAAATACCTGCTGGCCGCAAATGGCCCCCGGGCCGCACTTTGGACACCCCTGAGTTAGTTGATGACCTGTGACCCCCTACTACTACTCCCAAGCCACTTTTTTTTTTTCCATCGTGCAGTCATAACAACGAAAAAGGATGCACGGAAGTTTGTGTAAGCACCAAATGTGCGGTGAGGATGGCGAGCAAGAAGTTGTGTCTCCTGCACAAGAAAGCGTGATGTTATTTATTGGACAGTCACCATGGAGCTGTTGCCATCAGCAACAATAGGGTGGATTCATCCATTCAGCACAGGACGAAGAGAAGGAGGAGGAGGAGGCATTCGTAAAGTTGCGCGGAGGAGGCGACGACGCGAGCGGGACGTTTCCTGACATGCCGTTGCTGTTGCTCAGCCTCCATAGGAGGGCCGTGGGGTCACATGACAGCGACACCTGTCGGCAGGATACCGAGGAAGAAAACCAGCAGCACGGATTGTTGACCTCTTCCTCTTTGCAGAGCGGGAAGATGCGGCTCAGACATGTGCAGAGGTGGGGGGAGGGCGTGAAAAACCGGTTTCCAATAGTGACGGGTGATTTGTAGGTAACAGTTGTTTGCCTTGCAGCCTGACAGTCACGCTGTCTTTCGCTTTCCTTAAAGGAACAGTACGTCACAGCATCACTTTGACCCGTGGACCCGCCTCAGACCACGAATGCGGCCACATGTTTACGACCAAGCTGCCAAAATGTTCTCCTGGCTCCACTCAAACCGCTAGAGGGCGCCAATCACTGCAGGGCAACTTTTTTTTTTTTTTTTTTTTGGACTCATCTTTTGTGTAACCTGTGCGAGCCACATGCAGTGACAAGTTTAGCCACTGGAGGGTGCTTCTCATCGAAGTAAACTTTTTTTTTTCTTTTTTTTTTTCACAAGAGCACAAGTCCCCACACGTGTGCGTGTCACGCTGGTTGGTTTGCTTTCTGGACGGACCAGTTTTGTGATGCTGATACATTTAATACCGTTGCCTCGGTAATGGATTTCCCGCCTGCCTTGAGGGTCTGGGGCATGCAACAAAAAAAAAAAATATTTTTTTTTTTGCATGTTTCAATAAAAGTTGCCAGTAAAGCATCGTAAATGACACAAAATCTATTTGTTTTTACAAACCCCGTTTCCATATGAGTTGGAAAATTGTGTTGCATGTAAATATAAACGAATACAATAATTGCAAATCCTTTTCAACCCATATTCAATTGAATGCACTACAAAGACAAGAGATTTGATGTTCGAACTCATAAACTTTATTCTTTTTTTGCAAATAATAATTAACTTTGAATTTCATGGCTACAACACGTGCCAAAGTAGTTGGGAAAGAGCATGTTTACCACTGTGTTACATCACCTTTTCTTTTAACAACACCTCGCTTCCACTTTGGTACGGATGACACGATGTCAAATATTTCCAAAACAATTTGAAATGTGGACTCGTCAGACCACAGAACACTTTTCCACTTTGCATCAGTCCATCTTGGATGATCTCGGGCCCAGAGAAGCGGTGTTTTTGGCTTTTGTTTTGCATCGTAAAGCTTTAACTTGCACTTACAGATGTAGTGACGAACTGTATTTAGTGAGAGTGGTTTTCTGAAGAGTTCCTGAGCCCATGTGGTGATATCCTTTAGAGATTGATGTCAGTTTTTGATACAGTTCCGTCTGAGGGATCGAAGGTCGCGGTCATTCAATGTTGCTTTACGTGGAGTGATTTCTCCAGATTCTCTGAACCTTTTAATGATGTTATGGACCGTAGTTGTTGAAATCCCTAAGTTTCTTGCAATTGCACTTTGAGAAACGTTGTTCTTAAACTATTTGACTATTTGCTCACACAGTTGTGGACAAAGGCGTGTACCTCGCTCCATTATTTCTTGTGAAAGACTGAGCATTTTTTGGGAAGCTGTTTTTATACCCAATCATGGCACCCACCTGTTTTCAATTAGCCTGCACACCCGTGGGATGTTCCAAATAAGTGTTTGATGAGCATTCCTCAGTTTATCAGTATTTAATGCCACCTTTCCCAACTTCTTTGTCACGTCTTGATGGCATCAAATTCTAAAGTTAATGATTATTTGCAAAAAAAAAAATGTTTATCAGTTTGAACATCAAATATGTTGTCTTTGTAGCATATTCTATTGAATATGGGTTGAAAAGGATTTGCAAATCATTGTATTCCGTTTATATTAAATCCAACCCAATTTTCCAACTCATATGGAAACGGGGTTTGTAGTTTCTTTTCTGTGTGGAGTTTGCATGTTCTTCCCGTGACTGCGTGGGTTCCCTCCGGGTACTCCGGCTTGCTCCCACCTCCAAAGACATGCGGGAATAGGTTGATTGGCAACACTAAATGGTCCCCAGTGTGTGAATGTTGTCCGTCTATCTGTGTTGGCCCTGCGATGAGGTGGTGACTTGTCCAGGGTGTACCCCGCCTTCCACATGAATGCAGCTGAGATGGGCTCCAGCGACCCCCCGCAACCTAAGGGGGACAAGCGGTAGAAAAAAGATGGATGGATGGATGCGCAAACTGTCAATTATACGCAAGTAGAGTGGTGTATAAAGAGAATATGGCCAACTCTGTTTCAGGCGATCTTCTCAATGATTGGTCAAAAGGCACACACGTGATTACAGGGCGCCATGACTGCTACCAACATTAAGCCGATCGGTACGTTTACCTTCCGTTCATGCTATTTCCAATTCTGAAACTCAAATCAAAAAACTAAGTTAAGGCTGTTTTTCGATTTTTACTATATATGCACGGTGGAAGAGTGGTTAGTGCATCTGCCTCGCAAGGCGAAGGTCCTGAGTAGTCCTGGGTTCAATCCCAGGCTTGGAATTTTTCTGTGTGGAGTTTGCATGTTCTCCCCGTGACTGCGTGGGTTCCACTTTACCCACCTGCTCCCAGTGCCATCCACACTGGTTTAAATGTAACTTAGATATTGGGTGTCACCAGTGACGTGCTGTTAGGGGAGGCAAGTGAGGCAGTGCCTCACCTGCCACCAGGGCGCTTAACCATGAAATGTTCCAAAGTAATAAAATAAAATAAGTTTTAATTTAAATTTTTTGGTTTATGCTTTCTACGTGATTTTGGTGTTGTTCCTGTATATTTTGATCATTTTCATGGTCAAACTCATGGAAATTCCATGTTTCCTGATCAAAACAACGCAGCATACCAGAAGTGAGGCAGACACAGGCGGTGCCTCTGCGGCTACACACGTGTGCGTGCGAGGGGGCGCATGCTTGTTGCCACGGGGAAAAGGCAGGCCATGAGGCAGCATGTGCCTCTGCCTCAAAGTAGGGGGCAATATATTGTCAACTTGCAGTTCAATGCCTCAGCAGTACTCTGACTCACCACACTAGGAGAAGTGGGGGCGCTCAAGCTAGCAGACAAAGGTCTCTCCACCAGAAGCCAGATTTTTTTCTTCTTTTTTTTTAACTGTATTTATAGTAAACATGGCATTTTTATTACAGTAAGCCAGCGTTTGTGGGTGTTTTTTGTCAGATGCAAAAATATTGTTACATTTTTTTGGAATTAAATTAAATTCAATGAATGTGTCTGCCAATATGGAGGATTATGTACTGTATCCAAAATGAAATACTTCTCTAAACTGGTCTTTAAGAAAAAATGAATGTGGTCATAAAAATATGTTTTTATGGAGGATAACTATTGCTGCTTCAGATACAAATGCAGAAAGGTAAATACACTCACAATACTTGATTTATTTTGTTAAAAGTAAATGGGACCAAAAACTATTTAATACCAACTTTATTAAATACTTTTTGGAACCATTTATCATATCATAATATCATTATGATAACGTTTTTATGAGAGCTAAAAACTCCCTTTTTTTTCCCTGTTTCTCTAATGTCAATCCTAAATCAACAATGACTAGAGCTGCACATATGAATTTAAGTAGAGAAAAGCGCTATATAAATATAATTCATTACATTATAGATGAGAAAATGAACTGGAATTTTGGAAATCTTATAAACAATATACAACATACAGTGAGAAGAAATACGTCAATAATGAATAAGGCAAAATATGTTCTCCACCAAAAATCCCTCTGTAATCTTTACTGCTCGCCAGTGTTACCATATCTGAGTTGTTGTGCAAAAATATCGGGCGTATAAGTACAAAAGTACACTTATTCACTTAGCGTGTTACAAAAATGAAAGATTAGTTCGAGCAGGTGTGTAAAAGTCATTTTAGCTCAAGGGCCGCATGGAGGAAAATCTGTGCACATGCGGGCCGGACTATTAAAATCATGGCATTAAAACTAAAAAATAAAGATTGTTTTCTTTGTTTTACTTTGGCCAAAAATAGAACAAACACATTCTGGAAATATTACAATAAAAATATAGAAAAAAAATAAAGACAGTGGTAAAGTTTAGATCCTTGAAGGAAATAAGAAAGTGAATGTTTATACCTGAGTATATTTACTCATGCATAAGAATTTGTTTTCTTTTGTCCATCCATCCATTTTCTACCGCTTATTCCCTTTCGGGGTCGCGGGGGGCGCTGGCACCTATCTCAGCTACAATCGGGCGGAAGGCGGGGTACACCCTGGACAAGTCGCCACCTCATCGCAGGGCCAACACGGATAGACAACATTCACACTCACATTCACACACTAGGGCCAATTTAGTGTTGCCAATCAACCTATCCCCAGGTGCATGTCTTTGGAAGTGGGAGGAAGCCGGAGTACCCGGAAAGAACCCACGCAGTCACGGGGAGAACATGCAAACTCCACACAGAAAGATCCCGAGCCTGGATTTGAACCCAGGGCTGCAGGACCTTCGTATTGTGAGGCAGACGCACTAACCCCTCTGCCACCGTGAAGACCTGTTTTCTTTTGTATTTCTTTTTAATTAATTAAGTAATGTTTGTGAGAACCTTTTTTCAAAACACAATATAGAATGTGAGATATAACAGGATAATGCATACATTTATAATTTTTTTCAAAACAGTTACAAAAAAGCAGGACCCCAAAAATGTACTTTGGGAACGCATTTTTATGACTTGATGGGGTCCCTGCGACCACATTTTGAGAATTCCTTGCACCAACACTGATGTAGTATTGCTGCGTGCAAAACAGCAGCAGGCGGCTGTGGCCTGCGGGCCGGGTCTAATACTAATCAATTATCATAGATAATTAATTCGGCCCGCAGGCCTTGACTTGTTAGAATGATACATAATGATGTGATTACAAATACATTGGAGGCAGCCACCACAGTTGACATACTTCACACAAGTGTCATAAATTCTCCGTGAGTGTTTGTCCAAAGCTAATGAAGATTTTGGCAAAAAGAGCATATGTAATTTTTTGCGTCGTTTTGTGTATTTCTTTTTGTTTATTGCGCCGTCGGGTGCTGGTTAGAGTGCCTGCTGGTCACGTAAAGTGTCAAATATGGCCGCAAAATCATACTTTCACGAAATAAAAGCTTGTTTTATTGTAATTTAATGAGCTAGGGTATGTTAAGAACTATACATAGACATATTATTTTCAGTGTCAAAACGACAGCAATCACATGCATGCGGATACAGCCACACATGTCCTTTGTAGCAGTCACGGCGCCTGTTTAGGGGTGGTGTGGCTCGGCTGGTAGAGCGACCATGTCAGCAAAATTATTATTATAACCTCAATTTATTAACGTGGATCCCGACTTAAACAAGTTGAAAAACTTATTTGGGTGTTAGCATTTAATTCAATGGTCAATTGTATGGAATATGTACTGTACTGTGCAATCTACTAATAAAAGTTTCAATCAAAAGTTTCCAGATTCAATCCCTGCCTCCACCATCCCAGTCACTGGCGTTGTGTCCTCGGGCAAGGCACTTTGCCCACCTGCCCCCAGTGCCACCCACACTTGTTTAAATGTAGCTTAAAGATGTAAATCATGGGTTTGACTATGTAAAGCGCTTTAAGTCTCTTGAGAAACGCGCTATATAAATATACTTCACTGCTTTTTAGTTGGCCATGCTCTCCATATTTATGACTGGACACAAGAGGGTTGCAGCACCCTCTAGTGGTGGAGAGAAGTAGAGCTGGGGTCCTTAACTGTTTTGACCTCAGGGCCAAACTTTTCCACCGCAGAGGGTCCGGTACCCACTCAAATATTAACACTTAATTAGTATTCTTGGTTTTGATTATATTCAATAATTATATCGAACTTACTTACGGTTCAACAGGCTGATTACAAAAAATAATACTTATCGAATATAATGCAAAAGAAGGGACTCGTTAAAACTGAAAAATAAATGTAACTAGCGAAACAGTGCTAAAATAAATAATCTGTAACTAAATGAATCATTAATAATATATGTTTCCTAAATAAAATGTTACTAAAATTAACATCCAAATAAAAATACTGCTAGGCCACTTTAGTCATAATTTTTGTGCTTAAAAGACTTTTGCTCCAGACTTTGATATTGTCATTACTGCTACAAGTGGTGGAAAAGTGCATTACAACTAAGTTCCGCTGCGGCCCATACACACCACTGCTGGGAAAAATATGTATTTTGGGGGGGCCTCTCTAGGGGGCGCTATGGTTAAGAAACACTGAACTAGAGCATCATGTGGACAGCAAAAGGTGACTACAATGTTGTTATTAACACTCACCCCGTGGTTTTCACTTTGCTTTATTGTTGGTAGTTGATTATTGCAGTAGAACAACAATTGAATGATTCAAGAAAGAATATTGAAATTCATTTGTCACATTCTTTCTATGCATCAAATGTTCATGTTTTATTAACTTCTATGTGTCTAGAAAAATAAAAATGTAACCTGTCATTATTTAATAGAAAATATTACTACTTAAAAAAGTCTAAATGTAACTTATTTCCTTGTAATTATTCCTTTAATGTCGACATTTTCTCAGGTTTCTACTACTATGGCATGACCTTTGACCGCTGAGTCTCAGCGCTTTAACAGGAAGATGCATTTAATCATAAATTAAAAAAAAAAAAAATCATCAGAAGCATTGATTGGTGTGAGAAAAATCATAAAATCATCAGTTTGTGGCGCACGGTAGCTCCGCCTTTTCACTGGACAGCTCCGTCGTTTTTAGCAGACTGTTTGACCCCAACATTGAAGTCAGTAGAGCCCCAAATCTGCACGGAGACAAGAAAACATGGTCAGTTTTCCCGAAATACCGCCAGTGGTGTGATGGGTTGACATATGCTGCGTTGGGTTACTGAAGGGCTCCAATTACCTCGCACATGTTGCTGCAGTACATCACGGCCACCAGGACGCGCTTTCCTGTCATCTGAGGGGTGAAGGAGACCTGCCAGGAGATGGACGATTGTGGCTCAAGGACCCTGAAAGACGCAGACATCATCAACAAACGCACATTATTCCAGTAGCATTTTAGCATATGTGCCTACTTGTAGAAGCGTGTCCGGTACGGCAGCGCTCGAGGGCCCTCCAAGGCCACATAAATGTCATGCAGAGCAAATTCAAAGGGGTTGGTGAAGCTGACCTTGGCATACATTTCCTCTCCCATCTCAAGAGGCCCGCTCACCTGGGGCACAAAGACAGAAAGGATAAAGAAGTCCACTCCAAAAAGGATCACTAGACTTAACAGGACTTTTGGGAGGCAACAAGGAAAGTTCTGATGTGATGTCTGGAAATATCAACAGTACCTCGAGTTCCAGGGCCGGTGCGTGAAGGTAGATCACCTTGAGGGCACTAATGCTCCCGCTGTCCATGTGGCCATTCACCATGAAGCTGAGGAAGCGTTGAAAGACCAAATGTTCCATATATTCTTGAGCCGTGACCGTCACAACCTGACGCGTTGCTGCAACACAAACGCGGTTAGGTCTGGACTACGACCCTTCTCTCGTTAGGACGCTACCAAGGACAGACTTACTCTGATGCGGCTCCGCGACTACGACAAAGTCCTCACTTTTGAAGCGTTTGGCCTGGACTCCGGTGTAAAAGACGACCGCGCACGACAGTTTCACCTTGATTGTTTCGGAAACGCTTCCGTGATTCTTGAACTCCACCACCACGTTTACATCATTTCCCAGTTCAACCTGTGGAGGCAGGTAAAGTCTAAGGTTAAAACACTGCCAGGTACTTGACAAGGCGCACACTGGTGTGAAGACATGAAGACACCTTTTCAATAATGAGGGATACAGTAATCATGGGTTGATCACTGGGCTGGTCTCTCTCTAAGCCGTGGCTCTCTGCCTTCGCGAGGGAAATGGTGTCATTATGACTTCCTGCAAACACACATTATCTTGGATGACGTTTTCGAGATAAGTAAAGATTTGTTGGCACTATGGGGGCTTCTTGTCACCTTCCGGGTACTTGTACTCGTGAGTAATGTCTTTTGCAGTGTCCCTGAGGACGTGCTTGGTAAAGAGGCCTTGTCCAACCAGAGTGGTGTCCTCACCAATTTGGTTCATGTTCCCATAACGATCCCGCTCCAGGAATATTACGTCGCTGTTCACCTGCAGGGGGCACACGCAAACTTAAGTACGAACTTGTGATAAGAGTGAAAACTAGCACGGTGAGACTTTGCTGCTGACCTCCGCGTAAATGAAGGGGCCGTCAAACGGGAATCCCACCAGACCGTCCTTGATGGCAGTGACGGAGGCTGGCCCGCAGCGGTAGTATCCTGCAAAAATACACCTGCATCATGATCACTCCTCTGTGCACATGTGCATGTGTCCTACCATCACTGGTCTCTTGTGGTGTGGAATCTACCACCTGCCAGCCCCCCAGGCCTGGGCCCAGGTCAGGGCGTTGCATGTAAACCTCGTTCCAGCAATGGTAGTTCCTGCAGAGGACGCTGCTGTTAAAACCAAAGACCGCAGGCAACGCCAACTTTTAGCATGTTTTTGCATTTAGACCAACCAGATGGAGTCATCTGTGTTGCGTTCGTCGGGCGAGCCGTCCGGCTTGAAGACGAGTTCGATCTTAAGGTTGCCCGTATTGTCGTGAGCCGAGCTGAAGTTGGTGATGACTCTGGCCGGGATGCCGAGCGTGCGCAGGACTTAGAGCAAGACAATAATGGCATTGTTCAGTCACAACACAGCCTTGTTATTACCATTAAAAAAAAAAGCTTGAAGTCTTACAGGTGTTGAAGACTCCTGCGTACACCCAGCACTGGGCGTAGCTCACCGACACGCCTGTGTTGGCGTACTGCAGCAGGATCTTCACGCTCCCTGTCCACAACGTGGGCGCAGTGCCTCCTGAAAAGTTGTCGCTCCAGTTTCCCACAAGCACGCCATCGTCATCCTGGGAGTTTATCTATAAAAGTCAGTAGCAAAACATGAGCAGAGGCCCATGGCCCATAGGTCAAAACTAGGCACCATTGCTACAGAGTGAGTCAAGTAGATAATGCTGACCACAGCAGAGCCCTTCCGGACCAGTTTGATGGCGTCCCCACGGTTGGTGATGGGCATGCGACACGCATCCAGGAGATAGATGCAAGCGTCCAAGATGCCGCGGTCAAACTGCAGTGAAACATAAAAAACACGCAATGTTCGCCTGTAGCATGACACCTGTGTAGACACAACGTGCACACACCTGTCCATAGATCCATTTGCGAGCAATCATACTCTCCTTGGAACCTTGGTAGATGATGCCATATTCGTTCAGCACATACTCTTGCCTTCCGTCTTCATCAGGGTAATACACAGCATCCTCTGTGGACGGAAGTGTTTTTGCTCAGGTCAAATCAAATCAAACAGTCCAAACACAGAGGGCAGCAGCATCATCAAAACTCTTACCCTTACACCAGGCGTTGAATAGCACATAAAAGTCAGTGTCAATGTCCCTCTTGCTGCGCTCCATGCCACGGTTCGTCACTATCCTGGCATACATGCGGTATCTCCCCACAATGGCATTGGGAGCCGTAATGATTCCAAACAGGACAGATGTACCATTATTCTGCACTATATGACCCGGCCAGCGACCTTGCTTGCGGGAGTTAAATCTCACCACCACCTGGGTGCCCTTAATGGGTGAGGGGTGGGAACCTTGCCAAAGAGGAAATGAGAGGATGGTGAATTAAAAAAAATCAGTCACTCCAAAAAATAACTTCAGACGTACCAATCAGAAACTCCAGCATGAATCTGTCTCTGTCATTCAAAGGTCGGTTGAAAGTGACCCGGATGAAAAACTCATCTCCCCGACGGATCACCAGGTTCTTGATGTCGTAGAACTGGGTGCGGTGCAGTGGCTTGTTCTTTTGCTTGCACATGTCAATTTCCACCACAGACAGTGGTTCTGGAGAGGAACACCACAGTTGGTCCCACGTAAAACGTCAAAACTTCACTGGGGAGCTTACCGCCCTGGGGTCCAGTAAACCGCGGTCCCGGCACACCGTCATCATGGTGGTCGTAGAACTCAAAAGGCTCGAATTCGGGGAACTCATCCTCGACAAGCAACAGGTTGGTGGTTGGTGGCTAAAAGGTGGGGAAAACGCCAATAAAAGCTGAGACACACTTTCATCAAAGTAATGTTTGAAGTTCCCTTACCTTTGTGGGGTAGCGGCCCAAGTGGTTGTTAGCCATTATGCTCAAAAGTCACAAAACTCTCTGTAGCAAGCAAAAATATCTAGATTAATTACAAATACAATGATCTCATAGTTGACTAATATACAATCTAAAACAACATAACAAATATTGTATTAATCCTGGAACTGAAATTCAGTTTAAATTTGGTCGGACAATAATAAAAAAATGAAATTGGTGCTTACCGCTCAGATGGAGATGCGTTTGTGTGATGACCATATCTGCCTCCAACACGCTTTAAATACACAAATCCCTTCCCCTTTCTTTGGGTAGCACGCCTAGGCTTGCGTCATGTCTCTGAGCGACTTGCCCCGGGTCAGCAAGCCCTAAGCATCTATACTTCCTTGCAGCATTAGAGTCCATCAGTACATCGTGTGAACATATGGAATACACTTGTGTTGCAAAAAGACAAAATTGGAATAAGACACAAACAATGGTGAAGCAATTTATCGCAAACACCAATTGGGCTGTTCATCATCTGATCAAAAGTTTAAGACCACAGCCATCAAAAGCCAAAAACATCACAAAAATTTGGATTTTGGGATTTTTTTTTTTAAGTGTTGGTCCTAAAATGTTGATCAACTGATATTAATTACTGTATTTTTCGGATTATGAGTCGCAGTTTTTTTAATAGTTTGGCCGGTGTTTCGACATATACTCTGGACTGACTTATTTGTGAGATTTTTTACACGTTACTGTAAAATATTAAATAATATTATTTATCTCATTCGCGGAAGAGACGAAGAAAATGTCAGCAATCGTCACACACACGCCGACCAATAAGAATTCGGCATTGTGGGTCATGGGATGCTAACTGCTATATGCTACTGCCGTAGCTATTAAAATGGATCATTTCAACGTTGGCGGTAACTTATAAAAACTGAGAAGGGCTGAACAAAAATGGCACCGAAAAGGAAATCATGTACTGCAGATTACAAGCTGGACCTAGTGAAATATGCAGCAGTGAAACGACAAGAGGAAGCGGCGCATAAATTACTGTAACGTATTATTTTCGGGTCTCCCCATATCTAGCAATAAAAGATTACAGTTGGTACAAAATGCGGCTGCTAGAATTTTAACAAGAACAAGAAAGTTTGATCACATTACGCCTGTACTGGCTCGCCTGCACTGGCTTCCTGTGCACTTAAGATGTGACTTTAAGGTTTTACTACTTACGTATAAAATACTACACGGTCTAGCTCCATCCTATCTTGCCGATTGTATTGTACCATATGTCCCGGCAAGAAATCTGCGTTTAAAGGACTCCGGCTTATTAGTGATTCCCAAAGCCCAAAAAAAGTCTACGGGCTATAGAGCGTTTTCATTTCGAATGCCCTCCTGGTAACAGTTCAAGATGCCACCTCAGTAGAAGCATTTAAGTTTCACCTTAAAACTCATTTGTATACTCAAGCCTTTAAATGGACTCCCTTTTTAGACCAGTTGATCTGCCGTTTCTTTTCTTTTTCTCCTATGTACCACTCTCCCTTGTGGAGGGGGTCCGGTCCGATCCGGTGGCCGTGTACTACTTGCCTGTGTATCGGCTGGGGACATCTCTGTGCTGCTGATCAGCCTCCGCTTGGGATGGTTTCCTGCTGGCTCAGCTGTGAACGGGACTCTCGCTGTGTTGGATCCACTTTGGACTGGACTCTCGCGGCTGTGTTGGATCCATTATGGATTGAATTTTCGCAGTATCATGTTAGACCCGCTCGACATCCATTGCTTTCGTCCTCTCCAAGGTTCTCATAGTCATCATTGTCACCGACGTCCCACTGGGTGTGAGTTTTCCTTGCCCTCATGTGGGCCTACCGAGGATGTCGTAGTGGTTTGTGCAGCCCTTTGAGACACTAGTGATTTAGGGCTATATAAGTAAACATTGATTGATTGATTGATACCTTTTGGAGTTGGCAGAAGAAGAAAATTTCATGGGATTTATGGATTAGGAGTGACAGATTGTTTGGTAAAGGTATAGCATGTTCTATATGTTATAGTCATTTGAATGACTCTTACCATAATATGTTACGTTAACATACCAGGCACCTTCTCAGTTGGTTATTTATGCCTCATATAACGTTCACTTATTCAGCCTGTTGTTCACTATTCTTTATTTATTTTAAATTTCCTTTCAAATGTCTATTCTTGGTTTTGGGTTTTATCAAATAAATTTCCCCCAAAAATGCAACTTATACTCCAGTGCGACGTATATATGTTTTTTTCCTTCTTTATTAGTCATTTTCCCCCGGTGCGACGTATACTCCGGAGCGGCTTATAATGCGAAAAATATGGTGGTTCAATGGTTATTTACAATTAATTGCTTATTTTAATATTTTACATTTTCAGTCCCATTTCTTCTTCTTTTTGTTGATGTCAATGCACACATTTGCATCACAAGGTTTGTCGTTTTGGTTTTGTGAAATGCTGACTTCCTCTGACCATTACACCCATATTGAGGTCACCTTGACACGCCTGCTGCTAAAGGGGTCAACTTCCCGTTTGCCATCTCAAACTAAGGTCACCATAAATCTAATTGGATCCTCAGCTCATTCTGGCGATGCGGCTATTTTCCTGCTTCCCTTAATTATTTTTTTTTACCATCTATTTTTTTTTTTTTTGTATTTATTTCAGACATGTTTAAAAAAAAAAAATAAGAAAAAGAACAAAACAACAGAGTCATGAAAATAAAATCATAACAACATAGAGATGTGTTTCGAACATGTTTACATCACAAATTCTAACTGAAAAGGAGTAAAAAAAAACAAGCGTATTTATTCCGACCCATTTTATGTTTAGATATAATATCAAACACAATTGTTCACTTACTTTTTCACTCTTAACAATAAATAAATGAATAAATAAATCTTAACAAAGTTCACACGAATAGTTAAATTACTGTTTGGTTCACATAATATGTGATGGATTGTGTCATCAGTCAGGTTCAAGATTTTTCCGTCAGTATTCCTCTTCCTTGTACTTTGTAAACTCTTTGGTGTTGAACAGTTCCTTAAAGTGGATCATATGAGTAGTACATTGTTTGATTTTTTTTTTTTTTTTTGCTTAATTATTCCATAATTTCACATACTGATGTTTAGTGTTGTACGTGCACACAATTGTTCCCTAAGGTGATATTTCTCCTCTTGTTGAGAATAATTGTTGCACACTCTTGGGAGGCAGTTTATCGTTTGCTTTGTTCAGAATTTTAGCTGTTAACAAATGCCCCAAATCTTGGAATTTCAATATTTTTGATTCAGTATAAATGGGTCAACATTATGTATTATTCTAACTGACCTATTTTATGACACGTTAGTCAATGAAGTGTACTTTTGTTGGTATTTCTCCATATTTCTTTACAATACCTCCGATACGGTTACACTAATGAGCAGTACAGACTATTGAAAAACAAATATGATACAGGGATTTTAACATGGTATTTTTTCATTTTGTTTGTTGATCACTCCCTCCGGTATTCTACAGGCTTTTTTGTGATTGCTGCAGACTAAAATGTCTGAATTTACAGGAGCCTTTTTAGAAAGTTTCGACACAACTTGCAATGTTTTGTGGCTTTTTTTATTCCAATAACATGGAATCGACTTGCGAATGAATTTGCTATCAATGTTCCATGTAACCTTTTAACTTTTTGGAAATCACAAGGTTTCAACACAAATGGGAACACAAATACTGTATTGATGTTTTACTCGATTTACACTACCCGGGCTCATCAGAAGACACTCGAAGGCAATAAAACAGAGACGTATTCGACAGGTGAAAATTACACTCATTGGCCTAAATACAGTATGGGCAGCATGGTGAAACAGGGGTTAGTGGATGTGCCTCACAATACGAAGGTCCTAAGTAGTCCTGAGTTCAATCCCGGGCTCGGGATCTTTCTGTGTGGAGTTTGCATGTTCTTTCCGTGACTCCGTGGGTTCCCTCCGGGTACTCCGGCTTCTTCCCACCTCCCAAAACATGCACCTGGGGATAGGTTGATTGGCAACACTAAATGGTCCCTAGTGTGTGAATGTGAGTGTGAATGTTGTCTGTCTATCTGTGTTGGCCCTGGGATGAGGTGGTGACTTGTCCAGGGTGTACACCGCCTTCCGCTCAAATGCAACTGAGATAGGCTGCAGCAGGGGTCGGGAACCTTTTTGGCTGAGAGAGCCAAAAAGCCAAATATTTAAAAATGTAATTCCATAAGAGCCATATAATATTTTTTTTAACACTGAACACAACTAAACGCGTGCATTTTTAAGTAAGACTAACATTTCTAGAGTATAGTAGGTCTCTTATTCTTTGTAATAACATTGTTATTCTGAAGCTAACTGTGAAGGGGGCGTGGCCCGCGGGCCTGCAGCGAACTGGGGTGTGCCAGGACCGGCCTGGAAATCAGCGAGAGCTGCGTACATGGCCCACCTGAGCCTTGTTATCTAATCACCTGTCGCTCTGTTATAAGCAGCAGCCAGGAGGAGAGACGGGGTCGGAGCTGGAGCCAGAGCGCGAGCGAGAACGAAAGAGAAAAATACAATTGCTGGAAAGCAACTGAGAGACTTATTGAAAAATAAAGCAATAGTGTAACCCTGAAACGGGCTCTCAAGTCGGTGCTTGGTGGTCTGAATAACCCCCAGGAGGACAAGCCCCACACTAACCAATAATAAATAACTTCTTAATGCAACTTCTTGAACAGGTGCGGTAGTAAACGGATGGATGGACTAAAAATGCATGAGAGAGTTTTATGTTTTGAACATTATATTTAACACTTATTACAAGTGGAATTATTCATTACTTATCATGTTAAGCAATGTCAGCTCAGATTTATCAGAGAGCCAGATGCAGTCATCAAAAGAGCCACATCTGGCTCGCGAGCCATAGGTTCCCTACCCCTGGGCTAGAGCAACCCCCGCGACCCCAAAAGGGACAAGCGGTAGAAAATGGATGGCCTAAATGTTGGGGACGTTGGACAATATGCAAAGATTAGTCACATTTGTGTGACTCGTTACGATTGTGAAATTACATGATTAAATGGGAATAATGTTTTTATCTTATATTGTTGAATTGTTCACCGATATGTTTGTTCATAAATGCATATATTTTCTGTTGGTAAAAGGTATGAGTATGGACCGTACTGGGCCAGCAGTACTTGATATCGGATCAATACCGAAGGTGTACAGTAGGCTGATGACGCACCCGAGATGTCTGCTGATGTGTATTGAGGATGGGTCAACACCGTTTGGCAGGGGTGTCCGATAAGTGCGGCTCACGGGTCATTGTTGACATAATTGAATGATATAATTTATAATTACATTTTTCGGTATGCGAACTTAGGGTTCTTGAGGGTGCATGGGAGTTTGCCCAACCAGTCTACATGTGCTTTGTGGACTTGGAGAAGGCATTCGACCGTGTCCCTCGGGAAGTCCTGTGGGGAGTGCTCAGAGAGTATGGGGTACCGGACTGTCTGATTGTGGCGGTCCGCTCCCTGTATGATCAGTGCCAGAGCTTGGTCCGCATTGCTGGCAATAAGTCGGACACATTTCCAGTGAGGGTTGGACTCCGCCAAGGCTGTCCTTTGTCACCGATTCTGTTCATAACTTTTATGGACAGAATTTCTAGGCGCAACCAAGGCGTTGAGGGGTTCCGGTTTGGTGGCCGTGGGATTAGGTCTCTGCTTTTTGCAGATGATGTAGTCCTGATGGCTTCATCTGGCCGGGATCTTCAGCTCTCGCTGGATCGGTTCGCAGCCGAGTGTGAAGCGACCGGAATGAGAATCAGCACCTCCAAGTCCGAGTCCATGGTTCTCGCCCGGAAAAGGGTGGAGTGCCATCTCCGGGTTGGGGAGGAGACCCTGCCCCAAGTGGAGGAGTTCAAGTACCTAGGAGTCTTGTTCACGAGTGGGGGAAGAGTGGATCGTGAGATCGACAGGCGGATCGGTGCGGCGTCTTCAGTAATGCGGATGGTGTATCGATCCGTTGTGGTGAAGAAGGAGCTGAGCCGGAAGGCAAAGCTCTCAATTTACCGGTCGATCTACGTTCCCATCCTCACCTATGGTCATGAGCTTCGGGTCTTGACCGAAAGGATAAGATCACGGGTACAAGCGGCCGAAATGAGTTTGGGTCTCTCCCTTAGAGATAGGGTGAGAAGCTCTGCCATCCGGGAGGAACTCAAAGTAAAGCCGCTGCTCCTCCACATGGAGAGCAGCCAGATGAGGTAGTTCGGGCATCTGGTCAGAATGCCACCAGAAAGCCTCCCTAGGGAGGTGTTTAGGGCACGTCCAACCGGTAGGAGGCCACGGGGAAGACCCAGGACACGTTGGGAAGACTATGTCTCCCGGCTGGCCTGGGAACGCCTCGGGATCCCCCGGGAAGAGTTAGACGAAGTGGCTGGGGAGAGGGAAGTCTGGGCTTCCCTGCTTAGGCTGCTGCCCCCGCGACCCGACCTCGGATAAGCGGAAAATGATGGATGGATGGATGGGTATGCGAACTTCACTGGAAAACATATGAAAGTGTACATAATTATCTGGCAACTTCTTTTCCACAGTCAACTTGACAAAAAAAGTTGACAGTTGTTTTGTATGCGGTTGTGTATTAATTGCTTACACTCCTACAAAAAAAAAAAGCCAAAAATTGAGTTTATTAAGTATTCAGCTTTGATGAACATTTTATATTGCAGAGCATATGCAATTGTCCAATATTGTTTCTCAGCAGTAGAACAAATATGAAAGTAGACCACACAGGCAGGACAAGTCTTGTAAACTTACACCTTTGGCGAGCATGCAGTCAACTTGACTTTAAGAAGAGGAAGTGTTCCCCGCAAGCAAAACCAGAACTTTTTTGACGTTTTTGCTGAGTATGCAGAAGTGGATCCAACTTGTGGCCTTGCGCCATGACAGTGCTGATGGCGGTGGCGAGCACAGCGGCCGTGTTATCCTGTAAATGTCACAAAACGTCCGTTAAGCTGAAAAAGATGGCCGATCCACCTAGAGCAGGGATGTCCAAAGTGCGGCCCGCAGCACATTCTGAAAATGCTATAGCAAAAATAAAAAAGGACATCAAAAATATTGCGTGACTGCGTGGGTTCCCTCCGGGTACTCCGGCTTCCTCCCACTTCCAAAGACATGCACCTGGGGATAGGACCCTCCCTCCTCCAAAGACATGCACCTGGAGATAGGCCCCTCCCACTTCCAAAGACATGCACCTGGGGATAGGCCCCTCCCACTTCCAAAGACATGCACCTGGGGATAGGTTGATTGGCAACACTAAATTGGCCCTAGTGTGTGAATGTGAGTGTGAATGTTGTCTGTCTATCTGTGTTGGCCCTGCGATGAGGTGGCGACTTGTCCAGGGTGTACCCGCCTTCCGCCCGATTGTAGCTGAGATAGGCGCCAGCGCCCCCCGCGACCCCGAAAGGGAATAAGCGGTAGAAAATGGATGGATGGAATGAGGTGAAATCTAACGAGAAAAAGTTGCACTGTTGACTCAAAGCTGCCATGCAGGCATTTTTTTTCCCTTTTGTCTTTATTTTACCATGTAAAAACCATCTTTACCATGAATTGATTAATGTGGACCCCGACTTAAACAAGTTGAAAAACTTATTGGGGTGTTACCATTTAGTGGTCAATTGTACAGAATATGTACTGTACTGTACAATCTACTAATTACAAGTTTCAATCAATCAATTATTATTATTATTATTTTTTTGCCATTGCTCAAAACAAAAAATAATGACAAAAAAAATCCATGTTATAATGAAATATTTTCAAAGTTCCAATTAGTTAAAAAATGTCACTTTAAGATATTTGATGTGGTAAATATTGCATATATTGTGCAGTTGCCATATAAAAACGAAGTTATCTTTGACAAAAGAGCATAAAACAAACAAAATAATAGTTAAAACGTATAATCGACAGATATATCTGAAGTTGATCTCGTGACTTAAGTGTTGAAAGTTAAAAAAAAACAACCCAATAAAATTATATCATTTTCTGAGTGGGGCACCTTTCAGATCCCAAATATATTTAGTAGTATTTTATTTATCTTTTCACTGTGATTACTCAGAAATAATAAAGAATTCAAATCAATGGTGTCCTGCATTATTGATCTTTTAGGGCTCTAATTACTAAATACTGCATATTTCAGTTTTACTATTAAAAAAACGAAAATATTTTTGACAGAAAACCCATAAAACCTTTTTTTTTTTTTTTAAGTTGATATAATGATTTACTGTAAGCGTTAAAAAAATAATAATAATAAAAATTTGACTTATTTTTAACACTTTAATTACTGAGACTCTTCATGGTCCCCGGGACCCCTATAGGTAAAATAAATTTTAAAAATCCATATATTTTGTTATGGTTTGAAAATGACAAATATCAAAATGGCCCCTGCATGCTTTAATTTTTCCATGTGCGGACCTCAGTGGAAAAAGTTTGGACACCCCTGACCTAGGGAGTTTGTGAAAAGACGAGATATTATTGACATTTCTCAAAGCCCTTCGTATTATCAAAAACTTTATCTGCAATCTTTAAACTACATTTAAACCAGCATGGGTGGCACTGGGAGCTGCTAGATAACATGTCTTGCCCAAGGACACCACGGCAGTGACTAGGATGGCGGAAGCGGGGATCGAACCTGGAACCCCCAAGTTGCTGGCACGGCCGCTCTACCAACCAAGCCACGCCGCCCCTTTAAACTCTTTTTTTTTTTTTTCCACTAATGACAAAAGCAAAGTTAACATAATTCTTCTCCCTTTTCCAGATGTTATTTCGTGATTCTACCACCAGAGGGCAGCAGAGACTGGCAGGTAAAAACATACGCATTGAAGGAGTCGTGCAATACGTCATTGTTTTTTTTTACTTCCCTCAAATGCTGCAAGGTCGTTGGTTTGAGGCCTGCCGATGACCTTTAACCTTGAATTAGCGCAATATTCATAAAGATTTGTTACTAATTTCTCCTGTTAAATTGATTACTTTTAAAACCATTCAGTATTTTATTAATCTATATTCATATTGTGGTATTATATACACAATATATACTTATTGTCCCATAGCTTACCTGAGGAAAATACATTTTCTTCTGCTGTATTCAAACTAATTCACATGATATTTGGAAAAGTATGCTTGCTCATAAGTTGTGGTCAGTTGTGAATAAGTGCAATTTTGCTTTTCTTTTTTTTTTTTGCATGGGCGAAGTATCAAGGAACTTTGTAGCATCCAGGCTCTGAAACACAGTTCTCAAACTCAAGGCCGGGGGGCCACGTCTGGCCCTTCACATCATTTTTTACTAATTGTATTCACCGTTCTATTCTGACTGAAAGTACACATGTACTGCAAGAAATGTCATTGATTTTAAACTCGATCTAATATTACATTCCAAACATTTTGGTCGTTAAAATCAGAATAGTTACTTAAATATGGTCTCGACTCATGATTTTAAAGTAAATTATCCTTTAAATTGTGCTCTGTAAAAATTACTTTTGCGGTAAAAAAAAAAAAAAAAAGGTTGCTCAGTCGCCAAAAGTTTAACATAAATAAAAACAAAACGGTGCTATCGTTTTTCCACTCACACTAATACAATGTAAAATCAACAACCTTAGATTTTACAGTAAAAACTTTGGTAGTGTTTTTACATTTATATCCTATATATATATAAAAAAAAAAAAATACGGTAGCATTTTGGCAACTGAACTTTCAGTTTTTTACTGTAAAATATACTGATTTTTTTTTAACACGAAGTAAACAATATTAATAAATAAGATAGGTTGATTGGCAACACTAAATTGGCCCTAGTGTGTGAATGTGAGTGTGAATGTTGTCTGTCTATCTGTGTTGGCCCTGCGATGAGGTGGCGACTTGTCCAGGGTGTACGCTGCCTTCTGCCCGATTGTAGCTGAGATAGGCGCCAGCGCCCCCCGTGACCCCGAAAGGGAATAAGCGGTAGAAAATGGATGGATGGATGGATATTATATATAATATATTGCTGCAATTCATAGCAGCCCTCTGATGAGTTTGACGTGGTGATAAGTGAGGGCGCCACCTGGTGGTCAACACACAACGGAAGGACGAATTTAACCAAAGTCCAACGTGTCATTTAAACCCTGTTATTAAAACTCCAAAGGTCTTATCGGCTTGAAATTTCTCACACAGTACAGTGCGCCCTATAAAACAATCACATACTGTAACTTTCACCTCCAGGAAGTTTGGTACACACCTTTTATGAGACATGCGTGTCAAATTTGAGCAGGATTATTTGCAAAACAGCACCAGGACACCCTCACAAATTGTCCTTAAGTATGTCTAATAAGTATAAGACTTAGAGAATATCTCTAGTGCATGTATACTACACCGTAAAAAAAAATCTAAATTCAGTGTAAATGACTTGCTAATAATTTCATTACTTTCACAGGAACATTTACATTAATTTACTGTGATTTTACGGTTAATTGCACCAAATGCTAAATAACGTAACTGCAATCAAAGACCTACTGAAATGAGATTTTCTTATTTAAACGGGGATAGCAGGTCCATTCTATGTGTCATACTTGATCGTTTCGCGATATTGCCATATTTTTGCTGAAAGGATTTAGTAGAGAACATTGACGATAAAGTTTGCAACTTTTGGTCGCTAATAAAAAAGCCTTGCCTGTACCGGAAGTAGCAGACGATGTGCGCGTGACGTCACGGGTTGTGGAGCTCCTCACATCTGAACATTGTTTACAATCATGGCCACCAGCAGCGGGAACAATTCGGACCGAGAAAGCGACGATTTCCCTATTAATTTGAGCGAGGATGAAAGATTCGTGAATGAGGAAAGTCAGAGTAAATAATAAAGAAAAAAGAAGACAGGGTGGTGGGAGCGATTCAGATGTTATTAGACACATTTACTGGGATAATTCTGGAAAATCCATTATCTGCTTATTGTGTTACTAGATTATTCTGTCGTAGCTGAAAGTCGGAGGGGTTTGGCCATGGGTGTGGTGACCGCCAGTGTCTCTGAGGGAAGCCACGCAACTGCCTCTTTGACAGTTGCACGAGGAACGACACAAGCTCCGCTCATGTCTACGGTAAGAGCCGACTTATTACCACATTTTTTTCAAAGAAACCTGCCGATTGACATGTTTGCTTGACCGCTCTGTTCCATAGTAAAGCTTCACCTTCGGGAATGTAAACAAGGAAACACCGGCTGTGTTTGTGTTGCTAAAGGCTACATCTTTCTTATTTGACGTCTCCATTATTAATTGAACAAACTGTAAAGGATTCAGCAACACAGATGTCCAGAATACTGTGTAATCATGCGATTAAAGCAGACGACTTACAGCTGGGATCGGGCTGGAAAAAAATATCCGCTACAACCCGAGACGTCATGCGTCATCATACTGACGTTTTCAACTGGATACTTCGCGCGAAATTTAAAATTGCAATTTAGTAAACTGAAAAGGCCGTATTGGCATGTGATGCAATGTTAATATTTCATCATTGATATATAAATAAATAAATAATAAATGGGTTGTACTTGTATAGCGCTTTTCTACCTTCAAGGTACTCAAAGCGCTTTGACACTACTTCCACATTCACCCATTCACACACACATTCACACACTGATGGAGGGAGCTGCCATGCAAGGCCCTAACCAGCACCCATCAGGAGCAAGGGTGAAGTGTCTTGCTCAGGACATAACGGACGTGACGAGGTTGGTACTAGGTGGGGATTGAACCAGGGACCCTGCACACGGCCACTGTGCCACTGCGCCACGCCGTCTATATAAACCATCAGACTGCATGGTCGGTAGTAGTGGGTTTCAGTAGGCCTTTAAATAACATTACTGTGATATATATCATTTTTACAGTCATAAAGTTACAGTACATTTTTGATTACTGTATTTTACTGTATGAAAAATGTTGTTAAATGCTGTCAAATCCTGGTAAAACATTTTTTTTTTTACAGTGTCGCCAAAGCATTTCGACCACAATCCATAGGGGGCGCCACTGATATCATTCATATTTGTGTTCATGTCAACTCTACAGGGGGCGTGGCTTAGTCGTCTAATCTCCACCCACTCAGATTGATTCATGACTGTGTTGATATTTCTGTTTTTGTGCTAAATATTTTTTACATTACTATTATACTTTTTTTTTTTAAATCCAAGGTCCCCATACTTAAATAAATAAATGTGATATTTTTTTCCCTTAATTAAATGCTCAAATCAATACAATGCAAAATTCGTTTAAAAGAAAAAAGACAGTCCTTTTAAATTATTTTTGTTTAGAATTATATTTATTGTTTTTTTTTAATACGACGTGGGCCTGTGGACAAAACATATTAAATTAACAGTGCATTTGTCTTATTGTAATTAAAAAAAATGACATCATTATTTCGAGAATTAACACATGTAGTAATAATAAAGGTGGTTTAAAAAGACTAAATGAGCCAAATTGGAATGAAGGAAGCTGGAACCACTCGCTGAGATGAGGAAGAGGAGGAGGAAGAGCAGAAGGAAGAGGAGGAGTCTCTTTATTTCCCCTTCTCTCTCTCTCTTTCTTTTCCCGCCATGCACAGAGCAGGTGGCGGCGGTGGCGGAGGCGCGCGCTCCTGGATGTACTCACCTACTCGCGTGTCTTTGCGTGGAATGCACGCGCGCCCCCTCTGCGGCTGCGGCTGCTGCTGCTCGACTGCTGCTGCGTGACTCCGCGAGGATGGGAGGAGGGAGCCTCGTCCTGGTGCTGGCGCTTCACTTCGGTGAGTGGAAAATGCACTTTGTTAATATTATTCATGTTATTCTATCATTGATTCCACTTTTTTAAATTATTATTTTTGTCACATTGGAGGCAAAAACATTTTTAACATTTTTATTTCGCTTCCTTTTCAATGCACATTAGCTTGCGTTCAAGTGCGTGTGCGTGTGTGTGCGCGTGCCAATAAGGGGGATCCCCCCACCATCTTCCTCCTTTCGTTTGTGCCAATTAAGTGACATTTTGCGTGTGCGCGCGCGCGTAACACCAAAGGCCGCATACTAATATCGCAAACAATAATTCACTTTTATTCTCAAGAAACACACGCATATATGAGTTAAAAAAAAAATGCATGTGAAAAAAAGATGATGTCATGTGCAGCCGTGCACGAGTTCTCCCCCTCTCTCTCACGCGCGGTACAAAAATAGATGCAAGTGTGAAAGCGTGCGCGCGCGTCTAATGGACGCGCAAAATAATCGTCTTTATCGTTATGATTATAAAGGTGCGCGTGCACGTGTATGAATAATACAATGTTTATTTTTTTATTTTTTCCCCTCGCAATGTCCTTTTTTTTGCGCGCGCGCGCGCTCTTTTCAATTTGTGGTCTTTTTTGGATAAATACGGCGCACTTTTTCACGTTAAGACGAATCCCAAAAAAATATGAAGATATTTATTGTGTTTCTGTTTCGTCGTTTCGTTTAAAACAAATGGAATATTTTTGTGTAATTATTGATCATTATGTTGACGTTTTTATTTGTCGTGTGCGTGCGTGCGTGTTTGTGGGTGTGTCGCACGCTCACACGCTGCTTCTGCACTGCAGGAAAAGCGTGCGTGTACATGTGCGTGCGTGCGTGCGGGAGGGACGTGTGAAAGACAAAACAAATCTATTTTTTTATATAAATAAACAACAGCAACGAAATGTGCATTAAATCGATGATAATTAAAATAATAATAATAATGATGATGATAACCACAGAACGGAATTAAAATCTTTAGCTTGATCGAAAACGAACGAAAGTGTTATGTTGAGTAAAAATATAAAACGTGACAAAAAATTACCATTGGTGTAAAATAAAACAAGACTATTTTTTTTTATTCATTCAAGGGGGAAAAAAATGGACAAAAATGTGCTGGATATTAAAAGTATAATTTATGTGTGATAAATTATGTATCAGGTGGTCAGTTAAAAAAAACGTGTGTGTGTAAGAGGGGCGTGCGTGTGTTTACGTGCGTGTGCGTGTTCACGTTCATACGCTGCACCTTGACTTGCGCATGACGTCATTCATTCATTTTTTTACATAACACCATTGAAGTCAAAAACGCTCGCAGCAAAAAAAAAAAAAAATGAAATTGTTCTTTGTTAAAGAAAAAGAAAAAGTGTGACATAAATGAATCAATCGTGAAATTTGTTTAATTGTGCACTCATTTTCACGTTGTAGAATAAATATTTTTTCCCGTGTTTTATAAAAAATACTTTACAACAAATAATGTTTAATTTGACTGAACATTCGATTCCCTGTTTTATTGTCACGAAAACACATGTTGCATTATTGTCTTTGGTCATGCAAAATTAAAAATGCCATCAGCCATCAACAAAAAAACTGTAGTGAGTCCACGCAGCAAGATGGCGATTGCTTCATGCCATGATAGTCATGTAATATTCATCATGATAACAGGATATTGGCGCATGTGCAAATGCATTAAATGTCTTTGATTCATTGGGGGTAAAAAAAATCAAAAAAGTCAACCTACAGCGCCCCTGCTGGGGGCAGTTATAGTGCACTTCATTTTGTCTAGTTAAAAACAATTATTATACCTTATTTAAATCTTCCACTTTTATTCCCCACCGTATCATAAAAATAGACATAAATCACACATTCATGTTTTTTTTTATTTTAAGGCCATCTGGTGAGAGTATGTGTCTATTAAACTCCACATCTTTAAGATATAAATTGTTTATAAATTAGTTTTACATTTAAAACGCCCTTAAACGTCCGCAAATGTGCTCCTTTTAGCGCATTAAAAATGGACAGGAGTGAGAGGCCCATCATAGATTGTACAAACTAGAGTGGGCGCCATCAAAGATTGTGCACACACGAAGAACGCTCACTCGGACATTTGTCTGGCTTTTATCTTTCATGTAAAGACGTTACGATAATCAAGGCTGTAGTAGCTGCTGCAAAAATGACGAGACGATCATTGGAAGCAGGACTAGGTGGATTTAATAATGATTTGGAGTGCATGAGGAAGTAGCTGTAAGGAGTCAAACATTTTACAGCGCATGCAGAGCTACACAAAGATACAACTTTTTTTTTTTTTGAACATGACGTTGCCTACGGCCACAGCTGTCAATGCCAGCGTACACGAGAGGGGTGTGAATCTTTTTGGCACCAAACGTTTCAATCATACTCCGATTTCTGGGGTTCCGAAAGAACCTTTAATTTGACACGATACTTGATTGGAAATGTATTATATCATTTAATAATTCATGAAATTTTTCATAACAGATTACAGGTTAGAAAATGTTTTTTTTTTGCTGCATGGAGATGGACTAAAACGTTTTAAAATTGATGGAAAAATAAATAAAAATAATAAGTGAAGTGAATTCTATTTATATAGTGCTTTTTCCTCAAGTGACTCAAAGCGCTTTACATAGTGAAACCCAATATCTAAATTACATTTAAACCAGTGTGGGTGGCACTGGGAGCAGGTGGGTAAAGTGTCTTGCCCAAGGACACAACGGCATTGACTAGGATGGCAGAAGCAGGGATCTAACCTGCAACCCTCAAGTTGCTGACACGGCCGCTCTACCAACCGAGTTATACCGTCCCGTAATAATTTATATCGATATTTGAAAATCATGAATTAACTTAGAATAGGGATAAATAAAATTGGGATTCGGATGTGAATCGATTTTTTTTGTGAACCCCTATTAAGGGTGTGAATCTTTGGGCACGTAATGATTCGATCTGATTCAAAATCCTGGATTCAGAATAGTTTTGATTCAGAATCGAGTCTCGATTCAAACCAAACCAATTCTCCCAATGTATTATTTGGTATAATGATTATAATGACACTATTTCATAACAGATTACATGTTAGAAAAGCTTCTTCTTGTTGCATGGAGATGGCCTGAAATATATATGTATTTTTTAAATATACATTGAGTGTGTGTGTGTGTGTGTGTGTGTGTGTGTGTGTGTGTATATATATATGTATATATATATATATATATATATATATATAAAATAGATAGGATCAGGATAAATGGAATCACGATTTGGATGTGAATCCATTTTTTGTGCACCCCTATTAGGTGTGTAAATCTGAGGACACGTAACATAGCGGCATAGCTCGGTTGGTAGATTGGCCGTGCCAGCAACTCGAGGGTTGTAGGTTCAATTCCCGCTTCCGTCATCCTAGTCACTGCCGTTGTGTCCTTGGGCAAGACACTTTACCCACCTGCTCCCAGTGCCACCCACACTGCTTTAAATGTAATTTAGATATTGGGTTTCACTATGTAAAGCGCTTTGAGTCACTCGAGAAAGGCGCTTTATCAATGTAATTCACTAATTCACATCTGATTCCGATTTCTGGGCTGATGATTCAAATCAGAATTGACTCTTTAAAAATTGATTTTGATGAAAAAATAAATAATGTGTCTATATATATATATATATATATATATATGTATATATATATATATATATATATACTATATATATATATATATATATATATATATATAGTACAAACTGAAAGTTTGGTCACACCTTCTCATTCAACGTGTTTTCTTTATTTTCATGACTATTTAAATAGTAGATTGTCACTGAAGGCATCAAAACCGTGAACGAACACATGTGAAAATAGGCGAAATAACTGAAAACAAGTTTTATATTTTAGTTTCTTCAAAATAGCCACCCTTTGCTCTGATTACTTTTTCGCACACTCTTGGCATTCTCTCGATGAGCTTCAAGGGGTAGTCGCCTGAAATGGTTTTCACTTCCCAGGTGTGCTTGAAGCTCATGGAGAGAATGCCAAGAGTGTGCTAAGCAGTAATCAGAGCAAAGGGTGGCTATTTGGAATAAATTACAATATAAAACATGTTTTCAGTTATTTCCCCTTTTTTGTTCAGTACATAACTCCACATGTGTTCATTCATAGTTTTGATGCCTTCATTGCAATCTACAATGTGTGGTATAGTCATAAAAATAAAGAAAATCCATTGAATAAGAAGGTGTGTCCAAACTTAAATGTGTTTTTATTTATTCTTATTTTTATTTTTAAATGAATGTGACTCCAAAAAGCCCTGCAATGAGGTGGCGACTTGTCCAGGGTGTACCCCGCCTTCCGCCCGATTGTAGCTGAGATAGGCGGCAGCGCCCCCCGTCACCCCAAAAGGGAATAAGCGGTAGAAAATGGATGGGATGGATGGGTGACTCCGAAATGGGACAAGCGGTAGGAAATGGATGGATGGATGGAGGGATTTTTGAACATTGTGAATTGATTTAGAATCGGGATGAATAAGAATCACGATTTGGATGTGAATCACATTTTTTGTGCACCCTTAATACACATGATTTTAACGGTTTTTAAATTTTCCCCGCCCTCCATCGCCAGTGTGGCTGCTGCACTCGGTGCTGGTCAGCTCCGCCCACTGCGACGCCGTCTTCAAAGGCTTATCGGACTGTGTGCTGCAGCTAGGAGACAACATGGCCAACTACCCCCAAGACCTGGACGAACAGCAGAAACTGCACAAGATCTGCAAGTACGATGCGCACACACACACGCACACACACACACACACACACAAGCCACGCCCCTTCACTGGAACCATGTCCTGGCCTTTAACAAAAAGGCTATCTCCACAGCTACTCACTGCCGCCTCCAGTGGGAGAAATTTGATACTGCGACATCACTCCAATTAAAAGGACAAAATTACTTATTTTTATGCATTTTTACGTCACATTACTTTGCATAATTTATGTATGACACAAGTTTGTAACGTGCATCTTATTGGGGACACCATTAGACCACCTCCATGTTCTCTTCGCTGCAGCAGATGGCACACACACACACACACACACACGATTGTTTAATTCAGTGACAGCTTCATCACAGCAGTGAGGGGGAGTGGCAGGTGGGCCTACTTAATACGCCTCCACACACACACACACACACACACACATATACACACACACTCGCACACACGCGTGTACATTGTGTGTTAATTGGTAGGAGATGTAGTGCAGACACGGCGGGGTTCGGCAGGTCAACATCAATAAAAGAGCAGATTGGAAGATTGGATTAGATCCCACGTGCACGCCTCGCTGAGCTGACGGACGGGTGGCGTGCGGTGGGCGGAGCCTAAACCCGAGATTAACGAAGTGCAAGAGCGAGAAAAAAGGAGGCGGCAAGCGTCTGCATGCACGGTGAATAAAACTTGAAGAATGGTATCGTTACAAGCACTATAAGTGCAGTCATGCTAATTAGCTAACAAGACAGATGCCAACTAGCTTCACTTGGTAATTGGATCTTTAAAAGACGTGATAAGTTAGTAAGTAGGGATGGGCGCCAAATCCGATACTTTTTTCGGCACTGACCGAATCACCTAAAATCCAAGTCAAGCCCATCTGCATGTCATGATCTGTGGTCTGGATTATGTTTTTGTTATTTTTTGTTACTTTTTGGACTCTTTTAGTTCCGGTTTGCGCTCCCTTGTTTTGTTTGGTTAGCATGCCGACCTATGATTTTCACCACGCACCTGTTTCTGACCAAGACCCTTATTTAAGCCTGTCTTTGCCAGTCAGTCGGCCTGGCGTCATTGCTCGTTGTCATGCGATACCACAGTTCACGTTGCTCGTTCCATGTCCTATTCCAAGTTTTGCTAGTTATTTGTTTCACACCACGGTAAGTTTTTTTTTGTTCTATGCCATAGTTTGGTTAGTTGTTTTCATGTCCGTAGTTTCATGTTCTAAGCCTTGGGGTTGTTTTCGGATTTTTGTACTTTGTTGAGTGTTAGTGAATAATTAAATATGTTCCTACCTGCTATCCTTGTCCGTATTAGTCCGTTTGCATCCCGGAAGAACAAACCTCGCAGTAAGTTGCGAAAAACCCCTCTTCATAACACTGCAGACTTAGCTGTAACTAGCGATGTGGCGATAAATGGTAATAGTAACCGCAGTAAAACTACCGACAATTAAAATGATGGGAAAAACCGTGATTAATAACTGCACTTTTATAAACTCACGGACTTTACCGTGAATTGATTAATGTGGACCCCGACTTAAACAAGTTGAAAAACTTACTCGGGTGTTACCATTTAGTGGTCAATTGTACGGAATATGTACTGTACTGTGCAATCTACTAATAAAAGTCTCAATCAATCAATCAATCAAAGACCGGCTCCCGCTCGCGAGCTTAAATTTATTTTAGCCTCTATTTAACCAGGTAAAATCCCTTTGAGATCAAAGATCTATTTTCCAAGGTAGACCTGGCCAAGAGGGCAGCAGCAAGGTTACATTAAAAACAGTAAACAACACATAAAAGATCAAATTCACAACATTAAAACTTGCTCACATAACACATGTGCATACAGACAAGGTCGACAGCAATCCTTTCACAGAAGCTTTAAACTCATTTAATGTAAGAAGGGTTTGAAGCTGAAGATTCGATTGTAGTTTATTCCAAGCCTTCGGTGCTGAAAACCTAAAGGCTTTCTTGCCCAGTTCAGTTCTTACTCTGGGGACGACAAATTGCAGAACATTTATTGAACAATTCATTTTACCATGAATTGATTAACGTGGACCCCGACTTAAACAAGTTGAAAAACTTATTCAGGTGTTACCATTTAGTGGTCAATTGTACGGAATATGTACTGTACTGTGCAATCTACTAATAAAAGTTTCAATCAATCAATCAAAAACATTGAGCCTTCCCGGTAAGGTCTATTCAGGTGTACTGGAGAGGAGGCTGTGCGGGATAGTCGAACCTCGGATTCAGGAGGAACAGTGTGGTTTTCGTCCTGGTCGTGGAACTGTGGACCAGCTCTATACTCTCGGCAGGGTTCTTGAGGGTGCATGGGAGTTTGCCCAACCAGTCTACATGTGCTTTGTGGACTTGGAGAAGGCATTCGACCGAAGTCCTGTGGGGAGTGCTCAGAGAGTATGGGGTAACGGACTGTGTGATTGTGGCGGTTCAGCTCCCTGCATGATCAGTGCCAGAGCTTGGTCCGCATTGCCGGCAGTAAGTCAGACCAATTTCTAGTGAGGGTTGGACTCCGCCAAGGCTGCCCTTTGTCACAGATTCTGTTCATAACTTTTATGGACAGAATTTCTAGGCGCAGTCAAGGCGTTGAGGGGATCCGGTTTGGTGGCTACCGGATTAAGTCTGCTTTTTGCAGATGATGTGGTCCTGATGGCTTCATCTGGCCAGGATCTTCAGCTCTCTCTAGATCGGTTCGCAGATGAGTGTAAAGCGACTGGGATGAGAAACAGCTCCTCCAAGTCCGAGTCCATGGTTCTTGGGTGGAGTGCCATCTCCGGGTTGGGAAGGAGTTCTTGCCCCAAGTGGAGGAGTTCAAGTACCTCGGAGTCTTGTTCACGAGTGAGGGAAGAGTGAATCGTGAGATCGACAGGCGGATCGGTGCGGCGTCTTCAGTAATGCGGACGCTGTATCGATCCGTTGTGGTGAAGAAGGAGCTGAGCCGGAAGGCAAAGCTCTCAATTTACCGGTTGATCTACGTTCCCATCCTCACCTATGGTCATGAGCTTTGGGTTATGACCGAAAAGACAAGATCACGGGTACAAGCGGCCGAAATGAGTTTCCTCCGCCGTGTGGCGGGTCTCTCCCTTAGAGATAGGGTGAGAAGCTCTGCCATCCGGGAGGAACTCAAAGTAAAGCTGCTGCTCCTCCACATGAAGAGGAGCCAGATGAGGTGGTTCGGGCATCTGGTCAGGATGCCACCCGAACGCCTCCCTAGGGAGGTGTTTAGGGCACGTCCGACCGGTAGGAGGCCATGGGGAAGACCCAGGACACGTTGGGAAGACTATGTCTCCCGGCTGGCCTGGGAATGCCTCGGGATGCCCTGGGAGGAGTTGGACGAAGTGGCTGGGGAGAGGGAAGTCTAGGCTTCCCTGCTTAGGCTGCTTCCCCCGTGATCTGACCTCGGATAAGCGGAAGAAGATGGATGGATGGATTCATTGAACGTAGATTGTGACTTCCTTATTTCTTTGTTAAAAGACAAGATAGATAAGAGGGAGTGATACCCAGAATGGTTTTGTAGATGAACACATACCAATGTTTGAGGCGTCGAGCACATAAAGACGTCCAGTTCAATATTGAGTATAACACACAATGGTGAGTGAGGGGAGCGCAGTTGGTGATGACTCTCAGTGCCCCGTGGTACACACTATCTAGCTTGTAGCATTCATGTATAACACATCTCCATAGTCAATAACAGGTAAAAAGCTTGTTTCCACCATTTTCTGTTTCACAGTAAAATAAAAAAAGGCAAGACTTGTTTCTATAATAAAATCCCAGTAAAAGTTTCAGTTTTTTTTTTACAACATACTGAATGTGCTCCTTAAATGCTAACATGAAAACAAGAGTTATTAACGTTTTACCCCCAATCTAAACGTAAAGAAACACATCACTGTCTTCAATTGTGAACTTTGGACCTACAAGCTGCGTTCTCTTGGCACAGAATGACCAATCTGAGAAACGCAGGTGGTTTTACGGTGTGGTGCGTTCGAGGACCCCTGAAAAGAGTAGGACCACCAAATAGTGGAACGCCGATATAAGCACTTTTTATTTAAATACATCAGAATATCTCCCAATATTTGAAACCATAAAAGCTTAGCCATTAAAAATGTTGGTCAGGACAACAGTAATGTAACATTTTTATATCGTTACACCCCCAAGGACTCTTGAAAAGAGTATGACCACCAAATAGTGGAACGCCGATTTAAGCACTTTTCATTTAAATACGTCTGAATATATACCAATATTTGAAACAATAAAGTCTTACCTATTAAAAATGTTGGTTAGAAAAACAGTAATGTAAAATTTTTATATCGTTACACCCCCAAGGACCCTTGAAAACAGTAGGAGCACCAAATAGTGGAACGCCGATTTAAGCACTTTTAATTTAAATACATCCGAATATTTACCAATATTTGAAACCATAAAACTTAGCCATTAAAAATGTTGGTCAGGACATCAGTGATGTAACATTTTCATATCGTTATACCCCCAAGGACCCTTGAAAAGAGTAGGAGCACCAAATAGGGGAACGCCGATTTAAGCACTTTTCATTTAAATACATCCAAATATTTACCATTATTTGAAACAATAAAGGCTTAGCCATTAAAAATGTTGGTTAGGACAACAGTAATGTAACATTTTTATATCGTTACACCCCCAAGGACTCCTGAAAAGAGTAGGAGCACAAAATAGTGGAACACCGATTTAAGCACTTTTCATTTAAATACATCCGAATAATTACCAATATTTGAAACCATAAAAGCTTAGCCATTAAAAATGTTGGTTAGGACAACAGTAATGTAACATTTTTATATCGATATACCCCCAAGGACCCTTGAAAAGAGTAGGAGCACCAAATAGGGGAACGCCGATTTAAGCACTTTTCATTTAAATACATCCGAATATTTACCAATATTTGAAACCCTAAAAGCTTAGCCATTAAAAATGTTGGTCAGGAAAACAATGATGTAACATTTTCATATCGTTATAACCCCAAGGACCCCTGAAAAGAGTATGACCACCAAATAGTGGAACGCCGATTTAAGCACTTTTCATTTAAATACATCTGAATATTTACCAATATTTGAAAAAATAAAGGCTTAGCCATTAAAAATGTTGGTAAGGACAACAGTAATGTAACATTTTTATATCTTTATACCCCCAAGGACCCTTAAAAAGAGTAGGACCACCAAATAGTGGAACGCCGATTTCAGCACTTTTCATTTAAATACGTCCGAATATTTACCAATATTTGAAACCATAAAAGCTTAGCCATTAAAAATGTCGGTCAGGACACCAGTGATGTAACATTTTCATATCGTTACACCCCCGACAATAAAAGCAGGCTCAGGCCAACTGCCTTGAAGTGACAGGGGCCAAACTCAAGGACCGGGGGCCCGATCTGACCCGCCACTTCATCTTATCTGGCCCTCGAAGCCTGGAATGAATAAATTATTTGATCTTTTCTTACTACATGTAATCGTTTTTTTTCCATTTTGACAAATCACGCATGTTTTTTAAGCTGAAATATGATGTATTAATTGGCCCTGCGATGAGGTGGCGACTTGTCCAGGGTGTACACCGCCTTCCGCCCGATTGTAGCTGAGATAGGCACCAGCGACCCCAAGGGGAATAAGCAGTAGAAAATGGATGGATGGATATATGATCTATTAATACAACATATATTTGATCAAGGGCAGCACGGTGGAAGAAGGGTTAGTGCGTCTGCCTCACAATACGTAGGTCCTGAGTAGTCCTGGGTTCAATCCCGGGCTCGGGATCTTTCTGTGTGGAGTTTGCATGTTCTCCCTGTGACTGCGTGGGTTCCCTCCGGCTACTCCGGTTTCCTCCCAGTTCCAAAGACACGCACCTGGGGCGGTATAGCTCGGTTGGTAGAGTGGCCGTGTCAGCAACTTGAGGGTTGCAGGTTCGATTCCCGCTTCTGCCATCCTCGTCTCTGCCGTTGTGTCCTTGGGCAAGACACTTTACCCACCTGCTCCCAGTGCCACCCACACTGGTTTAAATGTAACATAGATATTGGGTTTCACTATGTAAGGCGCTTTGAGTCACTAGAGAAAAGCGCTATATAAATATAATTCACTTCACTTCCAAAGACACGCACCTGGAGATAGACCCCTCCCACCTCCAAAGACATGCACCTGGGGATAGGCCCCTCCCACTTCCAAAGACATGCACCTGGGGATAGGCCCCTCCCACCTCCAAAGACATGCACCTGGGGATAGGCCCCTCCCACTTCCAAAGACATGCACCTGGGGATAGGCCCCTCCCACCTCCAAAGACATGCACCTGGAGATAGGCCCCTCCCACTTCCAAAGACATGCACCTGGGTATAGGCCCCTCCCACTTCCAAAGACACGCACCTGGGGATAGACCCCTCCCACCTCCAAAGACATGCACCTGGGGATAGGCCCCTCCCACTTCCAAAGACATGCACCTGGGGATAGGCCCCTCCCACCTCCAAAGACATGCACCTGGGGATAGGCCCCTCCCACTTCCAAAGACATGCACCTGGGGATAGGCCCCTCCCACCTCCAAAGACATGCACCTGGAGATAGACCCCTCCCACCTCCAAAGACATGCACCTGGGGATAGGCCCCTCCCACCTCCAAAGACATGCACCTGGGGATAGGCCCCTCCCACTTCCAAAGACATGCACCTGGGGATAGGCCCCTCCCACCTCCAAAGACATGCACCTGGAGATAGGCCCCTCCCACTTCCAAAGACATGCACCTGGGGATAGGTTGATTGGCAACACTAAATCGGCCCTAGTGTGTGAATGTGAGTGTGAATGTTGTCCATCTATCTGTGTTGGCGCTGTGATGAGGCGGCGACTTGTCCAGGGTGTACTCCGCCCTCTGCCCGATTGTAGCTGAGATAGGCGCCACCGGCCCCAAAGGGAATAAGCAGTAGAAAATGGATGGATGGATGGATATTTGATCAAACATTCAAACCATTTTTTTTTTTGTCAAAAGAGAAATAAATAATTATCTGCTTGATTTCAAATCAAGTTATCTATCAAATCGTATGCTGTAAAAATGACTAAATTGTCAAATTGACTGTGGTTTCTAAAGTATTTTACCGCAAATACAATATTTTTTGACGATAAAAATCTGGCAAAAAAAACTTTTTTTTTTACCCTAAAAATTGTGTTTATAGTAATAGTAAAAAACTGGCAGCTCAGGTATATTTTTCTAATAAATGTCTATCCATCCATCCATTTTCTACCCGCTAGTCCCCTTCGGGGTCGCGGGGGGTGCTGGAGCCTATCTCAGCTGCACTCAGGCGGAAGGCGAGGCACACCCTGGACAAGTTGCCCCCTCATTGCAGGGTGGGCGACATTCCATCAGCAGAAATAGTATGTAGATTGTAATCAACATGTTGCTTAACATAATCAATTTTGCCCCGTTAATTAAAAAAACATGTCCGTCCGTTTGCGAGTCTACAGTATTTCCTGGTTGATGGAGAATGATGGAACAAAATGTAAAAGGGGAACCACAACAATTTTAATTATGTTATTCCTTGGTGCAGGAGAAAAACTAATAAAAATCAGCTTCTTGCTGTCCTCATAAAAGTTGTCAAGGTAAGGTACACTTGCATCACTTTGAGCTTTTCAATTATGATGTGCTGTCATGTTTTCTACTTTACAAAGTATTTCAATGGTGGAAATCTGTGTTTATGGATGATATACTAGTTACTATGGTAATCTATTTAGTTACTATGGTCATCTAATTAGTTGCTATGGTAATCCAATTAGTTACTATGGTCATCTAATTGGTTACTATGGTCATCTAATTTGTTACTATGGTCATCTAATTGGTTACTATGGTCATCTAATTAGTTGCTATGGTAATCCAATTAGTTACTATGGTAATCCAATTAGTTACTATGGTCATCTAATTGGTTACTATGGTCATCTAATTAGTTACTATGGTAATCTATTTAGTTACTATGGTCATCTAATTAGTTGCTATGGTAATCCAATTAGTTACTATGGTCATCTAATTGGTTACTATGTTCATCTAATTAGTTACTATGGTCATCTAATTGGTTACTATGGTCATCTAATTAGTTGCTATGGTAATCCAATTAGTTACTATGGTAATCTAATTGGTTACTATGTTCATCTAATTAGTTACTATGGTCATCTAATTGGTTACTATGGTCATCTAATTAGTTACTATGGTCATCTAATTGGTTACTATGGTCATCTAATTAGTTGCTATGGTAATCCAATTAGTTACTATGGTCATCTAATTGGTTACTATGTTCATCTAATTAGTTACTATGGTCATCTAATTGGTTACTATGGTCATCTAATTAGTTGCTATGGTAATCCAATTAGTTACTATGGTCATCTAATTGGTTACTATGTTCATCTAATTAGTTACTATGGTCATCTAATTGGTTACTATGGTCATCTAATTAGTTACTATGGTAATCTACGTGACAGCAGCTCAGACGAGGCACCAAGTAGTGTGGGTGGGGAGCGTTTCCACAGACGCGGAAGGAGATTTTCACAACAAAGTTCTAAAGCTTAGTGATATATAGAATAGAATAGAAAGTACTTTCTTGATCCCTGGGGGAAAATTCAGCAAATATCAGATATATCAGATTGTAGGTGGGTTTATTTTGTACCCTTCGCGTTCATATTTCTCTGTGTGTTGCATTGCTGTTGCGTTTTACTTGATTGTAAAATATGTCTGTGACAGACTTCTCAAGCCGTCGTGCGGGTCCAAGGACCGCCAAGGAAGGACATAGCGGCGGCACGTTTAGACTTCTTTATTTTTCAATAAAGACTGCTTTTCAGCTGCTCCGTCGCTTGCCTTTCTGCTTCGGGCGTCGTCGCCTCTCTCGCGCTCCCAGTCTCTCTCTCTCGGCGTCAGCTTCCCACTGTCTCCTTCTCGTCTCTCCGCCTCCTTCTCTGACGTTCACGGCTGTCGCCCTTTTATACAGTGTGAGAGGATTACTCAATTGTGCCCAGGTGCGCGATCCACGCACCTGATCTTGATTGCGGCGTCGCTACCGGTGCGCCCCGCTCGCTTGCCGCCATCTTGGGCCGGGCTCCGGCGTGCCCTGCCTCGCTGTCGGACTGCCCGCTCCGCCTTTTCACAATGTCGATCGAAAGGGGGTGTGACATTCATATTTTGTCAATATTCAATGTTTTATTTTTCATACAACAATTTAAAATTCCATTAAGTTTTTTAACGCGGTCTGTCATCACGGTTTTAGCATTCAAACAGTCTTTCTTGTAAGGTTTTGTATTAGTGTTCCTAAAAATAGATATACCGGCCCCCAAACACATTTTTCTCTCTAAATGTGGCCCCTGAGTCAAAATAATGTCTGTCAATATCCGCGAAGAGGACTGAACCTATGCTTTCATCATTTGGAAGTTCTTGGAAAAATTCTATAAAATATATTTTTAAAAGCCTGCAATGAGGTGGCGACTTGTCCAGGGTGTACGCCGCCTTCCGCCCGATTGTAGCTGAGATAGGCACCAGCACCCAGGAACCTTTTTAAAGGTTTCACTTAAATGCACAACATTAAAACTTGGCAACCGTTTTATCTAAAGTTCCTTCATGCTGCACACCTGTTGAGTCCCCTCACTCATTTTGTACGTAAGTAAAAGAGCTCGTCCAGTTTTGTTTACATTCATCACATGAGTTAACTCGTTCATTCTGACAGCCCTACTAAAAAAAAATAATATATAAAAATATTACTTTTTCTTACCAGGTACATTTATCATTGCCAATCTTAAACGTGTAGTTTGGGATCCAATGGTAATATTTCCGTAAGAACGTTTTGTTGGCTTCATTATCTTTGCTCGCTTTCAGGTTCAAACACTGATGAAATCTACTAAACAGACAAAAAGCAAGGAATTAAACAGAGACAGAATGAAATTTGGCTCCATTGAGGAGAGACGTCTGGGCTGTACTCTTCTGCAGTCTCCCAACACGCTCTGGGGAAAGATTTTACGCCTTTTATTTGGACTTTCCGCTGTTTCTAAGGGACGCGGGGTCATAAACAGCCATCGCCTTCCGCCATCCTAGTCACTGCCGTTGTGTCCTTGGGCAAGGCACTTTACCCACCTGCTCCCAGTGCCACCCACACTGGTTTAAATGTAACTTAGATATTGGGTTTCACTATGTAAAGCGCTGGAGAAAAAGCGCTATATAAATATAATTCACTTCACTTCAACGCCCGCGGCCCCAAAGGGAATAAGTGGTAGAAAATGGATGGGATGGATTTTTATAAGCTGGATAGGAAACATTTCAGAGTGTACAAAACTAAAATAAACTATGCTTATGAAAGTTTGCGGTTGCTAACAGCGCTTGTGTTGTTGTTGTCTGTGTAGCTACTGGGACGATTTCCACTCCTGCGCCAGCACGGCGTTGGCCGACTGTCAGGAGGGCGCCACCGAACTTTGGGAGAAGCTCAAGAAGGAATCTCGTAATCTGGATTTTCGCGGGAATTTGTATCAACTGTGCGGCGGGAACAACGGCGCCCCCAGGCGGGGGGCGTCCGGCGGCCTGGGGGCGCTACTGGCGGCGCTGCCCAGCGTGCTGACGTGGCTGGCCCTTTAAGACTCGCAAAAACAAAAAAAACACTCCGGAAAAGAAGGACACAAATAAAGAAACCGAATCAAGACCAAGCGCAAACTAGAAAAAGATGGATTCTCTTTGCCCTGGAGTTTGCCTTCCAGGCACAACGGCCCATCGCCACATCAGAATGATCGACCGCAACACTTGGAGGAATTCCAAAAGTATTCCAGTCAAACGGGAACGTTTGCTCACCAAGGTCTCCATGACGACGCCTGGCAACCGCCGGCGCCAGGCAGATCAGACGGAATATTGGGGTCTATTCAAGGATGCCGCGGTGAACGCCATCATCCGAACGGCGCCCAAAAAAAAAAAAGAAAGCCCGCCATCACACCAATTTTTTGCTTTTTGCACCAAAATGTTGAGCCCCGCAACTTGACTTGCAAGGCTAACACGTGACAGACAGTATTTGACTTTTAGCAGCTAACTTGCTAACCCGCGAGCTGATTTTTTTTTTTTTTCTTTTGTTGTCGTTTGTTTGTGGTGGCAGACAGGAAGTGGGCGTTCAGCTTGTGGATGGATGTCGACCTGCATGATGTCGCTTGTCAACGCCTTTTAGGAAATGAGCACAAACGGCGTGGTGTTAGCTTAGCGTGCTAGCAAAGCAACACTAATCAACCAGGTGAAGCAAAGCAATCAACGCCAGCTGCGCAAATTATCCAGTTTATGAATAAAACATGTTTTAGTTTAGTCAGCTAACACTTTGATTAGCATTCAGGCAGCTAACAGTGATTAGCTGTTGATATTAGCGCATTTTTGTTGTTGGTTTTTTTTAGAGTTTTGTTCACGAGCAAACACTTTAGCCACAAAAAGACGTTCTAGCGCCAGCGTAGCTGAGTTATTTATTTATTATTATTTTTTTTTTTATACGTTTGTGCTCCTTTCCTGAAACCTTTGAGAAGTTTTCTTTGGATGTACGTAGTAACGTTAGCGTTAGCCTTGTGTTGTAAACGCAGCAAAAAAAAAAAAAAAAACACACAAAGAGCAATACGGCGACGTCACGGCCAGTGAAGTAGCTCCAAAAAAAAAACACCAATAAGATTCCATCAATCAATCAATAATAAATAGTGACCAGACTGTTGTGTTGAACTAAAAGACGTCATTGATTAATAATAACGCTAATAATAATAATAATAACTTCTATGTCTTTGTTTGTTTGTTTGCTCGCAACTTTACCAATCATTCCAAAAAAAATTATGAAGAATTTATTATGTACATTTAGAGAATTTTGAAAAAATATTCATATTGAGAGGAAAAAAAAGATTATTATTATAGAAAGTTTTAACACTCCATCGATACAGATGATAGGAATATATACATAAAAGATTGACATGATTTAGTGCTAAATAAAAGAATGTCATGTTTGAAAGGAAGTGTGTGACGTCACTGTGGGTTTTCATGTGTTACACACACACACACACACACACACACACACACACACACACACACACACACACACACACACACACACACACACACACACACACACACACACACACACAAGTTCTTGTACTTGTGAGACCTCCAAATAATAAATAATGCCTACCTCTTTAGGACCACCCTTTCTAGATATATAAAGATTTGTATTTACAACATTAATATTATATACATACAATGCAAATATGGGGAAAGTGAAGTCTGGGCTTCCTTGCTTAGGCTGCTGCCCCCGCGACCCGACCTCGAATAAGCGGAAGAAGATGGATGGATGGACGATGCAAATTTATGAAAGCTTGTTGTGAAAAATGAGTTGGAATTTCACAAGAAAAAGGTCACAATTTCACAAGAAAAACATAGAATTTGTGCAGCGTTATAGAATAGAATAGAATAGAAAGTAATTTATTGATCCCTGGGGGAAATTCAGCACCACAGTTTGCTCACAATATACAATAATATTAATAAATAATATATGACATATATTATATATATAATATATGAATAGTATAAATATATTCTACATTTAAGTACAGTCAAGGAATATATGCATTATAATAATAATAATAAATTATATAATAATAATAATAGAAGTCGTCATTTTACTCAACGCAAGTTACATTTTTACAAGAAAAACTGAACATGTGTGCAATATTTTGATAAAAGTTGGAATTTTTATTCAGTAACAGTCGCAATTTTGCAAGGAAACAAATTGAAAATGTTGGCAATTTTATGAAAAGAGTCGTGATTTTACTCAACAAAAGTCTCCATTTTATAAGAAAACTTAAAAATGTTGGCGATGTTATGAAAAAGTTATGACAAAATTTATCATTTTACTCATTTTACAAGAACAACCCAAAAAAATTGGCAATATTGTGCTAAAAGTCAGAATTTTATATGACGAATATCGCCATTTTGCCTTAAAAAGTAATAATTTTACATAAAAAAGTACTTATTTTACGAGAACACATTGCAATATTTCAGAAACCGAAAGAATATGAAAAAATTGTTCCCAATTTTATGAGAAAAAAGTCAACACATTGTGAGAAAAAAAGGACTGCTCTTAGTAAAAGAATTTTGTCGTTGAAATTTTTGCTCGTAATTGTTTTTTAATCTTCATTATTTACGTCACGTTATTCCAGTATGTCTCTATATACATATTTATTTGATTTTTTTTTTATAAATTTTTTTAAAACTAATTTTGGCCAAAGGGGGCGCATTTCAATTTCTTACACACACTTGTTATTTCATATGTTGACCAGCCGGGGAGCACTTTTAAAGTTACATGCAGTCATTTTGAAAAATCCCTCCTTTTTGGGACCCCCCTCATTTTGATAGATTTCACCACCAGGGGGTGCAAATGAGACTCTATTAGATGCAATGTTTTTTCCATGTTGGGACCATGATTTATGTCCTAACTTGTTCACACCTCCTCATATGGAAGCTACTTTTCATTGTTGTTGTCTCAAGGAGGGTAGACATACAAGAACACACACACACACACACACACACACACACACACACACACACACACACACACACACACACACACACACACACACACACACACACACACACACACTTTTATTATTAATGAGAGAGAGTCCCTGAGCTGCTGCTGCAGACTCTTTGTATTGATGGAAAAATGAAGGAATCAGCTGCCCCAAAGTCAAACAGAAATTACTTTTTTTACAGTTTAAAAAAACATTTATTTTTTCACATTATAATTGTAATATTTCCATTTTGCATAAAATACATCAACAGGAACAAATTAAAGTAAAAAGAGGATAATGTATTATTTTTAATTGAATTATTCTTTTAATACACATTAAATTACTGTGTATAATCTGAGAGAGAATAGATATAAAATTGTTTAATTTGTGTCATTTTGCTAATAATTAATGCAGTGAGTAAAAAAAATAAATAAAAGTAATCATGTGTAGGCAAAAAGAAAAAAGAAAAATTTAATGGGATAGTCCAGGGGTCACCAACCTTTTTGAAAGCAAGAGCTACTTCTTGGGTACTGATTAATGCGAAGGGCTACCAGTTTGATACACACTTAAAGAAATAGCCAGAAATAGCCAATTTGCTAATTTTACCTTTAATAAATAAATCTATATGTATATATATATATATATATATATATATATATATATATGTATATATATATATATATATATATATGTATATATATACATATATATATATATGTATATATATATATATATATATATATATATATATATATATATATATATATATAAAAATGGGTATTTTTGTTTGTCATTCCGTTGTACATTTTTTTTTCTTTTACGGAAGGTTTTTTGTAGAGAAAAAATTATAAAAAAAAACACTTAATTGAGGGGTTTAAAAGAGGAGAAAACAGGAAAGAAATGAAAATTTAATTTTGAAACATAACTTAGCTTCAATTTTGACTCTTTAAAATTCAAAATTCAACCAAAAAAAAGAAGAGAAAAACTAGCTAATTTGAAACTTTTTGAAAAAAATCAAAAAATAATTTATGGAACATCATTAGTCATTTTTCCTGATTAAGATTAATTTTAGAATTTTGATGACATGTTTTAAATAGGTTAAAATCCAATCTGCATTTTGTTAGAATATATAACAAATTGGACCAAGCAATATTTCTAACAAAGACAAATCGTTATTTCTTCTAGATTTCCCAGAACAAAAATTTTAAAAGAAATTCTAAAGAATTAGAAATAAGATTTAAATTTGATTCTAAGGATTTTCTAGATTTGCCTTTTTTTTTATTTTAATCATAATAAATGTGAAGAAATATTTCACAGATATTCTTCATTGAAAAAGCAGAAGCTAAAATGAAGAATTAAATTAAAATGTATTTATTATTCTTTACAATAAAAAATAAATGTACTTGAACATTGATTTAAATTGTCAGGAAAGAAGAGGAAGGAATTTAAAAGGTAAAAAGGTATATGTGTTTAAAAATCCTAAAATAATTTTTAAGGTTGTATTTTTTCTCTAAAATTGTCCTTCTGAAAGTTATAAGAAGCAAAGAAAAAAAAAAATAAATGAATTTATTTAAACAAGTGAAGACCAAGTCTTTAAAATATTTTCTTGGATTTTAGAATTCTATTTGAGTTTTATCTCTCTTAGAATTAAAAATGTCGAGCAAAGCGAGACCAGCTTGCTAGTAAATAAATACAATTTAAAAAATAGAGGCAGCTCACTGGTAAGTGCTGCTATTTCAGCTATTTTTAGAACAGGCCAGCGGGCGACTTTTTTTTGGTCCTTACGGGCACCACGTTGGTGACCCCTGCTCTAGTGTTAATACATCTACAACGTGGCGTGATTAATGACAACGTTGTCATGGCAACATTCATTTAACGCAACTTATTTATTATTTACCAAGGAGAAAATGTGATTACATTTCCACACAGAGACGGGAACATTATTAATATGCGCTCCCACGGTTTTGCGTGTTTATAGTCTGCTTCATAAGGATGTTTTCCGGGCGCAGACTAATTCCTGGAAAAGATGGCGAAGGAAGGAATGAATAATTGAAGAAGCAATTAAAGGCCTGCAGGAGAAGAAAAGACCGCCTCATTAAAAATTCATGCGGCAAATCCCGCGAGACTTGGCGAGGCACTCGATCGCGGCCACGCCCACGCCGCCGGTGCACGTGAACAGCAAAAAAAAAAAAAAAAAAAAAAAACATCTCAAGATGGCGCGCGAGTTCGTATATTTTAAACCCTTTCAACTCTTTTTTGGACGGCTTCCCGGCGTCAAATGGGCCAAGTGTGAGACCCCCAAGGACGACGAGCGGTCCAAAAGTGAAAATTGAGGTCGAAGTGGAGGAGAGAAGCAGGTCAGGTCAGTTTTGGATTGAGTTCAGACGTTGTTGCGTATTCTGGTCACATGACAACAAAATGGCGTCCGCAGCAAAACACAACTTTTTATTTTATTTTTATTCAACAACAAACATATATTTTTAATTCACTCAACAATAGGAAAGAAAACAAAAGCAACTACAGATAATGTATTAAATATTAATAAATAATGATAATAAATGTATATATATGTATATATAAATAAAGACGAAAATGGCTACCTAAAAAGCTTCAAATGTTTTTATCAAAGATATCAATTTAAAGGCCTACTGAAATGAGATTTTCATATTTAAACGGGGATAGAATGTCCATTCTATGTGTCATACTTGATCATTTCGCGATATTGCCATATTTTTGCTGAAAGGATTTAGTAGAGAACATCGACGATAAAGTTCGCAACTTTCGGTCGCTAATAAAAAAGCCTTGCCTGTACCGGAAGTAGCAGACGATGTGCGCGTGACGTCACGGGTTGTGGAGCTCCTCACATCTGAATATTGTTTACAATCATGGCCACCAGCAGCAAGAGCGATTCGGACCGAGAAAGCGACGATTTCCCCATTAATTTGAGCGAGGATGAAAGAGTCGTGGATGAGGATAGTAAGAGTGAAGGACTACAAAAAAAAGGCGAGGGCAGTGGGAGCCATTTAGATGTTATTAGACACATTTACTAGGATAATCCTGGAAAATCCCTTATTTGCTTATTGTGTTACTAGTGTTTTAGTGAGATTTTATGGTACCTGAACGTCGAAGGGGTGTGGCCACGGGTGTGGTGACCGCCAGTGTCTCCGGTTGGAGGAGGTAATAGTCCGCAGCCGCAGAAGGACGCAAGCTCCGCTCATGTCTACGGTAAGAGCCGACTTATTAGCATAATTTTCTCACCGAAACCTGCCGGTTGACATGTGGTCGGGATCCATGTTCGCTTGACCGCTCTGTTCCATAGTAAAGCTTCACCTTCGGGAATGTAAACAAGGAAACACCGGCTGTGTTTGTGTTGCTGAAGGCGGCTGCAATACACCGCTTCCCACCAACATCTTTCTTCTTTGACTTCTCCATTATTAATTGAACAAATTGCAAAAGATTCAGCAACACAGATGTCCAGAATACTGTGTAATTATGCAATTAAAGCAGACTACTTATAGCTTGGATCGGGCTGGAAGAACATGTCCGCTACAACCGGTGACGTCACGCGCACGCGTCATCTTACACCTCATCATTCCGCGACGTTTTCAACAGGACACTTCGCGGGAAATTTAAAATTGCAATTTAGTAAACTAAAAAGGCCGTATTGGCATGTGTTGCAATGTTAATGTTTCATCATTAATATATAAACTATCAGACTGCGTGGTCGCTAGTAGTGGCTTTCAGTAGGACTTTAAAAGCTTTTGTACTCTTAATCATTCTCCGAGATTTGATAGAAAATTGTAAACCGTTAAGCCAATTAGAAAATGTAGGCCTTACTTTCATAAATCGACATTTATGTCGAAAATGTTTTGCCTGGAGCATAATAATGTTGACAAACATTTCTATGTTACAGTCGTTTATAAAAATACGGTATTAGCAAAACGCAACTTTCCAACTTGAACTTCAAAGGGAGCCGAGTCTTGAGGAGCCCTTCCTTTCAAACAGTTGTTCACAAGACTGGCATTTAAAGGCATTTAAAATTAGGAAAAAAAAAAAAAATATATATATATATATATGTGTGTGTATATATATATATATATATATATTAACCTGGACAAGTCGCCTTGATTTAAAAAAAATTATATATATATATATATATATATATATATATATATATATATATATATATATATATATATATATATATTTAACAAGTAAACAATCACTAATCTCAGTTGTACAATAATTTAATTTACACATGTATTACTGTATTGCTGGGAATTACTCTAAAATATTGGCAATGATTGTTTTTCTTTTGTTTTCATTGTAAGCAATTCAATATTTCCATGGTTTTGAAGTTTCATCACCAGTTAGAATATTCTCTAACCTTAAAAAAGATGTGTAGCATTTTAACAATATAGAAAAAATACACAAAAAGTACAAATACATGTAGCATTTTAACAATATAGAAAAAATACAGAAATAAGTACAAATACATGTAAAATTTTAACAATATAAAAAAATACACAATAAGTACAAATGCATGTAGCATTTTAACAATAAAAAAATACACAAATAATAAATACGAATAAAAGGCATTCATGGGTAAAAAAAAAAGTACAAATAAAACTACACGGGGCGGTATAGCTCGATTGGTAGAGTGGCCGTGCCAGCAACTTGAGGGTTACAGGTTCGATTCCCGCTTCCGCCATCCTAGTCACTGCCGTTGTGTCCTTGGGCAAGACACTTTACCCACCTGCTCCCAGTGCCACCCACACTGGTTCAAATGTAACATATATTGGGTTTCACTATGTAAAGCGCTTTGAGTCACTAGAGAAAAGCGCTATATAAATATAATTCACTAATTCACACAAAAAAATATGACATAATAAAAATGTGAGTACAATATTTACTTACCTGGTGAGTCTACGTTTCAACTACTAATTTTAGAATAATAAACCCAAAAAGTGAATCCAAATTGTATAAATACAATTAAAAATAATAAACTTGTTTTAAAATGAATATATTGCTATGTAAAATAAAATATATAAAAAAATGCATTGGTCCTGTGATGAGTTGGCGACTTGTCCAGGGTGTACCCTGCCTTCCGCCCGAATGCAGCTGAGATAGGCTCCAGCACCCACCACGACCCCAAACGGGACACGCGGTAGAAAATGGATGGATGGAAGTTAATCCAAATTTTGCTAAATTTCTTTTAACTCATTTTCTAGTTCAGTTGCCAACGCTTAATTCGCATGTGCATAAAAAACCTAAAAGAGTCATTCAAAAGACTCGAGTCTTTCACGATGGTCACATCGCTACGTGCCACCGCTATCACTCCATCACACACACAGGCCAACTTAAGTGGATAAGGAGCCACCAGGGGGCGCTCAGCGTTCCTACAGAGTGAGCAAAGTCAACGTTTATTTTTGGAGAGAAATTAGGACGCAAAAACTCTGCATCTTGTTTGCTCGTTGCCTCGCTCGGAACCTTCAAAGTGGGTCACCGCTAAAAATAAGCTGGAGCAGCCTGTCATGGCGTTCTGGACAGGAAGCGGGGGTCCGTCTGTACACCAGCTCGGCTTCTACAGATCTTTATTTTTTTGGACTATTTCGGACCCTGTCATGAAAATCAACAAACAAGGTCGCCAGGAACTAGCTTAACAGCTCGTGGAGCCAGGGTCAACCTGCGCGGTGAGGGTGGAGGCGTTAAACTGGCCACCACTGACCCTCGCTGACTGACCGCTATGTCGAGCCGTGCTAGCCAATGAGCTAAAAAGAAGTCAACGCAAATGTGAGATTTTCAAGATGTACTGTTGTGCAACTCGCATCCGGTGACTGGAAACATAAGCCCCACCCCGTACATCAATAGGTGGAGCGATGTCTAGCTAGTAAATTGATTGTTAATCAGGTATATTATTAGATTCGCCGGATAGTCAAACCTCGGATTCAGGAGGAACAGTGTGGTTTTCGTCCTGGTCGTGGAACTGTGGACCAGCTCTATACTCTCGGCAGGGTTCTTGAGGGTGCATGGGAGTTTGCCCAACCAGTCTACATGTGCCTTGTGGACTTGGAGAAGGCATTCGACCGTGTCCCTCGGGAAGTCCTGTGGGGAGTGCTCAGAGAGTATGGGGTATCGGACTGTCTTGTTGTGGCGGTCCGTTCCCTGTACGATCAGTGCCAGAGCTTGGTCCGCATTGCCGGCAGTAAGTCGGACACATTTCCAGTGAGGGTTGGACTCCGCCAAGGCTGTCCTTTGTCACCGATTCTGTTCATAACTTTTATGGACAGAATTTCTAGGCGCAGTCAAGCCGTTGAGGGGATCCGGTTTGGTGGCCACGGGATTAGGTCTCTGCTTTTTGCAGATGATGTGGTCCTGTTGGCTTCATCTGGCCGGGATCTTCAGCTATCACTGGATCGGTTTGCAGCCGAGTGTGAAGCGACCGGAATGAGAATCAGCACCTCCAAGTCCGAGTCCATGGTTCTCGCCCGGAAAAGGGTGGAGTGGCATCTCCGGGTTGGGGAGGAGACCCTGCCCCAAGTGGAGGAGTTCAAGTACCTAGGAGTCTTGTTCACGAGTGGGGGAAGAGTGGATCGTGAGATCGACAGGCGGATCGGTGCGGCGTCTTCAGTATTTCGGACGTTGTATCGATCCGTTGTGGTGAAGAAGGAGCTGAGCCGGAAGGCAAACCTCTCAATTTACCGGTCGATCTACGTTCCCATCCTCACCTATGGTCATGAGCTTTGGGTCTTGGCCGAAAGGATAAGATCACGGGTACAAGCGGCCGAAATGAGTTTCTTCCGCCGGGTGGTGGGGCTCTCCCTTAGAGATAGGGTGAGAAGCTCTGCCATCCGGGAGGAGCTCAACGTAAAGCCGCTGCTCCTTCACATCGAGAGGAGCCAGATGAGGTGGTTCGGGAATCTAGTCATGATGCCACCTGAACGCCTCCCTAGGGAGGTGTTTAGGGCACGTCCAGCTGGTAGGAGGCCACGGGGAAGACCCAGGACACGTTGGGAAGACTATGTTTCCCGGCTGGCCTGGGAACGCCTCGGGATCCCCCGGGAAGAGCTAGACGAAGTGGCTGGAGAGAGGGAAGTCTGGGCTTCCCTGCTTAGGCAGCTGCCCCCGCGACCCAACCTCGGATAAGCGGAAGATGATGGATGGATGGATGGATGGATTATTAGATACAACACTAAGTTAGCTTAGCATTAATTGACCCACATTGGACTGCCTTCAGCCTCTTTAATGAACAAAATGTATTAAAAAGCCCTCCCTTTTTTAATTTTCCTTCGACCCTTGCTGGAAAAAGTTGGACATCAGTAGGTGTAGGAATGTCATGCTCATAAATTGTTTATTAATCAAGTATATTATTAGATAGAACATAAATTTGCTTGGTCAGCCATGACACTAAGCTAGCTTCAGTTAGCTTAGCATTAATTGACCCACATTGGACTGCATTCAGCCTCTTAAAGGGCTACTGAAACCCACTACTACCGACCACGCAGTCTGATAGTTAATCAATCAATCAATGTTTACTTATATAGCCCTAAATCACTAGTGTCTCAAAGGGCTGCACAAACCACTACGACATCCTCGGTAGGCCCACATAAGGGCAAGGAAAACTCACACCCAGTGGGACGTCGGTGACAATGATGACTATGAGAACCTTGGAGAGGAGGAAAGCAATGGATGTCGAGCGGGTCTAACATGATACTGTGAAAGTTCAATCCATAATGGATCCAACACAGTCGCGAGAGTCCAGTCCAAAGCGGATCCAACACAGCAGCGAGAGTCCCGTTCATAGCGGAGCTAGCAGGAAACCATCCTAAGCGGAGGCGGATCAGCAGCGCAGAGATGTCCCCAGCCGATACACAGGCAAGCAGTACATGGCCACCGGATCGGACCGGACCCCCTCCACAAGGGAGAGTGGGACATAGAAGAAAAAGAAAAGAAACGGCAGATCAACTGGTCTAAAAAGGGAGTCTATTTAAAGGCTAGAGTATACAAATGAGTTTTAAGGTGAGACTTAAATGCTTCTACTGAGGTGGCATCTCGAACTGTTACCGGGAGGGCATTCCAGAGTACTGGAGCCCGAAATGAAAACACTCTATAGCCCACAGACTTTTTTTGGGCTTTGGGAATCACTAATAAGCCGGAGTCCTTTGAACATAGATTTCTTGCCGGGACATATGGTACAATAAAGGATGGAGCTAGACCGTGTAGTATTTTATACGTAAGTAGTAAAACCTTAAAGTCACAGGAAGCCAGTGCAGGTGAGCCAGTACAGGCGTAATGTGATCAAACTTTCTTGTTCTTGTCAAAAGTCTAGCAGCCGCATTTTGTACCAACTCTAATCTTTTAATGCTAGACATGGGGAGACCCGAAAATAATACGTTACAGTAATCGAGACGAGACGTAACAAACGCATGGATAATGATCTCGGCGTCTTTAGTGGACAGAATGCAGCGAATTTTAGCGATATTAAGGCCGTTTTAGTAACGCTTTTAATATATTTTTATATATTAGAGATGCGCGAATAGGCAATTATATCAACCCCAACCGCATCACTAAAGTCGTCATCCGCCCACCACCCACCCGAACCAGCATTTCATCAAAGCCACACCCACCCGCCACCCACCTGTTGTTATATATCTAATATAGACGATGCAAGGCATTAGTGAGGTTAGAAAGTGTAACTCGCTCCAAATAGCACAGACACGATGGCTTTCTTGAACTGATTTATTTGAAGGCTTACTTTCCCTTCAAATTCACCGTGAAAACTGTAATAAATAAAGCAGGTCACAAACGTAAAAATAATAACATGCACAGCATGTGGATCAAACATGTTACCAAGTAAAATACCAACAAATGACAAATACATCGTAGCTTCCTTACATCCGTCGACAGACCAAACGAGACACTTCAAAATAAAAGCATGCCCACATACTGTCTGAAAGAGTGTTGCTCGTTTTTCGTATGTGGGTAACAACATTTAACTATTTAAAAATGGTTGATTTCTATAGGATAGTAAGGTAAAGTGTTGTACTTGACAAGTTTGGGCTACCTTGCTTCTGCAGCCTTCATCAGAGGTGTCACGTGATGTTAGTGTGACGTCGTCTGTGACGTTTTATATGGATTGTACCATCAAGAGTTGTCAGGTACAACACTTTACTTACTAGTCTGTATAAATCAACCATATATAAATACACGTCAGTAGGCTAAATGAACCTCTTCAACATAACATTTAACTATGTATAATGTAGCGGCTGGCTACGGGGTGTTAGCCAATGACTTTGGCTGGGGGGCGGGACTTCCGGGAGAGATAGGGAAGTGACGTTATCGACAGGAAGTGAGAGTTTGTGTTGTCCCCGGGAAAAGCGTTAGAGACATGAGAGCTGTTGTGTGGTTGTATTACATCTTGTGCAATAAAGACAAGACAAACGAAGAAGTTTTATGAGCCTACATCCCTGGGATTATTACAATATATATTTCCGAATTGGTTCAACCGCCACCCGCCCGAGTCTTTTTAAAATCTATTTTTTCTTCATGTCACCCGCCCGACCCGCGGTTTATCCGCGGACTCTGCGGTTGTGACCGCAAACCCCGCATTTGTATTATATATCAATAATGAAATATTAACATTGCAACACATGCCAATACGGCTTTTTTAGTTTACTAAATTGCAATTTTAAATTTCCCGCGGAGTTTCTTGTTAAAAACGTCGCGTATGATGACGCGTGTTTGTGACGCCTCGGGTTGGAGGGGACATATTAGCCCAGCACCACTTGCGGCTAAAAGTCGTCTCTTTTCATCGCATAATTACACAGTAATTTGGACATCTGTGTTGCTGAATCTTTTGCAATTTGTTCAATTAATAATGGAGACGTCAAATTACAATGCTTTTGGTGGAAAGCGGTGGATTGCAGCTGCCTTTAGCAACCGAGACACAGCCTCCGTTTCTTTGTTTGTTGTGAAGCTTTAACACAGAGCGGTCAAGCGAACATGTTTCTCTACGACAACCAGCAAGTTTTTGGATGGGAAAATTGTGATATTAAGTCGACTTTACCGGAGACATCAGTGGATTATGGGACCTCCTGCAGCAGCTGTCAGCTTGGCTCCTCGGCTTCTCTGAGACACTGGCGTTCACCGCAGCCATCCGACTTTGAGGTATGACTTTACAATCTCACTAAAACACTATTAAAACATTAAGCAGATAAGGGGATCTTCCAGAATTATTCTAGTAAATGTGTCTAATTACATCTGAAACGGTCACACTGCCGCCGCCCGGAGCCGTTGCGTTTTCTTTTTTTTTTGTGCTTCAGTCTAACTTTCCTTATCCACAAATCTTTCATCCTCGCTCAAATTAATGGGGAAATCATCGCTTTCTCTGTCCGAATCACTTTTGCTGCTGAAGGCTCACATTATATACAATGTTCAGATGTGAGGAGCTACACAACCCGTGACGTCACGCGCACATCGTCTGCTACTTCTGGTACAGGCAAGGTTTTTTTATTAGCGACCAAAAGTTGCGAATTTTATCGTTGATGTTCTCTACTAAATCATTTCAGCAAAAATATGGCAGTATCGCAAAATGATCAAGTATGACACATAGAATGGACCTGCTATCCCCGTTTAAATAAGAAAATCTCATTTCAGTAGGCCTTTAAATGAACAAAACGTTTCAAAAAGGCCTCTCTTTTTTAACTTTCCTTCGACCCTCCCTGGAAAAAGTTTGATATCAGTAGGTTGAGCGATGTCTCGCTAGTAAATTGATTATCAATCAAGTATAATATTAGAAAAACACAAATTTGCTTAGTCAGCCATGACACTAAGCTAGCTTCAGTTAGCTTAGCATAAATTGACCTACAATAAACTGCTTTCAGCCTCTTTAATGAACAAAAAGTTTCAAAAAGGCCTATCTTTTTCAACTTTCCTTCGACCTTTGCTGGAAAATGTTTGATATCAGTAGGTTAAGCGATGTTTAGCTAGTAAATTGATTTTTAATCAATTATATTATTAGAAAAAAAACACAAAATTGCTTGGTCAGTCATGACACTAAGCTAGCTTCAGTTAGCTTAGCATAAATTGACCTACAATAAACTGCCTTCAGCCTCTTTAAGGAACAAAATGTATCAAAAAGATCTCCTTTTTTTAATTTTCCCTCGACCCTTGCTGGAAAAAATTTAACATCAATAGGTTTAGGGATGTCCAGCTCATAAATTGATTACTAATCAAGTATATTATTACAAAAAACACAAATTTGCTTAGTCAGCCATGACCCTAAGCTAGCTTCAGTTAGCTTAGCATAAATTGACCTACATTAAACTGTTTTCAGCCTCTTTAATAAACAAAAAGTTTCAAAAAGGCCTATCTTTTTCAACTTTCCTTCGACCTTTGCTGGAAAATGTTTGATATCAGTAGGTTAAGCGATGTTTAGCTAGTAAATTGATTTTTAATCAATTATATTATTAGAAAAAAAACACAAAATTGCTTGGTCAGCCATGACACTAAGCTAGCTTCAGTTAGCTTAGCATAAATTGACCTATAATACACTGCCTTCAGCCTCTTTAAGGAACAAAATGTATCAAAAAGGCCTTCCTTTTTTAATTTTCCCTCGACCCTTGCTGGAAAAAATTTAACATCAATAGGTTTAGGGATGTACAGCTCATAAATTGTTTACCAATCAATTATATTATTACAAAAAACACAAATTTGCTTGGTCAGCCATGACAATAAGCTAGCTTCAGTTAGCTTAGCATACATTGACCTACAATAAACTGTTTTCAGCCTCTTTAATGAACAAAAAGTTTCAAAAAGGCCTATCTTTTTCAACTTTCCTTCGACCTTTGCTGGAAAATGTTTGATATCAGTAGGTTAAGCGATGTTTAGCTAGTAAATTGATTTTTAATCAATTATATTATTAGAAAAAAACCACAAAATTGCTTGGTCAGCCATGACACTAAGCTAGCTTCAGTTAGCTTAGCATAAATTGACCTACAATAAACAGCCTTCAGCCTCTTTAAGGAACAAAATGTATCAAAAAGGCCTTCCTTTTTTAATTTTCCCGTGACCCTTGCTGGAAAAAAATTAACATCAATAGGTTTAGGGATGTCCAGCTCATAAATTGATTACTAATCAAGTATATTATTACAAAAAACACAAATTTGCTTAGTCAGCCATGACCCTAAGCTAGCTTCAGTTAGCTTAGCACAAATTGACCTACAATAAACTGCCTTCAGCCTCTTTAAGGAACAAAATGTATCAAAAAGGCCTTGCTTTTTTAATTTTCCCTCGACCCTTGCTGGAAAAAAATTTAACATCAATAGGTTTAGGGATGTACAGCTCATAAATTGTTTACCAATCAAGTATATTATTACAAAAAACACAAATTTGCTTGGTCACCCATGACAATAAGCTAGCTTCAGTTAGCTTAGCATACATTGAACCACATTGGACTGCTTTCAGCCTCCTTAATGAACAAAATGTATCAAAAAGCCCTCTTTTTATTAACTTTTGTTCGACCGTTGCTGGAAAAAGTTTGATATCAGTAGAAAAAGGTAACCACGGCAACCAAACCACACACACACACACGCACACGCACACACATATGCCAATCATGAGGTTGTCACAACTTGGTAATTGTTCGTCATTTTTATTATTGATTTGTAATGAAAAGTTTGAGAAACATCAAATTAAAGCAGGATTCTACCGGCAGATTCCGCGGCGTCCCTAATAAAGTGGCTCGCTCACTATCGAACCTCCACGCCCAGCTCGCTCTCGGCGCTGCGCTCGATCGTCTGGTGGACCAGGCCGACTTCCCGTTGGCTCAGCGTGCGCTCCGTGTGGCAGTAGACGATGCGGAAGCAGTGGCTCCGCCTCCCGCTCCTGCCAGACAAAAGACGGGGAGAAATCGGTCTCGACACTCCGCTTCTTCCTCCTCCTCCTCCTCCGCTGCCAGCAGCGTGTCAATTATTCAAGGTGGTTGTGTTCCAAATGTCACACAAAGACGAGTGAATGCGTTCCATGTGATCGACTCTGTCGTCCGTCAATAATTCATGTCTCCATTATCCTGAAGATCAATACCGGGACACCTGAATGCTGTACACGCTAAAGTATCCCGTGTTACAAACGTAGGTGTGGTCATGTGACTAGCCCATCATAACTGTGAATAATTCACGTGACATTTTCCCTCTCTGCTAATTGCTCGTTAAGAGCCCCACTTGACCTTTAATGAGCCTTTAAAGCGCCTCTGGTGGTCAGCCCCCCTCCCCTCCCCCTTTCGCCCCCCCGTGGGACATTGAACTACTTCCTGTCTCGGCAAGAAGCTCCCGCGTGTCAGGAAGTGCTCCTTCCTGTGTTAAAAGCCTCATCTGTGGAAGGGTCTGTCCATCCTGTGCAACGTGAGCCATCTCCGTGTCAGAAGTTCCCAGCAAAGTGGTTTAGATCCGGGCCTGAGAGGGTCCGTGGCGGTGTCGCGTGACAGCCAGTGGGAGGTAATGGCTCGTTAGCATTCCACAAATGTGCACTTAGTCTGAGTTATGATGTCAGAAGTGATTGTAATGTGATGACAACCCGACTCCTCCTGTTGCTCCGCCTACTTAAAATGATTGCCATAAGCTGGCCTGCTTGGCCACGCCCCCTTGCCCTCTCACACAAATATATTTTTTCTCTCTAAATGTCAAAACCATTTTTTTTATTTTTTTTAAATGTCACCTCCTTATTTGTCTCCTACATGCTTCCTTGCAGTGTGTGTGTGTGTGTGTGCACGGGCGCTTACTTTGGGTGCGTGAAGTCGTCCACCAGCGACACCCTCTCCACCAGGTCCCCGGCGATGGAGCGCACCAGCTCGTAGAAGTCGTTGGCGTCGAAGTGGCGCCCGTCCGCTGGCAGCCAGAAGGAAATGTCGTTGTGCAGGGGCGGATACTTGCTGAGGGCCTGACGGGCGCAAACAGGAAGTCGGGAACATAGACGGTCAGATGTGTTCACTTTTTGTCGCTAAGCATTCGGGGTGTGAATCTTTAAGCTCCTAACGATTCCATTCGATTCCTGGTGTAACTATTCGATTCAGAATCGATTCTCAGTTGAAACCGATTCTAGCAGTGTATTTGGTATTATAATTATAAGGAAACTTTTTCAAAACAGATTACAGGATAGAAAAGCTCCTTTTGTTGTATGGAGATGGCCTAAAAACATATTTAATTTTTTTTTTAATTTATATATGTATATATACATATATTTTTTATACATTTCATATGATGTGAATACAATTTTTTGAACACCCCCACAAGGGGTGTGAATCTTTGGGCACCAAACAATTTGATCTGATTCTGATTGCTGGGGTGACGATTAGATTCAGAATTAATTCTTGATTCAACACAATTGTCAATTCAAACCTATTCTTGTAATGTATTTTTTGGTATCATATTTAAACTTTTTCAAAACTGCACACAGGTTAGAAAAGCGCCTTTCGTTGCTTATAGATGGCCTAAAAACATTTTAAAAAATGTATTATAAAAAAGAAAAAAAATGTAAATACATTTTTTAAAATCATGAATCAATTTAGCCCTGCGATGAGGTGGCGTCTTGTCCAGGGTGTACCCCGCCTTCTGCCCGATTGTAGCTGAGATAGGCGCCAGCGACCCCCGCGACCCCGAAAGGGAATAAGCGGTAGAAAATGGATGGATGGATGGATGAATCAATTTAGAATCAAGATGAATAAGAACTGCGATTTTGATGTGAATATTTTTTTTTAAATCTTTGGGCACTTGACGATTCGATTTGATTCAGAATCGATTCTCGATTTAAACCGATTCTCGTAATGTATTTAGTATAATAATTCTAAAGAAAATTTTTCAAAACAGATTACAGGTTAGAAAAGCTTATTTTGTTGCATGAAGATGGCCTTAAATATATATATATATATATGTATTTTTTTTAATACATTTTATTAAAATCATGCATCGATTTAGAATCAGGTTGAATAAGAATAGCAATTCAGATATGAATCCATTTTTTTGCACACCTCTACTAGGGATGTGAATCTTTGGGCACCAAACGATTCGATTCAGAATTAAATCTCGATTCAACACAATTCTCAAATCCAACCGATTCTTGGAATGTATATTTTGGTAAAACGTTTTAAAAACTGCTTAAAGGTTAGAAAAGCTCCTTTTGTTGCTGATATTTTTAAAAATTGATTATGAAAAAAAAAATTTTTTTTGTTTTTTTTTTAAAACACATTTTTAATCATCATGAATCGATTCAGAATCGGGATGAACAAGAAATGCAAAATGGATGTAAATCTTTTTTTTTTTTAATGCACCCATGTCAGGGGTGTGAATCCTTGGCCACTTAACGATTCGATTTGATTCTGATTCTTGGGGTTACGATACTGTATGTATATTTTTTGATACATTTTAATAAAGTCTTAAATCAATTTAGAATTGGGATGAATCAGAATCACAATTCAGATGTGAATACATTTTTTGTACACCTCTACTAGGGGTGTGAAACTTTGGGCACCAAACGAGTCTATCCGATTCTGATTCCTGGGGACGGCGTGGCGGGGTTGGGAGAGTGGCCGTGCCAGCAACCTGAGGGTTCCTGGTTCGATCCCCACCTTCTACCAATATCGTCACGTCTGTTGTGTCCTTGAGCAAGACAATTCATCCTTGCTCCTGATGGGTGGTGGTTAGGGCCTTGCATGGCAGCTCCTGCCATCAGTGTGTAAATGTGTATGTGAAAGTGGAAATAGTGTCAAAGCGCATTGAGTACCTTGAAAGTAGAAAAGCGCTATACAAATATAACCCATTTACCATATACGATTCCATTCAGAATGAATTCTCAATTTAACACAATTCTCAATTCAAATTAATTCTTCAAATGTATTATTTGGGATAATAATTACAAATATTTTTTTCAAAATGGGTTACAGGTTAGACAAACTCCTTTCGTTGCTTATAGATGGCCTAAAATGCCTTTTTCAAAATGGATTCTAGTTGAATTTTTTTATAAATCAATAAAAAATGTTGACATTTTTTTACAAATTTTTTTAACATTATTAATACATTTTTTGTGCACCCTACTAAGTATTCAACCAGGTTGATTGCTATAATATGTGGTGATGTATCAACTAGGGGTGCACACATTTTTTTTTTTCCAAATCTGAATCGTGATTCATCCCGTTTCTAAATAGATCCATAATTTTCCAAAATCAAGAAGACATTTTTAGGTCATCTCCATGCAACAAAATGAGCTTTTCTAAGCTGTAATCTGTTTTGAAAATGTTTCTTTATAATTATTATCCCAAATAATACATTGCGAGAACTGGTTCGGATTAAGAATTGGTTCTAAATCGAATCGTCACCCGAGGAATCGAATCGTTAAGTGCCCAAAGATTTACATCCCTTGTATCAACCCTCTTGTTCCTGCTCTGTGTGTGTGTGTGTGTGTGTGTGTGTGTGTGTGTGTGTGTGTGTCACCAACACACAAACTTACACACACAACAGTTCCAATTGATTAGGTGTGTTTCACGGACCATCCAGACTTTAATGGGCAGAGGCGGAGAGGTGCAGCCCAGGAGAGGTGCACTGACCCTGGGCAGGAGATGAGCCATGATCCCCCTGGAGCCTCCAAGGAAGCTATTTCATCAATAACCTCCATCCTCCTCCTCCATCCTCTAACATGTCACAATCCCAGTGTGTAAAGAAAGAGAAAGTGTTCTCTACCTGGAAGCGGATGGCCTGGTGGATGTCGTCCACTCGAAACTGCTGGAGGAAGCGCTCGTTTTGGCTCCAGAAGACCCTGATGTCGGGGATGTCGTAGAGGACCATGGCCAGCCTCTCCAGGCCCAGTCCGAACGCCCAGCCCAGCTTGTTGTCGGCGCCGGCTGGAACGACACCACACCACGTCATCGGCGATTTTGCGTATAAAAAGGTCAGAGGTGGTGGACATCCCGTTACATGAGCAGGAAGTGCCCCGTCCCTTGCATCCAATCAGGAGACGAGGAATGTGCTTTCTATGCTAATGAGCGCCGCGGGTCGACGGGTCCAACGAGACGGAATAAATCTTCACTTGGAGAAAAAGCAATCAGCGCGTGACTGCTCATTCACTCTTCATCCCCCCTGCCTCCTCTTCCTCACTTCTCAGCAGCTCTTCAAGTCAAACTGACGCCTTTTCCTCACGTCTGAAAATTAAAGTTCTTGTGTTAGATCACTGCTTACTAAAGACGACGGTGGTTTCTCTGCTAATTAGATTTGCGGCGAGTAAATGTATGCGGTGATTAGGCGCCATGATTACAGAGACGGCCATGACAGCAAACTCTTAATTAGACACAAACGACCAGAGAAGACGTGTCCGCCATGTTTTTCCTTCTTCGCCAACATCCCCTTTATCTCCAACAAGACATCAGTTCCAATGCATCTCGCTCACATCCATCACCATGAGCACACCTGAATGGATTATTGGCTAGCACCTTGATTTATGGACGAGAAGACTACCAAGAGACAAAAAGTTCCACCAACACCTTGGACTTGTGAGGGCCACAGTTTGGATGCTCCATGCGAGCACTGTTCTCCATCAATCACACAGCCAGCAAAACTTTGAATTAGTGATGAAGAAGACATCAATTATGCAGAGTCGTTAGTAACCAGGCAACAGGAGGCTGCTAATTGATCCGTCCATGTGTGACTTTCAGTGCAGGTGCAAGTACGCCATCCCCACGGCCTTAACCGCACGTGCAGGCAGCGTGAGCCTGCAGGCCGGATCAAATTAGCGGTGGATTAGCGGCCAGCGCTGGGAGTCAGGAGGCGGAGCTAGTCACGGCTTAACCACCTGACCCGGAGTTTAGTTCGAGTTAAAGCACTTTGATGTCTACTCCGCCATTCGGACCCTGAAGGCCGGCGCGGATTAAAGAAAGATGGCGGAAGTGGGCGGAGGAGGTGAAGACGAATCTGATTGGATTCTGGGCTGCTTGTGGGATGTGCAACTTGGAATGTGAACAGGAAGTAGGAGAGTTATGGTGTGAACAGGAAGTAAATGTCAGAGGCTAAGGCAGGGGTAGGGAACCTATGGCTCTAGAGCCAGATGTGTCTCTTTTGATGACTAAATATGGCTCTCAGATAATTATATTTATATAGCGCTTTAATTTAGTGGCTCAAAGCGCTTTACAAAGTGACACCAAATATCTAAGATACATTTAAACCAGTGTGGGTGGCACTGGGGGCAGGTGGGTAAAGCGTCTTGCCCAAGGACACAACGGCAGTGACTAGGATGGCGGAAGCGGGAATCGAACCTGGAACCCTCAGGTTGCTAGCACGGCCACTCTCCGAACCGAGCTATGCCAAGTAACCGTGTAATACTCTTCCATATCAGTAGGTGGCAGTCGGTAGCTAATTGCTTTGTAGATGTGGGAAACCGGGAGGCAGGGTGCAGGTAAAAAGGTGTCTAATGCTTAAACCAAGGGTAGGGAACCTATGGCTCTAGAGCCGGATGACTGCATCTGGCTCTCAGATAAATCTTAGCTGACATTGCTTAACACGATAAGTAATGAATAATTCCGCTGGTAATCACAGTTTCAAAAATAACGTTCAAATTATAAAACATTCTCATGCATTTTAATCCAACCGTCCGTTTTCTACCGCACCTCTTCAAAATGTCGCATTAATGGTAAGAAGTATTATATTTATTATCGGTTAACTTTTAGAATAACAATGTTGTTAAAAAGAATAAGAGACGTATTATACTCTACAAATGTTGGTCATACTTAAAAATGCACGCATTTAGTTGGATTCAGTGTTGAAAAATGGCTCTCACGGAAATACATTTTGAAACATTTGGCTTTCATGGCTCTCTCAGCCAAAAAGGTTCCCGACCCCTGGGCTAAGGTGTTTACATGGAGTTGATGCCACAGTTTTGAATGTAAACAGGAAGTATTGACGTCAGTTTAAAGGTGGAAACTGGAAGTATGAGAGCTTAACATGTACATAAGACATACTCCTAAATGTAAACAGGAAGTACAAATCAATTTGTCAGATTTTAGAACGTAAAAAAAAAGTAGATGTTGGAGTATAAAGTTTAAACCGGAAGTATAGATGTCAGTTTGAGGTGGAAACTGGAAGTATAAGTAAGAGCTTAACATGTAAATTAGAAGTAAATAAATGTAAACAGGAAGTAGATGTCAGAGCTTAGACTGTAAGCAGGAAGTAGAAGTACGATCTTAACAGGTAACTAAGATGTACTCTTAAATGTAAACAGAAAGTACGAGTCAATATGTCGGATCTTGGAATGTAAACAAGAAGTAGATGTCAGAGATTAGAATGTAAACAGAAAGTGTATGTCAGAATTTTTCAATGTAAACAGGAAGTACATGTCCAAGCTTTGTGTGTTTAAAAAGGAAGCAGATGTCAGAACTTAACATGTAAATAAGTCCAGACTTTTAAAAATGTAGTCAGGAAGTAGATCCATCCATCCATTTTCTACCGCTTGTCCCATTCGGGATTGCGGGGGGTGCTGAAGCCTATCTCAGGAAGTAGATATAAATAAATAAAATAAATGGGTTGTACTTGTATAGCGCTTTTCTACCTTCAAGGTGACAAAGCGCTTTGACACTACTTCCACATTTACCCATTCACACACACATTCACACACTGATGGAGGGAGCTGCCATGCAAGGCGCCAACCAGCACCCATCAGGAGCAAGGGTGAAGTGTCTTGCTCAGGACACAACGGACGTGACGAGATTGGTTCTAGGCGGGATTTGAACCAGTGACCTTCGGGTTGCGCACGGCCACTCTCCCACTGCGATATTAGAGCTTATAATGTAAACACAAAGTAGGAGTAAGCACTTAACATCTACACACAAAGTAAATGAAAACAGGAGGTACAAGTCAGCGTTCAACAGTGTAGACAGGAAAGATGTCAGATCTTAGAATGTAAACAGGAAGTAGATGTCAGAACTTAGTGTAAACAGGAAGTTGAAGTAAGAGCTTAACATTTAAATAAGAAATACACAAATGTAAACAGGAAGTAGATGTCAGATCTTGGAATGTGAGCAGGAAGTAAAAGTACGATCTAACATGTAAATAAGATGTACTCTAAAATGTAAACAAGAAGTACAAATCAATATGTCAGATTTTAGTAGATGTTGCAGCTTACAGTGTAAACAGGAAGTAGATGTCAGAGCTTAACGTGTGCTTAAGTCCAGACTTTTAAATGTCAACAGGAAGTAGATGTCAGAGTTTATAAAGTAAACAATAAGTAGCAGTAAGCACTTAACGTGTTAATACAAATTAATGTAAACAGGAAGTACAAGTCAGCATTGAACAGTGTAGACAGGAAATACATCAGATTTTAGATTGTAAACAGGAAGTAGAAGTGAGAGCTTAACATTTAAATAAGAATTTGATGTTAGATATAGTGTAAATATGAAGTAGATGTTCTAAGATAGCAGAGTAAACAGGAAGTATATGCCAGAGTTTAGAATGTAAGGAGGAAGTAGAAGTGATATTTTAACATGTAAATAAGAAGTTGATGTTAGATTTTAGAGCTTAGAATGTAAACAGGAAGTAGAAGTCTGTGCTTAGATTGACGAGGCCCCCAAGTTACATCTTGCTGCTGTGCTCTCCAGCTGTGTCACATCTGTTCACCGTGACATTCAGGAAGTGGAGGAGGCCGCATCACATTTAACCCCTCGCTGTCTCCATATGGAGAGGGGATAAACGCTGTCCTCTCCAGACTACAAAATGGATAATGAGACAAGAAAACCGCAGCAACGGCGGCAGAAGGAAATCCTCCCAAGTCTAAAACACCTCAGCAAACACTCATGTGCTCAACGTGCTCCAGGGCCGCCCGCCTCTCCATCTGTCCGCCACAAACACGGGCAGCGTTGAAGCGTTCCTCCAGGAGCCCTTACTGCAATGTGCTCGCTTTCAAGGAGTCGTCCTTTGCTCACAGCTAGCTGGCAGTAGCAGCTAACATTGCTATTTGACAGTGAATGACACTTGATTGGAAACAAACTTGTTACACTTTGTCTGCTTCTTTTTCTGCAGTAATGCCAACAAGAATGACACCCAGGTCATCATCTGGACTCTGAATCAAGTTTGTCCTCCACTTCCTGTTACGAAGACATGTGCCCTCCTCGCAGGTAAGCAGCGAGAACTCCTCCAAGTAGGTCTAAAAGACGACTCTACCACCTTGTCGACAACCACCACCCTCGTCTTCATTATCATCTCATTGTTTTCACAGTCTCCACCCGCCCACCACGTCCCAGGGGGGACATCAAACGCTGCTGCTGAGGTAGACGTCTTCAAACACTGCGCTCATTAAGCTGAGGTGATGTCTTCATTGCTGTAATCGCATTACTTTGCGACTGGAGGAACACGCACGCACACACATAGTTGAGTCAGACGTGCACAGATGGACACATTCAGCATCAGATGTGGCTTGAGGGTGAGGATGACGACGCTGACAGAGCGGGATGAAGAAGATGACGGGGGAGGAAGGTCATGATGGCGAGGATGATGAAGACGGTGATGTCATGCAGTCCTGACAACAGGTGCGCGTAGGGATGTAATGGTAAACGCTATAATGAAAAATCGCGGTAAAATTCCAGACGGTTAGTAATACCGTTTACATTTTTTTTCTCGAGAAAACGTCATTTATTCAAGCATTTGAGGCAATACAGACTTTGCTTTGAAAATGTACCCTCCGAGTTAAAGGCCTACTGAAATGAGATTTTCTTATTTAAACGGGGATAGCAGGTCCATTCTATGTGTCATACTTGATCATTTCGCGATATTGCCATATTTTTGCTGAAAGGATTTAGTAGAGAACATCGACAATAAAGTTTGCAACTTTTGGTCGCTAATAAAAAAGCCTTGCCTGCACCGGGAGTAGCAGACGATGTGCGATTGATGTCACAGGTTGTGGAGCTCCTCACATCCTCACATTGTTTACAATCATGGCCACCAGCAGCAAGAGCGATTTGGACCGAGAAAACGACAATTTCCCCATTAATTTGAGCGAGGATGAAAGATTTGTGGATGAGGAAAGTTTGAGTGAAGCACTAGGAAAAAAAAAAAGCTGAGTGCAGTGGGATCGATTCAGATGTTATTAGACACATTTACTAGGATAATTCTGGAAAATCCCTTATCTGCTTATTGTGTTAATAGTGTTTTAGTGAGATTATAAAGTCATACCTGAAAGTCGGAGGCAGTGTTAATTTTGTTGACGAAAAATTTTCGTCATAGTTATCGTCAACGACCTTTTTTTTCTGACTAAAACGAGACAATAACTAAATAAAAAATAATTTACGTGGCCTAAGACGATGACGGGGTGTATTGACATATTCGTCAACGAATAAAAACCAGACGAAAAATCGGAACTCATTTCGTTAGGAAGAGGCGGGAGGAGTTGGGAAGAGAACCAATCAGAGCGACGTGGTAAGGAAGTTACGTAAACGTAGTTTGCGTTTGAGACTGACCCGGGAATGCGCTGCAGAAGACAACATGTCAACAACGCCGGGGAAGAAGAGGAGAGAGGACATATGGGGAAATTTTATATTTGACGTCAAAGATAAGACGCAGTGTAAGAAATACAGCGCGAGGATTACGGGGAAAAACACAACAAACTTGAAGCGACATTTACAGTGGAATCACTCCGAAATCCCCACACAGGTAAGCATTTTCCACAACATACAACTCACTCGACGTTATCCCGTTTATTACACGGCTTACTCGTGAAATACTAAATTTGAGACATGATTTTCATCAAAATACGACTTATATCGGTGATTTTTCCGCTGTTTTGCTTTGACTTTCAGAAATTGAAGGGAAAGTTTACATATTACCCTTTAGTCGACTAAATCTACTGTAGTTTTCGTCGACTATAATCTTATGATATTTCGTCAACTAAAACTAGACTAAAACAAAAACAATTTAAATAACTAAATCATGACTAAAACTAAATTACATTTTAGTCAAAAGACTATGACTAAAACTAAATCAAATTTTGATGTCAAAATTAACACTGGTCGGAGGGCTGCTGTGACCGCCAGTGTCTCTGAGAGAAGCCAATGGAGGAGCCAAGATGACAGCTGCTGCAGGAGGACGCTAACTCCGCACAAGTCTCCGGTAAGAACCGACTTAATATCACCATTTTCTCATCCAAAAACTTGCTGGTTGACATGTGGTATAGAAACATGTTTGCTAAAGCTTCACAGCAAACACAGAAACACCTGCTGTGTTTCGGTTGCTAAAGGCAGCTGCAATCCACCGCTTTCCACCAACAGCATTCTTATTTATAGTCTCCATTATTATTTGAACAAATTGCAAAAGATTCAGCAACACAGATGTCCAAAATACTGCGTAATTATGTGATGAAAAGAGACGACTTTTAGCCATAAGTGGTGCTGGGCTAATATGTGCGCTACAACCAATAACGTCACAAACAAGCGTCATCATTCCGCAACGTTTTCAACAAGAAACTCCGTTGGAAATTTAAAATTGCAATTTAGTAAACTAAAAAGGCCGTATTGGCATGTGTTGCAATGTTAATATTTCATCATTGATATATAAACTATCAGACTGCGTGGTCGCTAGTAGTGGCTTTCAGTAGGCCTTTAAGGGAGTCGATCGCTTCGTTTCACCTCATTTCATCTGCTTCTACTTCCGTGGAGTCTCGGTGTGCGTTTAAGAGCGCAATGCTGGTGGAGGTGAAACATATTTGATGCTGCAGTTTGATTTTGAACGTGCAACTAGCGTCCTTCCGTCAGCTGCTGGGACTGAGAGTTAGCATGCAGCAGGCGATGTGTCGGGAACGTTGCCACAACTTTTTTGTTTGGTTAATAGTATGCTCACTCGTCTTTTAATTAAACCGCTAACTTTGTCAGCGTTTCAATGACATCAATACTAGTTAAAATGCGTTGTCATTTCATCGAATTGAACGCAGACTGAGTTGTCGGTGAGTCACAAAGATTGTGTATTAGATGTGAGAAGTATCACTCTGTTTATTTTTGTTGGGCAAACTGTTTCACTGAAGTACGTGGTTATTTTTTGTTTGTTTGTTTTATGCCCTTTTTGTCATACATTTTGTTTTTTTTAATCACAAACACACAATATGCAGAATATTCTCCCAAAAATATTTCAAAGTGTAACATTTTACGTGAAGTAATTGGAGCCTTAAATAGGTCAATAATACATACCATTGATTTTGATGTTTTTTTTTACTATAACAATAAAATAAAATCCCACTCAAATGATTCAGGTTACAAAAGTGCCCTGCGCATAAAACTCTTAAAAAAAGAACTCCTACATATACGTATATATATATTTTTTTACTTTCAACTCTTAAATCTCTAGTTCACCTTAAGGTCTATCTGCCGATTTGTTTTTATAAAAATCTTTAAAAAAAATTTGTATGCCAATTTTGTCAAAACAAATGTTTTTCATGACAAACACAAAATATGCTACATTTTCTCCCAAAAATATTCCAAAGTGTAACATTTGACGTGAAGTAAGGTCAATAATACATACCATTTATTTTGATGTATTATTATTTTTTTAACAATAACAATAAAAAACAATCCCACTAAAATTATTCAGGATCCAAAATTTCCCTACGCATGAAACTCTTAAAAAATAACTCATAAATAATTTCCTTTTTTTAAATTTAAAGTCTTACGTTTCTAGTTATATGCCGCCAATTATATGTTTTAAAAAAACGTTTTAAATGTTTTTTGTCAACATGTGTTTCATGACAAACACAAAATATGCAACATTTTCTCCCACAAAAATATTTCAAAATGGAATATTTGATGTCAAGTAATTGGAGCCTTGAATTGGTCAATAATTCATCCATCCATCCATTTCTACCCCTTGTCCCCCTCGAGGTGGCGGGGGAGCTAAAGCTTATCCCAGCTGTAACATTGATTTTGATTCATTATTATTTTTGAGCTATGACAATAAAAAAAAAAAAATCCCACTAAAAGTATTTGGGATCCAAAGTGTTAAAAATAAGTCATCAATCCATCCATCCATGTTCTATTTTTTATTTTATTTTACTTTCAACTCTTAAATCTCCAGATCAACCTCAGATCTATCCATCCATTTTTCTACCGCTTATTCCCTTTGGGGCCGCGGGGGGCGCTGGTGCCTATCTCAGCTACAATTGGGCGGAAGCCGAGGTACACCCTGGACAAGTCGCCACCTCATCGCAGAACCAACACAGATAGACAGACAACATTCACACTCACATTCACACACTAGGGACCATTTAGTGTTGCCAATCAACCTTTTTGATCATTTAACTTTTTTTTACGGCAAACACACAAAACATGCAAAATTTTCTTAAAACAAGATTTCAAAGTGGAAGTGGAATAATAAATGTGAAGTAATTGGAGCCTTAAATAGTTTAACAAGTCCCAACAACATTAATTTTGATTCAATATTATTTTTAAAGAATAAAACAGCCTGAATGGTCACTTTGTGTTATCAGAGTTCGCATTGCAACGTTTTCTCATTCCATTTCACCTGTTTGCTCTTTCATTCCACTTTTTTATGTTTTTTTTGTAAAAGTATTTTAAGAATGTGCAGCCGCGGGGCTTTAAAACATTAGCTGCGGGCCGCAAATGGCCCTCAGGCCACACTTTGGACACGTTGACGTAAATGATTGTCTTTCAAAAACGTCAATGTGCTAACATCCCCAATGCGAGTCACGTAGAGTGACGCGTGTTCTTCTTCTGGCACGACGTTTGACGAGCATCAGACTTGCGACGCCGCATGACAAATGGCGAGTGTGAGTCTGAGACAACACAGCTGCCAGAAAGAGCCAGCGAGCGTGTCAGGATTTGTCCAGCTTGGATGATGTCATCAGAGGGATTTGAGGCGTGATGAAAGCTCACTCCGCGTTTCATCTTTTTCCACAAAAATGATCCCCGGACCGGATTCAGCTCGCAACATGTCAACACTTCCTGCGATCACACCGAGACCTCCAACGGCAAACTAACTACTTGTTTTCACGTGCGAGAGCGCGGCACTATTTATGGGGGTGTTGGAATATTCATGAGTCGCAACGTCGAGCCGCGTCGTGACCAAACACGGCGCCACAATGCGCTGATGCGAACGGCTAGGCCTGGCATAACCATGGAAAGAATGGCAAATACAACGTTTAGAGCAGGGGTCACCAACCTTTTTGAAAGCAAGAGCTACTTCTTGGGTACTGATTAATGCCAACGGCTACCAGTTTGATACACACTTAAATAAATTGCCAGAAATAGCCAATTTACTCAATTTACCTTTAATAAATAAATCTATATATATATAAAAAAAATGGGTATTTCTGTCTGTCATTCCGTCGTACATTTTTTTTTCCTTTTACAGGTTTTTTTGTAGAGAATAAATAATGAAAAAAAAAAACACTTAATTGAACGGTTTAAAAGAGGAGAAAACACGAAAAAAATTACATTTTGAAACATAGTTTATCTTCAATTTCAACTCTTTAAAATTCAAAATTCACCCCAAAAAAATTAAGAGAAAAACTAGCTAATTTGAATGTTTTTGTAAAAATTTAAAAAATAATTTATGGAATGAAGTGAATTATATTTATATAGCGCTTTTTCTCTAGTGACTCAAAGCGCTTTACATAGTGAAACCCAATATCTAAGTTACATTTAAACCAGAGTGGGTGGCACTGTGAAGAGGTGGGTAAAGTGTCTTGCCCAAGGACACAACGGCAGTGACTAGGACGGCGGACGCGGGAATCGAACCTGCAACCCTCAAGTTGCTGGCACGGCCACTCTACCAACGAAGCTATACCGCCCCATGGAACATCATTAGTAATTTTTCCTGATTAAGAATAATTTTAGAATTTTGATGACATGTTTTAAATAGGTTAAAATCCAATCTGCATTTTGTTAGAATATATAACAAATTGGATCAAGCTATATTTCTAACAAAGAGAAATCATTATTTCTTCTAGATTTTCCAGAACAAAAATTTTAAAAGAAATTCAAAAGACTTTGAAATAAGATTTAAATTTGATTCTAAAGATTTTCTAGATTTGCCCGAATTTTTTTTTTAAAGAAATATTTCACAAATATTCTTCCTCGAAAAAACAGAAGCTAAAAGGAAGAATTCAATCAAAATGTATTTATTATTCTTTACAATAAAAAATAAATTTACTTGAACATTGATTTAAATTGTCAGGAAAGAAGAGGGAGGAATTTAAAAAGTAAAAAGGTATATTTGTTTAAAAAGCCTAAAATAATTTTTAAGGTTTTATTTTTTTCTAAAATTGTCTTTCTGAAAGTTATAAGAAGCAAAGTAAAAAAAATAAATGAATATATTCAAACAAGTGAAGACCAAGTCTTTAAAATATTTTCTTGGATTTTCAAATTCTATTTGAGTTTTGTCTCTCTTAGAATTAAAAATGTCGAGCAAAGCCAGACCAGCTTGCTAGTAAATAAATACAATTTTAAAAATAGAGGCAGCTCACTGGTAAGTGCTGCTATTTGAGCTATTTTTAGAACAGGCCAGCGGGCGACTCATCTGGTCCTTACGGGCGACCTGGTGCCCGCGGGCACCGCGTTGGTGACCCCTGCTTTAGATAGAAGTCAGCATCAGACGTCAAAGTGTTTTGGTGTGTGTGTCTGCGCAGACACCGCCAAGCCCCGCCCCCCACTCTTGTTTGTTATGGGCCACACCGGCCTGCTGAGATGGATCGCTGCACAAACAAATGTTTGCTCTGCCCTTCGCGAACCCCTGAGAGACACACACACACACACAGACACACACCGCTGCTTTTACATTGGATTGAACTGTTGCACACTCACTGAGAGATGTTTTAAAGAGACTACATTAGTATTTTTAGACTGGTCTCTTTCTTTTTAAAGACTGCTCTTGATACTGTGTGTGTGTGTGTGTGTGTGTGTGTGTGTGTGTGTGTGTGTGTGTGTGTGTGTGTGTGTGTGTGTACCAGCTGGCCACCAGTCCATGCGCCCACTGGGAGTACTGGGGGTGTTAGGGAGGCAGACAGAGTGAGGGATGATGGAGGTGGAATTGGAATGGGAATGTCGGGATAAAAGGGATGCACAGATGGGGGAGGGAGGGGCCAAGAGAGCTGTCAGTCACACAGGGGTCAGGGGTCAAGAGAAGGCGGGTCTTTACAAGCCCCAAAACATAGCAGAGGAGAAAGGTGGCCACGCTTCATTTTCACCTCTTCTCTCTCTCCCATAGTGCCACCTTTGTCATCCCTCCATCCTGGGAGGGGGGCGGAGCTATGAGGATGAAAGCGCTGACTCAGCAAGAAGAATTGAAAAAAAAACAACAACAACAAAAAACAAAGAAAAGAGAAGCGACGCAAAGCCCCGCAGGGGTGACGTCGGACGCCGTTTAATGAGAGAAGGATGGAGGTAGGGAGGAAGGGGTCACATGATTTATTCAAAAGGGGGGATTAAGATGGAAAGCAAGCACCTGAACACCACCACACACACACACACACACACACACACACACACGCACACACACACACACAGTCCCAGAGGGCCTGGGGCGACAGCTTTGAGAGGCTGTTAATTGTCACCAACACGACTTTAATCAGATTTCAGTAGCCACACACACACACACACACACACACACACAATATCCCGCCGGCACGTGCCTGCCCCCTTGTGTCCCGTGGGGTGTGTGTAAATCAGGTTTTTGGGCGAGGGGGTGTGGCCATTAGCACAAGTCCCATATGTTGGGAGGGGAAACCCGTGGGACACACAAGTGTCTTCGTGCACACACATTCATTTAACATGTGTGTGTGTGCGTGTGTGTGTAAGCTGATGAATTAATAAACGGAGAAGAAGAAATAGACTCTCTCTCTCTCTCTTTCCATCTCTCTCTCTCTCTACCACACCCTCCATCCGTGAATTAATGAAGATGTAAAATTTTTCCTTCATCCCTCCTCCTCCTCACCCATCCATCACGTCCTCCCCTCCTCTATCATCACTCTTTTTGCTCCCTAACTCCATCTCTTTCCTTTGTCCTCCGCTGAGCCCCCCGCGTCCCCCCACCCACCTCCCACTGAGCCCCAGGCAACACATATGGTGGTCACACCATTAAATAACACACACGCCAACAACCGGTGTCCTGTGTTGCCACTGGTCCTCCATCCTGCCTCTCTCTCTCTCTCTCTCTCTCACTCACTCTCGTCACCACACTGGCTCCTATGCTCTCTCGCCCCTTGCTTTTTTACCCCTCCCCTTGCTCGCTATTGTCTCGAATGCTCTTCTCCAGAAATATTGGACAGAGAGCAAAAAAAGGAGGGGTGTTAAATGTGGCGCGTTACCAGGGCAACCAGCCACACTGCCGCAGTGGAAATGTAGGGGAGGTGGAGCGGGTGAGGAGAGTTGAGAGGGAAGTGGTGTGTGTGTTTGGGTTTATGAACACACTCCTGTGTATGAGTGACAGTTATAATTAGTTCGCAAAGCTAGTTTGTGTAAAATAATACATGTATATCCAGTTGAACTCCTTCTCCACAAGTTTCTTTGACTGTCTAAATGTGTCATGACGCGCGGCAGTGGCGTGATGGGCGTGTTCTCCCCCTGTCTGAAACAATCTATTATTGATTGGAACAAGCAGTGGGCCAGTAGAGCGAGGCGGTACAACTTTGTTCAGCTGGCGAAAGCGGCGAGTTCTCCGTTTAGCGCGAGAGGACGCGACGGGCGCACTCGCTCAATGAGTGGACAGGCGTTTGTGGGCGTGGTTAAGACCCCAGTGACGTGGCAACGAGCCAATCAAGTCAGTGCGCCGGTAGGAATGTCCATGATTTGACAAATTCATGCATTGCTTGGGTTTCGGTTGAAAGTTCCTTCGTCATGCAAAAATGACTTTTTCATGACGTAATCACAGTGATATGTGTCACTCGCTCAGACCTGGGCAAATTAAGGCCCGGGGGCCACATGTGGCCCGTTAAGATTTTCAATCTGGCCCGCTAGACTTTCCCAAAATTATTTTTTAGATCTTTAAAGGGGAACATTATCACAATTTCAAAAGGGTTAAAAACAATAAAAATCAGTTCCCAGTGGCTTGTTGTATTTTTTTAAAATGTTTTTCAAAATTTTACCGGTCTCGGAATATCCCTAAATAAAGCTTTAAAGTGCCTTATTTTCGCTCTCTGCGAAGACACTGGCCATTTCCCTGTGACGTCACACAGTGCTGCCAATGTAAACAAATAATGTGAATACCACAGCAAGATATAGTGTCATTAGCTCGGATTCAAACTCGGATTTCAGCGACTTAAGCGATTCAACAGATTACGCATGTATTTAAACAGATGGTTGGAGTATGAAAGTATTGAAGAAGAAATTGAAGCTATTGAGCGAATAGCTATTGACGCTATTCATAGCCATAGCATGGCCGAATAGCTGCGTTAGCATCGCCGGTAAAATGTGCGGACCAAACGATCAGGACTTTCGCATCTTTTGACACGGGAGCTACTTAAATCCGTCGATTGGTAAGTGTTTTTTTCGCATTAAATGTGGGTGGAAGGAAACGTAATATAGTTGCAAATGCATCTACAGGTTATCCATACATCTCTGTGCCATGTCTGCTTTAGCACCGCCGGTAAATAGCATGTTAGTATCGATTAGCATAGCATGTTAGCATCGATTAGCTGGCAGTCAACATCAACAAAACTCACCTTTGTGATTTCGTTGACTATCGTTGCAAATGCATCTGCAGGTTATCCATACATCTCTGTGCCATGTCTGCCTTAGCATCGCCGGTAAAATGTGGAGACACTCTGGCACATTCAATGGGGGTCTGGCAGCAGACACTTTGGCATCTTCGGGCCAGTGGTGCAACTTGAATCCCTCCCTGTTAGTGTTGTTACACCCTCCGACAACACACCGATGAGGCATGATGTCTCCAAGGTTCCAAAAAATAGTCAAAAAAAGGGAAAATAACAGCTGAGACCCGGTGTTTGTAATGTGTTTAAAATGAAAATGGCGGGTGTGTTACCTCGGCGACGTCACATTCTGACGTCACTCGCTTCCAGCGCGATAAACGGAAAGGCGTTTAATTCGCCAAAATTCACCCATTAAGAGTTCGGAAATCGGTTAAAAAAATAGATGGTCTTTTTTCTGCACCATCAAGGTATATATTGACGCTTACATAGGTCTGGTGATAATGTTCCCCTTTAAGATGGAAACTGTAGCTGCTAGGGCTGCGAATCTTTGGGTGTCCCACGATTCGGTTCAATATCGATTCTTGGGGTTACGATTTGATTCAAAATCTTTTTTTTTTTTATTCAACACGATTCTTGATTCACAAACGATTTTTTCCTGATTTAAAAGGATTCTGTATTCATTCAATACATAGGATTTCAGCAGGATCTACCCCAGTCTGCTGACATGCTAGCAGAGTAGCAGATTTTTTTTAAAAAGCTTTTATAATTGTAAAGGACAATGTTTTATCAACTGATTGCAATAATGAAAATTTGTTTTAACTATTAAACGAACCAAAAATATAACTTTTTTTATATTTCTGAAAATATTGGACACAGTGTGTTGTCAAGCTTATGAGATGCGATGCAAGTGTAAGCCACTGTGACACTATTGTTCTTTTTTGTGTTAATTTTATAAATGTCTAATGATAATGTCAATGAGGGATTTTTAATCACTGCTATGCTGAAATTATAACTAATATTGATACTGTTGTTGATAATATTCATTTTTGTTTCACTACTTTTGGTTTGTCCCGTGTCGTGTTTGTGTCTCCTCTCAATTGCTCTGTTTATTGCAGTTCTGAGTGTTGCTGGGTCAGGTTTGGTTTTGGAATTGGATTGCATTGTTATGGTATTGCTGCCCTGCGATGAGGTGGCGACTTGTCCAGGGTGTACCCCGCCATCCGCCCGATTGTAGCTGAGATAGGCGCCAGCGTTCCCACGACCCCAAAGGGAATAAGCGGTAGAAAAGGGATGGATGGATGGTATTGCTGTGTATTGTTTTCTTGGATTGATTAAAAAAAACAAAACGATTTTTTAAAAATGAGAATTGATTCTGAATCGCGATTCAAATTCGAATCGATTATTTACCACACCCCTAGTAGCCGCCATTGTGATGTGTAGTAATGTTTTCAAGTTGATTGATTGATTGAGAAGTTTACTGACATCTTAAATAATTAATCCATGTAATGCTTTAGAAAGGCAAATGGATGGCACAAAAAGCCAAAAGGCTTGTTTCCATTGTGGTCCATTAAATAGTCATCCCATTTGATACAGTCAATAATAACAGATATATAACCTGTTAAATGACCGTAAGTCTTGAAATATACAAAGTATTTCAATGATTGGAATCTGCGCTTTTGCAGTATATAACAGTTACTATGGCAATGTAATTAGTTGCTATAGTAATCTGAGCCACAGCAGCTCAGATGAGGCACCAAGCAGTGTGGGTGTGGAGCGTTTCCACAGAGTGTTTCCAGATCGACCAGCCTGAAATGTGGGTGTCAGGGACAGACGCGCAAGGAGATTTTTACAACAAAGTTCTAAAGCTTAGTGATATATCAGATAATGGGTGTTTTTTTAGGACCCTTCGGGTTCGTATTTTGCTATTTTTGTTGCGTTTCGCTTTATTGTCGAATATGTCCATGGAGAGGGGGTGTGACGTTAATTTGTTGTCAATATTCAGTGTTTTACTGTTCATAGTTAATATTGTAAATCCCACATTCTTTGTTTTCATGTACATTCTGGCTGTCTCATTCGGTAAAATGTTTTTAAATTCCATTCTGTTTTTTAAGGCGGTCTGTGATAACGTTTTTAGCTTTTAAATTAGACATTTTTGTGAGATTGCGTATTAATGTTCCTAAAAATAGGACCCAAGCACACATACTGTACAGCAGATTTTCACAGCTTACATCTACACTATTTTGCCAAAAGTATTCGGCCACCCATCCAAATGATGAGAATCAGGTGTCCTAATCACTTGGGGCGGCCACAGGTGCATAAAATCAAGCGCTTAGGCACGTAGACTGTTTCTACAAACATTTGTGAAAGAATGGACCGCTCTCAGGAGCTCAGTGATTTCCAGCATGGAACTGTCATAGGATGCCACCTGTGCAACAAATCCAGTCTTGAAATATCTTTGCTCCTAAATATTCCAAAGTCAACTGTCGACCTTTTCTATGAGAAAATTGAAGAGTTTGGGAACAACGGCAACTCAGCCACAAAGTGGTAGGCCACGTAAACTGACAGAGAGGGGGGTCAGCGGATGCTGAAGAGCATAGTGCAAAGACTTTCTGCACAGTCAGTTGCTACAGAGCTGCAAACTTCATGTGACCTTCCAATTAGCCCAGGTACAGTACGCAGAGAGCTTCATAGAATGGATTTCCATGGCCGGTTAACTGCATCTAAGCCATACTTCAACAAGTCCAATGCAAAGCGTTGGATGCAGTGGTGTAAAGCATGTCGCCACTGGACTCTATAGCAGTGGAAACGCTTTCTCTGGACTGATGAATCACACTTTTCCATCTGGCAATCTGATAGACGACTCTCCGTTTGGAGGTTGCCAGGAGAACGGTACATTTTGAACTGTATTGTGCCAAGTGTGAAATTTGGTGGAGGAGGAATTATGCTGTGGGGTTGTTTTTCAGGAGTTTGGCTTGGCCCCTTCCTTCCAGTGAAAGGAACTTTGGATGCTCCAGGATATCAAAACATTTTGGACAATTCCATGCTCCCAACCTTGTGGGAACAGTTTGGAGCGGGCCCCTTCTTCTTCTAAAATGACAGTGCACCAGTGCATAAGCAAGGTCCATCAAGACATGGATGACAGAGTCTGGTGTGGATGAATTTGATTGGCCTGCAAAGAGTCCCGACCTGAACCCGATAGAACACCTTTGGGATGAATTAGAACGGAGACTGAGAGCCAGGCCTTCTCCACCAACATCAGTGTGTGACCTCACCAATGCGCTTTTGGAAAAATGGTCGAAAACTCCTATAGACATACTCCGCAACCTTGTGGACAGCCTTCGCAGAAGAGTCGAAGCTGTAATAGCTTCAAAAGGTGGACCGACATCATATTGAACCCTGTAAGTTAGGAATTGGATGGCACTTCAAATTCATATGTGAGTTAAGGCAGGTGGCCAAATACTTTTGGCAATATAGTGTGTATATGTGTGTAAAGTGTTGTACCTGACAAGTCTCGGCTACCTTGCTTCTGCAGGTACAACACCTTACCTTACTAGCCCACACATTCATTTATTTGTGGCAGCCCGCCACGAAAGAATTACGGCCGCCACAAAAAAAAAAATTCTTTATTTTTATTTATTTTTTTCCGGCTTTTGACTCGCTCGACCGCTCATAAAAGCAATGGGACTCTGTCTGTGAATGGAGCTTGTAGTCACATATTATATAAATATGTAAATATTATATAAATATGTATATAAATATGTACATAAAGTGTTGTAATTATATTCCAACGCCGCGTTCTTCTTGGTCATCACCGCCGCCATAAAGTCTGGGTTTCCCTGCTTAGGCTGTTGCCCCCGCGACCCGACCTCGGATAAGCGGAAGAAGATGGATAGATGGATGGAATATGTACTGTACTGTGCAATCTACTAACAAAAGTTTCAATCAATCAATCAATCACTTTGCTTCCCTTCCGGTTTATGTGACGTCACGCGAGTTCACTTCCTGTTGAAGACACCTCCGTCTGTTTTCAACTCGACACTGCCGAGTAGAGATCACTTTCTGCTAAGTCAGCACATTCCTTATGTTTGATGTGAATGAGGTATCTTAGTTGGTCGGACAATAATCTGTTTATACAACTTGAGATTTGGGGTATGACAATTCTTAATGGGGAAAGACGTTAATGTTTTTTGTTCTCATGTTAGCATTTAAGCTAGCTCGCAAGCGAACGCTATTCAGTCCACAATTTTATCAAAGTTTGGTTTTCAATCACGTTTTTCTGATCGTTTAAAATTGTAATTGTCAGGAGTTTTACCGTTTTATCGTTAATACGCTAACATCCTTAGTAAACAACAGGTGTTGACAAACACTGCTAACTAGCATTAAAGTAACAGACACACATAATGAGGCTTGCTAAAACCTCTCTGAAGCTGTCTGATAAGAATGTGTGTGTGTGTGTGTTCTCACCAGAGTTGAGCAGCTGCTGCTCCATGACTCCACAGCCCAGCACCTCCATCCAGTCGCCCTGGAAACGCACTTCCATCTCAAAGGAAGGATGAGTGAAGGGGAAGTAACAGTCCACCCAGCGCACCTCCACATCTGAGGAGGAAGCGGTGGAAGTCAGCCATGGCGACTCTTTGAAGGCGCCCCCTGCCAGCCGACCTTTTCCAAACAGGTGGGTGACGAGTCGCGTCAGCGTGCGCTTCAGGTCGAACTCCACCAGCTTGACGGCCTCCAGGGTGTGCGTTTCCTGTTTCTGTGGCGTCCTGCGGCCGGCGACCTCAAACATCTGGAGGTCTTTGCCATTCTGAACCTTGGAGAAGAGCTGCGTGCAAAAGTCACACAACACTCAGCGGGAAAGTTAATTTAAGGTCAGTGTGAGTTGTCCCCCCTTATCATTACAAATATTAAACCGGCATTGCTATTTTTTTGTGCTGCAAAATGTTTTGTCTAAGTATTGTAGTTCTTATGTCATGAGGCTGGTTATGATTAATATCATGTTAAAAATAAACACTATAGCAGGGGTCACCAACCTTTTTTCAGTGATGTACCCCCTGTGAACATTTTTTTAATTCAAGTACCCCCTAATCAGAGCAAAGCATTTTTGGTTGAAAAAAAGAGATAAAGAATTAAAATACAGCACTATGTCATCGGTTTCTGATTTATTAAAATGTATAACAGTGCAAAATATTGCTCATTTGAAGTGGTCTTTCTTGAACTATTTGAGAAAACAGATATACAAATAACTAAAAACTTGTTAAAAAAATAAACGATTGATTCAATTATAAATAAAGATTTCTACACACAGAAGTAATCATCAACTTTAAGTGTCCTCTTTGGGGATTGTAGTAGAGATCCATCTGGATTCATCAACTTCATTCTAAACATTTCTTCACAAAAAAAGAAATGTTTAACATCAATATTTATGGAACATGTCCACAAAAAATCTAGCTGTCAACACTGAATATTGCATTGTTGCATTTCTTTTCACAGTTTATGAACTTACATTCATATTTTGATGAAGTATTATTCAATGAATATATTTATAAAGGATTTTTGAATTGTTGCTTTTTTAGAATATTTTAAAAAATCTCACGTACACCTCCCATACCTACACGTACCCCCATTTGAGAACCACTGCACTATAGTATGCAAAATATTGGGACAAGTGCGGACATATTTTGTCAAGGTGTGGGGGGGCTTGTTTTGCATCAAAACAATAAAAACATCCATCCATTTTCTACCATTTATTCCCTTCCAGGTGGCACAGAGCCCTGGAGCCTATCTCAGCTACAATTGCACGGAAAGCGGGGTACCCCCTGGACAAGTCGCCACCTAAAAAACTATAAAATCTAGACAAAATAAATTTGTAGCTTAAACAATATTGGCAAGTTTGGAGAGATTTTGACAAAGTGGGGCCACTGTTTATTAATAAAAACATGTACATAATATAAAAACTATAAAAGATTAGTAATAAAAACTATAATAATTAGACAAAAATGTTTGCAGCACAAATGTAGCACAAACAAATGGACACGTTTTGGGAGATTTTTGACAGGTGTGGGGCTTGGTTATATATACAATATGACGATAAAAAAACTATTATAGTTAGACAAAAAATGTTTGCAGCATAACCATAGCTCAAATGATTGGGACAAGTTTGGGAAGATTTTGACAAGGTGGGGGTGTTGTTTATAAATACCACACAGATAATATAAAAACAATAATAGTTTGACAAAAACAAATGGACATGTTTTGGAAGATTATGATATTGATTATGAAAAATAAAACATGAAAAACAAACAAAAAAAATATTATCTTGAGACAACATTTTTTTTGCAGCACAAACGTGACACAAGTGGACGAGTTTGGGGAGATCTTGACAAAAAATTACGGGGCTGGTTTTGAATAATTTAACATGTTAATAACATAAAAACTATTAACACTTTAAAACAAAAAAACTATAATGGACCCAAAAAATGTTTGCAGCGCAAACATTTGGGACATTTTTGGGGAGATTTTGACAAGGCGGGGGTGGATGGGCTGTTTATGAATATCCATCCATCCATTTTCTACCGCTTATTCCCTTTTGGGGTCGCGGGGGGGGCTGGCGCCTATCTCAGCTACAATCGGGCGGAAGGCAGGGTACACCCTGGACAAGTCGCCACCTCATCACAGGGCCAACACAGATAGACAGACAACATTCACACACTAGGGACCATTTAATCAACCTATCCCCAGGTGCATGTCTTTGGAAGTGGGAGGAAGCCGGAGTACCCGGAGGGAACCCACGCATTCACGGGGAGAACATGCAAACTTCACACAGAAAGATCCCGAGCCTGGGATTGAACCCAGGACTGCAGGACCTTCGTATTGTGAGGCAGACGCACTAACCCCTCTTCCACCGTGAAGTCCCCCCACCTTAATATGAAAGTCTAATGTTAGTGCGGCCCGCAAGTTTTATATGAATGGCGCTTGACAGCGTTGTGTGCGGAGCTGAAGGAATCTACCAATCATGGTGTGGTATGCGGCTCTTGAGGTCCGAACATTGACGTCTCTGCTTGCGTGATGCAAGCAGAGAAACGTTTTGCCGCTTTTCCATTAGACTCGGACGCGCTCTTCTTCCCTCCCTCGCTTGCCTGCCTGCTCGTTCTCTCTCTCTCTCTGTCTCTCGCTCTGTCACTGTATGTGTGTCTCTTTCTCACTTCCTCCTCTGGCGCCGCTGTAAACAGTCGAGCGGCCCGGTAGCTTTCGTAGCACTCCGCCGAAGGACCGAGCGACACTACAAAACTGTGGTGCACTGGACCCCATTCACAACATTCACACTCTAGGGCCAATTTAGTGTTGCCAATCAACCTATCCCCAGGTGCATGTCTTTGGAAGTGGGAGGAAGCCGGAGTACCCGGAGGGAACCCACGCATTCACGGGGAGAACATGCAAACTCCACACAGAAAGATCCCGAGCCTGGATTTGAACCCAGGACTGCAGGACCTTCGTATTGTGAGGCAGACGCACTAACCCCTCTTCCACCGTGAAGCCCCTGTTTATGAATAGTAAAACGTTGACATAAATACTTTGATAATTAGACAAAAAACCTTTTGCAGCGCAAACATTTGGTACAAGTTTGGTGAGATTTTAAAAAGGCGTGAGGGGCTGGTCTTTAATAATAACACGTTAGTAACATAAAAACTATAAAATGACAACATAAACATTTGGGACAAGCTTGGGGAGATGTTGGCAAGGTGGGGGGGCTGGATGATCCATCCATCCATTTATACCGCTTATTCCCTTTGGGTTCGTGGGGGGCGCTGTCGCCTATCTCAGCTACAATCGGGCGGAAGGCGGCGTACACCCTGGACAAGTCGTCACCTCATCGCAGGGCCAACACAGATAGACAGACAACATTCACACACTAGGACCAATTTAGTGTTGCCAATCAACCTATCCCCAGGTGCATGTCTTTGGAAGTGGGAGGAAGCCGGAGTACCCGGAGGGAACCCAAGCAGTCACGGGGAGAACATGCAAACTCCACACAGAAAGATCCCGAGCCTGGGATTGAACCCAAGACTACTCAGGACCTTCGTATTGTGAGGCAGACGCACTAACCCCTCTACCACCGTGCTGGGCTAAATGATTTAGTCATAAAATGTATTTTAGACTAACTAAAAAAACGTAATGGCACAAACAAACATTTTTACAGTACAATCGTAGCACAAACGATTAGCATTGTTATTCAAATATTTGCAATGACAAGAGGATCCAACTTCACACGAGTCAATTCAGGGTCTCCATCTTACCTCGTGGTCGGAGAAGAGTCGTACGCCTTCCATCTGGTGGAAGACGGGGTAGTGACTGGCGTCGATCTCGTCCCGTCGGTAAACGTCTCCGGCCAATAGGAAGGCGTCCAGACCGGACCTCACCAGCTCCCTCTGGTGGGCGGAGGTGTGAGCGCGTAGCATGGTGGCCCTTTAGAGGGGCCCACATGCTGATGAGCAGGATGTTCTATGGTACAAACAGGTGCATTGTGGGCTGGGAGTCACTTACCTGTTCAGATAATAGTTATCTCCACGCTTCCTGCTGGGGTGGTCGGGCGGAATCAGCAAGCTGTCAATCAAACACGACCAAAGTAAGAAGAACAAAGATGGATGAGGAAGTAATGGCGAGGCTGTCAATCAAACGACCTGTCAAAGTTCTGCTCCACGGTAACCACGGGGCTCAGGTTGTCATGGACGGAGAACAACGGGTTGCCCCAGCGACCGATGTAGGCACTGCGGCACACAACAAATCCCCGACTTGTTAAACAAAATAAAAAATATTCATCAGTCATGAAAAATGCTTGAGCAGGCGCGTCTTAAAGAGTAAAGATCACGACCCCCTCAAATGGCAGAATCGTAAAGCACCGTCGCACAACTCGCTTAACGACTTCCTAATGCAACATTAATGCGGCGATTGCTGCAAGCCACTTTTATGGCGACTCAGGCAGATAACAACGTTCGCTGAGGAGCGCAGTTAACTTTTACACTGCTGCCTCCCCGAAGACGCGTCCGAGACGCGCACTCAGCTGATTGTTCCAAATCTACAGCGAGGAGACCGGCGTGTGCTTGAGCGTCATGTGACACTCGGCGGCGTCCTCACCTGTAGAAGTGAGCCTTGATCCTCTCCTTGACGAGCCAGAGGGGATGATGGGCGAGGTTGTGGAGGTCGCGGCCCACTTTGGCCAGGATCTTGGGGGTGACGTTGGTGAAGTCATCGCAGGGGTAGGCGTGGCCTAACACCTCCACGGACTCTTGAGCGATGGCGGGCTTGAGGGCAGGGCCTTCCGTGCAGACGTACCGAAGTGACGCAGCGATGCCACGAAGAGGAGGGGGGCGAAGCAGCAGGCGTAATATCATGCTGACACGTCCATGGAGCTGGAACAGAAAGTAAAAGGAGGTCAGTTTGTAGCGAATCCTTCGAGAATGACCCCTACAAGCTGGGAAGTAAGTGACCCGTCATAAAATCCAAGAATGGAAACTCAGCAGAATGTTGCAGAGGGGAGAATAAAACTGCCGTGTAAAAGGTCAGGTCATCTGGGATGTACTACTCAGCGTCATCATTTGGCTGAAGATGACTGCAGGAAAGGTCACAAAAGTCCAACGCGGGACGATTTTAGACTGCGGACTTTCTGACATCAAAACATGCAAATGAACGAGGCGACTGTCGCCACAGCATCAAGCTGTTTGGGGCGTTCCCATGACAACAACGTGTGCCCTTGGACAAAGGAAAGAAGTTATGAGAAGTGACTCACAACAAACACGGACAGATGGACACACAAGTAAAGATTTAGCGCGGATCACTCGCGTCTGCAGCCGCCTGCGGCTAAAACAGTTAGCCTACTGGTCAAGGTTGTTTAATTTGCCACGACCGTCTGCTACTTCTCACTCTTTTAGGCAGGAAGACGAGCAGCGTGTGGCCTTAAGGCAGCCTTGTCCAATATGTGGCACATTCAAAAAATACCAGGAAAAACTAAAAAAAAAACTAAAAAAGTGTAATAAAAGAGCAAAGAGGTGAAAAGTAACAAGAAAACGTTGCAATGGTGACTCTGAAAAAACAATGCTGCCCATGCAGGCTGTTTAATCAATCAATCAATCAATCAATCAGTCAATGTTTATTTATATAGCCCCAAATCACAAATGTCCCAAAGGACTGCACAAACCACTACGACTACGACATCCTTGGAAGAACCCACATAAGGGCAAGGAAAACTCACATCCAGTGGGCAAGGAGAACTCACACGCAGTGGGACGCCAGTGACAATGATGACTATGAGAGCCTTGGAGAGGACCTCATATGTGGGCAACCCCCCCTTCTAGGGGACCGAAAGCAATGGATGTCGAGCGGGTCTAACATGATACTGTGAAAGTTCAATCCATAGTGGCTCCAACACAGCCGCGAGAATTCAGTTCAAAGCGGATCCAAGACAGCAGCGAGAGTCCCGTCCACAGGAAACCATCCCAAGCGGAGTCGGATCAGCATTGTAGAGATGTCCCCAACCGATAGACAGACGAGCGGTCCATCCTGGTTCCCGACTCTGGACAGCCAGTACTTCATCCATGGTCATCGGACCGGACCCCCTCCACAAGGGCGGGGGAGACAGAGGAGAAAAAGAAAAGAAGCGGCAGATCAACTGGTCTAAAAAGGAGGTCTATTTAAAGGCTAGAGTATACAAATGAGTTTTGAGGTGAGACTTAAATGCTTCTATTGAGGTGGCATCTCGAACTGTTACCGGGAGGGCATTCCAGAGTACTGGAGCCCGAACGGAAAACGCTCTATAGCCCACAGACTTTTTTTGGGCTTTAGGAATCACTAATAAGCCGGAGTCTTTTGAACGCAGATTTCTTGCCGGGACATATGGTACAATACAATCGGCAAGATAGGATGGAGCTAGACCGTGTAGTACTTTGAACGTAAGTAGTAAAACCTTAAAGTCACATCTTAAGTGCACAGGAAGCCAGTGCAGGTGAGCCAGTACAGGCGTAATGTGATCAAACTTTCTTGTTCTTGTCAAAAGTCTAGCAGCCGCATTTTCTACCAACTGTAATCTTTTAATGCTAGACATGGGGACTGTTATTTACTTTAAAGCTGTCATTGCTAAAAAAATAATGAATCAAAATCAATGTTATGAATTATTGACTGAGACAAGGCTCAAATTACTTCACGTCAAGAATTCCACTTTGAAATATGTTGTTGAGGAAAATATTGCATATTTTGTGTGTTTGCCGTATGAAATACAAGTTTTTTGTACAAAAAAAGGTATAAAAAAAATAAAAACTTACATATAATCGATGGATAGATCTCAAGCTGACTTAAGCGTTGAAAGTAAAAAAATAAATAAAAAAAGGTATGACTTATTTTCAACATTTTTATGAGTGGGGACCTTTTGGTTTTATTTTAAACTATCATTGCTCAAAAATAATGAATCAAATTGGTATTATGAACTATCGACCCATTCAATGTTGTCTGTCTATCTGTGTTGGCCCTGCGATGAGGTGGCAACTTGTCCAGGGTGTACGCCGGCTTCCGCCCGAATGCAGCTGAGATAGGCTCTAGCACCCCCCGCGATCCCGGAAGGGACAAGTGGTAGGAAATGGATGGACTGATGGAAGGCCTCAATTACCTCACATAAAAAAATTTACTTTGAAATATTTTTTGGACAAAAAAATTGCATATTATTGGTGTTTCTTTAGTATTCAATTATTCTTTGATGAAAAGGGCATATAACAAACATACATAATCATCATCACAGGGTATCAGGCATCCATGGTCAGGGCTCTCCAGTCTATTCTGTTGTCCACACTTTGTATTAGTTCTTTATAATTAATATTTCCGATGTATGTTTTCGTTGTCGACCTGGAGATTTCTTTCCAGCTACTTTTCCTGTCAACATCAGTTTTTCTAAGATGTCTTTTCTAATGATATGTCCGAAAAATTTCAGCGGTATAATTCAAAAAGTTGCAATGAAAGATCTCTTGCTTTTGCCCATGTCAATACCTCTCTATTACTTTTCTTTTCAGTCCATGATATCCCGAGTATTTTTTGAAGAACCACATTTCAGTTGCCTCTATTTTTTTCAGTTGTTTATTATTTAAAGTCCAGCATTCACAGCCGTAAAGTAGGACAGACCATTCATACGTTTTCAGGACTCTTGAGTTTGATGTCAATTGAGATGTTTCTATTTCTACAAAACCAGTGAAGTTGGCACGTTGTGTAAATCGTACATAAAAATACAATACAATGATTTGCAAATCCTTTTCAACTTATATTCAATGAAATAGACTGCGAAGACAAGATACTTAACGGTCGATCTTGTAAACTTTATTTTTTGCAAATGTTAGCTAATTTGGAATTTGATGCCTGCAACACAATTTAAAAAATCTGGCACAAATGGCAAAAAAGATGAAGAATGCTCATCAAACACTTATTTGGAACATCCCACAGGTGTGCAGGCTAACTGGGAACAGGTGGGTGCCATGATTGGGTATAAAAACAGCTTACATGAAATGCTCAGTCATTCACAAACAAGGATGGAGCGAGGGTCACCACTTTGTGAACAAATGCGTGAGCAAATTGTCCAACAGTTTAAGAACAACATTTCTCAACCAGCTATTGCAAGGAATTTAGGGATTTCACCATCTACGGTCCGTAATATCTTCAAAAGGTTCAGAGAATCTGGAGAAATCATTACACGTAAGGGTGTAGGGCGAAAAAGCAACATTGAATGCCCGCGACCTTCAATCCCTCAGGCTCCGTCAGGTGATTGCATCAAAAAGCAACATCAATGTGTAAAGGACATCACCACATGGACTCGCGAACACTTCAGAAAACCACTGTTAGTAACTACATTTTGTCACTACATCGGTAAGTTCAACTTAAAACTCTAGTATGCAAAGTGAAAGCCATTTATCAACAACACCCAGAAACGCCGCTGGGCCTGAGCTCATAGAAGATAAACTGATGCAAAGTGGAAAAGTGTCCACATTTCAAATTGTTTTTGGAAACTGTGGACGTCGTGTCCTCTGGACCAAATAGGAAAAGAACCATTCAGACTGTTATAGGTGCAAAGTTTAAAAGCCAGCATCTGTGATGGTATGCGGGTGAATTAGTGCCAAAGCCATGGGTAACTTAAACATCTGTGAAGGGACAATTAATGCTGAAAGGTAAATACAGGTTTTGGGGCAACATATGTTGCTATCCAAGCAATGTCTTTTCCATGGACACCCCTACTTAATTTCAGCAAGACAATGCCAAGCCACTATCTGCACGTGTTACAACAGCGTGGCTTCGTAGTAAAAGAGTGCAGGTACTAGATTGGCCTGCCTGTCTTACCTACCCAGTGGCCTAGGGCAGTGGTTCTCAAATGGGGGTACGCGTACCCCTGGGGGTACTTGAAGGTATGCCAAGGGGTACGTGAGATTTTTCAAAAATATTCTAAAAATAGCAACAATTCAAAAATCCTTTATAAATATATTTATTGAATAATACTTCAACAAAATATGAATGTAAGTTCAAAAACTGTGAAAAGAAATACAACAATGCAATATTCAGTGTTGACAGCTAGATTTTTTGTGGACATGTTCCATAAATATATATGTTAAAGATTTCTTTTTTTTTGTAAATAAATGTTTAGAATTAAGTTCATGAATCCAGATGGATCTCTATTACAATCCCCAAAGAGGGCACTTTAAGTTGATGATTACTTCTATGTGTAGAAATCTTTATAATTTAATAAATTGTTAATTTTTCAACAAGTTTTTAGTTATTTATTTTATTTTATTTTTTCAAATAGTTCAAGAAAGATCACTACAAATGAGCAATATTTTGCACTGTTATACAATTTCAAAAATCAGAAACTGATGACATAGTGCTGTATTTTACTTCTTTATCTCTTTTTTTCAACCAAAAATGTTTTGCTCTGATTAGGGGGTACTTGAATTAAAAAAAATTTCACAGGGGGTACATCGCTGAAAAAAGGTTGAGAACCACTGGCCTAGGGGTTAGAGTGTCCGCCCTGAGATGGGTAGGTCGTGAGTTCAAACCCCGGCTGAGTCGTACCAAAGACTATAAAAATGGGACCCAATACCTCCCTGCTTGGCACTTAGGATTATGGGTTGGAATTGGGGGTTAAATCACCAAATGATTCCCAAGCGTGGCCACCGCTGCTGCTTGCTGCTCCCCTGTGGGAATGGGTCAAATGCAGAGGATAATTTCACCGCACCTAGTGTGTGTGCAACAATCATTGGCACTTTAACTTTTTGTAACTGTTGTCCAGAGCTGTCTCCCATTGAAAATGTGTGGCACCTTATGAAGCCTAAAATATGACAACGGAAACCCCAGACTGTTAAACAACTTACACTATACATCGAGCAAAAATGGGAAATAATTCCACCTGAAAAGCCTAAAATATTGTTCTCCTCTGTTACTGAGTGTTGTTAAAAGGAAAGGCCATGTAACACAGTGGTAAAAATGCCCATGTGATAACTTTTTTGCAATGTGTTGCTGCCATTAAATTCTAAGTTAATAATTATTTGCAAAAAAAAAAAAAGTTTCTCAGTTGGAACATTAAATATCTTGTCTTTGCAGTCTATTCAATTGAATATAAGTTGGAAAGGATTTGCAAATCATCGTATTCTGTTTTTATTACCATTTACACAACGTGCCAACGTCACTGGTTTTGGGTTTTGTAAATAGACTCATTTGTTACATGCAAGTGGATGTGCTTTCTTAGAAATTGTCGGCTTTGTTGCGGTTTCGAGCTTCACTGTGGGCTACTAGTGTGTTCAGGATGTTCTGTAGTTGTTCTTCAGAGTCTGCCACTAGCACAGTGTCATCTGCACATCTGAGGTTGTTAACATAAATTCCTCAAATTTTACACCATCTTGATGATTGATGTTGCATAACATTATTTCACTGCAGGTGTTAAACAAATCAGGAGATAGTACACAACTTTATCGAACAGCCCTTTGAATGACTTTGAATTGACTATTCAGACTGCTGCTTCTTGTTCCCAGTTCAAATTTGATCATTTTATTATTTAATAATCCTCAGGTCTTTCCCATCAATATCCAGCTCATTCAAGATTTTGAAAAGGTTTTTATGTTTCACTTTATCAAATGCTTTGGAATGGTCTAAAAAAACACAGGTATAAGTCTGCTTGCACTTCTATTTAACTTTCATTTCCATACGGAGTGTGAATCTAGCATTTCTGCTGCCCTGTTCCGGGAGAAATCCGAATTGCGTGGCCGAAAGCTCTGTATCTTATTCCATCGAAGAATAATTTTGGTGGTATGACACATAAGGCTTATCAATTTACAAACCCCGTTTCCATATGAGTTGGGAAATTGTGTTAGATGTAAATATAAACGGAATACAATGATTTGCAAATCCTTTTCAACCCATATTCAATTTAATGCACTACAAAGACAAGATATTTGATGTTCAAACTCGAAAAATTGATTTTTTTTTGCAAATAATAATTAACTTTGAATTTCATGGCTGCAACACGTGCCAAAGTAGTTAGGAAAGGGCATGTTCACCACTGTGTTACATCACCTTTTCTTTTAAAAACACTCAAATGTTTGGAAACTGAGGAAACTAATTGTTGAATCTTTGAAAGTGGAATTATTTCCATATGAGTTGGGAAATTGTGTTAGATGTAAATATAAACAGAATACAATGATTTGCAAATCCTTTTCAACCCATATTCAATTAAATGCACTACAAAGACAAGATATTTGTTGTTCAAACTCATAAACTTTGTTTTTTTTTTGCAAATAATAATTAATTTAGAATTTCATGGCTGCAACACATGCCAAAGTAGTTGGGAAAGGGCATGTTCACCACTGTGTTACATTACATTTTCTTTTAACAACACTCAATAAACGTTTGGGAACTGAGGAAACTAATTGTTGAGTCTTTGAAAGTGGAATTCTTTCCCAAAAATACGCTTCATAATGCGCCACACATTTTCGATGGGAGACAGGTCTGGACTGCAGGCGGGCCAGGAAAGTACCGGCACTCTTTTTTTACAAAGCCACGCTGTTGTACTGTAACACGTGGCTTGGCATTGTCTTGCTGAAATAAACAGGGGCGTCCATGATAAGGTTGCTTGAATGACAACATATGTGGCTCCAAAACCTGTGTGGACCATTTAACATTAAAGTACACCCCCATACTATCACAGATGCTGGCTTTCAAACTTTGCGCCTATAACAATCCGGATGGTTATTTTCCTCTTTGTTCCGGAGGACACCACGTCCACGGTTTCCAAATATAATTTGAAATGTGGACTCGTCAGACCACAGAACACTTTTCCACTTTGCATCCGTCCATCATAGATGAGCTCGGGCCCAGCGAAGCCGGCGGTGTTTCTGGGTGTTGTTAATAAATGGGTTTTGCTTTGCATAGTAGAGTTTTAACTTGCACTTACAGATGTAGCGACCAACTGTAGTTACTGACAGTGGTTTTATGAAGTGTTCCTGAGCCCATGTGGTGATATCCTTTACACACTGATGTCAGTTTTTGATGTAGTACTACCTTAAGGATCAACGGTCCGTAATATCATCGCTTACGTGCAGTGATTTCTCCAGATTCTCTGAACCTTTTGATGATTTTACGGACCGTAGATGGTAACATCCCTAAATTCCTTGCAATAGCTCGTTGAGAAATGTTGTTCTAAAACTGTTCGACAATTTGCTTACAAATTGGTGACCCTCAACCCATCCTTGTTTGTGAATTACTTAGCATTTCATGGAAGCTGCTTTTATACCCAATCATGGCACCCACCTGTTCCCATTTAGCCTGCACACCTGTGGGATGTTCCAAATAAGTGTTTGATGAGCATTCCTCAACTTTATCAGTATTTATTCCCACCTTTCCTTAACTTCTTTGTCACGTGTTGCTGGCATCAAATTCTAGTTATTTATTATTTGCAAACAAATTTTTTAAAATCAATTTTAACATCAGATATGTTGTCTTTGTAGCATATTCAACTGAATATGGGTTGAAAATGATTTGCGAATCATTGTATTTCGTTCATATTTACATCTAACACAATTTCCCAACTCATATGGAAACGGGGTTTGTAGACAAGTTTGAGGTTTATGTGCATTTCTACAACTTGTGGACACTATTGTTGTTGTTATCCGCAATGCAAAAGCACAAACATTGTTTAGTCTCCGGCCGATGTTAAGTCCCTAAGCGAAGACCCGGAACATGAAAGTAGAATTGATGGCCATAATAAATGGAACCCACGCCTTTGCCTTTGTACCTCATTGAAGGGATTACCCACTTGAAGGTGTCACTGAGAGTCCACTGGTGCGAGTGACAAGCTGCAGTGGAGGTGCATAACACTTGACTGGTTCTGGCTCAATCAGTCAGGATCACAGGTTGGAGCATTCCACGGATCCTTGTGCAGTGAGCAGAACTTTGATCTACCAAGCAGAAAGCCAACATGCAATTAGCTAAAGTAAGTGTAGTGCTTCTCATTGCAGACATTAAAACTTTTGAATTGTCCAGTAGTATTGCCAAAACTTTTGATAGAAAAACACTATTTTTACACCAAGAAACAACAGAGAAGTGGTTAAACCCAGTGATGTCATTACTAGGCTGTCAAACCATAGGAAGTCAATAATAATTTGATGTTACTTGCACCTTATATAACATGCATCCAGAGACTGTTTACCACCTGTTTTGGACTTGTGAAAGCACTCGATCACTATGGCAAGGCATCTGTCGCTTCATCCTGAACAATATTCATGACAAATGTGTGCTTTGTTTTAAAGATGTGCTATTTGGATTTACACTGTATGAAAAAAAATTGAAAATGTATTTTACCTTTGCGACCTCATTATACTATTGGCTAAGTTTTATATTCTTAAATGTAAGTTTCTCAATACCCGACCTGTTTTTGTGTCTTTAAAAAAGATATAAAACTCTACGTCAAAACACTCTCTACCTCTAACAACCAAAAAGCAGTGAAAACGATGGTACTGTGTTCCAAATTTAAATTATTTACTGAACTTGTGTGAGCCCATGGCTTTACACATTATGTATGTATATAAATACATATACACACACACACATATATATATATATATGTGTATATATATATATATATATATATATATATCTCCATTCATCCATCCATTTCTTCCGCTTAGTGGCTCCAACATAATAGTGAGAGCCCAGTCCATAGTGGATCTAACATAATAGTGAGAGTCCAGTCCATAGTGGATCTAACATAATAGTGAGAGTCCAGTCCATAGTGGATCTAACATAATAGTGTGAGGGTCCAGTCCATAGTGGATCTAACATAATAGTGAGAGTCAAGTCCATAGTGGCTCCAACATAATAGTGTGAGGGTCCAGTCCATAGTGGAGTTAACATAATAGTGAGAGTCCAGTCCATAGTGGATCTAACATAATAGTGTGAGGGTCCAGTCCATAGTGGATCTAACATAATAGTGAGAGTCCAGTCCATAATGGATCTAACATAATAGTGAGAGTCCAGTCCATAGTGGATCTAACATAATAGTGAGAGTCCAGTCCATAGTGGATCTAACATAATAGTGAGAGTCCAGTCCATAGTGGATCTAACATAATAGTGTGAGGGTCCAGTCCATAGTGGATCTAACATAATAGTGAGAGTCCAGTCCATAGTGGATCTAACATAATAGTGTGAGGGTCCAGTCCATAGTGGATCTAACATAATAGTGAGAGTCCAGTCCATAGTAGATCTAACGTAATAGTGAGAGTCCAGTCCATAGTGGATCTAACACAATAGTGTGAGGGTCCAGTCCATAGTGAATCTAACATAATAGTGAGAGTCCAGTCCATAGTGGATCTAACATGATAGTGAGAGTCCAGTCCATAGTGGATCTAACATAATAATGAGAGTCCAGTCCATAGTGTATCTAATATAATGGTGAGAGTCCAGTCCATAGTGGATCTAATATAATAGTGAGAGTCCAGTCCATAGTGGATTTAACATAATAGTGAGAGTCCAGTCCATAGTGGATTTAACATAATAGTGAGAGGGTCCAGTCCATAGTGTATCTAATATAATAGTGAGAGTCCAGTCCATAGTGGATTTAACATAATAGTGAGAGGGTCCAGTCCATAGTGTATCTAATATAATAGTGAGAGTCCAGTCCATAGTAGATCTAACGTAATAGTGAGAGTCCAGTCCATAGTGGATCTAACATAATAGTGTGAGGGTCCTGTCCATAGTGGATCTAACATAATAGTGAGAGTCCAGTCCATAGTGGATCTAACATGATAGTGAGAGTCCAGTCCATAGTGGATCTAACATAATAGTGAGAGTCCAGTCCATAGTGGATCCAACATAATAGTGTGAGGGTCCAGTCCATAGTGGATCTAACATAATAGTGAGAGTCCAGTCCATAGTGGATCCAACATAATAGTGAGAGTCCAGTCCATAGTGGATCTAACATAATAGTGAGAGTCCAGTCCATAGTGGATCTAACATAATAGTGAGAGTCCAGTCCATAGTGGATCTAACATAATAGTGAGAGTCCAGTCCATAGTGGATCCAACATAATAGTGAGAGTCCAGTCCATAGTGTATCTAATATAATGGTGAGAGTCCAGTCCTTAGTGGATTTAACATAATAATGAGAGTCCAGTCCATAGTGGATCTAATATAATAGTGAGAGTCCAGTCCATAGTGGATCTAACATAATAGTGTGAGGGTCTAGTCCATAGTGGATCTAACATAATAGTGAGAGTCCAGTCCATAGTGGATCTAACATAATAGTGAGAGTCCAGTCCATAGTGGATCTAACATAATAGTGAGAGTCCAGTCCATAGTGGATCTAACATAATAGTGAGAGTCCAGTCCATAGTGGATCCAACATAATAGTGAGAGTCCAGTCCATAGTGTATCTAATATAATGGTGAGAGTCCAGTCCTTAGTGGATTTAACATAATAATGAGAGTCCAGTCCATAGTGGATCTAATATAATAGTGAGAGTCCAGTCCATAGTGGATCTAACATAATAGTGTGAGGGTCTAGTCCATAGTGGATCTAACATAATAGTGAGAGTCCAGTCCATAGTGGATCTAACATAATAGTGTGAGGGTCCAGTCCTTTGTGGATCTAACATAATAGTGAGAGTCCAGTCCATAGTGGATCCAACATAATAATGAGAGTCCAGTCCATAGTGGATCTAACATAGTAGTGAGAGTCCAGTCCATAATGGATCCAACATAATAGTGAGAGTCCAGTCCATAGTGGATCTAACATAATAGTGAGAGTCCAGTCCATAGTGGATCTAACATAATAGTGTGAGGGTCCAGTCCATAGTGGATCTAACATAATAGTGAGAGTCCAGTCCATAGTGGATCTAACATAATAGTGTGAGGGTCCAGTCCATAGTGGATCTAACATAATAGTGAGAGTCCAGTCCATAGTGGATCTAACATAATAGTGTGAAGGTCCAGTCCATAGTAGATCTAACATAATAGTGACAGTCCAGTCCATAGTGGATCTAACATAATAGTGTGAGAGTCCAGTCCATAGTGGATCTAATATAATAGTGAGAGTCCAGTCCATAGTGGATTTAACATAATAGTGAGAGTCCAGTCCATAGTGTATCTAATATAATAGTGAGAGTCCAGTCCATAGTGGATCTAACATAATAGTGTGAGTCCAGTCCATAGTGGATCTAACATAATAGTGAGAGTCCAGTCCATAGTGGATCTAACATAATAGTGAGAGTCCAGTCCATAGTGGATCTAACATAATAGTGAGAGTCCAGTCCATAGTGAATCCAACATAATAGTGAAAGTCCAGTCCATTGGGGCGCCAGCAGGAGACCTTCCTGAGCGAATCAAATCAATTCATAGTAACCGGAAAGTCCTGGGTTCAATCCCGGGCTCGGGATCTTTCTGTGTGAAGTTTGCATGTTCTCCCCATGAATGCGTGGGTTCCCTGCGGGTACTCCGGCTTTCTCCCACCTCCAAAGACATGCACCTGGGGATAGGTTGATTGGCAACACTAAATTGGCCCCAGTGTGTGAATGTGAGTGTGAATGTTGTCTGTCTATCTGTGTTGGCCCTGTGATGAGGTGGGGACTTGTCCAGGGTGTACATCACCTTCTGCCCGATTGTAGCTGAGATAGGCACCAGCGCCCCCCACTACCCCAAAAAAGGGAATAAGCGGTAGAAAATGGATGGATAATTGTTGAAGCTTTGAAAGTGGAATTCTTTCTCATTCTTGTTTTATGTAGAGCTTTATTCGTTAAACAGTCCTGGGTCTCCGCTGTCGTATTTTACTCTTCATAATGCGCCACACATTTTTGATGTTTCCTATTTGGTCCGGAGGACATGACGTCCACAGTTTGCAAAAACAATTTGAAATGTGGATTCGTCAGACCACAGAACACTTTTCCATTTAGCATTAGTCCATCATAGATGAGCTCGGGCCCAGCGAAGCCGGCGGTGTTTCTGGGTGTTGTTGATTAATGGGTTTTGCTTTGCATAGCAGAGTTTTAACTTGCATTTACAGATGTAGCAAAACAACTGTAGTTACGAACAGTGGTTTTATGAAGTGTTCCTGAGCCCATCTGGTGATATACTTTACACACTGATGCCGGATTTTGATGCAGTACCGCCTGAGGGTTCAAAGGTCCGTAATATCACCGCTTACCTGCAGTGATTTCTCCAGATTCTCTAAACCTTTCGATGTTTTTACGGACTATAGATGGTAAAATCCCTAAATTCCTTGCAATAACTCGTCGAGAAATGTTGTTCTAAAACTGTTCGACAATTTGCTTACAAATTGGTGACCCTCACCCCATCCTTGTTTGTGAATTACTTAGCATTTCATGGAAGCTGCTTTTATACCCAATCATGGCACCCACCTGTTCCCAATTAGCCGGCACACCTGTGGGATGTTCCAAATAAGTGTTTGATGAGTATTTCTCAACATTATCAGTATCTATTGCCACCTTTCCCAACTTCTTTGTCACGTGTTGCTGACATCAAATTCTAAAGTTAATGATTATTTGCAAAAAAAAAAATGTTTATCAGTTTGAACGTTAAATATGTTGTTTTTGTAGCATATTCCAGTGTTTTTCAACCTTTTTTGAGCCAAGGCACATTTTTTGCGTTGAAAAAATCCAGAGGCACACCACCAGTAGAAATCATTAAGAAACTAAACTCAGTTGACAGTAAAAAGTCGTTTTCGCAATTGTTGGGTGATTTTAAACCATAACCAAGCATGCATCAATGTAGCTCTTGTCTCAAAGTAGGTGGACTGTCACCACCTGTCACATCACACTCTGACTTATTTTGAGTTGTTTGCTGTTTTCCTGTGTGTAGTGTTTTACTTCTTGTCTTGCGCTCCTATTTTGGTGGCTTTTCATCTTTTTGGGGTATTTTCCTGTAGCAGTTTCATGTCTTCCTTTAGCAATATTTCTTGCATCTACTTTATTTTAGCAATTAAGAATATTTTATTTTTTTTATCGTTCTTTGTGGGCACATTGTTCATTGTCATGTCATGTTCGGATATACATTGTGGACGCCATCTTTGCTCCACAGTAAGTCTTTGCTGTCGTCCAGCATTCTGTTTTTGTTTACTTAGTAGCCAGTTCATTCTTAGTTTCGTTCTTCATAGCCTTCCCTAAGCTTCAATGCCTTTTTTTAGGGGCACTCGCCTTTCGCTTATTTTTGGTTTAAGCATAAGACACCATTTTACCTGCACGCTGCCTTCCGCTGTTTCCGACCTCTACAAAGCAATTATCTACCTGCTGCCACCTACTGATCCACGGTTACTCTCTTGAGCTCTAGACAGCACCGACCACTCAACAACAACACATCATTTGCAGACTATAATTACTCGCTTGCAAAAAATATTTTTAACCCAAATAGGTGAAACTAGATAATCTCCCTCGGCACACTAATGTGCCGCGGCACAGTGGTTGAAAAACACTGGCATATTCAACTCAATATGGGTTGAAAATGATTTGCAAATCATAGTATTCCGTTTATATTTGCATCCAACACAATTTCCCAACTCATAAGGAAACGGGGTTTGTATATATATATATTGTATTCTATTTTAGTTACTTTATTGAGTTTACAAACCTCTGGCGATGATTTGTACTGTTTTTCCTACTTATTTTTAATATTATTATTTCTCGATTGTTTGTAAATGTTGCAGTTTATAAATACAGTTTATAAAATTCAATAATAATACTAATAAATAAATAAAAAGTCAATAATAATCCTATTTTAGGGTAGACTGTTTGCCTCTATTCAGAATATTTGTATTGTCATTTGCTGTCCTTCACACAGTTTCTCGCAAGAGGTTTTACCTCCTAACTTACCAATAACAAAAGACAAATAAAACGTTGAGTTGATCAAAATGCCCGCAGTGCAACATGTTGATATAACGCGCATGTTTTTACAGGATAAAAATACTTTATTGCTGCTAAAACGGCTTTTGTTTACAGAACTAAATCAGCATGGATAGCTTACCTTCAGCCACTGTTCGTCATTGGCTGTGTTTTAGTGGCCTAAAATGCGCCTGTCCAATGAGTCGTACAAAGTACAATTTATCATAACCTGCTACGGCTGTAGCCATATAAAACAGATCACGGTAAGAGGGAAACATAAATTTACGTGGCACAAAAAGCGCACGGACGGGAAATAACAGTCACACAACCATCAATTGTGAACAGGCGCTCTTTGGGCTCAGTCGTAAGCGGGGTCTTGAGCGGAGTTGAAGCGAGGATTGCTGTTAGCAACATGATGGCGGCTTGCCCCACTACGCAGGTTTTGTCTCTCTATCGGATGCTTTTGCGAGAAAGCAGCAACTTCACCTCCTACAATTACAGGCAAGTCATACACCTCAGTAAATACAATCTTTTCACAGGTGGGTTTAACCGTTCAGCGAGCTGTGTGATGGATGCTAATGTAGCCGGTCTGTTGATCTCTGACGTCACTGAATCCACATTGTTATTTAATCCATATTGTTATTTCAACCACCGTGCCGCGGCACACTAGTGTCCCGTGAAATATTGTTTGGTGTGATTATGTAACTTCACCTAATTGCGTTAAAAATATTTTTTGCAAACTAATAATTATTGTCTGTGTCGTCAAGAGCTCAGTACAGTAACTGTGTAATACACTTCCATATCAGTAGGTGGCAGCAGGCAGTTAATTGCTTTGTAGATGTCGGGAACATTTGTCCAGGGTGTACACTGCCCGATTGTAGCTGAGATACGCTCTAGCGCCCCCCGCGAACCCAAGGAGTATACCGTATTTCCTTGAATCCCCGCAGGGCATATAGTACGCGCCTGCCTTGAATTATTGCCGGGTCAAACTCACTTCGCAAAATAATTACAACATGCTTAGTCAAACTCGTGACGTTAAGAGTGACACTTCCCATGAATTGATTAACGTGGACCCCGACTTAAACAAGTTGAAAAACTTATTGGCTTGTTACCATTTAGTGGTCAATTGTACGGAATATGTACTGAACTGTGCAATCTACTAATAAAAGTATCAATCAATCAAACAAAAAATAAGTCATCATTTTCAAAATGGAGGAGGCTGATTTCAATACCGGTACTTTGAAATCGCATGAAGGGAAGAAGATTAAGAGTTATTTAGTAGGGATGCACCGATTAATCGGTAACCGAATATATTCGGCCGAATATGGCAAAAAAAAGCCACATTCGGCCTTCGGTGGAATGAGTTAAGAACAAGGCCGAATAGTGGCGTGTGACGCAATTTTTTGACGCGGTGACGCAATCAACCAACGTGAGGTGACGTTGGGATATGTTGTCCATCCATCCATCCATCCATCGTCTTCCGCTTATCCGAGGTCGGGTCGCGGGGGCAGCAGCCTAAGCAGGGAAGCCCAGACTTCCCTCTCTCCAGCCACTTCGTCTAGCTCTTCCCGGGGGATCCCGAGGCGTTCCCAGGCCAGCCGGGAGACATAGTCTTCCCAACGTGTCCTGGGTCTTCCCCGTGGCCTCCTACCGTTTGGACGTGCCCTAAACACCTCCCTAGGGAGGCGTTCGGGTGGCATCCTGACCAGATGCCCGAACCACCTCATCTGGTGGGATATGTTATGTACCTGTATAAGTGTATGAGGTTACAAGCACACACTTAATTGAGATTTACTTGAGCCTTCTGTTTACATTATTAGCATATCTACTGTGGCTAAGCAGACTTTTGCCAAAAGGACAATAATTCATTTGTTGTTGGTTTATCCACTTTAATGCACTTTGTTTTTTTTTTGAATGCATGTTTTGTTTGAAGGCCTAATATAAATGAACAACTTTGTGCTTTTTTTGAAAAGCAAAGGCTAATGGAATATTAAAAAAATGTCAATATTCAATAAAAAAATACTTTATTTGAAAAACATGTCTAAATATTTATTCTAGGCTATTTATGCAATATAAAAAAAAATGTGAAAAACTGCATTCATTATTCGGTATTCGGCCTTTGGCCAAGCGTTTAAGTTTTATTCGGCTTCGGCCACAAATTTCCATTTCGGTGCATCCCTACTATTTAGTAGGATTTAAGGTCCAAGCTTACATCACACTCAAATTTTGACTGCATCCCTTTGGTAAGTGCCGGAGTAAGAAGAGGTTTTAAAATAATTAGCGCATGCTTACTTTTACCGCGTGCCTTTGGTAAGCGCAGGAGTGAGAAGAGGTTTTAAATTAATTAGCGCCCCAGCGGCAATTCAAGGAAATACGGTATGCTACTTTTAAACTTTCATGCAGAGAAGGAAATCACAACTAAGTCATTTGACCAAAAGTGTATTTATTAAAGTTATTAAACAATGGCACAAACCTTCAAGTCATTTCCAAAACATAAAGTGCAAGGTTGTCCGAGACATTTTAAGTGTCAAATATAATAGGAGATCAAATAGTATTCGTCCTTCACTATGTGGTATGTTACTACGGTTATGAAATTCTCTTCATTCTCTAGCGAGTGACTTTTCAAATGATGCTACATATTAGCAGTAATGCTACTTTTTATAGCAACGCTTTTGCCCCACACTTGACAAATTACGGTTGTGAAGTGAAGTGAATTATATTTATATAGCGCTTTTCTCCAGTGACTCAAAGCGCTTTACATAGTGAAACCCAATATCTAAGTTACATTTAAACCAGTGTGGGTGGCACTGGGAGCAGGTGGGTAAAGTGTCTTGCCCAAGGACACAACGGCAGTGACTAGGCTGGCGGAAGCGGGAATCGAACTGGCAACCCTCAAGTTACTGGCACGGCCGCTCTACCAACCGAGCTATGCCGCTGTTCGACATATTCCCACTTGAAGCCGAACCACCGCCAGACGATGGAAACCCTGTTGTTTTTATTGGGAATTAAGTCTTCCTTCATTTGTTACCAGATCCGCACCTTCTTTCTCTCGTATTCCCACTCGTACGGTTACATTAGCAGCAAACGTAGCCCAGTCTGCCAGCTCTCTGCTCTGCGAGGGCGTATACGTGTGCGAGGTATGACGTGACAGTATGTGACGTATGTAAGAATGTGCGCCTGCTTGTCTTCGAGAAGGAAGGAGTGAGAAGAGCCTAAAGTGTAATGCCCGCAGCTAAAAGCAACTGCGTGAGAACGTATACTCGAATATTACGATATAATCATTTTCTACATCGCACAGAGACCAGCCCTACTGCATAATCTACTAATAAAAGTCTCAATTAATCAATCAATCGATATATCGCCCAACCCTACTGCGTAATCTACTGATAAAAGTCTCAATTAATCAATCAATCAATCGATATATCGCGCAGCCCTACTGCGTAATCTACTGATAAAAGTCTCAATTAATCAATCAATCAATCAATCGATATATCGCCCAGCCCTACTGCGTAATCTACTGATAAAAGTCTCGATCAATCAAACAAAAACACAGTCGCGCTAATGCTGTTTCTACGGAAGCTGTATTAATTGTCCATCAACATGGGTGTGAGGTCCATCCATTTTTCTACCGCTTGTCCCTACCGGAGTCGCGGGAGGTGCTGTAGTCAATCTCAGCTGCATTCGGGCGGAAGGCGGGATACACCCTGGACAAGTCGCTATCTCATCACAGGGCCTGGGTGTGAGGTGTTCCAGCTAAAATGTTTGTGTTAATATGATAATAAATGGGCGATTTGTGTTAGTACGATAATGAGTGTGTTTACATTTGACCCCTGGGGACAAACGCATCCATCCATTCTCTACCGCTTGTACTTTTTGGGGTCGCGGGGGGTGCTGGACCCTATCTCAGCTGCATTCGGGCGGAAGGCGGGATACACCCTGGACAAGTCACCACCTCATCACAGGGCCAACACAGATAGACAACATTCACACTCACATTCACACACTAGGGACCATTTAGTGTTGCCAATCAACCTATCCCCAGGAAGCCCACGCAGTCACGGGGAGAACATGCAAACGGCAATCACAAGGACCCCGAGCCCAGGAATCGAACCTAGGATTTTTGTATTGTGAGGCACACGTACTATCCCCCGTTTCACCGGTCTTCACCCTCCCAAATATATTACACTCTATACATCCATTCATACATTAAACTACTTTCATTTATTTTCACAGAAAAAAACACTCATTTTTAAAGTGCGGCGACTTTTATTTTTATTTTGTTTTTGGAGGTGGGAGGAAGCCGGAGTACCCGGAGGGAACCCACGCAGTCTCAGGGAGAACATGCAAACTCCACACAGAAAGATCCCGAGCCCGGGCTTGAACTCAGGACCTTCGTATTGTGAGACACATGTTCCAGCTAAAATGTTTGTGTTAATATAATAATAAATGAGCGATTTGTGTTAGTACAATAATGAGTGTGTTTATATTTGACCCCTGGGGACAAATGCAATTTTTTTAATTGAATTGAATTATAGTCTAACTTACCCTTAAGTGAGTCGCTAATTGGCTTACTTCAATTCATTTAATTGGTTTTACTTTCAGTTTCACTTCCTTTTATTTTGTTAATCCCTAGTAATCCCTCTTGCTGTACAGTTACTGCCTCAGCATTTTCGCCCACTTAATAAACTCACAAAGGCACCACATTCAGTGTTAAAGGCCTACTGAAATAAGATTTTCTTATTTAAACGGGGATAGCAGGTCCATTCTATGTGTCATACTTGATCATTTCGCGATGTTGCCATATTTTTGCTGAAAGGATTTAGTAGAGAACATCGACGATAAAGTTCACAACTTTTGGTCGCTAATAAAAAAGCCTTGCCTGTACCGGAAGTAGCAGACAATGTGCGCTTGAAGTCACGGGTTGTGGAGCTCCTCACATTGTTTACAATCATGGCCACCAGCAGCGAGAGAGATTCAGACATAGAAAGCGACGATTTCCCCATTAATTTCAGAAAGGATGAAAGATTCGTGGATGAGGAAAGTGAGAGTGAAGGACTAGGAAAAGCGATTCAGATGTTATTAGACAATTATACTCGGATAATTCTGGAAAATCCCTTGTCTGCTTATTGTGTTGCTAGTGTTTTAGTGAGATTATATGGTCGTACCTCTACAACCTGAAAGTCGGAGGGGTGTGGTGACCGCCAGTGTCTCCGAGGGAAGCCACGTTTCTCAAAGAGGCGTAAGCAGCCATTGGGGCCGGGCTGAAATTTCAATTTTTTTCCCTTACTCCACGGTGGAAGCATCCGACGGTCGGGGGCGGCCGGTGGGAGGAGGCAAGAGAGTCGCACCTGCCTCTTTGGCAGGTGCAGGAGGAACGACGCAAGCTCTTTGCTCATGTCTACGGTAAGAGCCGACTTATTACCACCATTTTCTCACCGAAACCTGCCGGTTGACATGTGCTAGGGAACCATGTTCGCTTGACCGCTCTGTTCCATAGTAAAGCTTCACTGTCATCTTTCGGGAATGTAAACACTGGCTGTGTTTTTCTTGCTAAATGCAGCCGCAATACACCGCTTTCCACTTACATCTTTCTTCTTTGACGTCTCCATTATTAATTGAACAAATTACCGCGACGTTTTAGCATGATACTTCCGCGCGAAATTTAAAATTGCTATTTAGTAAACTAAAAAGGCCGTATTGGCATGTGTTGCAATGTTAATATTTCATCATTGATATGTAAACAAACATTCAGACTGCGTGGTCGGTAGTAGTGGGTTTCAGTAGGCCTTTAAGGAGGGAGACTCAACAGGAGAAGATGGTAACGCCCATGCACTTGTTGATTGTCAAGAGATGACCTGATTGTGTCAAGACGTCGCTGCAGGCTCCGAAACGGCAGCTGACGCCGGCGCCGGCAGAACCTCCTACAAGTCGCGGCGGAGATGTTTGCTGAGTCTGGGAGAAGAGGAGATGGAAATAAGAGCAGACGAGGGATGAAACTTTGATGAATCTCTGCAGGAGAAAGTGCTTCAGTGCAGCTCCTGTGAGTCGCAGGGTAGAGGAAACAACAACAAATGTTCGTCGGATCAGAATCAGGCCGGAAGGTTCCCCCCCAAAGTCAAATGACGTAAAAAAGAGTTTTCTTTTTATCTCCTCCTCATCTCTTTCTGTCTTCTTTTCCTCCGTCTTATAAAACGCATTGGCTCGTCATCCCTCCATCATGTCCTTGTACGCCGCTCGTGTTTAACGACGGCTCGTAAATCCGATCCATCGCTGCTTTACTGGCTCGGCCTTAAATCCTAAATGAGCAGCACGCACGCACACAAATAAAAAGAGTGAAAGTGAAACTTCTCAAGGTGGCAGAGGAGCCTGCCAGCTGTGCCGCATGCAGCCCTGCTCCATCAAGAGGAAGAATGCAGGCCAGTAATTGGTTTCCCCCCAGAACTTGACATGTGTTCACAAAACAACATCATTAGAGTCCTGGCCTGTCCTAACAGGAGGTGGACCACAACGTTGTGTACACTCCCTCTCCTGGCCGACTATCGGTTTATTGATCTCCAGCGTGGTGTTTTCTGTCCACAAGCCTCACAAATCAAATTAGCGCCGACAGAGCCCAGTCGCTCAGACTCGGGCGACCTACGCCTGCGATCCGCGCCCCTCAGCTGTCAACCTGCAGTAATTTGGCTGTGAAGTCCATCCAGTTGAGTTTGGGTCAGAATCACTTTATCATTTATGACTTTATTCCATTTTTTGTGTTGTTGTACAGCTTCTCTTTAGGCTTGTGTCCTTCGTTTTTTATTTTTTTAAAGTCTGCCATAATGTAAAAAAAATAGTTTTTAATGACGTTCTAACAGTAATATGATTCCCTCCAAACTTGAGAAAAATCTTTCATCCCTTTGATTATTCACTCCACTTTTAAAGGAAGAGGCGCTCAAATGCATGCTTTTGAAGTTGCGTCTTCGTGATATGATGAAAGTAAAATAAACAAACTTCTCCCATCGACATGATACTGTGTCTGACCGGCCCCAAGTAGGCTTCGCTAAACATCTTAAAATAAGCAGCGGCATGGGACTTGAAGGTTTGATTGTTTTTTTTTTTTGTTGCGATGAGGCTATTTCTTCTCAAAAAGAGGGGGAGCTTGTGTGACCCCTGGGAAGGATAGGATAGAATAGTATAGACTTTATCCCACAACGGGGAAATTATGTGGTTGCGGCGCAGATACAAAAATAAGGTAAAAACACAAAGGACATAAAATACATTAAAAGAGCCCAGAGCTGATGCGACCAGTTTTCACTATAGCGGCGCTATTTCCCCACATAGCTACAAAAGTCAAACACGGAAAAAAATTTAAATGAGCAAATAATATTACATATTGTGCACATATGATTTCATCATGCTTAGACAAAGAAAACAAAAACACCGCTGTGGTCTCTGCTGTGCTCCACACGTCACCTGCACTGCCAGAGAATGGGACAGACCGAACAAAGCAACCAAGAGAGCCAACTGTGTCCTAGGCTGCCCACTAGCTCTCGGTCAATTTCCAGTCCGCATGGATGAGCGAGACTACGTCTAGGGAGACCGAAGTGTCCAATACAGGCTCGTTTAGCCAGAGCTCCGTGAAGCTTGTCCATCTCAACGCTCAACGTTAGTTCGCATCTTCCCCGGTCTCTCCACGTGGACTCCTGTGTGGCAGAAAGCCAGCTGCCAGTTCTCAACCTTTTTTCAGTGATGGACCCCCTGTGAACATTTTTTTAATTCAAGTACCCCCTACTGCCCCTCTCACCTCCCAGGAGGTGATCAAGGGTGATGGGTCAAATGCAGAGAATAATTTCGCCACTCCAAGAGTGTGTGTCACAATCATTGGTACTTTAACTTTAACTTTAATCCAGGGGTTAGTGAACCTATGGCTCTGGAGCCAGATGTGGATCTTTTTTAAATCTTAGCTGACATTGCTTAACACGATAAGTAATGAATAATTCCGCTGGTAATCAGTTTTAAAAATAACGTTCAAAATATAATACATTTTCTTGCATTCTAATACATCCATCCGTTTTCTACCGCACCTGTTCAAGAAGTCGCATTATTTGCTAGGAAGTATTTCATTTATTATTGGTTAGCTTCAGAATAACAATGTTTTTAAACAAAATAAGAGACTTATTGTACTCTAAAGATGTTGGGCTTACTTAAAAATGCACGCATTTAGTTGTATTCAGTGTTAAAAAATATGATATGGCTCTCACGGAAATACATTTTTAAATATTTGGCTTTCATGGCTCTCTCTGCCAAAAAGGTTCCCGACCTCTGCACTAATCAGAGCAAAGCATTTTTGGTTGGAAAAAAGAGAGAAAGAAGTAAAATACAGCACTATGTCATCAGTTTCTGATTTATTGAATTGTATAACAGCGCAAAATATTGCTCATTTGTAATTGTCTTTCTTGAACTATATGGAAAAAAAGATATAAAAATAACAAGTGATTCAATTATGAATAAAGATTTCTACACATTAGGGGTGTAACGGTACACAAAAATTTTGGTTCGGTACGTACCTCGGTTTAGAGGTCACGGTTTGGTTTATTTTAGGTACAGTAAGAAAACAACAAAATAATTTTTGGGGTTATTTATTTACCAAATTTTTAAACAATGGCTTTATCCTTTTAATATTGGGAACACTATAATAATTCTGCCCACATTAAATCAAATTAAACTGCCTCAAGTTGTTGCTTGGATTAAATAAAATTACGAAACCTTTGTTCTACATATAAAAAGTGCAACATAAGACAGTTTCAAGTCAACTCATCATGCTTAATTTTTTACAGCATTTGGGAAGCCTGTAGTTGACTTTTATTATGTAAATGTTATATTTTTGTCAACATGTGATAGCAGGGACCCTGCCATTCAAAACTAGGCTGCTACATTACTAATGATTAATATAACTATAGCTGAAAAAATATTACAATAGCAATAGGATAGACTATTCATCCCTGAACACCATGGAGTTCATGTTAAACAACAGAGAGACAGGGCTTTGCTGACCCTAACACACGCACACACACACAGCAGAATGAGCTAACGTTACGCTAAAAGCTAATTAGCCTTCACCTCAAGACAGAACTGCGAGCGAGCTGAGCTGCAGTTTAGGTTTCTAGAAGGTCAACGGGCTCATAGTGATGTTAGTAGTAGTTGTGACTGGGAGGTGTTTTTTATCATTTGGGGAGAGTACGCTGTCTGCTGCTCACATGGTAAACACATACCTGCTCGACACTGAAGCATTGACTACATGCACTCTGAATACGCACTGCTGATTGGCTTTGCAAAGCAGCTTTTTAAGACATTAGCTTACAAACTCGTTCGATACACCTCCGAACCGGACCGAAACCCCCGTACCGAAACGGTTCAATACAAATACACGTACCGTTACACCCCTACTACACATAGAAGTAATCATCAACTTAAAGTGCCCTCTTTGGGGATTGTAATAGAGATCAATCAGGAGTCATGAACTTCATTCTGAACATTTCTTCACAAAAAACAAATCTTTAACATCAATATTTATGGAACATGTCCACAAAAAATCCAGCTTTCAACACTGAATATTGCATTGTTGCATTTTTTTTCACAGTTTATGAACTTACATTCATATTTTGTTGATGTATTATTCAATAAATATATAAAAATCCCACGTACCCCTTGGCACACCTTAAAGCAGTGGTCCCCAACCACTTGGGCCACACAACAAATTAAAAAATAAAATAAAAATAAAAATGATATATATATATATTTTTTTAGTTATTGAATCAACATAAAAAACACAATATATACATTATATATCAATATAGATCATGGGTGTCAAACTCTGGCGCGCGGGCCAAATTTGGCCCGCCGTGTAATTTCACTTGGCCCTTGAGGCAATATCAAATTAACATAAGAGCTGGCATTAACAGTAACACCGCATTCACCACTAACACTCTTACTTGCAAACCCTCTAGATTTTTCCGGGAGACTCCCGAAGTTCAGTGCCCCTCCCAAATTTCATCCCGGACAACAATATTTGGGTTGGGCTTTAAAGGCACTGCCTTTGGCATTCTGTACAACCTGTCTCCACGTCCGCTTTTCCTCTATACAAACAGCGTGCCGGCCCAGTCACATAAGATTAAATAGATTAGATAGTACTTTATTTATTCCGTCAGGAGAGTTCCTTCAGGAAAATTACAATTTTCAGCACAATCCCATTCAAGATCAGACAAACATTACAGGGAGACAGAACAGGATCGCTGACGGGTCTGCCGGCTTCCAGCGCCCCTTACAAAAAAGATGACATACAGGTAAACAAGGGGGGGAGAAAAAAATAGAAGATTAAAATAAAATTTAAAAAAATCGGTCTTAGCCTAGGCCCTGGAGTGGGGGTGCAGACTGAGGCCAAGGGAAAAAAACAACAACTCATAGCCATAGTCAAACATCAAAGAACACAGAGGACATTAAAGACATTATAGCAGCAGATACAACCAGACACTTCTACATACAGCTATGAATAAAAAGTAAAAGAAACTGTGGTGGCCTCTGCGGTGTTCCACGCCATCGTCTGCTGGGGAGGAGGGAGCATGGCCAGAGACAGAAGCAGACCCAAGAAAGCAACCAAGACAGCCGACTCCACTCTCGGCCAGTGTCCAGTCCGCATGGATGAGCGAGGATACGTCCAAGGTGACTGAGTTGTCCGACACCTGCTCACCCAGTCAAGACACCGCGAAGCCTCTCCTGTCCCCCGGCTTATACACACACACACATGTGAATGCAAGGCATACTTGGTCAACAGCCATACAGGTCACACTTAGGGTAGCCGTATAAATAACTTTAACACTGTTACAAATATGCGCCAAACTGTGAACCCACACTAAACAAGAATGACACATTTCGGCAGAACTTCCGCACCGTAACACAACATAAACACAACAGAACAAATATCCGGAAAGCCTTGCAGCACTAACTCTTCCGGGACGCTACAATATACACCCCCCGCTATCACCAAACCGCGTCCACCTCAACCCCATCGCCCGAAAAGAGGCATTCAATTTTTATTTAAATTTTATTTGATGCGCCATTGATATTTTTTAATTATTTATTATTATTTGAAACTTGATTTTGCATGTCACTATAAAGTTATATAAGCCTTGCTTGTTCAATATTCAATGCAAAACTTGTTTGGGTCCCTATTAAAATGTTCATTTGTTCAACCTCGGCCCGCGGCTTTGTTCGGTTTTACATTTTGGCCCACTCTGTATTTGAGTTTGACACCCCTGATATGGATCAATACAGTCTGCAGGGATACAGTCCCTAAGCACACATGATTGTATTTCTTTATGAGAAATAAATAGATAAATAAACCACTGGGCTAAATGAACCTTTTGAACATATTTTGGGACTTGTAATGTGACTTTGTAGCTCACATGACAACAAAGTGTGTTTGTGTGTTGCAGGACCTATGCAATGCGGAGGGTGCGCGATGCCTTCAGGGCCAACAGGAAAGTAGAGGACCCCAAAAGGGTGGAGACGCTGTTGCTGGACGGCTGGCAGTCGCTGGCACTGATAAAGAGACAGGTGATGCCCACACTCAGATCGTACACTCGTCTCACACGCCGGCCACTCCCGCTTTGAGTTCACCTTCCCTCGTCGTCGCCGCCTTATTGTGTTTGTACTGTTGTAACTCGGTTAGGGAGTAAAGATGATGGATTGCAGCCGCAGATCTAAATCAGCAAGTTGTGTTTAATGAGCAGAGGAAGCGCGTCGGTGTTTAACAACAAGTCTTAAAAGGGGGGGGGGAAGCAGGGAGGAAGAGGAGGATTGCAGAGGCGGTTTGATGGATAGATTCACTCACAGGTTGTCCGCCTGCTGCCACTAGTGCAGCGTGTGTGTGTGTGTGTGTGTGCGTGTGTGTGCGTGCGTGTGCGTGCGTGCGTGTGTGTGCGTGTGTGTGTGTGTGTGTGTGTGTGTGGCCATTAGTGCCGCTTAATGTCACCCCGGTGTCACTCAGCTTTGGTTTCCTTTCTGTCATTCCGGGTTACTCCGACAGAATCCCAGTCAGGCGACAGTAAATTTCTCCAAGGGAGATTTTACCTGTCAGGTGCATTGCCAATGGCGCCCCTGCTGGCTGCACCCGAGTAGCACGCGCCACGGCGTCTCCCATCAACAGTCAATCTATCGTTACGGCCGCCCATGTGTACTTTTGCTGCGGCGTGCTCGTGAAATCGCCCCTCAGTGATGATGCACCCTGCGCTTTTGGGAATGCCGCGCAGACGAAAGTAGGACAACACCCTGCGTGAACGCCTGCGTCACCTCCTCCTCCGGCCCCCGCTCATTTGCCTCGCCCTAAGCCCCGCCCCCTTCCCGCTCCCCCGCCTGTGTTCGTCCTCCCTCGTTCAATCAGTGGAAATCCGCAGCCCCCGTCTACCCGCCTTCCCGCCTGCATCTCCTGGAAGCTGTGCACCCTCAAGGCTGCCGCTGCTTCACAGCACCGTGACAGCCAAGATTATAACCCCTGTGTTCTTTCTTTTTTTTTTAAATACCCTTGCTCTTTGATAGTAGACTGTGTGTGTCAGGTGACCTTTCTCCCGGTGACCAGGTGTCTGTCTGATCTTTGTCCGTGCGCAAGAAAATGAAGTGAACACGCACCTGCCAGTCCACTCTTAATGAATTACATTGTTCATTGATTACATTTCCCAGCAGCTGATTGGTTGGCTTGTTTAACGAGACAGTGCAAAATATGAGACTGCAGCGGAGAGAAAAAAATAATTGAGGTGCGTGTTGATGTTAAAGGTCAAGACACAGACACATCGGTGACGCTCACAGGCAGACGGCGGTGGTATCGCTTTCACACGAGTTGGAGTTTCCTGCCGCGGAATCTCCTTTTTCATACGGGATCTCTTCTCCGCCATGTTGGGAGAAGACCTTTATTTAAAATATTTATATATATATATATATATATATGGCAGTGAGGGTGGGGTGGCTGTTAGATGACGTCGTCTAATTTGCATATTTACCAGTGGACACATAACTGATGGAAAATAAGGGAAATTCCCTCCCTCCCTCAACTCGGACGAGTTTCATTTGAATGTGTTTGTTAAAATGTTTACTTAAACGTTCACTCTGCAGACCAAAGTGGCCAAATTAGGTTTTTTTCTTTCAAACTGATTTTCTCCAGCTGACTGTTGACCCTGCAAGTTAAATGTGATTTTTATCAGACTCCATTGCCAAAAGCGCATGTGGCCCCAATGTGTCCTCTACGTCAGTGGCTCTCAAAAGGGGGTAGGCGTACCCCTGGGGGTACTTGAAGGTATGCCAAGGGCTACGTGAGATTTTTTTAAAATATTCTAAAAAAGCAACAATTCCAAAATCCTTTATAAATATATTTATTGAATAATACTTCAACAAAATATGAATGTAAGTTCATAAACTGTGAAAAGAAATGCAACAATGCAATATTCAGTGTTGACAGCTCGATTTTTGTGGACATGTTCCATAAATTTTGATGTTAAAGATTTCTTTTTTTGTGAAGAAATGTTTAGAATGAATTTCATGAATCCAGATGGATCTCTTTTACAATCCCCAAAGAGGGCACTTTAAGTTGATGATTACTTCTATGTGTAGAAATCTTTATTTAAAATTGAATCACTTGTTTATTTTTCAACAAGTTTTTAGTTATTTTTATATATTTTTTTCCAAATAGTTCAGGAAAGACTACTACGAATGAGCAATATTTTGCACTGTCATACAATATAATAAATCAGAAAATGATGACATAGTGCTGTATTTTACTTCTTTATCTCTTTTTTTCAACCAAAAATGCTTTGCTCCGATTAGGGGGTACTTGAATTAAAAAAATGTTCACAGAGGGTACATCACTGAAAAAAGGTTGAGAACCACTGTTTTATGTCACTTGCATGCGCAGTGCGATAAAGTCAAAATAAAATAAATTTGACCGGGACGAAGTCGCTACTACTAAAAAATAAAATAAAAGTCGCCGCAGTGTTCTTTCATGAAAATAAATATAGTGAAGTGAATTATATTTTTATAGCTCTTTTTCTCTAGAGACTCAAAGCGCTTTACATGGTGAAACCCAATATCTAAGTTACATTTAAACCAGTGTGGGTGGCACTGGGAGCAGGTGGGTAAAGTGTCTTGCCCAAGGACACAACGGCAGTGACTAGGATGGCAGAAGCGGGAATCGAACCTGCAACCCTCAAGTTGTTGGCACGGCCGCTCTACCAACCGAGCTAAATCGCTAAATATAAGTAGTATAATGTATGAATGGATGTATATAGTGTAATATATCTGGGAGGGGGAAGCACGGTGGATAAAAGGGTTAGTGCATGTGCCTCACAATACAAAGGTCCTGGGTTTGATCCCCGGGCTCGGGGTCATCGTGATTGGAATTTGGATGTTCTCCCCGTGACTGCGTGGGTTCCCTCCGGGTACAGGGGCTGTATAGCTCGGCTGGTAGAGTGGCCGTGCCAACAACTTGAGGGTTCCAGGTTCGATCCCCGCTTCCGCCATCCTAGTCACCGCTGTTGTGTCCTTGGGCAAGACACTTTACACACCTGCTCCCAGTGCCACCTACACTGGTTTAAATGTAACTTAGGTATGTAAAAGCACTTTGAGACACTAGAGAAAGGCGCTATATAAATATGATTCACTTCACTTCACACTACTCCAGCTTCCTCCCACCTCCAAAGACATGCACCTGGGGATGGGTTGATTGGCAACACTAAATGGTCCCTAGTGTGTGAATGTTGTCTGTCTATCTGTGTTGGCCCTGCGATGAGGTGGCGACTTGTCCAGGGTGTACGCCGCCTTCCACCCGATTGTAGCTGAGACCACATTAAGGATAAACGGTAGAAAATGGATGGATATTTGGGAGGGTTCTAATCTTTCAATGGCTGTTAAGTAGAGGAGACACTTTCAAAGTAAAACGGTTTCAAAATAAGAGTTTTCTACCTATTTGAACATCGATAATTTGAATATAATTATGGCGCTCAAGATGAATTTCCGGTGGGCCGCCACTCGGAAGTAAAAGAACGGAAAACACAGCAACAATAATGTTGTTTTTCGACCGAGGAGGACAGCTTTTGAGAAAATATTCCATCCATCCATCCATCCATCATCTTCCGCTTATCCGAGGTCGGGTCGCGGGGGCAGCAGCCTAAGCAGGGAAGCCCAGACTTCCCTATCTCTAGCCACTTCGTCTAGCTCTTCCCGGGGGATCCCGAGGCGTTCCCAGGCCAGCCGGGAGACATAGTCTTTCCAACGTGTCCTGGGTCTTCCCCGTGGCCTCCTACCAGCTGGACGTGCCCTAAACACATCCCTAGGGAGGCGTTCGGGTGGCATCCTGACCAGATGCCCGAACCACCTCATCTGGCTCCTCTCGATGTGGAGGAGCAGCGGCTTTACGTTGAGCTCCTCCCGGATGGCAGAGCTTCTCACCCTATCTCTAAGGGAGAGCCCCGCCACCCGGCGGAGGAAACTCATTTCGGCCGCTTGTACCCGTGATCTTATCCTTTCGGTCATGACCCAAAGCTCATGACCATAGGTGAGGATGGGAACGTAGATCGACCGGTAAATTGAGAGCTTTGCCTTCCGGCTCAGCTCCTTCTTCACTACAACGGATCGATACAACGTCCGCATTACTGAAGACGCCGCACCGATCCGCCTGTCGATCTCACGATCCACTCTTCCCCCACTCGTGAACAAGACTCCTAGGTACTTGAACTCCTCCACTTGGGGCAGGGTCTCCTCCCCGACCCGGAGATGGCACTCCACCCTTTTCCGGGCGAGAACCATGGACTCGGACTTGGAGGTGCTGATTCTCATTCCGGTCGCTTCACACTCGGCTGCGAACCGATCCAGTGAGAGCTGAAGATCCCGGCCAGATGAAGCCATCAGGACTACATCATCTGCAAAAAGCAGAGACCTAATCCCGTGGCCACCAAACCGGAACCCCTCAACGCCTTGACTGCGCCTAGAAATTCTGTCCATAAAAGTTATGAACAGAATCGGTGACAAAGGACAGCCTTGGCGGAGTCCAACCTTCACTGGAAACGTGTCCGACTTACTGCCAGCAATGCGGACCAAGCTCTGACACTGATCATACAGGGAGCGGACCGCCATAATAAGACAGTCCGATACCCCATACTCTCTGAGCACTCCCCACAGGACTTCCCGAGGGACACGGTCGAATGCCTTCTCCAAGTCCACAAAGCACATGTAGACTGGTTGGGCAAACTCCCATGCATCCTCAAGAACCCTGCCGAGAGTATAGAGCTGGTCCACAGTTCCACGACCAGGACGAAAACCACACTGTTCCTCCTGAATCCGAGGTTCGACTATCCGGCGAAGCCTCCTCTCCAGTACACCTGAATAAACCTTACCGGGAAGGCTGAGGAGTGTGATCCCACGATAGTTGGAACACACCCTCCGGTCCCCCTTCTTAAAGAGAGGGACCACCACCCCGGTCTGCCAATCCAGAGGTACCGCCCCCGATGTCCACGCGATGCTGCAGAGTCTTGTCAACCAAGACAGCCCCACAGCATCCAGAGCCTTAAGGAACTCCGGGCGGATATCATCCACCCCCGGGGCCTTGCCGCCGAGGAGCTTTTTAACTACCTCAGCGACCTCAGCCCCAGAAATAGGAGAGTCCACTACAGATTCCCCAGGCACCGCTTCCTCAAAGAAAGACGTGTTGGTGGGATTGAGGAGGTCTTCGAAGTATTCCCTCCACCGATCCACAACATCCGCAGTCGAAGTCAGCAGAACACCATCCGCACCATACACGGTGTTGATAGTGCACTGCTTCCCCTTCCTGAGGCGCCGTATGGTGGTCCAGAATCGCTTCGAAGCCGTCCGGAAGTCGTTTTCCATGGCTTCCCCGAACTCTTCCCATGTCCGAGTTTTTGCCTCCGCGACCGCTAAAGCTGCACACCGCTTGGCCCGTCGGTACCCGTCCACTGCCTCCGGAGTCCTATGAGCCAAAAGAACCCGATAGGACTCCTTCTTCAGCTTGACGGCATCCCTCACTGCTGGTGTCCACCAACGGGTTCTGGGATTACCGCCGCGACAGGCACCAACAACCTTGCGGCCACAGCTCCAATCAGCCGCCTCGACAATAGAGGTTCGGAACATGGTCCACTCGGACTCAATGTCCCGCACCTCCCTCGTGACATGTTCAAAGTTCTCCCGGAGGTGTGAATTGAAACTCTCTCTGACAGGAGACTCTGCCAGACGTTCCCAGCAGACCCTCACAATGCGCTTGGGCCTGCCAGGTCTGTCCGGCATCTTCCCCCACCATCGCAGCCAACTCACCACCAGGTGGTGATCGGTAGAAAGCTCCGCCCCTCTCTTCACCCGAGTGTCCATAACATGAGGCCGCAAATCCGATGACACAACTACAAAGTCGATCATGGAACTGCGGCCTAGGGTGTCCTGGTGCCAAGTGCACATATGGACACCCTTATGTTTGAACATGGTGTTTGTTATCGACAAACTGTGACGAGCACAAAAGTCCAATAACAAAACACCACTCGGGTTTAGATCCGGGCGACCATTCTTCCCAATCACGCCTCTCCAGGTTTCACTGTCGTTGCCAACGTGAGCGTTGAAGTCTCCCAGTAGGACAAGGGAATCACCCGGAGGAGCACTTTCCAGTACTCCCTCGAGTGTACCCAAAAAGGGTGGGTATTCTGAACTGCTGTTTGGTGCGTAAGCACAAACAACAGTCAGGACCCGTCCCCCCACCCGAAGGCGGAGGGAGGTTACCCTTTCGTCCACCGGGTTGAACTCCAACGTACAGGCTTTGAGCCGGGGAGAAACAAGAATTGCCACCCCAGCCCGTCGCCTCTCACTGCCGGCAACGCCAGAGTGGAAGAGGGTCCAGTCCCTCTCGAGAGAACTGGTTCCAGAGCCCTTGCTGTGCGTCGAGGTGAGTCCGACTATATCCAGCCGGAACTTCTCTACCTCGCGCACTAGCTCAGGCTCCTTCCCCCCCAGTGAGGTGACGTTCCACGTCCCAAGAGCTAGCTTCTGTAGCCGAGGATCGGACCGCCAAGTGCCCTGCCTTCGGCTGCCGCCCAGCTCACAATGCAACCGACCTCTATGGCCCCTCCTATGAGTGGTGATTGTGCCTCCGGAAAAAGAGGAGAGAGACAAGAGCACTCTAAACGGGCCTTTAGAAGGACCGTGAATAATGAATGAGGAGGCTTTAGAAAACACACACAGGACGTTGAAACACTTAAAAGTGCAACGTCGAGGAGGGTGCGGGCGTGTTCCAACATGTGTGGAGGCTGACACAGGAAGTCCCAGGTGAGTAGAAGACGTCTAAATGCGTCAAACACCAACGGCAGCCATACTTTAAGTACTTTCGCATCTAAATATATATAAATATATAGACTCTGTAACACAAACTTGGGACTCCTGTCATCCTCAAAATCAACATTTCCTTCTTGGATGAACTTTAAAGTGCATGAAGAACATGAAAAGTTATGCAGCAGGGTTGGCAGACAGGAAGTGAGAGGTCAGATGTGTTGAAGGAGACGAAGTGATGGAGACAATCCAGCCGCAGCAATTTACATGAAGGCCACGCCTCCTCCCTGCCGATTGGTCCAGAGGGCCACACTCCTACGGCACACGCTGGCCAATCAGGACGTCTCTCACACACCCTCCACGCACAGCCAGCAGTGATTTGTTGGTGCGTGTCGCCCTCTGGTGGCGACGTGGCGCCATTAACCTCTGGAGGAATAGCTTCTGACTATAAGAAAAGAAGTTCAATAATAATTGATCATGGATTGTTTATATAATAAAACCGAAATATAAAGAAAAAATATCTTTTTTTAGATAAATCGATCTAATGCTGTAATGCATACCATGAATTGATTAACGTGGACCCCGACTTAAACAAGTTGAAAAACTTATTGAGGTGTTACCATTTAGTGGTCAATTGTACGGAATATGTACTGTGCTGTGCAATCTACTAATAAAAGTCTCAGTCAATCAAAAAGTATGTTTTTCCATCTGAAATACACTTAATGTTAAGCCTGAAATTAGCATCAGTGTGGCCCCTGGGCCATTTGCGGCCCTCAGTTATTATTTTTATTTTCTAACATTCTGAAAATACTATTTAAAAACAAAACAAAAACAATGATTCAAATTATTATTGTTATAATTTATTTACTTATTCAAGGCTCTAATTACTTCGCATCAAAAATTCTATTTTTTGGGGACATTTTTTTTGTGTGTTTACCAAATGTAAAACAAAGTTTTCTTTGACACAAAGGGAATGAAACAAACAAACTTAAGGAATAAAAAAAATTCTAATCAACAGACAGATGTGAAGTTGAAAGTAAAAAAAAAAAAAATGTACACTTATTTTTAACACTTTAATGAGTTTTGGATCCCCAGGGATTGTGGTTGGATTTTTTTTTTAAACTGTCTATGCTCAAAAAATAGTAATGAAAGATCTATTGTTATTTTTAAATTACAACATTAAATATAGTTAAGATGGAAGAACATGCTTTTTGATTGATTGAAACTTTTATTAGTAGATTGCACAGTTCAATACGTATTCCGTACAATTGACCACTAAATGGTAACACCCATATAATTTGTTGAACTTGTTTAAGTCGGGGTCCACGTTAATCAATTCATGGTATGCATTACAGCATTAGAGCGATTTATTTAAACAATATATATTTTCTTTATATCTTTGGTTTTATTATATAAACAATCCATGCATGTTCAATTATTATTTAACTTATTTTCTTATAGTCAGAAGCTATTTCTCCAGAGGTTAATGGCGCCAAACAAACTTTAAAAAAAAAAAATAATAATAAATTCTAATCAACAGACAGATGTGAAGTTGAAAGTAAAAAAAAAAAAAAATGACACTTATTTTTAACACTTTTATGAGTTTTGGATCCCCAAGAATTTTGGTTGGATTGTTTTTAAACTGTCAATGCTCAAAAAATATTAATGAATAAATGTTATGAATGAATGATCTTTTGTTATTTTTCAATTAAAACATTAAGTATAGTTAAGATGGAAAAACATGCTTTTTGATTGATTGAAACTTTTATTAGTAGATTGCACAGCACAGTACATATTCCGTACAATTGACCACTAAATGGTAACACCCCAATAAGTTGTTCAACTTGTTTAAGTCGGGGTCCACGTTGAATAATTCATGGTATGCATTACAGCATTGGAGCGATTTATTTAAAAAATATTTATTCTCTTTATATCTTCGGTATTATTATATAAACAATCCATGCATGATCAATTATTATTTAACTTCTTTTCTTATAGTCAGAAGCTATTCCTCCAGAGGTTAATGGTGCCAAACAAACTTAAATAAAAATAAAAGAAAATCTACAGACACATCTGAAGTTGAAAGTTAAAAAAAAAAAAATGTGTCACTTATTTTTAACACTTTTATGAGTTTTGGATCCCCAATAACTGTGGTTGGATTTTTTTTAAAACTGTCAATGCTCATAAAATATTAATGAATCAATTTTATGTAGGGATGCACCAATTAATCGGTAACCGAATATATTCGGCCGAATATGGCAAAAAAAGCCACATTCGGCTTTCGGTGGAATGAGTAAAAACAAGGCCGAATAGTGGCGTGTGACGCAATTTTTTGACGCGGTGACGCAATCAACCAACGTGCAGTGACGTTGGGATATGTTGTGTACCTGTATAAGTGTATGAGGTTATAAGCACACACTTATTGAGATTTAGTGGGGCCTCTGTTTACATTATTAGCCTGTTGTGTAGGCTACCTGTATAAGTGTATGAGGTTACAAGCACACACTTAATTGAGATTTACTTGAGCCTTCTGTTTACATTATTAGCCTGTTGTGTAGGCTACCTGTATAAGTGTATGAGGTTACAAGCACACACTTAATTGAGATTTAGTGGGGCGTCTGTTTACATTATTAGCCTGTTGTGTAGGCTACCTGTATAAGTGTATGAGGTTATAAGCACACACTTATTGAGATTTAGTGGGGCCTCTGTTTACATTATTAGCCTGTTGTGTAGGCTACCTGTATAAGTGTATGAGGTTACAAGCACACACTTAATTGAGATTTACTTGAGCCTTCTGTTTACATTATTAGCATATCTACTGTTGCTAAGCAGACTTTTGCCAAAAGGACAATAATTCATTTGTTGTTGGTTTATCCACTTTAATGCACTTTATTTTTTTTTTTGGAATGCATGTTTTGTTTGAAGGCCTAATATAAATGAAAAACTTTGTGCTTTTTTTGAAAAGCAAAGGCTACTGGAATATTAAAAAAATGTCAATATTTAATAAAAACATACTTTATTTGAAAAACATGTCTAAATATTTATTCTAGGCTATTTATGCAATATAAAAAAAATTGTGAAAAACTGCATTCATTATTCGGTATTCGGCCTTCGGCCAAGCGTTTAAATGTTATTCGGCTTCGGCCACAAATTTTCATTTCGGTGCATCCCTAATTTTATGAATGAATGACCTATTGTGTTATTTTTCAATTACTCCAATATTCCACTTTGAAAATTTGTTTGGGGAAAAATATTGCATATATTGTGCCATTGGAAGAGGGTTTTGACGAAAACGGCATAGAACATTAAAACATTAAAAAAATGTATATTGACAGATAGACCTGAAGTTAAGCTTTGAATATAAAAAAATACTTACATTTGAATAGAATTATGACTGGGACACTTCCAGGTCCCTGGGACCAAACTTGAAGAGAGCCCTAAAATTAGAAAAAAATATTTATTGAATTGGATTTGCAAATAAAAAATATCAAATATATATATATATATATGACTTATTTTTAAATATAATTATGACTGGAACACTTCCAGGTCCTTGGGACCAAACTTGATGGGAGCCCTAAAATTAAAAATATATTTATTGAATTGGATTTGCAAATAAAAAATATCAAAATATATATATGACATATTTTAAAACATAGTTATGACTGGGACACTTCCAGGTCCCTGGGACCAAACTTGAAGGGAGCCCTAAAATTAAAAATATATTTATTGAATTGGATTTGCAAATAAAAAATATCAAAATATGTATATGACTTATTTTTAAATATAATTATGACTGGAACACTTCCAGGTCCTTGGGACCAAACTTGAAGGGTGCCCTAAAATTAAAAATATATTTATTAAATTGGATTTGCAAATAAAAAATATCAAAATATATATATGACTTATTTTTAAATATAATTATGACTGGGACACTTCCAGGTCCCTGGGACCAAACTTGAAAGGAGCCCTAAAATTAAAAATGTATTAATTGAATTGGATTTGCAAATGAAAAATATCAAAATCGCCCCTGCATGCTTCAATTTTTCCGTGCGTGGCCCTCAGCAAAAAAAGGTATGGACACATCTGGTTAGGACTCAGCAGTTTGTGCATCACAGCGGCGTCACACTTGACCATAATTGGCCCTTGCATTTGAACACATTGGGTAATATTGACACAGCGACATGCCGCCTGGAAACCCACAGCATACACAAACAAAGTGGGTAAATAATAAGTAATAAAGTCACACGAAATGCCAAAAAGGCAAACATCCGACCAATGAAACTTTGGCACTGTCTTGCAGGTGACCATTGGCGGTATGTTCCAGACCCAGAAGACGGTGATGGAGTAGCACGCAGGTGGAGGATGGGGACCTGACATCACAGCCAATCAGCACTTCCTGCTTCTGAGGTGGGAGGGGCCTTGTGGGAGCGTACTTCAGAGGGTTCAGAAGATCTATTGTGAATGTTGTATATTATTTAATAGCAAATAAAATGAGTGACACAAGTGAAAAGATCAGAAGGTTCCTATGGCTTTATTCAGGCAGGGAACCGACACGATGTTACCGTCATGTAACTTCTTCCTCTGCAGCAACATTATCGCAGTGAAGAAAGGGAGGGGCGGTCAGGTAAAGGTTTAGCAGGGCGAAGGTAAAGCAGGTGATTGACCGTGCAGCTTGCGTCTTTGCTAATAATAGACCAGTGTGTTAGCTTAGGGGCGAGCGTGCCGGTCCCCTTTGCACACAAACACTTGTGTTTGTCAGCCCCTGTGCAAGTATTGCACGTCGTTGTCTGATAGGATCATGTTGATCAGCGACTGCAAGTTCCCTTCAAGAGTTTGTCTTAGTTTGCTGCTGTTTGCAGTGTTTTTTTAAATGTAGTTTGCACTCTGCTTTCAAGTTGTCACGTTCAAGGGAATCGTGCTTATCATTCGCAATCCTTATGTCAGACAAGAACACGTTTTTCCTTTTTTTTAATGCATTCTAACTCATAAATAATCTCTTGCAAAAGTCAACTAACAACAAAGGTCCTATATAGCAGTGGTTCTCAACCTTTTTTCAGTGATGGAACCCCTGTGAACGTTTTTTTTAATTCAAGTACCCCCTAATCACAGCAAAGCATTTATGGTTGAAAAAAAAAGTTACAGAAGTAAAATACAGCACTATGTCATCAGTTTCTGATTTATTAAATTGTATAACAGTGCAAAATATTGCTCATTTTTAGTGGTCTTTCTTGGACTATTTGAAAAAAAAGATATTAAAATGACTAAAAAGTTGTTGAAAAATAAACAAGTGATTCAATTATAAATAAAGATTTCTACATATAGAAGTAATCATCAACTTAAAGTGCCCTCTTTGGGGATTGTAATAGAGATCCGTCTGGATCAACTTCATTCTAAACATTTCTTCACAAAAAAAAAATACATTTTTAACATCAATATTTATGGATCATGTCCACAAAAAAATCGAGCTGTCAACAATGAATATTGCATTGTTGTTTTTGTTTTTTTCACAGTTTATGAACCAACATTCATATTTTCGTGAAGTATTATTCAATAAATATATTTATAAAGGATTTTTGAATTGCTGTTATTTTTAGAATTGCTGCTATTTTTAGAATATTAAAAAAAAATCTCATGTACCCGTTAGCATACCTTCGAGTACCCCCAGGGGTATGCGTACCCCCATTTGAGAACCACTGATATATAGCGCTCTATAAAACATTCAAAAATGAGTTTTCTTACACACTGTAAGTATATATGTAATGTAATGGTACCTATTTTAGTAATTTTAAGCATACGGCGGCGTAATCATTTCACAGACGCATCACAACAATCGCTTTTCCCTTCAACAACACGACTACTATACAGGAAATATTTCATGAGAGACAACAAACACTACTTTGAAACAAATTACAAGCGGAGAACCTTTTCATTTTAAACCTGAATAAAATAAGGAAGATCTACATGTTTTAGAAGCTGTGTGCTAAACAGATCCAGCTTTGGTCATCACTTCTAGATACTAAACAAGAAATACAAACTATGAACATAATAAAACCATCACTTACTGTACAATGTCTGCTCTCACTGGGGTGCTGACTGATGGAACGTTTGTATCTTCTCGTTTAGATGAAGAATTAATCATAATCATCCTGCAGTTGAAAAAAAAGTAAATGTGTGTCTTTTGGACGTCAAAGTTGACTAACTTCCCGATTTATGGCCACAACCTTCGACTATCCAGGTGAGAGTCATAGAGAGGTAGATAGGTAGATAGATAGTACTTTATTGATTCCTTCAGGCTAGTTCCTCCAGGAAAATTACAATTCCAGCAGCAGTGTACAGAATTGAGATCGAATTTAAAAAGTAAATAATGGGGGTATAAATGGAAACAAAATAGAAAAATATTACAATAAAAATAAAAGCAACAATGAGAGTAAAAAATATAACAGTAAAATAAAAATATAACAAGAGAAACTAGGCAGTAGTGACCATGTTATGAAAAAGTATGGCACTGTTATTGTTTTGCATCCCCTGTCATCCTAGTATCCCTCCTTACACCCAGAAAGGACTTGTACAGTCTAATGGCGTGTGCTGCAAATTAGGTTTTTTAGTCTATTAGTCATGATTTATAATCTAGAATTGAGGTTTACCGACTAATATATCAATATTGCAACATAAGCTGGTCAGAGGGCCAGTAAAAGTAGTCCCTTTAACATTAGCACTTATAAATACAATATTGCTAATACTTGGTAACCATTCAGGTCAGGAGATGTAAACTGAGTATTGTTGGTGGTTTTTGGATATAGTTTTTAAAGGGCTTTGGATGATATGACATCATGAATCCCATAACCTCTATACCATGAATTGATTAACGTGGACCCCGACTTAAACAAGTTGAAAAACTTATTCGGTTGTTCCCATTTAGTGGTCAATTGTACGGAATAGTAGCCCGTAAGGACCAGATGAGTCGCCCGCTGGCCTGTTCTAAAAATAGCTCAAATAGCAGCACTTACCAGTGAGCTGCCTCTATTTTTTAAATTGTATTTATTTACTAGCAAGCTGGTCTCGCTTTGCTCGACATTTTTAATTCTAAGAGAGACAAAACTCAAACAGAATTTGAAAATCAAAGAAAATATTTTAAAGACTTAGTCTTCACTTGTTTAAATAAATTCATTTATTTTTTTACTTTGCTTCTTATAACTTTCAGAAAGACAATTTTAGAGAAAAAATACAACCTTAAAAATTATTTTGGGATTTTTAAACACATATACCTTTTTACCTTTTAAATTCCTTCCTCTTCTTTCCTGACAATTTAAATCAATGTTCAAGTAAAAAAAAATTTTTTATTGTAAAGAATAATAAATACATTTTGATTTAATTCTTCATTTTAGCTTCTGTTTTTTCGACGAAGAATATTTGTGAAATATTTCTTCAAACTTATTATGATTACAATTAAAAAAAAAATATTCTGGCAAATCTAGAAAATCTTTAGAATCAAATTTAAATCTTATTTCAAAGTCTTTTGAATTTCTTTGAAAATTTTTGTTCTGGAAAATCTAGAAGAAATAATGATTTGTCTTTGTTAGAAATATAGCTTGGTCCAATTTGTTATATATTCCAACAAAATGCAGATTGGATTTTAACCTGTTTAAAACATGTCATCAAAATTTACTAATGATGTTCCATAAATTCTTTTTCTTTATTTTTTCAAAAAGATTCGAATTAGCTAGTTTTTCTCTTCTTTTTTTCGGTTGAATTCTGAATTTTAAAGAGTTGAAATTGAAGATAAACTATGTTTCAAAATTTATTTTTCTTTTTTTTCCTGTTTTCTCTTTTAAACCGTTCAATTAAGTGTTTTTTTTTTTCATCATTTGTTCTCTACAAAAAACCTTCCGTAAAAGGAAAAAAAAATGTACGACGGAATGACAGAAAGAAATACCCATTTTTTTATATATATATATAGATTTATTTATTAAAGGTAAATTGAGCAAATTGGTTATTTCTGGCAATTTATTTAAGTGTGTATCAAACTGGTAGCCCTTCGCATTAATCAGTACCCAAGAAGTAGCTCTTGCTTTCAAAAAGGTTGGTGACCCCTGCTCTATTGTTAGATGACTTTTGCTAGCATTTATTTATGACTTAGAACCTATGTGTTCTTGTCTTAAGTCGGGGTTGTGAATGATAGACAGCATTCCAAAAAAAAAAGTGCACTCGCCCTTTAATAAACTGACAGAAGGCAATTTGGCAACATTGGACAAGGGAGCCAATGCAACTTTTTGGCATCACACGAAACAACATGCTTATTGAGGTCAGCCATGTTTGTGTTTACTTTCCCCATTTATGAGGTGAACTTAAGAAATGAGTCCAAGTCTGACATTTCCTAACCCCCTAATGCTCTGGAATGCACATCAGTCGCTGGTATTGACTGACCAAACACGAAAGGTCACTTTGGTCACGATGGACCTCTTTTGCAGGACTTTGTGTGACGCAGCCCTGCTTGAAGAAATGTTTAACCATTACAATGAATCCTGCTGCATGCTCCTTCTCACAGACCAGAACAGAACCGCGTGGCTCACAACCACAGATGACTTTTATTTCAGCTGGTCCATCACGGCTTATTGAGTGGCCAGTTGGCATCACCTCCGACGCGATGGGGTTTTACGGCGCCAAGCGTAGCTCAGGGGGCGCAGACAAAATGCTCGTGCAAACCTCGGTACCGCAGCGTGAAGTTCCGCCCGTCGTTGTTGTCCCAGAACTCTCCCTCGTCGCTCCGCAGGTACACGGCGAAGTGGACCGCCGAGCCGGGCTCCATGAAGGGTGGCGTGTACATGGTGAAGCCGTAGCGTGCGCCCGTGCCGCCAGGAAGCTCCGCTTCCTCCAGCAGAGCCTGCGCGTCCACGTGCGAGAGCCAGTCGTTGAAGGTGTAGCGGACCCCGACCTCTGTGCGGGCGCCGCCGCTCAGCACGCGTACGTGGCCGCGCACGTCGAACTGCGTGACAGAGAGCTGCTCCAAGCACACGCGCAGACGCCGGACGCGGCCGTCCGGGTCGTGAGGCTGCGGCAGGTCAAAGTGGTGGTCCAGCACGCCCAGCAGGTCTCCTTGGGGAGGGAAGCTGGCGTGACGAGAGAAGACCTTGCTGGGCACGTGCGGCTCCTCCAGCGAGCTGAAGTGTTTGACGCTGGCCAGACTCAAGCCCATCGTGTCTGCGAACTTCACCCGCTTGGGCCCGTTGCTCCGGGCCACGGCGGCCAGCAGCGCCGCCGGGCACGCCGGCAGAGACTGGGCCCTCCTGCGGTCCGACATGCGCTTCTCCAGCTGGCAGGTGTCATCTTCGTCGGCCAGCGCGTCGTCCTCGTCCAGATAGTCCGCCCACGGCGCCTGCGGTGCCGAGCGGGACATGACGGCAGCCAGGCCAGCCCTGAGTGTGCTGCACGCCGGTCAGAGTCCGTGTGAGGCCCCCGCGCGGGATGGTTGTATAGAGGAGGGGACACCCCCCCCCCCCCACACACCCACCCACTGCGACGTCACTACACCCCCCACTCTAGAATGCTGCACCTGTTGTCACGGAGGACAACTTCCAACCCCTGACGCTTGGACACGACATAACACAAATACGCACGTACAACACAAACAGGAATTAACAAACTGCTGTATTGTATTTAATCTATCACAGTTATGGCTGCCCTCAGAGGGTCGCTTGTCACCTTGAGTAATCATTTACAAACCCTGTTTCCATATGAGTTAGATGTAAATATAAACGGAATACAATGATTTGAAAATCCTTTTCAACCCATATTCAATTGAATGCACTACAAAGACAAGATATTTGATGTTCAAACTCATAAACTGTATTTGTTTTTGCAAATAATAATTAACTTAGAATTTCATGGCTGCAACACGTGCCAAAGTAGTTGGGAAAGGGCATGTTCACCACTGTGTTACATCACATTTTCTTTTAACAACACTCAATAAACGTTTGGGAACTGAGGAAACTAATTGTTGAAGCTTTGAAAGTGGAATTCTTTCCCATTATTGCTTCATGTACAGCTTAAGTTGTTCAACAGTTTTACGCATCATAATGCGCCACACATTTTTGATGGGAGACAGGTCTGGACTGCAGGCGGGCCAGGAAAGTACCTGCACTATTTTACTACGAAGCCACACTGTTGTAACATGTGGCTTGACATTGTTTTGCTGAAATAAGCAGGGGCGTCCATGATAACGTTGCTTGGATGACAACATATGTTGTTCCAAAACCTGTATGGACCATTCAGCGTTAATGGTGCCTTCACAGATGTGTAAGTTAGCCATGCCTTGGGCACTAATACACCCCCATACCATCACAGATGCTGGCTTTTGAACTTTGTGCCTATAACATTCCGGATGGTTATTTTCCTCTTTGTTCCGGAGGACACCACGTCCTCTGTTTCCAAATATAATTTGAAATGTGGACTCGTCAGACCACAGAACACTTTTCCACTTTGCATCAGTCCATCTTAGATGAGCTCGGGCCCAGCGAAGCCGGCGGCGTTCCTGGGTGTTGTTGATAAATGGCTTTCACTTTGCATAGTAGAGTATTGACTTGCACTTACAGATGTAGCGACTAACTGTAGTTACTGACAGTGGTTTTATGAAGTGTTCCTGAGCCCATGTGGTGATATTTTTTACACACTAATGTCGGTTTTTGATGCAGTACCGCCTGAGGGATCAAAGGTCCATAATATCATCGCTTACGTGCAGTAATTTCTCCAGATTCTCTGAACCTTTTGATGATTTTACGGACCGTAGATGGTAAAATCCCTAAATTCCTTGCAATAGCTCGTTGAGAAATGTTGTTCCAAAACTGTTCGACAATTTGCTTACAAATTGGTGATCCTCGCCCCATCCTTGTTTGTGGATTACTTAGCATTTCATGGAAGCTGCTTTTATACCCAAACATGGCACCCACCTGTTCCCAATTAGCCTGCACACCTGTGGGATGTTCCAAATAAGTGTTTGATGAGCATTACTCATCTTAATCAGTATTTATTGCCACCTTTCCCAAGTTCTTTGTCACGTGTTGCAGGCATCAAATTCTAAAGTTAATGATTATTTGCAAAAAAAAAAAGTTTATCAGTTTGAACATCAAATATGTTGTTTTTGTAGCATATTCAACTGAATATGGGTTGAAAAGGATTTGCAAATCATTGTATTCCATTTATATTTACATCTAACACAATTTCCCAACTCATATGGAAACGGGGTTTGTATGATATTATTACACTATTGTCTAGGCCAGTGGTTCTTAAGTTTCAGGCTTTCCAAGTATAGCTCGGTTGGTAGAGTGGCCGTGCCAGCAACTTGAGGGTTCCCGGTTCGATCCCCGCTTCCGCCGTCTTAGTCACTGTGTACGTTATATGAGGCATAAATAACCAACTGAGAAGGTGCCTGGTATGTTAACGTAACATATTATGGTAAGAGTCATTCAAATAACCATAACATAGAACAGGGGTCTGCAACTCAAAATGTTGAAAGAGCCATATTGGACCAAAAATACAAAAACAAATCTGTCTGGAGCCGCAAAAAATCAAAAGCCATATTAGATACAGATAGTGTGTCATGAGATATAAATTGAATTAAGAGGACTTAAAGGAAACTAAATGAGCTCAAATATAGCTACAAATGAGGCATAATGATGCAAAATGTACATACAGCTAGCCTAAATAGCATGCTAGCATCGATTAGCTTGCAGTCATGCAGTGACCAAATATGTCTGATTAGCACTCCACACAACTCAATAACCAACAAAACTCACCTTTGTGCATTCACGCACAACGTTAAAAGTTCGGTGGACAAAATGAGACAGAAAAAGAAGTGGCATAAAACACGTCCTAGAAAGTCGGAGAAAGTTGTACATGTAAACAAACCACGGTGCGTTCAAGGACCGCCAAAATTAGTAGGACAAAACGGCGCTTGCCACATACTCGAATCAGTGAAGCATGTTTAATGTAAACAGTGTGCTTTATAACAATTAGGGAGGTTTGTGTCATGTTCGTCCTCATACAGAAACCATATTAAAACAAAAAAATTATATTTTTTTCCTTAATTTTTTTCATTTTTCATACATTTTTTAAAAAGCTCCAGAGAGCCACTAGGGCGGCGCTAAAGAGCCGCGGGTTGCCGACCCCTGATATAGAACATGCTATACGTTTACCAAACAATCTGTCACTCCTAATCGCTAAATCCCATGAAATCTTATACGTCTAGTCTCCTACGTGAATGAGCCAAATAATATTATTTGATATTTTATGGTAGTCATTTCACACATAAGTCTCTCCTGAGTATAAGTCGCACCCCCGGCCAAACTATGAATAAAACTGTGACTTATAGTCCGAAAAATACGGTATATTTAATATTGTTAGCCACTAACATTACACACAGTTTGAACAGTAAGTAATATAGGAAAATAAAACACTGTACTTTAATCAAGTGGTTCTTTGGCGTACCACTAGATCAGACCTGGGCAAATTATGTATATATATATATATATATATATATATATATATATATATATATATATATATATATATATATGTATATACAGAGGTGGGTAGTAACGCACTACATTTACTCCGTTACATATACTTGAGTAACTTTTGGGATAAATTGTACTTCTTAGAGTAGTTTTTATGCAACATACTTTTACTTTTACTTGAGTATATTTATAGAGAAGAAACGCTACTTTTACTCCGCTCGCTACTTTTTTTTTAATCGATCTATTAATGTTTGTTTTGGTTTTTCAAAGTAGGATATACGCTTGCCTGCGTTTCGCCAATCACATGCAGTCACGGGTGACGTTGGACCAATCAAACAGAGCCAGGCTGTCACATGACCGTCACACATAAAACCCGACTCAAACAAGTTGAAAAACTTATTGGGGTGTTACCATTTAGTGGTGAAATTTACGGAATATGTACTGTACTGAGAAATTTACTAATACAAGTTTCAATCAATCAAAAGTGTAAAGGAAAAAAGACACTTTTTATTTCAACCGTGGTTCCTGTCAAAAGCCTAAAGACTGATCGCACAGTTCCTGTCTTCACAATAAAAGTGCCGCTCAATAGCGCCTGCGTTAACAAAATAAGAGTTTGCCGCCAATGTATTTATTGTAAAGTGTATAAAAACTAATATGGAAGCTGGACAAATAAGATGCCCAAAACCAACGACTTTCCTGTGGTATTAGACAGAAAGGAGGACTCTTTTTCTCCTCCATTTGAAAACGTGGACGTTATTAGCACTACTGTCTAATTCCAATCAATGCAAGTCATCAGAATCAGGTAATACACCAACTTATATTCTTGTCTGCATGAAAGATAGGAATCTATATGTTAAACATGCATGTATATTCATTAAAACACCTTTAACATGTCAACAAAAACGGCAAAATAAATACATATTAATTAGATACTGTATATATATATATATATATATATATATATATGTGTGTGTGTGTGTATGTATATGTATATATGGTAGATCACCTCGACTTGGTCATTTATTTATTAAGTAATTGATTAACGTTGAAAAACTTATTGGAGTGTTACCTTTTAGTGGTCAATTGTACGGAATATGTACTGTACTGTGCAATCTACTAATACAAATTTCAATCAATGCCTACTGAGCCTATGGTGCTGTTAAGTTATTGCGGCTCAATGTTCCTTAATTTTTGTATTTTAATGTACGATTATTTAATATATATTATTGTTTTAGTTGTTTAAGAGATATTCCTGGCTCTGAATTTGCTCGTTGCTATTTTTGATGTTTTGTGCATTATTTGTTGCCGTAATCATTAAACAAACAGGTTACTCATTAGTTGAGTAGTTTTTTCACAACATACTTTTTACTCAAGTAATTATTTGGGTGTCTACTCCTTACTTTTACTTGAGTAATAAATATCTAAAGTAACAGTACTCTTACTTGAGTACAATTTCTGGCTACTATAGCCACCTCTATATATATATATATATATATATATATATATATATATATATATATATATATATATATATATATATATATATATATATATATATGCATGCAGTATATTTGTTCTGTCCAAGGAACAAACACATTTAGTAAGAAAAGATAAAGTACTTTATTGACACATTATTTTTCCAAGCTTTCAGGGGCCATATAAAACAATGTGGCGTGCCAGATTATGCCCCCTGGGCCGCGGGTTTGATTCCCGTCATCTATAATATCCTATTTCAAAGCAGTTTGTATAAAAGTCAAGTGTTCATCATGCCGACGTGTGAACATTCACGAACAACAACAAAGTTGGGGGTGGGGGGGGAAAGAGACATGACGCAATCTTAGTGACTTTCTGACCTGTAAACACATGTCGGCCATTACAAACATTGAAAACAAACTGTCTACAGCCACCATTGAAAATAATCCCTCTTTTTTTTAATATGAAATCAACAATTCAATAGTTTCCGCCTAAAACTGACTTAGTCTCCAAGGTGTGTAATATTCCTGGATAGTCACATAAATAAGACAAAATGTCATAACTGGACGGTGGCATGTCGTCACGGGCATCGCTTTACTGACGTCAGAAAAGCGTGGCGTGTTATACAACACGGCCTCCAAGTGCGTCACCGCAAAGTCAACACTGACATCATGGACGCCATCTTTGATGTCACTTTCTCTTACGCAAACAAATTCGCTAATCTTTTCATTTTGGATCAGAAAATTCTCCTGCCGTCCGCTCACTGACAAAAGTGACAATCCTGAACTACAGGTGCTGTTCATTTTATTAGAATATCATGAAAAAGTTGATTTATTTCAGTAATTATATTCAGAACGTGAAACTTAAATATTATATCAATTCATTACACACATAGTGATATATTAGAAATGTTTATATCTTTAAATGTTGATGATTAGTACTGACAATTACTGAAAATCCCAAATTCAGTATCTCAGAAAATTAGAAATAATAGTTACGACTAGTACCAAAAAATATTTTTTAGAAATGTGGGCCAACTGAAAAGTAAGAACACGGAAAGTTTCAGCATGTACGGCAATCAATACTTAGTTGCAGCTCCTTTTGCCTGCATTGCTGCAGCAATACGGCCTGGCATGGAGTCCAGCAGTCTGTTGCACCCTCAGGTGCTATGAGAGCCCAGGTTGCTTTAATAGTGGCCTTCAGCTCTTCAGCATTGTTGGGTCTGGCATCCCGCATCTTCCGCTTCACAATACCCCATAGCTTTTCTATGGGGTTAAGGTCAGGTGAGTTTGCAGGCCAATCAAGAACAGGGGTACCATGGTCCTTAAACCAGGTACTGGTAGATTTGGCACTGTGTGCAGGTGCCAAGTCATGTTGGAAAATGAAATCTTCGCCTCCATAAAACTGGTCCGCGGCAGGCAGCATAAAGTGTTCTAAAACTTCCTGGTAGACTGCTGCATTGACCCTAGACCTCAGGAAACACAAGCAGATGACATGGCACCCCAGACCATTACCGATTGTGGAAATTTGACACTGGACTTCAGGCAATGTGGATTCTGTGCCTCTCCTGTCTTCCTCCAGACTCTGGGACCTTGATTTCCAAAGGAGATACAACATTTACTTTCATCTGAAAACATAACGTCGGACCACTCAGCAGCAGTCCAGTCCTTTTTGTCTTGAGCCCAGGCGAGACGCTTTTGACGTTGTCTCTTATTCAAGAGTGGTTTTACACAAGGAATGCGACAGCTGAAGCCCATATCTTGCATACGTCGGTGCATAGTGGTTCTTGAAGCACTGACTCCATCTGCAGTCCACTCTTTGTGGATCTCCCCTACATTTTTGAATCGGTTTTGTTTGACAATCCTCTCCAGGGCGCGGTTAATCCCTCTTGCTTGTACACTTTTTTCTACCACATCTTTGTCTTCCCTTCACCTCTCTATTAATGTGCTTGGACACAGAGCTCTGGGAACATCCAACCTCTTTGGCAATGACCTTTTGTGTCTTGCCCTCCTTCTTTAAAGTATCAATGGTCATCTTTTGGACAGTTGTCAAGTCAGCAGTCTTCCCCATGATTGTGTGTTATACAGAATCAAAACGAGAGACCATTTAAAGGCTTTTCCAGGTGTTTAGAGTTAGTTAGCTAATTAGAGTGTGGCACCAGGTGTCTTCAATATCTGACCTTTTCACCATATTCTAATTTTCTGAGATGTTGAATTTAGAGTTTTCATTGGTTGTCAGCTATAATCATCTCCTTTTTGGCAAAAAACACTTGAAATGTATCAGTCTGTTTGGAATGAATGTATACATTCTACAAGTTTGACTTTCTAAATGGAATTAATGAAATAAATCAACTTTTTCATGATATTCTAATAATAGGACCAGCACCTGTATATTAGTGACAACACCTCTGGGGAAATTTGCCAGCATGTTTATGATGAATATAATGTGAGCCGCCACTTATTGGAAACTGACTATTTAGTACCAATTAGTTTTACAAGAATATTCTATTTCAGTGGTACCCCAACTTAAGAGTGTTTTGAGATAAGAGCTTTCTCACAACTAATTGTTACGCTTGTAAGCAGCATTTGAGTTACAAGATTCCCCACCGCCAAGCGGTTGCTATTCATTGAATTAAAGAAAGAAATCATCAGAAAAATGACAGCGCGTGGAGCCAGCCAACTTGGTTTTGATTGATTTATTGATACTTTTATTAGTAGATTGCACAGTACAGTACATATCCCGTACAATTGACCACTAAATGGTAACACCCCAATAAGTTTTTCAACTTGTATCAATGCTAGTCCGCACCATTCTGAAGCAGATAACGCCAGCCGAGAATGTTAGAATAATATCTAAATAACTGATTTTTATTGATTAAAATGTGGGGAAAGCTGCTGATGGTGTGTTTGACAGAGAATCAGCTGGAAAAAGATACCGTAGAACAGTGGTTCTCAATCTTTTTTCAGTGGTGTAACCCCCTGTGAATATTTTTTTAATTCAAGTACCCCCTAATTAGAGCAAAGCATTTTTGGTTTAAAATAAAGAGATGAAGAAGTAAAATACAGCACTATGTCATCAGTTTCTGATTTATTAAATTGTATAACAGTGCAAAATATTGCTCATTTGTAGTGGTCTTTCTTGAACTATTTGGAAAAAAAGATATAAAAATAACTAAAAACTTGTTGAAAAATAAACAAGTGATTCAATTATAAATAAAGATTTCTACACATAGAAGTAATCATCAACTTAAAGTGCCCTCTTTGGGGATTGTAATAGAGATCCATCTGGATTCATCAACTTCATTCTAAATATTTCTCCACAAAAAAAGAAATCTTTAACATCAATATTTATGGAACATGTCCACAAAAAATCGAGCTGTCAACACTGAATATTGCATTGTTGCATTTCTTTTCACAGTTTATGAACTTACATTCATATTTTGTTGAAGTATTATTCAATAAATATATTTATAAAGGATTTTTGAATTGTTGAAAAATCTCACGTACCCCTTGGCATACCCTCAAGTACCCCCAGGGGTACGCCTACCCCCATTTGAGAACCACTGCTATAGAAGTCCACTCTCCAAGGTAAATATTGTACATTATTTTTACATTACTACTAACACTTTTTTACAAGTTTGCACTATATTCTTTTGCAGGAAGTCCAAAGTGCGGCCTGTAGCTAATTTTTTGGCAACCCACGGCCCAAACCTTAGCATTCTAATTTTGCCATGCTAGCTTTTTTGTTAATTTTGCTAAAAAAAAAAAAAAAAAATTGCTAACGTTCGTATACTAGCATTTTTTTTTAGCAACTTGTGGTCATACTTTGGTACTTGATGCATGCCAACGTTAGCAGGGTAGCGTTTTTTAAAAATGTCTTCAAGTACACAGAATAATATTTTTCGGTACTTGCCGCAAGTTACAGTTAGCATTTTTGTATGCTAACATTAGTATGCTCGATATTTTTAGCTAATTTATTTGGTATTTCACTAATGCTAACAGCATTTGTTTTTTTTTTTTAAGATTTTTCTGCTCATATTTCTTGTTACTTGACACTATCTGGTTCCTCAGCATTCATGCCAAATTCCTACTGAAATTGGATTTTCCAGGTCTTTGAAAAATTTCCATATATTGTATTGGTTTTGAAGGTGAAAACTCCCAAAATGGCCCCAGCGTTTTGATTTGTCGGTCTGTGTCTCTCTCTTTGGAAAGAGTTTGGGCACCCCTGTTGGGCGGTTTAGCTCGGTTGGTAGAGTGGCCGTGCCAGCAACTTGAGGGTTGTAGGTTCGATTCCCGCTAGTCACTGCCGTTGTGTCCTTGGGCAAGACGCTTTACCCACCTGCTTCCAGTGCCACCCACACTGGTTTGAATGTAACTTAGACATTGGGTTTCACTATGTAAAGCGCTTTGAGTCACTAGAGAAAAAGCGCTATATAAATATAATTCACTTCACTTGTTCTATTGTATTGTTTCTATACAATATTTCTTATCTAAAGGTTCATGTTTTTCTTTAAAATGCGTGTTAAAGTTGTGGTGTTTTGGGGAACCAAGCACGGATTAAATTGATTTTCATGCATTTCAATCAGACGTTGATTTGAGATACAAGTGTTTGGAGTTAAGAGCTCCGTCACAGAACTAATTAAGCTGGTAAATTCAAGTACTAATGTTATTGTGATATAATAATTGACAAAAGACATAACTGTGCCTTAATGATTTTATTTGGTCCCATTCAAGTCAAGCGGACATTTATTAGCATTGTTCAGTTTGTTCATGCCCTGTTGTTTTGCTTGTTTGGTCACATGACTCGGAGCTCCTCCCCCTTGCATGATTTCAAATGGATTAGATAACAAAAATAGATATTTCAAAAATGTCATGGCTAAAATCGTGATGACAATTTTCACAAGTGCAATTTCAGTTGGCCCCCGGCTCGCCTGCAGGGCGGAGCTTCGGCTGTTAGTGAGGGCGGCGGTGATGTCACTGCGGCAGGCGATGATGTCATGCCTCGCTCTCGGCTGTGTAGAGGCGGTACACCAGTGTGACGATGACGGCGACCACGGCCGGAATGAACCAGTTAGGCCACCAGCTGCAAGGCCAACGTAAGTGCACATGAGTGTCAGCGTGTGTGTGTGTGTGTGTGTGTGTGTGTGTGTGCGTGTGTGTGTGTGTGTGTGTGTGTTCTTGTATTTCTACCCTTCTTGACACATCAACAAGGAAAAGTACCTTCCATATGAGAACCGGTAAAGTTAAAAAGTTAAAGTACCAATGATTGTCTCACACACACGAGGTGTGGCGAAATTATTCTCTGGATTCGACCCATCACCCTTGATCACCCCCTGGGAGGTGAGGGGAGCAGTGGGCAGCAGTGGTGGCCACGCCCGGGAATCATTTTTGGTGATTTAACCCCCAATTCCAACCCTTGATGTGGAGTGCCGAGCAGGGAGGTAATGGGTCTCATTTTTATAGTCTTTGGTATGACTCGGCCGGGGTTTGAACTCACAACCTACCGATCTCAGGGCGGACACTCGAAATACTAGGCCAATGAGTAGGTTGAACCAGTTAGGACCAAAATCATGGTCCCAGTACGGAAAACCATTACCAATACTAGAGTCCGTGAACATTGCTCCAAAGTCAGGATTTTTTTTGTTGATTTAATGTGCATAGAAAAAGTAAACATTGGCAGGTGCAAAGGCAGCAATATATGATAAAACAAGATGGCAGCCAAAGAAGGACTTCCCTATTCATCCCCGAAAAAACCTGCCAGGTGAACAGCTGCCTTTTGTCATAATTTTGCCAAAATATTAAAGTGTTCTTATAAAGTTGTGACTTTAGTCGAGTAAAATTACGACTCATTTCATGAAATTGCAACTGTTATTGAGTAAAAGTACAACTTTTATCATAAGATTGCACAATTGTTCAGTTTTTCTTGTAAAATTTGGACTTGCATTGAGTAAAATTACGACTTTTATCATAATACTACAGGTAGGCATTTTTCGCAGGTTTCAAGAAGGTAACACATACAACAATGAGTGTTTGTGTGTGTTCTTGTATTTCTACCTTTCTTGATACATCAACAAGGAACAGTACCTTCCATATGAGGAGGTGTGAACAAGTTAGAACCGAAATCATGGTCCAATATGGAAAAAACATTGCATCTAATATGGAGCCAAATAATAAAGTCCGTGAACATTGCTCCAAAGTCAGGATTTTTTTGTTGATTTAATGCGCATACAAAAGTAAACATTACGACTCATTTCATGAAATTGCAACTGTTATTGAGTAAAATTACAACTTTTATCATAATATTGCACAATTGTTCAGTTTTTCTTGTAAAATTTGGACTTGCGTCGAGTAAAATTACGACTTATCAAAATACCAGAGGAAGGCATTTTTCGGATGTTTCAAGAAGGTAACAAATACAAGTGTGTGTGTGTGTGTGTATGTGCGTGCGTACACACCTTTCTTCGTCTTTCAAGGTGGTCAGCAGACTTTCCTGGAAAACAAACAAGCCTCAGACTCTTTATGAAGCCTCCGCTGAAAGTAAAAAGGCAAACTTACCGACGGCTGGGCCAGCTTGTCTCTGTCGTCCTGCAAAAACAAAACGCTGAGTCATGTTTGTCCACTCAAAACAGAAGCAAATCTTTGCCTCGTTTTTTTTACGTCTCGGGGCTACAAGCTATATAAAAGGAGACTGGTCAGACCGGGTGCAGCTCGCCAATGACCATCTGGCTGGCCATCTCTCGGGCGTCGCTCGAGTGTCCCACGTCCTCGAAGCTCTCGGTGGCGTTTCCGCCCGCCTGCTCCCTCAGGACCTCCTCCCCGCCAGGGTGCTGGAAACACAGGGTTGGACATTGAACGCATCATAAAATGTATTTTTTGATAAGAGGGCAAACAAACATGCCAGTTGATTATCATGACCTCAGGTGGCCTTCACGCCGCATCCACCATCACATGTCCTTCAACGTAACCATGACAACAGTTTGTTGAAGGACTTCTAAAACATTGTCTTATGACAATTTTACACACAAACATTACTTTTGTTTGAGTCGCATTATGTACAACTGTGTCTTTAAACTAGTTAAGTCAGGGGTGTCCAAACTTTATCCACTGAGGGCCGCACACTGAAAAATCAAAGCAAGCGAAGGCCATTTTGACATTTTTTATTTTAAAAAGCAATACAATATATGTATAACCAATATACATTTAGGCCTCCACTCAAGCTTGATCCCGGGGACCTCAAAGGGGTTTGGTCAAAAAAAATATTAAAAGTGTGTCATTATTCAGTATTATTTTGTTTTATTATTATTCAAGTTTTAGATCTCCAGATCAACATTAGGTCCATCTGTCAATATAAGGATTTTAAAGATTTAAGTTCTATGCTCTTTTGTCAAAAAAAAAACACAAAATATGCAATATTATCACCCAATATTTTTTAAAGTGGAATATTTGAGATTATATAATAATTGGAGCCTTAAAAAAACTAATAACACCATTGATTTTAATTCATTATTATTTTTTGAGCAATGACACTTAAAAACAAATCACACTAAAATTATTGTGGATCCAAAAGGGTCCTACTCATTAAAGTGTTAAAAAATAAATTATAAATTTTTTTACTTTTTACTTTTAATACAATTATCTCGAGATCAGGTGAGGTGGCGACTTGTCCAGGGTGTACCCCGCCTTCCACCCAATTGTAGCTGAGATAGGCGCCAGCGCCCCCGCGACCCGAAAGGGAATAAGCGGTAGAAAATGGATGGATGGATGGATCTCGAGATCAACTTCTGATTTATCCATCAATTATAAGTTTGTTTTTTGTTTGTTCATTTTAGGCCCTTCTTTAAAAAAACAGCTCAGTTTTTTGATACGGCAAACACAAAATATGCAACATTTTTCCCAAAAAAATATCTCAAAGTGGAACATTTAACGTGACGTAATCGGAGCCTTGAATTGGTCAATAATTCATAATGACATTATTTTGATTCATTATTATTTTTAAAGAAAGAAACAGCCTGCATGGCAGCTTTTGTGTTATTAGAGTAAACATTGCAACATTTTCTTGTTACATTTCACCAGTTTGCTCTTTTATATCACTTTTTACGTTTTAAAAATGTTTCAATCGTATTTTAAAGGCCTACTGAAACCCACACAGTCTGATAGTTTATATATCAATGATGAAATATTAACATTGCAACACATGCCAATACGGCCTTTTTAGTTTACTAAATTGCAATTTTAAATTTCCCGCGAGGTATCCTGTTGAAAACGTCGCGGAATGATGACGCTTATGTTGACGCGTGTTTGTGACGTTATTGGTTGGAGCGGACATTTTATCCCAGCACCACTCACGGCTAAAAGTCGTCTGCTTTAATCGCATAATTACACAGTATTTTGGACATCTGTGTTGCTGAATCTTTTGCAATTTGTCCAATTAATAATGGAGACATCAAGAAGAATGCTGTTGGTGGGAAGCGGTGGATTGCAGCTGCCTTTGGCAAACAAAACACAGCCGGTGTTTCTTTGTTTGTTGTGAAGCTTTAATATGGAACAGAGTGGTCAAGCGAAGATGTTTCTCTACCGGCGGGTTTCGGTCAGAAAATGGTGATAATAAGTCGGCTCTTACCGGAAACATGAGCGGAGCTTGCGTCCTCCTGCAGCTGTCAAAGAGGCAGCTGCGACTTTCTTGGCTCCTCCGTGGCTTCCATCAGAGACACTGGCGGTCACCACACCCTCCGACTTTCAGGTATGACTTTATATCTCACGGCATAGCTCGGTTGGTAGAGTGGCCGTGCCAGCAACTTGAGGGTTGCAGGTTCGAGTCCCGCTTCCGCCATTCTAGTCACTGCCGTTCTGTCGTTGGGCAAGGCACTTTACCCACCTGCTCCCAGTGCCACCCACACTGGTTTAAATGTAACTTAGATATTGGTTTCACTATGTAAAGCGCTTTGAGTCACTAGAGAAAAGCGCTATATAAATATAATTCACTTCACTAAAACACTAGTAACACAATAAGCAGATAAGGGATTTTCCAGAATTATCCTAGTAAATGTGTCTAATAACATGTGAATCGCTCCACTGCCGTCGCCTTTTTTTTTATTTTATTTTTATTTTTTCTAGTGCTTCACTCTAACTTTTGTCATCCACGAATCTTTCATCCTCGCTCAAATTAATGGGGAAATCGTCGCTTTCTCGGTCCGAATCGCTCTTGCTGCTGGTGGCCATGATTGTAAACAATGTTCAGATGTGAGGAGCTCCACAACCCGTGACGTCACGCGCACATTGTCTGCTACTTCCGGTACAGGAAAGGCTTTTTTATTAGCGACCAAAAGTTGCAAACTTTATCCTCGATGTTCTCTACTAAATCCTTTCAGCAAAAATATGGCAATATCGCAAAATGATCAAGTATGACACATAGAATGGACCTGCTATCCCCGTTTAAATAAGAAAATCTCATTTCAGTAGGCCTTTAAAATGTGCTGTGGGGCCGTTAAAAAATGACCTGCGGGCCGCAAATGGCCCCTGGGCCGCACTTTGGACACCCCTGAGTTAAGTGGAGTATCTTCACCTGAGTGGGTCCTTCAAGAAATAGATTGTGTCTCCCCCGTCTACTTCCGGTGCAAAGTGGGTCACGTGACGTGAGGAGGGGTCTGCGTGTGTGTGTGTGTGTGTGTGTGCGTGCTCACCTCCTCCAGGAACTTGGTGACATCGTAGACTTTGTAGTGGATGATGATCCAAGTGGACTTGAACGTGTTCTGCGCCTCGATCTCCGCCAGTCGGAATATTTCACCCCGTCGGGACTCTTCTCTTCCATGTCCGCCATCTGTCTCGCTCAGACCTAACGGGCACGTCGCGGTAAAGGAAAACCAAACTTTACCTTAAACACGACTTTAAACTCCTCGCAGTCGTCGACATTTACCCTACTTGCTGTTAATAAACCAAGCATAGTTTCAGAGTCGATGTTTGTCTGACTTGAACCCCGGTTTGTAGTTTCAAATTAAACTCAACGAGCGCTGAATGTTGAATGTGTCCTTTATTTTGGAAGGCCATTTCCGGTTAGGTGGTGTTGTAACTCCTTGTATTTTACAGTCTTTCCCAAAGTTTATCGCAATGTGTTATTTAAAACGCCCCCAAGCGTTTCTATTGGTTGCCGTCTTTCAGTCGACTGTCTGATTGGATATGCTTCAACACCCATTTTTGTTAGTGGGCGTGGCAAATACAGGGTTGCGTGCGGCCACCAGGAAGTCACTCTTGCCACAGATGTTTCATAAACCGGTCAAATAATCTGAAATAACTTGTTCCAAACTTTGTGTTGTCATGTCCAACTACTGCCAACGTTCCCCTAACGCGTCAAAGTAGTTAACTCGACCAGTACTTTTACCCCAAATGAGCTGTTTGTCTTTTGAAGAGGCAACCTCCGTCTTGTCTCTTGTCTCCCATTCAGAAGCAGCCAGGTATGTTTAACACACAAGGTAGACTATGTGCTCTCTTTCTTCAATGTAAACAACAAATATCAACAGTTTGCTCAACAAAACACCAAACACAATGGAAACAAGTGCTTAAAGGCCTACTGAAATGAGATTTTCTTATTTAAACGGGGATAGCAGGTCCATCCTATGTGTCATACTTGATCATTTCGCGATACTGCCATATTTTTGCTGAAAGGATTTAGTAGAGAACATCCACAATAAAGTTCTCAACTTTTGGTCGCTAATAAAAAAGCCTTGCCTGTACCGGAAGTAGCAGACGATGTGGGCGTGACGTCACGGGTTGTGGAGCTCCTCACATCTGAACATTTTTTACAATCATGGCCACCAGCAGCAAGAGCGATTCGGACCGAGAAAGCAACAATTTTCCCATTAATATGAGTGAGGATGAAAGATTCGTGGATGAGGATAGTGAGAGTGAAGGACTAGAAAAGAAAAAAAAACACTATACTGTGGGAGCGATTCAGATGTTATTTGGCCCCGCACCTTTCTTCAGCACCAGTCGACGGGTGGTGGCGATGCCCATCTCTGCCCTTCGCAAGGGACCCTCTTCGAAACACTATCTTTCGAAATGATCGCTGCATAATACACTGTACTTTGTGTGTGTGTGGTCCAATCCAACTGGGTTCGTTTGACCGCTCTGTTCCATAGTAAAGCTTTACCGTCACCTTTCAGGAATGTAAACAATGAAACACCGGCTGGTTTTGTGTTGCTAAAGGCAGCCGCAATACACCGCTTCCCACCTACAGCTTTCTTCTTTGACGTCTCCATTATTCATTGAACAAATTGCTAAAGATTGAGCAACACAGATGTCAATAATACTGTGGAATTATGCGATGAAAACAGACGACTTCTAGCTGGGAACGGTGCTGGAACTACATGTTCTCTACAATGCGTGACGTCACGCACACGTGTCATCATACCGCGACGTTTTAGCATGATACTTCCGCGCAAAATTTAAAATTGCAATTTAGTAAACTAAAAAGGCCGTATTGGCATGTGTTGCAATGTTAATATTTCATCATTGATGTATAAACTATCAGACTGTGTGGTCGGTAGTAGTGGCTTTCAGTAGGCCTTTAAGTGAACATGAGGAGACATGTCAATATATCAATAAAAATATTCAAAACGATGAAATCTACCCCAAACGACAACTTATGGTTGCCAGAGGGATTCAAAGTAATATTTGGATTGATTTGAATTGATATTACTTTGAATCCCCTTTGCCAAGCAATAATTTTTCCTGAAGGAACTCTCCTGAAGGAATCAATAAAGTACTATCTAATACATTTTTCAGAATAATTGTATCCAAGCTATCACAAAACTTTTGTGTTTCAATGAGATCCCGGCGAGCAGACAAAAGCTGTCTTTGATCTTACCAATCAAAAGGCTTGTAAAACTCCACTTTGTAGGCTGGTAAGCGACATGAAGATGTCGGTTTCTTTGAATCCACAGGAAGATTTTGTCTTGACCAGAAATCTACAAAGCGGAGAGGAAGCAGGACCTGACCCCCCTCCAGGTATCTTTTCTATGAACTGTTTTGTAACAAAAGGCGACAGCTGTTTACAACCCTCCTTCCTTTAGAAACAGCTGTTGCCATGAAATCAGGGAAAGTCCAAATAAAAGAGGAGGCGTACAATCTTTTGTCAGAGCGTGGTGGAAGATTGTACAAAGAGTACATACAGCCCAGAATTTATTCCTCAATGAGCTAAATTTAATTCTGTCTCTGTTTAATTCCTTGCTTCTTGTCTGTTTAATATATGTCATCAGTGTTTGAACCTGACAACATTGATTAAATTAATAAATCCAAACACTTTATTAGTATATATTATGTGCTTGAAAGAATAGCTAATATTGTATGTAGCTTTTAAACAAGGTTTAAGCACATCAACAACAGTCTCATTAATATCATCAAAATGACAAGCTTTGTCATTTTTAAAGGCTTGAAACAAATCCTTCCAATAACCACGACTATAAGTGTTTTCATACACGTAATCAGTTGTGGACAAACAAAGCCCCAGCAGTGCAGATTTAACAGGCTCACACTCACACAGCGGGAGTCAGTTTTTGGCAGGGGACCTTCTGAGCAAATTGAATGCCCCCTTAAATGTATAGTGTCACTTAAATGTTTTGTTTTAACGACTATGCGAGTGTTCGTCATAGTGCAGATGTGTGAGGGGAAGAGGCACAACGCTAATTGAGCATTCATTACGTCATGATAAGCTTCACTTTCACGAGGTCGCACACAAAAATAAACCGACTCATTCATGCACAAGCGTACACAAACACATTGACAGACACACACAGGATCAAGGTCAATAAAGGTGGATTGTTTCCATGCAGGATTATACCAAGCATTGTTGCTTCCGTACTGTTTACTACTGCGGTAACTATCCGCCATGTTTGATCGAGGAAATATGCTACCAGCTGATCATCAGGATCAAACTCAAATTAATCGCTCAACTCTGATATATATATATATATATATATATATATATATATATATATATATATATATATATATATATATATGTCTTGATTGGATTATCCAGAGAATAGTGCTCGATACCGTGGTAGAGCGCAATATGTAGGTGTGGTAAAAATCACAAGACTACTTCATCTCTACAGAACTGTTTCATGATGGGCTCCCTCAATCTCCTGATGATTGAGGGAACCCCTCATGAAACAGTTCTGTAGAGATGAAGTAGTCTTGTGATTTTTACCACACCTACATATATATATATATATGTATATATATAGTGGGGAAAAAAGTATTTAGTCAGCGACCGATTGTGCAAGTTCTCCCACTTAAAATGATGACAGAGGTCTGTAATTTTCATCATAGGTACACTTCAACTGTGAGAGACAGAATGTGAAAAAATAAATCCATCATCTTCCACTTATCCGAGGTCGGGTCGCGGGGGCAACAGCCTAATCAGGGAAACCCAGACTTCCCTCTCCCCAGCCACTTCGTCTAGCTCTTCCCGGGGGATCCCGAGGCGTTCCCAGGCCAGCCGGGAGACATAGTCTTCCCAACGTGTCCTGGGTCTTCCCCGTGGCCTCCTACCGGTTGGACGTGCCCTAAAAACCTCCCTAGGGAGGCGTTCGGGTGGCATCCTGACCAGATGCCCGAACCACCTCATCTGGCTCCTCTCGATGTGAAGGAGCAGCGGCTTTACTTGAGTTCCTCCCGGATGGCAGAGCTTCTCACTCTATCTCTAAGGGAGAGCCCCGCCACACGGCGGAGGAAACTCATTTCGGCCGCTTGTACCCGTGATCTTATCCTTTCGGTCATGACCAAAAAATTCTATTTTGGTTTCATCTGACCACATGACATTCTCCCAATCCTCTGCTGTATCATCCATGTATCCATTTTGGTATAAACTCAACTCGTCGTGTTTGGAGGAAGAAGAATACTGAGTTGCATCCCAAGAACACCATACCTACTGTGAAGCATGGGGGTGGAAACATCATGCTTTAGGGCTGTTTTCCTGCTAAGGGGACAGGACGATTGATCCGTGTTAAGGAAAGAATGAATTAGGCCATGTATCATGAGATTTTGAGCCAAAACCTCCTTCCATCAGTGTGAGCTTTGAATGGTTGACCAAATACTTATTTTCCACCATAATTTACAAATAAATTCTTTAAAATTCCTACAAAGTGAATTCCTGGATTTTTTTTTCACATTCTGTCTCTCACAGTTGAAGTGTACCTATGATGAAAATTACAGACCTCTGTCATCATTTTAAGTGGGAGAACTTGCACAATCAGTGGCTGACTAAATACTTTTTTGCCCCACTGTATATATATATATACATATACATATATATATATATATATATATACACACACAGTATAGTCCAAAAGATTGGCCACAACTTCTCATTCAATGTGTTTTCTTTATTTTCATGACTATTTACGTAGTAGATTGTCACTGAAGGCATCAAAACCATGAATGAACACATGTGGAGTTATGTACAACAAAAAAGGTGAAATAACTAAAAAAACATGTTTAATATTTTAGTTTCTTCAAAATAGCCACCCTTTGCTCTGATTACTGCTTTGCACTCTCTTGGTATTCTCTCCATGAGCTTCAAGGGGTAGTTACCTGAAATGGTTTTCCCTTCGCAGGTGTGCCTTATCATGGTTGATGAGTGGAATTTATTGCTTTATCAATGGGGTTGGGACCATCAGTTGTGTAGTGAACTTTTGGCCTGTACTGTATATACCTGTGTATATATGTGTATGTATATTTATATATGTATATATATATATATATATATATATATATATACCGTATTTCCTTGAATTGCTGCCGGGGCGCTAATTTATTTAAAACCTCTTCTCACTCCTGCGCTTACCAAAGGCATGCGGTAAAAGTAATCATGCGCCAATTATTTTAAAACCTGTTCTCACTCTGGCACTTACCAAGGGCACGGAGTAAAAATTTGAGTGTGATGTAAGCTTGGACTTTAAATCCTACTGAATAGCTCTTAATCTTCTTCCCTTTATGCGATTTCAAATTACCGGTATTGAAATCAGCCTCCTCCATTCTGAAAATGATGACAGGGGAAGTGTCACTTGTGACGTCACGAGTTTGACCAGGCCGTAATACTAAGCATGCGCTAATTATTTTGTGAAGTGAATTTGACCCGGCAGTAATTCAAGGCAGGCGCATATTATATGCCCTGCGGCAATTCATGGAAATACGGTATATATATATATATATATATATATATATATATATATATATATATATATATATATATACACATATAAATGAATAATTAAACGCGAGCTCAGTTTATAGGTGGCCGTGGAGATGCCTGCGCCACACAGTATATATATCCCTTCAATGTACACTATATTGCCAAAAGTATTTTTCCACCTGCCTTTACTCACATATGAACTCAAAGTGCCATCCTATGGAATTGTCCGAAATGTTTTTGTATCCTGGAGCATTCCAAGTTCCCTTCACTGGAACTAAGGGGCCAAACCCAACTCCTGAAAAACCAACCCCACATCATAATTCCTCCTCCACCAAATATCACACTCGGCACAATGCCGTCCAAAAATGTAGGTTTTTTTTTGCAACCTCCAAACCCAGACTGGGCCATCAGATTGCCAGATGGAAAAGCGTGATTCATCAGTCCAGAGAAGTGCTTTACACCACTGCATCCCACGCTTTGCATTGGACTTGGTGACGTATGGCTTAGATGCAGCTGCTCGGCCACGGAATCCAATTCCATGAAGCTCTCTGCGTACTGTACGTGGGCTAATTGGAAAGTCACATGAAGTTTGGAGCTGTGTAGCAACTGACTGTGCAGAAAGTCTTTGCACTATGTGCTTCAGCATCTGCTGACCCCTCTGTCAGTTTACATGGCCTGTCACTTGGTGGCCGAGTTGCTGTTGTTCCCAAACTATTCACTTTGCTTATCATAAAGTTGACTTTGGAATATTTAGGAGCGAGGAAATTTCACGACTGGATTTGTTGCACAGGTGGCATCCTATGACAGTTCCACGCTGGAAAACACTGAGAGCGGCCCATTCTTTCACAAATGTTTGTAGAAACGGTCTACATGCCTAAGTGCTTGATTTGGACACTTTCATACTTTTAGCAATATAGTGTATGTTGATTTGTGCTTCAGTGACGCCATTGGATGAATCGTCCGCCATCTTTTTTTCTTTCCCCCTTGTGGGCTATTTTTTAAAATATTTTCTTCGCAATCGATTGACGACTCGTCGGCTCCGGCGTGCACAGCGGCAGACTGTGACGTGGTGCACATGTTTAACATTAAGAGATGACACGAACTTGAAGCCAAATCAGACTATGACTGATGAACATCAGCTGGGAGAGATGGGAAGGGAGAACCCACCAGGGAGAACATTGAATCTTTTTGCCTCGCTCAATGCCGTCCCGCCACGTTTACTGCTTCATTCCATGCTTTTATTTCCACAGGTGTCAAACTCAAGGCCCGGATGCCAGATCTGGCCCGCCAGATTTTATTTGGCCTGCCTAAGCCAGGAAATAATATGCGTCATAAGGTACTTTATCCTTTCTTACTAAATGTTTTGGCATAAAAAAATGCATGTACTACATGCAATTGCATATATTTGTATTTAATGTAACAAATGTTATATTATCATTTTAAAATGTTATTCTTAAAACCAAAATAAATACTTAAGTATCTGCTTGATTTATGTATGAATATGTAATAATAATAATAATGTTGAATAACGTAATGTTAGTTACATTTGTATGGATTTAGGTTGGAAAGTAGTTATAATCTATAGTAATAATAATGAACTATTAGTTTTGTGTTTCCTAATAATGTAACAAATGTAATATCAAGCATTGCAACCTTTTTTTGTTCAAATAAATATAAATGTTAGATTGATGTACAAACCCCGTTTCCATATGAGTTGGAAAATTCTGTTAGATGTAAATATAAATGGAATACAATGATTTGCAAATCATTTTCAACCCATGACAACATATTTGATGTTCAAAATGATAAACATTTTTTTTTTTTGCAAATAATCATTAACTTTAGAATTTGATGCCAGCAACACGTGACAAAGAACTTGGGAAAGGTGGCAATAAATACTGATAAAGTTGAGGAATGCTCATCAAACACTTATTTGGAACATCCCACAGGTGTGCAGGCTAATTGGGAACAGGTGGGTGCCATGATTGGGTATAAAAACAGCTTCCCAAAAAATGCTCAGTCTGTCACAAGAAAGGATGGGGCGAGGTACACCCCTTTGTCCACAACTGCGTGAGCAAATAGTCAAACCGTTTAAGAACAACGTTTCTCAAACTGCAATTGCAAGAAATTTAGGGATTTGAACATCTACGGTCCATAATATCATCAAAAGGTTCAGAGAATCTGGAGAAATCACTCCACGTAAGCGGCATGGCCGGAAACCAACATTGAATGACCGTGACCTTGGATCCCTCAAGACGGCACTGTATCAAAAACCGACATCAATCTCTAAAGGATGTCATCACATGAGCTCAGGAACACAATACAGTTTGTCGCTACATCTGTAAGTGCAAGTTAAAGCTCTACTATGCAAAGCGAAAGCCATTTATCAACAACATCCAGAAACGCCGCTGGCTTCCCTGAGCCCGAGATCATCTAAGATGGACTGCTGCAAAGTGGAAAAGTGTTCTGTGGTCTGACAAGTCCACATTTCAAATTGTTTTTGGAAATATTCGACATTGTGTCATCCGGACCAAAGGGGAAGCGAACCATCCAGACTGTTATCGACGCAAAGTTCAAAAGCCAGCATCTGTGATGGTATGGGGGTGCATTAGTGCCCAAGACATGGGTAACTTACACATCTGTGAAGGCAGCATTAATGCTGAAAGGTACATCCAGGTTTTGGAACAACATATGCTGCCATCTAAGTGCCGTCTTTTTCATGGACGCCCCTGCTTATTTCAGCAAGACAATGCTAAGCCACATTCAGCACGTGTTACAACAGCGTGGCTTCGTAAAAAAAGAGTACGGGTACTTTCCTGGCCCACCTGCAGTCCAGACCTGTCTCCCATCGAAAATGTGTGGCGCATTATGATGCGTAAAATACGACAGCGAAGACCCCGGACTGTTGAACGACTGAAGCTCTACATAAAACAAGAAGGGGAAATAATTCCACTTTCAAAGCTTCAATAATTAGTTTCCTCCGTTCCCAAATGTTTATTGAGTGTTGTTAAAAGAAAAGGTGATGTAACACAGTGGTGAACATGCCCTTTCCCAACTACTTTGGCACGTGTTGCAGCCATGAAATTCTACGTTAATTATTATTTGCAAAAAAAAAATAAAGTTTATGAGTTTGAACTTCAAATATCTTGTCCTTGTAGTGCATTCAATCGAATATGGGTTGAAAAAGATTTGCAAATCATTATATTCTGTTTATATTTACATGTAACAATTTCCCAACTCATACGGAAACGGGGTTTGTAGGATTTCAAAGCATGTTATGGTAAAAAATGACAATAGGTTTAACAGTAAAAAATAACTGGCTGCTCAGTGTCCAGAATTTTACTGTAAAAACCAGTGGTGTCGTGTTTCTATATACAGTAATACACCGCAAAAAACATAGATTTTACAGTAAAAAAATGTCCGCTCAGCCGCCAGAATTTTACCGTCAAAAACGAATGGTACCACTTTTCCATTTGCAGAAATATGCTGTAAAAAAACACAATAAACTCTACAATAAAATTCTGGCGACTGAGCTGCCAGTCTATAAATTATTTTTTCACTGAGTACATTGAACATTTTTTTATTAAATTAATGGGCTATTTTATAACTATATCTTGAGGTGAATCCTTGTATATTAGTTACATTTATCACTCACTGTTACAAGCGGCCCTCTGAAGACTGACATACCTGCCATGTGGCCCTCAGTGAAAACCAGTTTGAGATAGTGAAAAACATAAAAAAAAAAACTTTGGAGAATAGAGGACAAAAACACACACATCTCATGAATCAAATGTGATTTATTGATCTTTACTTAAGCATTTTTAACTAGTTTATTTCCTCTCACTTTTGCCCACATTTGTCAATACTTGGACTATGAGGTGGTTGTTTTCCCAAGATGCAAGTGAACTTGGACCGGAGATGGCATGAATGTAAAGACATCTTTTATTTTAACACTATAACTGCACAAAAAAAAGGCAAACAAAAGGCGCGCACAATGGCGGTACAAAAACTTGGCAGTGAAAACAAAATTCGCACTAAGGCAAAACAATGAACATAAAACAAAAACTTGCACTGGCATAAATAACGAGAAAACTTACTTGGAACGGAACGAGAACGGGACATGGATCATTGGCATGGATTACAAGGTGCGTAGCAGGTGGTGGAGGGTGATGTTGCCAGAATGAACAACAGAAACAGACAGGCTTAAATAATACTGTGATGATTAGTGAAAACAGGTGTGAGACATGAGGACAGGTGAAAACTAATGGGTAGTCACGGTGACAAAACAAACCAGGAAGTGCAAAAACAGGAACTGAGTGGCCAAAAAACAAACAGAACATGACTAAAACAAAACATGATCACATAGACATGACAGAGTCCCTCCCTTAAGGACAGATACCAGATGTCCAGAAAAAATTAAAACAAAACATGATCACATAGACATGACAACATTGACAAATACTGTTCCTGACGTTTGACTAAATAAAGCAGGGGTCTCAAGACACGCGGGCCAATCGTGGCCCACGAGACGTTATTTTGCCCCCACCTTAATATGAAAGTTTAATGTCAGTTCGGCCCGCAAGTTTTATATGAATGGCGCTTGACAGCGTTGTGTTATTTGGGTCCAAAATGGCTCTTTCAACATTCTGGGTTGCCTACCCCTGCATTAGTGGAAAAGCGGCAAATGAGTGAAAGCGACGAGGGGTTTTGTTACGCGCTTGGCTGCAGTCACACGGCGACACCTGTCCGTCAGTAATAACAGTCCTTGATAACCTGGACCAATTCAAACCGCTTTTTGTTTTTTTTTATTGTTTAGTTGGCATTGCCTCACACGATGAACACTACTTATATTTCTTTATGACGCCGGATAACACAACTGGAGCCGTCACTTTTTTGCGCTCGCTATCCCGGTACTTTCCCGGCTACAATCCACAGACCGCCGCGTTTCTGTAGGGAGGAAAAGTGGAACGACACACATTGCGGAAATAACATTATTCTCCGTGCGTGGGCTAAATACAAATATATTCCACAACCCCAAACATGTCTTTTTCAAAGCCTGCAGTGAAGGGAAAGGTTAGTGAAGAGCAAAGACAATTCCAGGAAAAGCGAGAGATGCAGTATTTCTTTGTAGAGCACAAGGGCACCCCGACGTGTCTTATTTGATACAATTGGTCTAAGTGATACAATTTGAAACGTCATACAACTAGACATGCTGAGGAGTATGCAACATTTTTTTTTTTTAGAAATCTATTTTTGCGGCCCAGCCTCACCCAGACTCTGCATCCAGTGCCCCCCAGGTAAATTGAGTTTGAGACCCCTGAAATAAAGTGAGGGCCGCCTGTAGTACCACGATCGCACCACCAGATGGCAGCTCCTCTGGTGTTTACATTCATTTGGTGGCGCCAGTGTTGTTGTGTTGTGGTCAGAGCATGGTTGGCACCCAGCAACTGTTTGTCTTTGAGTTAGCGTGTTGCTTTAATTTCTGTTTTTGGACTTTGGGGGCGTCAATAAATGTCCTTTTAACACCCCTCAAGGCGGGAAACTGAAAAGGCCTCTCCCCTTATTTATGACTGTAGGAATTAATGAACAAGCAGGAGTTGTTAACCGGATTTTTATTGGCAGCTTTCCAATGTACGCCACGGAAGTAAGGGGTGGGGGCCTTTAATGTGGCTGAAGGGGATGTGCTGCCGTGGTAACGGAGGAGGAGGGGCTAAAAGAGAGAGGTACAGTAGCATATGTTATCATGGGAGGGGGGGGGTGATGTTCCTCCCACCAAGACCACGGCCACACACACATATCCACACTTGTTTAGTGAGTGTTAACCCTCCAGCCGCCATGTGGGGGCGTCACAGAGCAGCAGCAAAGACTGCAGGAAGGCTGTGCTGACATGTCTGAGCGTGCACACACACACACACACACACACACATTCACACACAGTAGGAGCAGGCGGGGAGGGAAAGAAATTCCGTCCGCAGTGGTCCAAGGAGGCCTGGCAGTCCACAATGAGGGTTTAAGTCACCGCCGACCTCCTGGTGCATCTTCAGAGCTGCAAACCGATGCAGACCTGTCCTGACAAGAAGACCGACAGAAGCAGCCCATGGTCTAAAGTGTTTGGGACACTTTGAAGAATGCCAAGCGGTTCCTCAGGACCTGCACGCTGATCCAGAACGCTGCCTTGGATCAGAAGCTCTGCAGACAGAGCAGCTCACCTTTTGGATCTCGAAGAAGACACTTTTTCTTCTCCTGCTTTGACTTGATGAACCCGAGAAGACAAACTCTTGGACTGAACAGAACTTTGTGAAGGAAATGGTTAGCGTGATGGTGGAAGAATGAGGCGTACCTACAAGTCACCTCAATCTAGTCACACTTAGAACCCTTCATGGGTCACCTCTGATCCATGAAGCAAAACCGCATCGGAGCAGTCTCAAGTTGCGGGGCTACACAAGTAAGAGCCAAACAGAACACCTCCTGGTTCTCATTTGTCTCTCCCTCGGGCGTCCCACTTCATCAAGTGGGCCCGAGATCTCTGTGACGGGCTCTAGCACCAGAACCTCAGTCAGCTTTTTGGACTGAAACCTGACCACAAAGTAGTAAGCTGAAGGAAACCGTGTCGGGTTGTTGGACGGTTAAAACAAATATGTGCAGCAGAACTATAAACCTCAGAAGTCTTGAATCATCTCTGGAGTATTTGTCTTGGACATCAGAGAGATCAGTTCTGTTGGATCTGAAGACGTAAAAGCTGCTAGTGAATGACAACGGTCTTGTCTCGTGTGACAAGTTCTGAAGAATTTGGGTTTTGTCCAGAAAACTAAGTCCGCCTTGTTTTCACAAAGGACATTCCAATTGTCAGTATTTGATTTCTTTTTCCCAGAGAGCACGGCCAGCTGGGGATGGTTTTGGTTGTCGTTCTGGAGGACGTCCAATAAGTCCAGATGTCCGCGCATCAATCGCCTTCTGTTGTTGGACCTGTTACGGCGCCAGCTGCTTCCAGTTGGAGATCTTGTACTGAAGAGTGCAAACCGTCATGGGGGACATGTTAACCAGGATTTACTCAACTTCTTAGACGCTTCTTGACTTTTGGACCCACGTCTGAGGACGGTGGGCCCGGTCACAGCTGTCATGGCCGCCGGGGTTTACTTCCTACGCTGGTTGGGCCTCAGGTTGTGGTCTCGCCGAGGTACGCTGGTCTTCCTTCTGTTCTGGTTCGGGTCTTGGCTGCTCCTCAATGGCGTAGTTCTGGTCCACAGGAGAGTCTTGTCCGACTTCTGCACAGACGACAGGAGCAAGAAGATCCTGCAGCGGCTGGTGAGTACATGTTGATGATGTGACCAACCTGTCCATCCGAATTAGTCCGCACTAATGCATTATGGGTAAATGTTGGCTTTCCTTACCTTGATCTTTTCAAACGTCGCCTTAATTCAAAGTAGAAGCAGATGAAATCCTGAATAAACACGGGGATTAAGCACAGTGATCCAAAGTCAACAAAACCTCCACTCAAGCGTGTCTCGACTTAAACCGCTTCCGTTTCATCTTGCTCATCTTCACGGATGTTCAAAACTGTCCATCACCAAAGTCACCAGACCCGAGGTTCTTCTAACGGCATCTCATGTCCTGTAACTAAGGTCTATTCAGGTTCTATATAAGGTCTATTTATGGTCTAATCGCAGCTGAGTTGGGAACTTCGTCCCTGCACGACATTCCAGACTATTTATGGACCAGTCTGCCTTTAATGACCTCCATCTTGATGCATGTGCTGGTCTCTGTCCCTCGTCAGCGCCATAGTGCTGATCTACAACAGGCCGTAGACACCATCAGGACCACCAGGGAGTTCTTTGGAAACATTTGTCTTCCACATATAACTGGGGTGTCAAACTGGTTTTCACTGAGGGCCACATTGCAGTTACGACTGCCCTCAAAGGGTCATGTGTAACATTGAGTAATAAATTAATTCTCATTTCAATCAATCAATCAATCAATGTTTACTTATATAGCCCTAAATCACTAGTGTCTCAAAGGGCTGCACAGACCACCACGACATCCTCGGTAGGCCCACATAAGGGCAAGGAAAACTCACACCCAGTGGGACATTGGTGACAATAATGACCCAGTGGGACGTCGGTGACAATGATGACTATGAGAACCTTGGAGAGGAGGAAAGCAATGGATGTCGAGCGGGTCTAACATGATACTGTGAAAGTTCAATCCACAATGGATCCAACACAGTCGCGAGAGTCCAGTCCAAAGAGGATCCAAGACACAGCAGCGAGAGTCCCGTTCACAGCGGCGCCAGCAGGAAACCATCCCAAGCGGAGGCGGACCAGCAGCGCAGAGATGTCCCCAGCCGATACACATTATAAGGATTCCCCCTAATTTTTTTACCACATTGCCGATGCGTTTGTTCATTAGATTTTTGTACGTACTCCGTAAAAAAACAAAAAACAATAGACTGGCAGCTAAGTCGCCAGAATTGTATCGTAAAATTGACGGTTATTCGCATATTCATGTAAATGGCAAAATGGTACCACTGTGTTTTACGGTAAAATTCTGGTGACTGATCTGCCAGTTTTTTAAACCGTAAAACCTATGGTTGTTGTTGTTTGTACGCTGTATTACCGTATGGTGTATTACTGTACGGCAGGGGTAGGGAACCTGCGACTCTAGAGCCATATGTGGCTCTTTTGATGACTGCATCTGGCTCTCAGGTAAATCTTAACTGACATTGCTTAACACGATAAGTAATTAATGATTCCGCTGGTAATCACAGGGTTAAAAATAACGTTCAAAATGAAAAACATTCTAATGCATTTTATTCCATCAATCCAAGAAGTCGCATTTATGGTAAGAAGTATTTTATTTATTGTTGGTATAGCTTCAGAATAACAAAGTTGTTAAAAAGAATAAGAGACTTATTATACTCTAAAATTGTTAGTCCAACTTAAAAATGCACACATTTAGTTGTATTCAGTGTTAAAAAATATTGGTAACACTTTAGTGTGGGGAACATATTCTAAGTAACAAAGACTTAATTAAGAGTTATTTGGACACTAGGGGACCATATAAGGGTTAGGGTTACTAATAAGCAATAATTCTGAGGTAATTGAGGGAAGACTCTTAGTTAATGGCTTACTGCTTGTAAAATAAGGCCATGCAGAAAAAGGCATTAATAAGTACTTAAAAATGACTAATTAAGAGCCAATATGTTACAAAATTGCATGTTAACAAGCAACTGATTAATGGTGAATATGTTCCCTATATCAAAGTATTACCAAAATATAATATGGCTCTCACGTAAATACATTTTTAAAATATTTGGCTTTCATGGGTCTCTCAGCCAAAAAGGTTCCCGACCCCTGCTGTACGGTGTATTACTGAAAAACGGTCCAAATTTTGTGACCCGGGGGTCGCATTGGATTAAAATAATGGGGTGGTGGCCGAATGCAGACTGCACATAAAGTAACTATATATATATTTATATATATCTATATTTATATATATATATATACAGTGTATATGTAGGTCACATTTTCAGTACACCCATAATAAATTCATAAAAGAACCAAACTTCATGAATGTTTTTTATGACAAACAAGTATGTGCTCCAATCACTCGATCACAAAAAAATAAGAGTTGTAGAAATTATCGGAAACTCAAGACAGCCATGACATTATGTCCTTCAGAAGTACATTTAAATGGGTTGTACTTGTATAGCGCTTTTCTACCTTCAAGGTACTCAAAGCGCTTTGACACTACTTCCACATTTACCCATTCACACACACATTCACACACTGATGGAGGGAGCTGCCATGCAAGGCGCCAACCAGCACCCATCAGGAGCAAGGGTGAAGTGTCTTGCTCAGGACACAACGGACGTGCCGAGGTTGGTTCTAGGTGGGATTTGAACCAGTGACCCTCAGGTTGCGCACGGCCACTCTCCCACTGCGCCACGCCGTCCCTAAACTTTTGACCACGACTGTGTGTGTGTGTGTGTGTGTGTGTGTGTGTGTGTGTTTGTGTGTGTGTGTGTGTTTGTGTGTGTGTATGTATTTCAAATCCAGGCTCGTGATCTTTCTGTGTGGAGTTTGCATGTTCTCCCCGTGAATGCGTGGGTTCCCTCCGGGTACTCCGGCTTCCTCCCACTTCCAAAGACATGCACCTGGGGATAGGTTGATTGCCAACACTAAATTGGCCCTAGTGCAGGGGTGCCCAGACTTTTTCTGCAGGCGAGCTACTTTTCAATTGACCAACTCGAGGGGATCTACCTCATTTATATATATCATTTATATTTATTTATTTATGAAAGAGACATTTTTGAAAACAAGTTAAATGTGTTTAATGATAATACAAGCATGTGTAACACATATAGATGTCTTTCTTTCACGAAGACAAGAATATAAGTTGGTGTATTACCTGATTCTGATGACTTGCATTGATTGGAATCAGACAGTAATGATGATAACGCCCACATTTTCAAATGGAGGAGAAAAAAAGTTGTCCTTTCTGTACAATACCACATGAAAGTTGTTGGTTTTTGGCATCTAATTCATCCAGCTTCCATACACTTTACAAGAAAAACATTGGCGACAAATTCCGTAGCTTGCTTGATTGACATTCACGGCACCCGAGGGTCTTGTGAGATGACGCTGGTTGCTGCCAGTTCATTATTATGCAAAAATGACAGAGAGGAAGGCGAGAAACACTTTTTATTTCAACAGACTTTCGCGCCGTCCCTTCCGTCAAAACTCTAAAGGCCGACTGCACATTTCCTATCTTCACAATAAAAGCCCTGCTTATGCTGCCTGCGTTAACAAAATAAGAGTCTCGGAAAGCTGGCGTGCACAAGTGATGTGCACGCCAGCTTTCTGAGGGATCGCTTGTGCACGCCAGTTTTCCGACTCTGTATATTTGTATATATATATATATATATATATATATATATATATATATATATATATATATGTATATATATATATATATATATATATATATATATACAAAACTGTCACAGAAAATGAGAATATTGTGATAAAGTCCTTATTTTCTGTAATGAAACAAAAAACATGGAAATGTCATACATTCTGGATGCACTACACATCAATTGAAATTTTGCAAGCCTTTTATTATTTTAATATTGCTGATTATGGCATACAGCAGGGGTAGGGAACCTATGGCTCTAGAGCCAGATGTGGCTCTTCTGATGACTGCCCCTGGCTGGCTCTCAGATAAATCTTAGCTGACATTGCTTAACACGATAAGTAATGAATAATTCCGCTGGTAATCACAGTGTCAAAAATAACGTTCAAAATATAAAACATTCTCATGCATTTTAATCCATCCATCCAGTTGCTACCGCACCTGTTCAAGAAGTCGCATTAATGGTAAGAAGTATTTTATTTATTGTTGGTTAGCTTCAGAAAGATAATGTTATTAAAATGAATAAGAGACTTATTATACTCTAAAAATCTTGGTATTACTTAAAAATGCACGCATTTAGTTGTATTCAGTCCTAAAAAACATATTATATGGCTCTCATGGAAATACTTTTTAAAGTATTTGGCTTGAATGGCTCTCTCAGCCAAAAAGGTTCCCGACCCCTGGCATACAGTTTAAGAAAACTCAAAAATCCTATCTCAAAAAATGAGAATATTTCCTCAGATCAAGTAAAAAAAAAAAAAAAAGATTTATAACAGCAAAACAAAATCATACATTTGAAAATGTCAATTAATGCACTAAGTACTTGGTTAGGAATCCTTTCACATGGATTACCGCATCAATGCAGCGTGGCATGGAGGCAATCGGCCTGTGGCATTGCTGAGGTGTTATGGATGCCCAGGATGCTTCAATAGCGGCCTTTAGCTCATTTGCATTATTGAGTCTGGTGTCTTTCAGCTTCTTCTTCACAATACCCCACAAATTCTCTCCAGGGTTCAGGTCAGGGGAGCTGGCAAGAATGTACAAGAAATAATAAACTAAACAAAAAAAGCTGGGATTATTACATAATGCACCAATTAATGCATTTGTAGAGCAGTGTTCAAACCCTGGCCGAGTCGTACCAAAGACTACAAAAAGGCCCACTGCTCCCTTCACCTCCCAGGGGGTGAAGAAGGGGAAGGGTCAAATGCAGAGGACAAATTCCACCACACCGAGTCTGTGTCTGTGACGATCATTGGTACTTTAATTTTAATTTAACACATCAAAATATCTAAGGAATGTCTTGTATACATTTTTTGCTGTGAAATTAACGCTAAGATTGTCACGAAACCGTGATTATTACTCACACTATAATCGTACTGTCAAAATCTATCATCCGTGCATCCCTAATTATGACAAGTACATTATTAAAATGTCCTTTTTCATGAATTGGGGACCATTAAGTTTAAAAACTGTCAATAGAACATAATAAAACGATTGGATTTAGAGTGAAAATAGGGTGTGTTGGCGTTTTAGATGGAGGGTGGGGTGAACACTAATGTGTGTGTGTTTGTGTGTGTGTGTGTCTGCGTGTGTGTATCCCTAATTATGACAAGTACATTATTAAAATGTCCTTTTTCATGAATAAGGGACCATTAAGTTTAAAAACTGTCAATAGAACATAATAAAACGATTGGATTTAGAGTGAAAATAGGGTGTTTTGGCGTTTTAGATGGAGGGTGGGGTGAACTGGTCCTCTGACACTAACGTGTGTGTGTGTGTGTGTGTGTGTGTGTGTGTGTGTGTGTGTGTGTGTGTGTGTGTGTGTGTGTGTGTGTGTGTGTGTGTGTGTGTGAATGCAATCCTTTCAGCCCACGTCATCATTGTTCTCTTGTGTTGATCCATTGCTGTACTTGACCTTTGAACTCCATTCACCAGCGTCAAGTCACAAGGAGAGCGCTGTCATGCTAAGCTAACATGTAATCTGTCAAACCAAGGGTCCAAACTTTTTTCCATCCTGAAAGATCAAAGGATTCGGAGGCCGTATTGTTATTTTAAACATTTGTTTTTTAATCCATTATACTGTACATATGCTAGAAAGTCGTGCAGCGGAACTCGTCCGTCTTGAAGCCGCTCAGGCTGGGGTTAAATAATAAAAAAAAAACGGACATCAAATCAAAATATGCGGGGCCGTTTTGGTAGTTTTCACCTTCAAAACCAGTACGATTTATAGAAAGAACTAGAAAATGCAACTTTGGTAGACATTTCGTGTGAATTCTGAAGAGCCAAACTGAAAAACTGCCTAACTGCGGTTTAGCTCGGTTGGTAGAGTGGCCATGCTAGCAACTTGAGGGTTGCAGGTTCAATTCCCGCTTCTGCCAACCTAGTCACTGCTGTTGTGTCCTTGGGCAAGACACTTTACCCACCTGCTCCCAGTGCACCCACACTGGTTTGAATGTAACTTAGATATTGGGTTTCACTATGTAAAGCGCTTTGAGTCACTAGAGAAAAAGCGCTATCCATCCATCCATCCATTTTCTACCGCTTATTCCCTTTTGGGGTCGCGGGGGGCGCTGGCGCCTATCTCAGCTACAATCGGGCGGAAGGCGGGGTACACCCTGGACAAGTCGCCACCTCATTGCAGGGCCAACACAGATAGACAGACAACATTCACACTCACATTCACACACTAGGGCCAATTTAGTGTTGCCAATCAACCTATCCCCAGGTGCATGTCTTTGGAAGTGGGAGGAAGCCGGCGTACCCGGAGGGAACCCACGCATTCACGGGGAGAACATGCAAACTCCACACAGAAAGATCCCGAGCCTGGATTTGAACCCAGGACTGCAGGACCTTCGTATTGTGAGGCAGATGCACTATAATTCACATAAGAAACCAAGAATTCGCCCTCAATCATTCTACAGTTATAACGTCATTGGTTAGACACACTGTTAATATTGTGGGAAAGCAGACGTGAAAACAGGCTTTCCTCACTCAGGTCCGTATGGAGCTGGAGAGTGCGTGGCCTCCAGCTCCGTCTGAATTTCGGGAGATTTTCAGGAGAAAATATGTCCCGGGAGGTTTTCGGGAGAGGCGCTGAATTTCGGTAGTCTCCCGGAAAATCCGGGAGGGTTGGCAAGTATGCGTTTCACCCAGAGCGGCTGTGATGTTGTGACGCCCTATCCCTCCGCCCAGTGTTCCGACTTCAGCCAAGGCTCGGCAGCGGGCGACATGTGCACGGACCTGTGCGTCCGCGGCCTGGTGGAGTACAAGCGCTGTCTCTACTACGAGAGCGGCAAGAAGGTGATGGAGGTCCACTGGAGAGGACAGCCCGTCATCCTCAAGTCCAAACTGGATAACTTCTCCTCCTATGAGCCTATGGGGGTACTGGACTACCAGGTACTGAAAAGTGGTCTGCTTGGGTTCTGAGCGGAACTTGCAAACTGAACTAGTACCGTCTCCTCACAGCAAGACCCGGCAGAGGACCTGTCGCCTCTTGACGTGGTTCTCTATGCGACTCTGGAGGTAAGTGGACAAGAACATGAAGACAAGTACAAAGCTTCATGTTCGGTTTACTGATTCTGACCTTGGGTTGTCACGATACCAGAATTCCAATAGTCCATACCGATACCAGTGAGTTCCCACAAATCTCGATACTTATTCCACCTGGAATAAGTACAAATTGTAATTTAGTAAACTAAAAAGGCCGTATTGGCATGTGTTGCAATGTTAATATTTCATCATTGATATATAAACTATCAGACTGCGTGGTCGGTAGTAGTGGCTTTCAGTAGGCCTTTAATCCTTTCACCAGTGGCCACAGACAAAGTGTTAAAAATATTCGTCCAAAAGCTGCCCAGGGATGGGCAGAACCAAAACATACATATTAAATTAGCTGGAGCTTGTTGACACCGATCACGTCATCATATATCTTCGCTATTCGGACCTTGGTATAATAAGTGCAATGTGTTAGCTTGCGTTGATTTTTGTCTTGCACTAATGCAAGACTTATGAACTCTACTTAAGATCTCTGTCCAACTATCCTCAAACAGACTCATACCCAAATCTCCCTCCCAACGTGACTTCACCGGAGTCAAAGACTCAGGGTGCGAAAGAAAAATGTGGTTATAGATACGTGTAATTGAGCCTTTCAAAGTCGGACGTGGTGTCAAAAACACAGTTAAAACTGTCAGTTGGTTAGTTTGGGAACCTAAGGAGAGTTTTGCAAACAAAACTGCGGATCTGTAGATAGCTAAAGAAATGTTGCTGAGAGAGTAAAAATGTATTATTACAAAGTTGCTGAAAAAAGTGACAAGGGTTGTCAATGTATGAATTTTTAAGGTTGTTGATCCACAGACTTGACCCCCTTAAAAAGTCACTATCTGTAAGAGTAGCATGATTAGCAGTGATGGGTGCAAGACTGGAAATAGTTTGTAAACCAGGAGTCACCAACGTTTTTGAAACCAAGAGCTACTTCTTGGGTACTGATTAATATTAAGGGCTACCAGTTTGATACACTTAAATAAATTGCCAGAAATAGCCAATTCAGAAATAGCCAATTTGCTCAATTTACCTTTAACTCTATGTTATTAATAATTAATGATATTAATATTTGTGGAAACACTGATCATCTTAATGATTTCTCACAATAAATATCTATTTTTGATGACATGTTTTAAATAGGTTGAAATCCAATCTGCACTTTGTTAGAATATAAAACAAATTGGACCAAGCTATATTTCTAACAAAGACAAATCATTATTTCTTCTAGATTTTCCAGAACTAAAATTTTAAAAGAAATTCAAAAGACTTTGTAACAAGATTTCAATTTGATTCTAAAGATTTTCGAGATTTGCCAGAATAATTTTTGGGGAATTTTAATCATAAAAAGTTTGAAGAAATATTTCACAAACATTCTTCGTCAAAAAAACAGAAGCTAAAATGAAGAATTAAATTAAAATGTATTTATTATTCTTTTTGATAAAAAAAAAAAAATTTTTTTACTTGAACATGGATTTAAATTGTCAGGAAAGAAGAGGAAGGAATTTAAAAGGTATATGTGTTTAAAAATCCAAATTATTTTTAAGGTTGTATTTTTTCTCTAAAATTGTATTTCTGAAAGTTATAAGAAGCAAAGTAAACAAATAAATGAAATTATTTGTTTACTTTGGCGCAGTGGGGAGAGTGGCCGTGCGCAACCCGAGGGTCACTGGTTCAAATCCCACCTAGAACCAACCTCGTCACGTCCGTTGTGTCCTGAGCAAGACACTTCACCCTTGCTCCTGATGGGTGCTGGTTGGCACCTTGCATGGCAGCTCCCTCCATCAGTGTGTGAATGTATGTGTGAATGGGTAAATGTGGAAGTAGTGTCAAAGCGCTTTGAGTACCTTGAAGGTAGAAAAGCGCTATACAAGTACAACCCATTTATCATTTATCATTTATTTAAACAAGTGAAGACCAAGTCTTTAAAACATTTTCTTGGATTCTCAAATTCTATTTGAGTTTTGTCTCTCTTAGAATTAAAAATGTCGAGCAAAGCGAGACCAGCTTGCTAGTAAATAAATAAAATTAGAAAGATAGAGGCAGCTCACTGGTAAGTGCTGCTATTTGAGCTATTTTTAGAACAGGCCAGCGGGCGACTCATCTGGTCCTTACGGGCTACCTGGTGCCCACGGGCACCGCGTTGGTGACCCCTGCTGTGAAACCCAGATAGCACTTAAAGCGAATCGAAATTGAATGTTTCGGGTTGGGGAAGAGATCGTGCCACATGTGAAGGAGTTCAAGTACCTCGGAGTCTTGTCCACGACTGAGGGAAGAGTGGATCATGAGATCGACAGGCGGATCGATGCGGTGTCTTCAGAGCTCTCAAATTTACCCGTCGATCTATGTTCCCATCCTCACCTATGGCCATGAGCTTTGGGTTGAAGCTGCTGATCCTCCACATGGAGAGGAGCCAGATGAGGTGGTTCGGGCCTCTGGTCAGGATGCCACCCGAACGCCTCCCTAGGGAGGTGTTTAGGGCACGTTCGACCGGTAGGAAGGGGGAAGACCCAGGACACGTTGGGAAGACTATGTCACCGGCTGGCCTGGGACTGCCTCGGGACCCCCGGGAGGAGCTGGACGAAGTGGCTGGGGAGAGGGAAGTTTGGGCTTCCTTACTTAGGCTGCTGCCCCCACGACCCGACCTTAGATAAGCGTGAAAAGATGGATGGATGTTTCGTGAAAGAAAAAGTTGATGAGTGAAAGAGAGTAAACCAAAGCCCTAAGAGAAACCGGTGTAGTTGAGTTTGCGTCCCGTTTGCGGGGCCGCATGTTGGCGGTAGTTGTCGTGATTTTGAGATTGCAAATGGAACGCACAAATGCAGCTTGCAGGTTAAAGGGGAACATTATCACCAAACCTATGCAAGCGTCAATATATACCTTGATGGTGCAGAAAAAAGACCATGTAATTTTTTAACCGATTTCCGAACTCTAAATGGGTGAATTTTGGCAAATTAAATGCCTTTCTGTTTATCGGTCTTTTAGCGATGACGTCAGAACGTGACGTCGCCGAGGTAACACACCCGCCTTATTCATTTTCACATTACAAACACCGGGTCTCAGCTCTGTTATTTTCCGTTTTTTCGACTATTTTTTGGAACCTTGGAGACATCATGCCTCATCGGTGTGTTGTCGGAGGGTGTAACAACACTAACAGGGAGGGATTCAAGTTGCACCACTGGCAAGAAATCTGCCGCCAGACCCCCATTGAATGTACCAGAGTGTCTTCACATTTGACCGGCGATGCTAAGACAGACATGGCACAGAGATGTATGGATAACCTGCAGATGCATTTGCAACGATAAAGTCAACAAAATAACAAAGGTGAGTTTTGTTGATGTTGTTGACTTATGTGCTAATCAGACATATTTGGTCACGGCATGACTGCCAGCTAATTGATGCTAACATGCTACGCTAATCGATGCTAACGTGCTAGTTACGCTAGCTGTATGTAAATTTGAAACTAGATACCCACATTTAATGCGAAACAAACACTTACCAATCGACGGATTTAAGTTGCTCCAGTGTCACAAGATGCGAAAGTCCTGATCGTTTGGTCCGCACATTTTACCGGCGATGCTAATAAGGCAGCCATGCTATGGGCCACCTCATTAGGTATACGCTCAATAGCTTCAATTTCTTCTTCAATTTCGTTTTCGCTATCTGCCTCCATACTCCGACCATCTGTTTCAATACATGCGTAATCTGTTGAATCGCTTAAGCCGCTGAAATCCGAGTCTGAATCCGAGCTAATGTCGCTATATCTTGCTGTGGTAAGCGCCATGTTGTTTGTATTGGCAGCCCTGTATGACGTCACAGGGAAATGGATAGTGGTTTCGAAGATAGTGAAAATAAGGCACTTTAAAGCTTTATTTAGGGATATTCCGGGACCGGTAAAATTAAAAAAAAAACTTCAAAAAATACAACAAGCCACTGGGAACTGATTTTTATTGTTTTTAACCCTTTTGAAATTGTGATAATGTTCCCCTTTAAAGAATATTCATTATCACCAGTTGTCAAACTCTTCACAAACACTCTCGTGCAGGGATGTGCACGTAAAACAGAACAGGTGTGCGGTTAGGAGCGCACAAAAAGACTCTACGGAAGCTCAGAACAAGGCTACACTTACAGTGAGGCGTGAGAAGAACAAACATCGTGCCACAGAAGCCAATTCCCGAGCGCTGACTAAACCGCGAGTCTGGCTTAAATAGCCTGTTGATTACTAACTCAACACAGCAGGACCAAACAGCGCTCTGAGGCAGGAGTCAAGTCGCTTCAGGAAGGACAAACTAAAACAGGAAGAGAACCCAAAATAAGAGTGCTAGCCCGGAACTAAATCATCCAACACAGGAACATGCCAACAAACTCCAAATAAGGCACGCCCTGGTGCCTCCATGACTAACCACATATGTTTCTAATTGCAGCCAATATTTAAAGGCCTACTGAAAGCCACTACTATCGACCACGCAGTCTGATAGTTTATATATCAATGATGAAATATTAACATTGCAACACATGCCAATACGGCCTTTTTAGTTTACTAAATTGCAATTTTAAATTTCCCGCGAAGTCTTTGTGTTGAAAACGTCGCGGTATGACGACTCGTATGATGACGCATGCGTTTGACGTCTCGGGTTGTAGCGGACATTATTTTCCAGCCCGATCCAAGCTACAAGTAGTCTGCTTTAATTACGTAATTAAACAGTGTTCTGGACATCTGTGTTGCTGAATCTTTTGCAATTTTTTCAATTAATAATGGAGACGTCAAAGAAGAAAGATGTAGGTGGGAAGCTTTTAGCCTTTAGCCACACAAACACACGGTGTTTCCTTGTTTAAAATACCCGGAGGTGAAGCTTTACTATGGATCAGAGCGGTCAAGGGAACATGGATCCCGACTACATGTCAACCGGCAGTTTTCGGTGAGAAAATTGTGGTAATAAGTCGGCTCTTACTGGAGATCAGCGGAGCTTTTGTCCTGCTGCAGCTTCGTGACTTCCCTCAGAGACTCTGGCGTCAACACACCCGTGGCCACACCCCTCCGACTTTAAGGTACTATTTAACTCACTAAAACACTAGCAACACAATAGGCAGATAAGGGATTTCCCAGAATTATCCTAGTAAATGTGTCTAAAAACATCTGAATCACTCCCACTGCAATCGCCTTTTTTTTTATTTAAATTTTTTTCTTCTAATCTTTCACTCTAAATTTCCTCATCCACGAATCTTTCATCCTCGCTCAAATTAATGGGGAAATTGTTGCTTTCTCGGTCCGAATAGCTCTAGCTGGTGCTGGCTATGATTGTAAACAATGTGAGGAGCCCTACAACCCGTGACGTCACGCGCACGTCGTCTGCTACTTCCGGTACAGGCAAGGCTTTTTTATTAGCGACCAAAAGTTGCAAACTTTATCGTCGATGTTCTCTACTAAATCCTTTCAGCAAAAATATGGCAATATCGCAAAATGATCAAGTATGACACAAAGAATGGACCTGCTATCCCCGTTTAAATAAGAAAATGTCATTACAGTAGGCCTTTAAGAATTCTAATGTTTTTGGCCCAGTAGTCAAATCTAAAGTTCTGCAGTGCTAATTCTCTTTACAATTAGGGTCTTTGTAAATACTGTGAGTCTAAATGAAGTCTAGAATCTGACTATCTAATGTAGAAAGAAGGACTGAGGGACCAAAGGTGGTATGGCCATCCTAGATATATTAGGGAAAGACCAGCGTTCAAAGTCTCCCTGGATTTAAGACAATAGTGGGACAAAAACTCTGGATCATTGTTTAAAGACAGCAGCCTTTCTTTTTCAAGACGGATGATACTGAAAAAACCGAAACATGTTGGTATCAAGCTGGCGTCGATACGTTTGACGACCCGGTACTTGATCGTGATGGAGTTCTGTTGCTGCCCTCCAGTCTGTGTTCTGTCCCTGGGTCAGGTGCGTAACTGGCTGGGTCTGCCAGAGGAAGAAGGTCATGACAAAGGGGGAGTTGCTAGTTCTTTGTCCAAACTGTGGAACGGCAGGCTCAGGTCCAAAGACAAGACCTACTCCAGAGCGGAGCTGGCCTCCTTGTGGTCTCTGCTGCAGCAGGAGGAATACACCTTTCTCAGGTGAGTACGCTTCTTTCCATTTATTTCATGTCTCGCTTGAACCTGCTTGCCACCGGTCCTTCTCCAGAGTCCTGCAGGACCTCAGCACACACGTGGCCAAGGTGTTGGGTTCCTGCGGGCACTTTTACGCCGTGGAGTACCTGTCCGCGGGCCACGCCTGGGACGAGAACATCTTCTCTCTGGAGGAGGTGGTCGGGTCCGGAAGCCCGGGGGCGTGGAATGCCAGGCAGAAGGTCCACCGCATCGCTCTCAGCTTCCTGGACATGGTGCAGCACTTTGACAACGACTTCACGCACAGAGTCCACCTGTGTGACGTCAAACCGGAGAACTTCGCCATCAGGAAGGACCTGACTGTCAGCGGCCGGCATCATTGCTTACCATCGTTACTTTTTCTCGGCAGCACCTTCACGCTCTGAATGTTGAGCAGGTGGTGGCCATCGACGTGGACATGGCCTTCTTCGAGCCCAAGATGGAGGACATTCTGGACCAGAACTGCAGCAGCGACGACGACTGCAACTTCTTCGACTGCTCGTCCTCGTGCAACCTGATGAAAAGACGCTGCAGCCGCCATCGCTCCAACTCCAACCTGCAGGTAGCACCACCTCATTCACACGCAGTCTAGTCCACCACACTAGTGGCGCCCCCTACTGGCTTTGCAAGACATGCTGGCATACATTGGATAATCATTAGAAAATGCTTAACGAGTTAGTTAAAATGTTGAGCTTGAGCAGCATTGAGCCGTGTGACAAATTTCAAGTTAATCTGACTTTTTTTTTAATAACAGCGCCACCGTGTGGTGGGTTTGTCGCAAAGAAAGCACGTAGGGTTGCAGGTTTTGATTCATTTTCACACTTTTGTGTGCAGCGGTTCAGGCGTAGAAAAGTCAGATCAGGGGTGTCTATAAAGTTTTTCCACTGAGGACCGCATACTGAAAAATCAAAACATGCGGAGGCCATATATATGTATGTATATATATATATATATATATATATATATATATATATATATATATATATATATATATATATATATATATATATATATATATATATGTATATATATATATATATATATATATATACATATGTATGTATATGTGTATATATGGCTATGTATATATGGCTATATAGGGCTTCACGGTGGCAGAGGGGTTAGTGCGTCTGCCTCACAATACGAAGGTCCTGCAGTCCTGGGTTCAATTCCAGGCTGAGGATCTTTCTGTGTGGAGTTTGCATGTCCTCCCCGTGAATGCGTGGGTTCCCTCCGGGTACTCCGGCTTCCTCCCACCTCCAAAGACATGCACCTGGGGATAGGTTGATTGGCAACACTAAATGGTCCCTAGTGTGTGAATGTTGTCTGTCTATCTGTGTTGGCCCTGCGATGAGGTGGCGACTTGTCCAGGGTGTACCCCGCCTTCCACCCCATTGTAGCTGAGATAGGCGCCAGCGCCCCCCGCGACCCCAAAAGGGAATAAGCGGTAGAAAATGGATGAATGGATGGATGGTTATATGTATATATATATATATATATATATATATATATTTATATATATATATATGGCTATATGTATGTATATATGTAAGTATGTATGTATGTATGTGTATAAATATATATATGTATATATATATAAATGTATATATGTATATATATGTGTATATATATATATATATATATATATATACCTGTATATATGTATGTATGTATGTATGTATATATGTGTGTATGTGTATGTATATATGTATATGTATTTATGTGTGTGTGTATATATATATATATATTATATATATATATATATATATATACTGTATATATATATATATATATATATATATATATATATATGCCATAGAAAACAGGGTTATGACAAAAATGGCAAAACAACATGTAAAAAAACAAACAGTATATTTACGACAGACCTTAAGTTGATCTAGATATTTAAGTGTTGAATAAAAAAAATATTTATGACTTATTTTTAATACTTTTATGACCGGAGACCCTCTTAGGGTCAAACTTAAGGGGAGCCTAAATGCATAAAAAAAATCCAACTTTTATTGGTTTTGAAAATTAAAAATATCAATATTATTTTTAATTTTTCAGTGGAAAAAGTCTGGACACCCGTGTTCTCAATCTACTACGGCTCTATCCCTCGATTAGTACTTTTTATTATTTTTTCATTGTTTTTTGTTATTTTTACGGCCTTTTTGTCAAAGAAAACTTAGTTTTTTATGGCAAACGCACAAAATATACAATATATCCCCCCCAAAAATGTCTCACAGTGGAATTTTGTGAAGTAATCGGAACCCTGAATTGGTCAATAATTCATAACATTGATTTTGATTCATTATTATTTTTGGAGAAAAATAGCTTTGTGTTATTGGAGTCAAATTAGCATTTTTTTTCTTGTTACATTTCACCCCTTTTGCTTTTTTAATTCCACTTTTGTATGTTTGTTTTTGTCTTGATAGTATTTTAAAAATGTGCCGTGGGTCATTACAAGATAATGGCACTTTGCTTTGGACACCACTGAGTAAGACGCACAAAAGTTATTGGTCGGACCTAAAAGTTACAAGTCCAAGCACACTGCATACCTTTTCTTGTGAACTTGAAGTGATGAAGGCAGACGTGTGGAATGAAAACAATGAAAACAAAACCTCCAAACAGGAAGAAGAAGTCGGGGTGTTACTAAGACTTCCTTCTCTTCTTTAGGTGATTTGTGAGAAGATCTTCAGGCTGTGGTTCTCTCCCACGCTGCTGGGCGCCAAAGCAGGGCTCCCCCTGCAGGTCAGTGTGCGTCTGACGCCTTCTCTGCCGCCTAAAGTTCTCCCACATTGTTCTTTGCCTCTGGGGGCTCGGAGCAGGTGGAGCTTCAGCGGGCCCTGCAGGAATGTTCCGAGTCCGGCGGCGTGGGCCGCGGACAAGGCCGGGACGTCCATCGGCGCCTCCTGGACATCCTGACCCGCCTCCTTCAGGAGGGGGGAGGGGCTTCAGGCGAAGGACGGCGCTGAACTCCCGAAGCAGGACGTCGCATGTTTCTCCATTCGCCTCATCAGTGAGGGCGTTGTCATGGTTACGGCGGCTAAAAAACGTTTCACGGTGGTCTCGGGATGGGATCGTGCCGTCGCCGTCCGTCAACACGGCGGCCGAGCGACGGACTTCAAAGGCGTTCATCAAGCCTGCAAGACCAGCTTCAGGTCGCAGCTTTCTCAAGGGACTTCCTGTTCGGGGAATGTGCGCCCTTTCACCTCCAAACTCTTTCATGCTTTTTAAACAATCGAAGGGGAAATAAAATAGGCCCCCTGTGTTTGCAAGTGCGGGGTCAAAGGTCGTGCAGTCCTACCCTGTGCGCAGTCAGGCGATGATAACCCTCAAAGGTCAAAATAACTCGGTGTCACGTTACAGCCGCCTCGGGCTCACTTCAACCTGGCCGCCAACCCCTCGCTGATCCCTCACCGCCCAGATTCACAACGAGAGCCAAGAACCGCTGAGGGTGAGGACAGCTCGTTTACACCGAGGGCCACGCACTGAAAAATCACAGCAGGGGAGCATTTTGATATTTTTCATTTTCGAAACCAATACGATAATATTATTTTTTTAACCTTTAGGACTCCCCTCAAGTTTGAACCCAGGGAATCAGTCTTAAAATTTTTTAAAATAAGTCACTTTTTTAATGTTAATGCCTCTAGAGTTAGTGTTTCTGCCTCACAATACGAAGGTCTTGGGTTCCATCTTGCACTCGGGATCTTTCTGTGTGGATTTTGCATGTTCTCCCCGTGACTGTGTGGGTTCCTTCCGGGTACTCCGGCTTCCTCCCATCTCCAAAGACATGCACCTGGGGATAGGTTGACTACCACTAAATGGTCCCTAGTGTGTGAATGTGAGTGTGAATGTTGTCTGTCTATCTGTGTTGGCCCTGCGATGAGGTGGCGACTTGTCCAGGGTGTACCCCGCCTTCCGCCCGAATCCAGCTGAGATAGGGTCCAGCACCCCCCGCGACCCCGAACAAGACAAGCGGTAGGAAATGGGTGGATGGATGGATGGGCTTCTAGATCCACTTATTTGTATAATATATATTTATTGGCGACTTGTCCAGGGTTTACCCCGCCTTCCGCCCGATTGTAGCTGAGATAGGCTATAGCGCCCTCGCGACCACAAAGGGAATAAGCGGTAGAAAATGGATCGATGGAATATATATTTATATGCATATTTTATTATATATATATGTATATATATATATATATATATATATATATATATATATATATATAATATATATATATGTGTACATATATATATATATATATATATATATATATATATATATATATATATATATATATATATATATACATACACATGTTTATATATGGCTGGGGAGAGGGAAATCTGGGTTTCCCTGCTTAGGCTGTTCCCCCCGCGACTCGACCTTGGATAAGCGGAAGAAGATGGATGGATGGATGTTTATATAAATATAAAATACATTCATTTTCCACCGCTTATTCCTTTTGGGGTTGCGGGTGGCGCTGGTGCTTATCTCAGCTACAATCGGGCAGAAGGTGGGGTACACCCTGGACAAGTCGCCACCTCATCGCAGGGCCAATATATATATATATATATATATAATAAACATTTAAATGAGTAACTCATTAAATTATTATACATAACATACATCCATCCATCCATTTCCTACTGCTTATTCCCTTTGGGGTCGCAGGGGGTGTTTGTGCCTATCTCAGCGACAATCAGGTGGAGGGTGGGGTACACCCTGGACAAGTGGCCACCTCATCGCAGGGCCAATATATATACATGTAAAATAAACATTTAAATGAGTAACTCATTAAATTATTATACTAAACATCCATCCATCCCTTTGCTACCGCTTATTCCTTTTGGGGTCGTGGGGGGCGTTGGTGCCTATCTCAGCTACAATCGGACGGAAGGCGGTGTACACCCTGGACAAGTGGCTACCTCATCGAAGGGCCAATATATATAAAATAAACATTTAAATGAGTAACTCATTAAATTTTTATACTAAACATATTTACATATATGAGGTATATTTATAGATTGTAATAGTTATATTGTATAAATATGTCAGAACCCTTTTTTTTAAAAGTGCACCCCCCCCCCCCCTTCCTTTTATCTCAAATAATCAACATTTTTCCCCTCCCAAAATGTTTTTAAGTGGAATATTTGATGAGTAATTTGATCCTTAAATAAGTCCATCCATCCATCTTCTTCCGCTTATTCAAGGTCGGGTCTTGGGGGCAACAGCCTAAGCAGGCAAGTCCAGACTGTCCTCTCCCCAGCCACTTCATCCAGCTCTTTTGCGGGATCCCGAGGCGTTTCCAGGCCAGCCAGGAGACATAGTCTTCCCAACGTGTCCTGGGTCTTCCCCGTGGCCTCCTACTGGCCCTAAACACCTCCCCTAACTAGGTCATTAATTCGTAACAAGATTGATTTTGCTTCTTTATTACTGTTTAAAAACTGACAGTTTGAAAAAAAAAAAAACATCTTACTCAATTTTTGGGGAATCCCAAAAATCCTAACTCAAAAGTTTTTCAAATAAGTCAAATAAAATAAATATCTTTTTTAACTTAAATCTCGAGATCAACATCGGATCTGTCCGTCGATTATAAGTGCATGAAATTTTTTATCTTTATTTGTTTTATGCCCTTTTTGTCGGATAACACTGTTTTTTCTACTGTACAAGGCAAACACACAAAAATGCAATATTTCCCTCCAAAATATTTCAAAGTGAATACGTCAAAAATTGATAACATTGATTATGATTCATTATTTTTTGAGCAATGACAGCTTTAAAGAAAATAAAGAGCCCTTGTGTTCCATCCATCCATTTCCTACCGCTTATTCCCTTTGGGTTCGCGGGGGGCGCTGGTGCCTATCTCAGCTACAATCGGGCTGAAGGCGGGTTACACCCTGGACAAGTCGCCATCTCATTAGAGTCAACTTTGCAAGTTTTTTTCAATACTTTTCACCTGTTTGCTCTTTTTTTAAACTTTTTTTTAATGTGGTTTAATAGTATGTTTTTAGGGCTGTTAAAAAAAATAGCTGTGAGCCACAAATTCCCGCCCGGGGGCCACACTTTTGACAAGTCTGCTTCAGAGGGTGAACAAGTTCAAAAAGCAGAACCTCAAAATAATGCATTTTATGAAGGAAGTCAATAAAATAAACATAATGTTTGTGAACAGCATACTAAATACAGGTTGTTGCTTGTGGCAGCTACTTTTTGTTTAAATGTGTTAATTATATGCACACACATGTAGAGACACACAAAATATACACACACACATTTGATGGAGTCTTCAACAAGTCCACACTTGAACTGAGCAAACAGTCTTTTGTATTTTGCAACGCCATCTTGTGGCCAGACACCGCATTACATGCATTTGTGTTTTTTTTAAGTGTTTAAAATTGTTCTTTTTCATATACACACACACATAATTTGTTTATTTCAGATGCATTAATGGATTGCTTTAAATTAAAACAACAAATACCAGGGATTTAAAGGCCTACTGAAATGAGATTTTCTTATTTAAACGGGGATAGCAGGTCCATTCTATGTGTCATACTTGATCACGTCGCGATATTGCCATATATTTGCTGAAAGGATTTAGTAGAGAACATCGACGATAAAGTTTGCAACTTTTGGTCGCTAATAAAAAAGCCTTGCTTGTACCGAAAGTAGCAGACGATGTGCGCGTGACGCTACGGGTTGTAGGGCTCCTCACATCTGAACATTGTTTACAATCACAGCCAGCAGTAGTTTGGGCTATTCGGACCGAGAAAGCGACAATTTCCCCATTGATTTGAGCGAGGATGAAAGATTCGTGGATGAGGAAATTTAGAGTGAAGGACTAGAAAAAAATAAATGAAAAAAGGCGATTGCAGTGGGAGCGATTCAGATGTTATTAGACACATTTACTAGGATAATTCTGGAAAATCCCTTATCTGCCTATTGTGTTGCTAGTGTTTTAGTGAGATTATAAAGTCATACCTGAAAGTCGGTGGCGTGTGGCCACGGGTGTGTTGAAGCCAGAGTCTCTGAGGGAAGTCAAGACAGCTGCAGCAGGACGGAAGCTCTGATGATGTCTCCGGTAAAAGGTGACTTTTTACCACTATTTTCTCACCGAAAACTGCCGGTTGACATGTAGTCGGGATCTATGTTCGCTTGACCGCTCTGATCCATAGTAAAGCTTCATCTTCGGGAATTTTAAACAAGGAAACACCGTGTGTTTTTGTGCCTAGATGCTAAGTTGACTTCTCTATTATTAATTGAACAAATTGCAAAAGATTCAGCAACACAGATGTCCAGAATACTGCGTAATTATGCGATTAAAGCAGACTACTTATAGCTTGGATCGGGCTGGAAAATAATGTCCGCTACAACCGATGACGTCAAACGCACGCGTCATCATACGAGTCATCATGCGCGACGTTTTCAACAGGACACTTTGCGGGAAATTTAAAATTGCAATTTAGTAAACTAAAAAGGCCGTATTGGCATGTGTTGCAATGTTAATATTTCATCATTGATATATAAACTATCAGACTGCGTGGTCGCTAGTAGTGGCTTTCAGTAGGCCTTTAAAGTGATCATTTTTAAGTAATAATTCATTTTAATATAGATTTGTTTGTCCTTTTTTTTTTTTTAGAGCAATGGAAAAAAAAAATAAAGATAAAAGGAACAAAAAAAAAATGCCTGCATGGCAGCTTTGTGTCAACATTGCCTCTTTTTCTCATTAGATTTCACCTCATTCCACTTTTTTTCAATGTTTTTATTTTTTTTATTTTTGCAATACTATCAATTTTGCAATTTTTGCAGAATGTGTGGCGGGCCGATAAACAATTAGCTGCGGGCCGCACTTTGGACAACCCCTGCTATAGAGGGACGGACTCGTTTTAACTAAAACAGTAAATATCACTTTTCTGAGGATGGAGGGAACAATCAAAAATAAATTATGGTTACAAATAGCAGTCTTGTGACTTTTTTTATTTATTTCAAACATGCACACATTTTAAATGGAAATAGTGAAGTACAATACAACTGCATTCAACATCACGTAGGTGCAGTACGAAAAATAGCCTAAAGAGGGCAGTAAAATGGTGTTGTTACCCAGCTAGAAGAAGAAGAAGAAACGATATAATTTGTGCTACACGTTTCCGGCGGAACTTTAATAAGGACGGACCGACACAGCACAGCGGGAAGTTGAACAACTTTTATATTTTTTGGGGGGTGAATACGAATTAAAATTTATGATATAAACATTTTTATCGTCTTGGCTGGACATGAAGTTTCGTGGGAAGATTGTCGACGTGGCGTGCCTCAACCATTTCACTCGTGAGTAAACCTTTATATCAGCATGTCGAATAATATATAAAATATACACACGTTACTTTAATTTCAAACTGTGTACATGACAAAAAGTACGTACGTGGCGAAAAATAAAATGAAGTGCAAAACATCTCAAAGCTATTGATACCACTGTGAAGACATTGGAAAATGATTTCCATTGATACTTGAACCATTGTGATAGGCCAAATATTAAGGGAGCTACGAATTTTTGAAGTTCAAGAATACATCGCTTTTTTGTCTGTAATTATCAATTTATATGTATGTATATATATACGTGTATATATATATATGTATTTATATATATGTGTATGTGTGTGTATATATATATTTGTGTGTGTGTGTGTATATAAATGTGTATTATTATATATGTGTGTGTATATATATATGTATGTGTTTGTGTGTGTGTGTGTGTGTGTGTGTGTGTATGTGTGTATATGCGTGTGTGTATATATATGTGTGTGTTTATATGTGTGTAAATGTAACTTAGATATTGGGTTTCACTATGTAAAGCGCTTTGAGTCACTAGAGAAAAGTGCTATATAAATGTAATTCACACTTCACATATATATGTACATATATGTTTGTGTTTATATATATGTGTAAATGTAACTTAGATATTGGGTTTCACTATGTAAAGCGCTTTGAGTCACTAGAGAAAAGCGCTATATAAATATAATTCACACTTCACACACTTCACATACATCAATCAATCAATCAATGTTTACTTATATAGCCCTAAATCACTAGTGTCTCAAAGGGCTGCACAGACCACCACGACATCCTCGGTAGGCCCACATAAGGGCAAGGAAAACTCACACCCAGTGGGACATCGGTGACAATAATGACCCAGTGGGACGTCGGTGACAATGATGACTATGAGAACCTTAGAGAGGAGGAAAGCAATGGATGTCGAGCGGGTCTAACATGATACTGTGAAAGTTCAATCCACAATGGATACAACACAGTCGCGAGAGTCCAGTCCAAAGAGGATCCAAGACACAGCAGCGAGAGTCCCGTTCACAGCGGAGCCAGCAGGAAACCATCCCAAGCGGAGGCGGACCAGCAGCGCAGAGATGTCCCCAGCCGATACACAGGCGAGCAGTACATGGCCACCGGATCGGACCGGACCCCCTCCACACGGGAGAGTGGGACATAGAAGAAAAAGAAAAGAAACGGCAGATCAACTGGTCTAAAAAGGGAGTCTATTTAAAGGCTAGAGTATATAAATGAGTTTTAAGGTGAGACTTAAATGCTTCTACTGAGGTGGCATCGCGAACTGTTACCGGGAGGGCATTCCAGAGTACTGGAGCCCGAACGGAAAATGCTCTATAGCCCGCAGATTTTTTTTGGGCTTTGGGAATCACTAATAAGCCGGAGTCCTTTGAACGCAGATTTCTTGCCGGGACATATGGTACAATACAATCGGCAAGATAAGATGGAGCTAGACCGTGTAGTATTTTATACGTAAGTAGTAAAACCTTAAAGTCACATCTTAAGTGCACAGGAAGCCAGTGCAGGTGAGCCAGTACAGGCGTAATGTGATCAAACTTTCTTGTTCTTGTCAAAAGTCTAGCAGCCGCATTTTGTACCAACTGTAATCTTTTAATGCTAGACATGGGGAGACCCGAAAATAATACGTTACAGTAGTCGAGGCGAGACGTAACAAACGCATGGATAATGATCTCAGCGTCTTTAGTGGACAGAATGGAGCGAATTTTAGTGATGTTACGGAGATGAAAGAAGGCCGTTTTAGTAACGCTTTTAATGTGTGCCTCAAAGGAGAGAGTTGGGTCGAAGATAATACCCAGATTCTTTACCGTGTCGCCTTGTTTAATTGTTTGGTTGTCAAATGTTAGAGTTGTATTATTAAATAGAGTTCGGTGTCTAGCAGGACCGATAATCAGCATTTCCGTTTTTTTGGCGTTGAGTTGCAAAAAGTTAGCAGACATCCATTGTTTAATTTCATTAAGACACGCCTCCAGCTGACTACAATCCGGCGTGTTGGTCAGCTTTAGGGGCATGTAGAGTTGGGTGTCATCAGCATAACAGTGAAAGCTAATACATATATGTGTGTGTTTATATATATATGTGTAAATGTAACTTAGATATTGGGTTTCACTATGTAAAGCGCTTTGAGTCACTAGAGAAAAGCGCTATATAAATGTAATTCACACTTCACACATTTCACATATATAAATGTACATATATGTGTGTGTTTATATATATGTGTAAATGTAACTTAGATATTGGGTTTCACTATGTAAAGCGCTTTGAGTCACTAGAGAAAAGCGCTATATAAATATAATTCACGCTTCACATATATATGTACATATATGTGTGTGTTTATATATATGTGTAAATGTAACTTAGATATTGGGTTTCACTATGTAAAGCGCTTTGAGTCACTAGAGAAAAGCGCTATATAAGTATAATTCACACGTCACACACTTCACATATATATGTACATATATGTGTGTGTTTATATATGTGTAAATGTAAGTTAGATATTGGATTTCACTATGTAAAGCGCTTTGAGTCACTAGAGAAAAGCGCTATATAAATATAATTCACACTTCACATATATATGTACATATATGTGTGTGTTTATATATATATGTGTAAATGTAACTTAGATATTGGGTTTCACTATGTAAAGCGCTTTGAGTCACTAGAGAAAAGCGCTATATAAATATAATTCACACTTTACACACTTCACATATGTGTGTGTATGTATATATATATATATGTGTGTATATATATTTTTTGTTGTTTGTGTATATATATGTATGTATGTATATATAAATTTGTATATACATATAATATAATGTAATTAATTTATAAAACATTTGGCAGCCGACCGCATGTAAAGTAACTATATATACTGTGTATTTATATATGTATATATTATATGATATTAATATAATATAATGGATATATAATGAATATAATTGGCTGTTAAGAGAATGTGAAAGTTCGACTCGTACCTTATTTAATTCTGTGGTGTGACTCTATAGTGTTTGGAGATTTTTTATTATATTTACAAAGTTCAGTGAGAAGGTTGGGTTACGTGTGACCGTTTTGCGGCATGAGTGGGAAATGTTGTGTGATTTGGGTCATAATCATATAAGTGAATTCTGTGCTGTCTACACTTCATTGACCTTATTTACTCACATTGTCCACAACAGGGGTAGGGAAGCTGTGGCTCGTTTGATGACTGCAGTTAAATCTTTGCTGACATTGCCTAACACGATAAGTAATTAATAATTTTGCTGGTAATCACAGTGTTAACAATAATGTTCAAAATATAAAACATTCTCATGCATTTTAATCCATCCATCTGTTTTCTACCACACCTATTCAAGAAGTCGCATTAATGGTTAAGAAGTATTTTATTTATTGGTTAACTTCAGAATAACAATGTTATTCAAAAGAATAAGAGACTTATTATCTATAAAAGTGTTAGTCTTAATTAAAAATGAACTAATTTAATCGTAGTCAAGTGTTAAAAAATATTATATGGTAGTACATTTTAAAATATTGGGCTCTCTCAGCCGGGCTTCACGGTGGCATAGGGGTTACTGCGTCTGCCTCACAATACGAAGGTCCTGCTGTCCTGGGTTCAAATCCAGGCCCGGGATCTTTCTGTGTGGAGTTTACATGTTCTCCCCGTGAATGCGTGGGTTCCCTCCGGGTACTCCGGCTTCCTCCCACCTCCAAAAAACATGCACCTGGGGATAGGTTGATTGGCAACACTAAATGGTCCCTAGTGTGGGAATGTGAGGGTGAATGTTGTCTGTCTATCTGTGTTGGCCCTGCGATGAGGTGGCGACTTGTCCAGGGTGTACCCCGCCTTCCGCCCGATTGTAGCTGAGATAGGCGCCAGCGACCCCAAAAAAGGGAATAAGCGGTAGGAAATGGATGGATGGATGGGCTCTCTCAGCCGAAAAGGTTCCCGACCCCTGGTCCACAAGATAGCGGCAAAGTTGAATATTTTCGGGGTATAATGCCAGAAATGTACACAAACCAATACAACTAAAAGTAAACATTAAAACTCTGGTGTAGTTTTGTATGACCTTGAGATGTAAAATTTGGCAGGTTGATTTCGAGGCACTTCTGGAGAACTTGAACTAAATCATCAATCTTTTTGCTTTTCAATTATTTCAAAAATAACCCTCGCCACAGACACAGAAAATAAAGACGCACATTGCAAACCGCCTTCATCTTAGCGGTCACAAGTTGCCTGTGCAGTGGAGAAAGTATGGATGTCACCTACCTACATTTTGCTGCACCTAATATAATCTCCACCTGTACTGAAATGTGTAGTTTTTTCAAGTCCAGTGTTTGTGATAAAGTGCTGAGTACCTTCAGGCTGAGTAAAGGAGACTGCTTTTCATGTAGGCGTGGTGAGCACCATCTCCAAGCTGACCAAGACCTGTGTCCTGCGTGTGACGGAGAACCACCTTTACTTCGTCCTCAGTGGAAAAGTGGCAAACGGAGGCGTGGGCATGTGGTGTGAGCTCGCCCAGGTAGCCTCGCCGGTCACCCGTCAGACGTTTTGTTCTTGTCCCGTCTCAACTTCTGACATGCGAGTCATCCTGCCCGCAGGCCAACTTCTTTGACGAATACCAGATGGAGGGCGTGTGTCCGGAGGACAACGAGATTTGTCTGGAAGTGACTCCAGAGAACGTGTCCCGCGCCCTGAAGACGGTCCAGAACGCCAAAAGTGTCAAAGTCAAACTGACCAAGAAGCACTGCCCCTGTTTGACCATCGCTGCCGAGCTGGTGAGATTGAGGGAAAAACATCTACAGTGTATCCGAAAAGTATGCACACCGCTTCATTTTTTCCAGTTCATGTCACAGCCTTATTTTTGAATAGAATACTTTTTTTTTGTCTGCAAAATTCTACAAACAATACCCTATAATGACAATGTGAAAATGTTTTTTTTAGAGCTTTTTGCAAATTATTAAAAATAAAAGAGTAAGAAATCACGTGGACGTAAGTATTCAGACCCTTTGCTTAATACTGTGTTGATGCACCTTTGGACCCTTTTAAATACGGTGCGACAATCTTGGCACACCTGTTTTTGGGCAATTTGAATTCATTCCATATTGGAGAAAGGCTATATTGTAACAAAATGTGGAAAAAGGTGAAGCGCTGTGGATACTTCCTAGATCCGGGGTGTCAAACTCATTTTGGATCGGGGGCCACATGGAGAAAAATCCACTCAAAAGTGGGCCGGAGTGGTAAAATCACGGCACGATAACTTCAAAATAAAGACAACTTCAGATTGTTTTCTTTGTTTACAAATAGAACAAGCACATTCGGAAAATGTACGAATTATAATGTTTTTTCAATCAATCAATCAATCAATGTTTACTTATATAGCCCTAAATCACTAGTGTCTCAAAGGGCTGCACAAACCACCACGACATCCTCGGTAGGAAAACTCACACCCAGTGGGACATTGGTGACAATGATGACTATGAGAACCTTAGAGAGGAGGAAAGCAATGGATGTCGAGCGGATCTAACATGATACTGTGAAAGTTCAATCCACAATGGATACAACACAGTCGCGAGAGTCCAGTCCAAAGAGGATCCAAGACACAGCAGCGAGAGTCCCGTTCACAGCGGAGCCAGCAGGAAACCATCCCAAGCGTAGGCGGACCAGCAGCGCAGAGATGTCCCCAGCCGATACACAGGCGAGCAGTACATGGCCACCGGATCGGACCGGACCCCCTCCACACGGGAGAGTGGGACATAGAAGAAAAAGAAAAGAAACGGCAGATCAACTGGTCTAAAAATGGAGTCTATTTAAAGGCTAGAGTATACAAATGAGTTTTAAGGTGAGACTTAAATGCTTCTACTGAGGTGGCATCGTGAATTATATTTATATAGCGCTTTACATAGTGACACCCAATATCTAAGTTACATTTAAACCAGTGTGGGTGGCACTGGGAGCAGGTGGGTAAAGTGTCTTGCCCAAGGACACAACGGCAGTAACTAGGATGGCATAAGCGGGAATCGAACCTGCAACTCTCAAGTTGCTGGCACGGCCACTCTACCAACCGAGCTATGCCGTTTTTTTTACACTTACCTTATTGTGCGCACTTAAAATCCTTTTTTTTTTTTTTTCTCAAAACTCGACAGTGCGCCTTATAACCTGGTGCGCCTAATGTAAGGAATAAGTTTGGTTGAGTTCACTCACCTCGAAGCTATTTTATTTGGCACATAATGTAATGATACGTGTGACCAGTAGATGGCAGTCAAACATAAGGGATAGATGTCGCCTGCACTATGATGGGTCTCAAGTACACAACACCAACATTATAAATGTTCTATTTAAAAAATTTAGAACATTACACTCTGCGCTCAAAAATCTATCAAAATGTTTTGGTACGACTTTTGTAAGCTATGAAGCTGCACCGCTTGATGGATTGTACTGTGCTTCAACATAGTAGTATTATTATGGTGTGTGTGTGTATAAGGTAAGGCATAATATCTGGCTTTTTGTTTCACAGTATTATGCTAAAGCAACCTTTCTTACCTTTTGTTACCTGCAGATCTATATGTACGATCTGCGTAAATCCTGAAAAATTGCACGCGTAAGCCTTTGTAGTCCTTTGTAGTCGATAAGCTTCTTCTTTTTGTCTATCTACTTGTTATGGGATATTCATCCTCCGCTGTTTCCATTTCTAACATAAAGTAGTGTAAATTTCTTACAGACATCTGTCAGTAAACTTCCCAAAAAAGCTCTAAAACATACCGGTGTAGTGAGTTTACATTATTCACCCAAGGAACTTTGGTTATTTAAAGCGTTCCGGTCAGACGTTTTTTCACGGGACACATTTCCGGTGTGGATGTTTCCGGATGAGGAGATGCTGCTCCGTTATTGATTGAAGTAAAGTCTGAATGTCATTTAAACAGTTATCTCCATCTTTTGACACTTCACTACTACAACAAATACGACGGGGAGAAGACGCTGCCGAAAGTGAGCCACGTAAATAAGACCGCCCACAAAACAACACATCCTGAAGCGACTGTCAGAAAGCGACTTGAAGATGATCTGTATAACATAATCTATGCCACATTTTGACCAAAGAACCACCATTACATGTTATTTAGACCACAAGGAAGTCTTTTACATTTAGAAAAAAAAGACTCCTTTAATGCGACCTATAATCAGGTGCACCTTATATATGAAAAGAGATGTAAAAAACATACCATTCATCGTCTGTGCGCCTTATAATCTGGTGCACCCTATGGTCTGTAAAATACGGTTAATAGTATCCGATATTTATTTTTCATTATTTATTCTTTCTGAATAAACTATGTTATAATGTTAATCCGTCAACTTGTTGGTGTTAATTTTCCATCTATCAACATGAAAAAATGATATCAAAATCAAATTGGATGTTATTTATTTATCATGTTAGACCCGCTCAACATTGCTTTCGTCCTCTCCAAGGTTCTCATAGTCATCATTGTCACCGACGTCCCACTGGGTGTGAGTTTTCCTTGCCCTTATGTGGGCCTTCCGAGGATGTGGTAGTGGTTTGTGCAGCCCTTTGAGACACTACTGATTTAGGGCTATATAAGTAAACGATTGATTGATTGATTTATGTAATTGTTCATTTTCCTCGACTGGTGCACTAACACGAAGTTAAGTGAATTATATTTATATAGCGCTTTTCTCTAGTGACTCAAAGCGTGTTACATAGTGAAACCCAATATCTAAGTTACATTTTTAAACCAGTGTGGGTGGCACTGGGAGCAGGTGGGTAAAGTGTCTGGCCCAAGGACACAACGGCAGTGCCTAGGATGGCGGAAGCGGGGATCGAACCTGGAACCCTCAAGTTGCTGGCAAGGCCGCTCTACCAACTGAGCTGTGTAGTTTTTTTTTTGTTTTTGTTTTTTACATATGTAGCATCATCTACAAAGATACAAAGAGTTGCTATTGCGACATCTAGTGGACACATTTAGAACAGGTGTTTCTTTCATTTAAAAATTTTGGCAAATTTTTATACTGAGCAATCTCATCCTGCGGGCCGGCTAAAACCTGGTCGCGGGCCGTACGTTTGACACCCCTGTCCTAGATAAAGTCTGTGACCTCATGAGTGATACCAAATCCTGTCCAGCCCACCATGTCCAGCACCAGCCGCGTGGTCACGCACGACATCCCGGTCGATGTCATACCACGGCGACTCTGGCACGAGTTCAAAGAACCCAGCATGCCCGACTTTGATGTGAGTGTCAGCGCGTTTGGTCACGGTCCTTGTCTTGAAGACACCACCGCCAAGTCTTGTTTGCAATTAGGTGAGCGTCTACCTGCCGCCTCTGAAGACCATGAAGAACGTGGTGGACCGGATGAAGAACCTCTCCAACTTCCTGGTAAGCTCACGTCACCCGGGGGCACATCCCGGCGGTCATTGACAAGCGTGTGTGCATCAGGTGGTGGAGGCCAACATGAGCGGCGAGATGAACCTGAAGATCGAGACCGACCTGGTGTCTGTCACTACTCACTTCAAAGACCTGGGAAACCCTCAGTGGGGTAAAGATGTTTGGTATTATTGCCCCGGCTCTTAAAGGCCTACTGAAATGAGATTTTCTTATTCAAACGGGGATAGCAGGTCCATTCTATGTGTCATACTTGATCATTTCACGATATTGCCATATTTTTGCTGAAAGGATTTAGTAGATAGATAGTACTTTATTGTTTCCTTCAGGAAAATTAAAATTCCAGTAGCAGTGTACAGAGTTGAGATCAATTTTAAAAAAAAAATATAAAGTAAATAATGGTGGTGTAAATGGAAACAAAATAGAGAAATATTATAATAAGAATAAAAAATTAAAAAGCAACAATGGGAATAAAAACACAACAGTAAAATAAGAATATAACAAGAGAAAGTAGGCAGTCGTAACCATGTCATGAAAACGTATTGCACTGTTATTGTTTTGCATCCCCTGTCATCCTAGTACCCCCCGCCCCGGGGAGGAGTTGTACAGTCTAATGGCGTGACGGGACAAAGGAGTTTTTGAGTCTATTAGTCCTGTACTTGGGATGAAGCAGTCTAGCACTGAACAGGCTCCTCTGGCTACTGATAACGCTATGCAGGGGGTGACTGGCATCATCCAGGATGCTCACTAGTTTTTCCACATTCCTCTTCTCTGCCACCGTCACCAGTGAGTCCAGTTTCATTCCGATTGTAGAACCGGCCCGCCTGATCAGTTTCTCAGGTCTGGAGCTGTCCTTCAGGTCGAGTTCGCAACTTTTGGTCGCTAATAAAAAGGCCTTGCCTTTACCGGAAGTAGCAGACGATGACGTCACCGGTGTGAGGGCTCCTCACATCCTCACATTGTTTATAAAGTGAGCCTCCAGCAGCAAGAGCTATTAGGACAGAGAAAGCGACAATTTCCCCCATTAATTTGAGCGAGGATGAAAGATTCAAGGATGAGGAAATTTAGAGTGAAGGCCTAGAAAAAAAGGCGAGGGCAAGTGACAGCGATTCAGATGTTTTTAGACACATTTACTAGGATAATTCTGCGAAATCCCTTATCTGCCTATTGTGTTGCTAGTGTTTTAGTGAGTTAAATATTACCTTAAAGTCGGAGGCGTGTGGCCACGGGTGTTTTGACGCCAGAGTCTCTGAGAGAGGTGACTTATTTGCACAATTTTCTCACCGAAAACTACCGGTTGACATGTAGTCGTGATCCATGTTCGCTTGACCGCTCTGATCCATAGTAAAGCTTCACCTCCGCGAATTTTAAACAAGGAAACACCGTGTGTTTGTGTGGCTAAAGGTTAAAAGCTTCCCACCTACATCTTTCTACTTTGACTTCTCCATTATTAATTGAACAAGTTGCAAAAGATTCAGCAACACAGATGTCCAAAATACAGACCTGGTGTCTGTCACTACTCACTTCAAAGACCTGGGAAACTCTCAGTGGGGTAAAGATGTTTGGTATTATTGCCCCAGATCTTAAAGGCCTACTGAAATGAGATTTTCTTATTTAAACGGGGATAGCAGGTCCATTCTATGTGTCATACTTGATCATTTCGCGATATTGCCATATTTTTGCTGAAAGGATTTAGTAGAGAACATCCTCGATAAAGTTCGCAACTTTTGGTCGCTAATAAAAAGGCCTTGCCTTTACCGGAAGTAGCAGACGAGGACGTCACCGGTGTGAGGGCTCCTCACATCCTCACATTGTTTATAATGTGAGCCTCCAGCAGCAAGAGCTATTCGGACCGAGAAATCGACAATTTCCCCATTAATTTGAGCAAGGATGAAAGATTCAAGGATGAGGAAATTTAGAGTGAAGGCCTAGAGAAAAAAAAGGCGAGGGCAAGTGACAGCGATTCAGATGTTTTTAGACACATTTACTAGGATAATTCTGGGAAATCTCTTATCTGCCTATTTTGTTGCTAATGTTTTAGTGAGTTAAATAGTACCTTAAAGTCGGAGGCGTGTGGCGACGGGTGTTTTGATGCCAGAGTCTCTGAGAGAAGACACAGTAGCAGGAGGACGCTGGCTCCGGAAAGAGGCGACTTATTTGCACAATTTTCTCACCGAAAACTACCAGTTGACCTGTAGTTGTGATCCATGATCGCTTGACCGCTCTGATCCATAGTAAAGCTTCACCTCCGGGAATTTCAAACAAGGAAACACCGTGTGTTTGTGTGGCTAAAGGCTAAAAGCTTCCCACCTCCATCTTTCTACTTTGACTTCTCCATTATTAATTGAACAAATTGCAAAAGATTCAGCAACACAGATGTCCAAAATACAGACCTGGTGTCTGTCACTACTCACTTCAAAGACCTGGGAAACCCTCAGTGGGGTAAAGATGTTTGGTATTATTGCCCCAGATCTTAAAGGCCTACTGAAATGAGATTTTCTTATTCAAACGGGGATAGCAGGTCCATTCTATGTGTCATACTTGATCATTTCACGATATTGCCATATTTTTGCTGAAAGGATTTAGGAGAGAACATCGACGATAAAGTTCGCAACTTTTGGTCGCTAATAAAAAGGCCTTGTCTTTACCGGAAGTAGCAGACGATGACGTCACCGGTGTGAGGGCTCCTCACATCCTCACATTGTTTATTATGTGAGCCTCCAGCAGCAAGAGCTATTCGGACCGAGAAAGTGACAATTTCCCCATTAATTTGAGCGAGGATGAAAGATTCAAAGCTGAGGAAATTTAGAGCGAAGGCCTACAAAAAAAAGGCGAGGGCAAGTGAGAGCGATTCAGATAATTTTAGACACATTTACTAGGATAATTCTGGGAAATCTCTTATCTGCCTATTTTGTTGCTAATGTTTTAGTGAGTTAAATAGTACCTTAAAGTCGGAGGCGTGTGGCCACAGGTGTTTTGACGCCAGAGTCTCTGAGAGAAGTCACGGTAGCAGGAGGAGGCTGGCTCCGGTAAGAGGCGACTTATTTGCACAATTTTCTCACCGGAAACTACCGGTTGACATGTAGTCGGGATCCATGTTCGCTTGACCGCTCTGATCCATAGTAAAGCTTCACCTCCGGGAATTTTAAACAAGGAAACACCGTGTGTTTGTGTGGCTAAAGGTTAAAAGCTTCCCACCTCCATCTTTCTACTTTGACTTCTCCATTATTAATTGAACAAATTGCAAAAGATTCAGCAACACAAATGTCCAAAATACAGACCTGGTGTCTGTCACTACTCACTTCAAAGACCTGGGAAACCCTCAGTTGGGTAAAGATGTTTGGTATTATTGCCCCAGATTTTAAAGGCCTGCTGAAATTAGATTTTCTTATTTAAACGGGGAAAGTAGGTCCATTCTATGTGTCATACTTGATCATTTCGCGATATTGCCATATTTTTGCTGAAAGGATTTAGTAGAGAACATCCACGATAAAGTTTGCAACTTTTGGTCGCTAATAAAAAGGCCTTGCCTGTACCGGAAGTAGCAGACGAGGACGTCACCGGTGTGAGGGCTCCTCACATCCTCACATTGTTTATTATGTGAGCCTCCAGCAACAAGAGCTATTCGGACCGACAAAGTGACAATTTCCCCATTAATTTGAGCGAGGATGAAAGATTCAAAGATGAGGAAATTTAGAGTGAAGGCCTACAAAAAAAAGGCGAGGGCAAGTGAGAGCGATTCAGATAATTTTAGACACATTTGCTAGGATAATTCTGGGAAATTCCTCATCTGCGTATTGTGTTGCTAATGTTTTAGTGAGTTAAATAGTACCTTAAAGTCGGAGGGGTGTGGCCACGGGTGTTTTGACGCCAGAGTCTCTGAGAGAGGTGACTTATTTGCACAATTTTCTCACCTAATACTACCGGTTGACATGTAGTTGTGATCCACGTTCGCTTGACCGCTCTGATCCATAGTAAAGCTTCACCTCCGGGAATTTCAAACAAGGAAACACCGTGTGTTTGTGTGGCTAAAGGCTAAAAGCTTCCCACCTCCATCTTTCTACTTTGACTTCTCCATTATTAATTGAACAAATTGCAAAAGATTCAGCAACACAGAGTCCAAAATACTGTGTAATTATGCGATGAAAAGAGACGACTTTTAGCCGTAAGTGGTAATGAGCTAATATGTCCCCTCCAACCAATAACGTCACAAACAGGCGTCATCATTCCGCGACGTTTTCAACAAGACACTCCGCGGGAAATTTAAAATTTCAATTTAGTAAACTAAAAAGGCCGTATTGGCATGTGTTGCAATGTTAATATTTCATCATTGATATATAAACTATCAGACTGCGTGGTCGGTAGTAGTGGCTTTCAGTAGGCCTTTAAGTTGCGACAACAATCTTTTTTGCCCCGCAGATGATGACGCCTCCCAAGATGGCGGCCCGTCTCGGAGACGTGACCCGGACACCATGGCCCAGGCTCGCGTGGACATCAGGAAGCTTCAGCAATTCCTCATCGGTCAGCAGGTCAACCCGAGCAAAGCCATGTGCAGTACGTACCTCCACAGCGCCACCTACAGCCCGGCACAACACGCTCAAACGCACTCGCCTTTCGTCCCCTCAGACATCGTCCACCAGAGGGTGCTTCACCTCATTCTGCTGCACGAGGACGTCTCGCTGCAGTACTTCATCCCCGCCGTGGCGTAGACGCTTGCCGCCGCCTAGGAGACGTACAGAACAGCAACTTCAGGAGGTGGGCCACGCCGCCACAAAACAAAATGGCGTTCGGACGTTTAGTTTTAAATGTTCAAACGGCTTTGGCGTGTCATGAAAGCTGTTTGCAGCATGGTCACATGACATGGGAGGGGCCTCAAGGCTCCGCCCCCTCTGTCAACGACGTTAATGGCAAAGAGTGATGAAGTCACATGGTCATCCGGCACTCTTGCGATGATCATGTGACACAACGTCTAAATTGTGTCAATCGAGGCGTTATCTTTGATTGTCATCAAAATACAAACAATAATAAAAGTTTTGTCAATCATTGGGCTCTCGTTTGGGTCTGTGACCTGTGTATTTGTGCGTCATGTCCAAAGTTCCTGCTGGGATTGTGAAATTTAAACCTCAGTGTTGTGCGCGCGTGCGTTGCTGAGTGACACACAAGCGCACCTTTGTGCCAGCGTTGCCACGGCAATTGAGTAGTTTGCAGACTTCCTGGTTGTGAACTTCAAGCTGCACTTCTCCTGCGTCAGATGTAAGGACTCTAGTACTCTTCTTCACAATTTTCAGCCGTCATCCTGTCACGTCATTTTTTTGTTTCTGTTGAGTTGCCAGATGGCTGAAGAAGATCTTTCAGGTTTGAAAGACGTCTCTCCGGCAGAAGGACAGGAGGTCCGGTCTCCCCCAGGGTTCAGCTCAAGTCCTCATGGGTCCAAGGGAGGAGGAGGCCTAGGGTTCCACCGTGGGCCTCAGCAGGGTCTCCACAAAGGTAAGAACTTTAATGGACTTGAAGCAAGCAAAGTTGATGATGAGCATTTCAAAGAGGGCTTCATGAAGTTGGTGCGTTACAGCACCCCCTTGTGGCCTGCACGGTCCTTTCATTCTATGCCCGGTCGGAAGGTGTGGAGCCTATCACAGCTGGCCACACCTGTCTGACTCAACCACTGTTTGACTATTATGTGTGTAGAGCATTTTTATCATGTCCCAATTTGTATTCCAGTTTAATTTATATCTTTTATGTACAATTTATTCTTATTATGTGTGCATTTTTGCAGTATTGTTCAAATGCCAGGCTTCACGGTGGCAGAGGGGTTAGTGCGTCTGCCTCACAATACGAAGGTCCTGCAGTCCTGGGTTCAAATCCAGGCCCGGGATCTTTCTGTGTGGAGTTTGCATGTTCTCCCCGTGACTGCGTGGGTTCCCTCCGGGTACTCCGGCTTCCTCCCACTTCCAAAGACATGCACCTGGGGATAGGTTGATTGGCAACACTAAATTGGCCCTAGTGTGTGAATGTGAGTGTGAATGTTGTCTGTCTATCTGTGTTGGCCCTGCGATGAGGTGGCTACTTGTCCAGGGTGTACCCCGCCTTCCGCCCGATTGTAGCTGAGATAGGCGCCAGCGCCCCCCGCGACCCTGAAAGGGAATAAGCGGTAGGAAATGGATGGATGGATGTTCAAATGCCCTTGAGCTACAAAGTTTTTTTTAGGTGAGGGAAAATTCAAAATAGTGATGTCACTGTCAAAGAATAGGGATATAGCGCCACCATGTGGAATGTTTACATTGAAAACACTGCAAAAATAACAAGTGATTATTCTGAGCCACATCTTATGTTGTAACTCAGGGGTAGGGAACCTATGGCTCGCGAGCCAGATGTGGCTCTTTTGATGACTGCTTCTGGCTCTCGGATAAATCTGAGCTGACATTGCTTAACACGATAAGTAATGAATAATTCCACTTGTAATCACAGTGTTAAAAATAATGTTAAAAATATAAAAATGCTCATGCATTTGAATCCATCCATCCTTTTCCTACCGCACCTGTTCAAGAAGTTGCCTTAAGGGTAAGAAATCTTTTTTTTATTATTGGTTAGTGTAGGGCTAGCCCTCTTGGGGGTTCTTCAACAAGGCCCAGGTGGGCCATTTACACACCTGTCGCTGATTTTGAGGCCGGTCCTGGCAACACCCCGTTTCGCTGCAGACCCGCAGGCCACGCCCCCTCCTAATTTAGCTTCAGAATAGCAACGTTATTACAAAGAATAAGAGACCTATTATACTCTAGAAATGTTGGTCTTACTTAAAAATGTACACTTTTAGTTGTGTTCAGTGTTAAAAATATATTATATGGCTCTTACGTAAATACATTTTTAAATATTTGGCTTCTTGGCTCTCTCAGCCATAAAGGTTCCCGACCCCTGTTGTAACTGTTTCATTAAAGGAAAAAAAAAACTAAAACGATTAGGGGTGCACAAAAAATTTCGCAATTCTATAACTTTTCATTTTCATGCAATCAGAAGGAGCTTTTCAATCCCGCAACCAACGTTCCCTCTAGTGGTCCCCAACCACTGGGCCGCAGAATCATTTTTTATTGATATATGTATATGTATGTATATATATATATGTATATGTATGTATATATATATGTTTTTTTTTATTAAATCAACATAAAAAACACAAGATACACTTACAATTAGTGCACCAACCAAAAAACCGACCTTTTTCATGACAAAGTTCCCTCTAAGGTACGCGCCTGTGCAATTGCACACTGCTTACGCGTCCACTGCGCACGGCAAATCTAGGCTGCGCACAAAATCGAATAAAAAGATAGGCACATAACAGTGTGCTCATCTGCCGTTGCTCACATGTGTGCCACTGAATGTTCAAGGAATTTTGGCGTTTACTCACACATTCGAAAAACAGGAGGGAAAATTGCCCGTAACCTCTTTTGAAAAACTTTTACAATGCATTGCGAGAATCGATTTGATTTGGAAATCATGTTCAATCAAGAATCCATTCTGAATTGGATCGTCACCCAGGAATTGGAATCAGATGGAATTGTTAAGTTCCGAAAGAACACACTTAATAGGGAGACGTGCAAGCAGACATAAATCTCTCTTTTTTCCCCTTTAAACTGTAATTATAGTAAACATGTCATTTCTATTAGAGTAAGCCAGCATTTGCGGGTGTTTTTGATAATCCAATTAAGACATATATATGAATGAATGAATGAATAAAATAAGTTCATTTCGGTCATATATATATATATATATATATATATGTGTGTGTATGTGTATATATATATATTTGTATGTATGTATGTGTATATATATATATGTGTGTATATATATATATATATATAAGTTTTTAATGTTTTCCTCTGTGATGCAGGACACAGAAGAATTGGAGTCCAGAACCCTTCCGGTGACAAACATGCGTCCGCCCCGGCCCCAAAACCCTCTGTGAGCAGGCATGAACTCGGCCACTAGGGGGCAACGCTCTGACTAAAGACACGATCATTGTCATGTGCAGGTGTCCCCAAAGAGGACAACGATGCTGTCCAATGAGGAAAGACGTGAGCGGGCCAAGCAGGCCAAAGCCTTGAAGGAAGAGCGGCGGTCCTCACTGGACCCTCGGCACCAGTACCTGATCAGCAGGCTGGTGGATGCTGCGTGTCTGGACCAGCAGGAGGTGGAGGACGCGCTTGTGTCGGATGACAAGGTGCGCACACGCACATTCTCTTGAAGACATCTCACGTGAAATCCATTTTTGGTCATAGTTTGACCTGATCCAAGACTTCTTTGCCGTAAATGGATCCAGGAAGTTGATTTTCTTCTATCAGAACACAAAGCAGGTCTTCTTGAACCTTTCAACATCCCTCTGCTGTACTAATGTCATCTTGAAAGCAGTTTCTGTTTTCTCTCCAGGACATGTCCTCCACTCATCTTTCTTTTAGGGACGTATCCTCCTCAGCCGTGGCTACGAGGAAACTTTTCCTCACTACAGGAAGTGCTGAAGTACAAACTGTAAAAAGCAAGTAGTTTCTTATACTGAGATAATGACATTTGTGCTTTTTTTAGTCATTGGAAGGCAAGTGTTTCTTCTTTCTGAGAACTACCAAAAAGGCGATAAGCACTGCTAACGTCCATCAGGTCATTATTAGTACGTCCTCTGATATTTTTCTCTTTCAATGTAGTCGACAACCCTTCCTTCCTTGTAGGAGGTCAACTTTGGCATGTTGGACAGCAGCGATGGAAACATCCTGAACAGTTTGGAAACCTTGATGTCCAGCGTAATGTTACCTGCGCTTAAAGCACCACAGGTAACAAGGGTAGGACACAAAAATGTCCAATGATTATTACTGACAGTAAAGTATACACTCACACTGGTATTATGGACAGTGAAGTAGGCACCGATGCATAAATATCCCACTGTTCATGCTGAAAATAAAGTAACCACAAATGTTTGTTATTAGACAGTGAACTAATCACAAACACAGAAATGTCACACTGTTGTGACAGACAGTGAAGTGTACACTGATACTGGTAATATAAACAGTGAAGTAAGCACCGATGCATAAATGTCCCATTGTTCATACTGAAAATAAAGGGACCACAAATGTTTGTTGTTACACACAGTGAACTAATCACAAACACAGAAATGTTCCATTGTTATGACAGACAGTGAAGTGTACACTGATACTGGTAAGACAGTGAAATAAGCACCGATGCATAAATGTCAAACTGTTTACATTGAAAAGAAAGTAACCACATATGTTTGTTATTAGACATTGAACTAATCACAAACAAAGAAATATCCCACTGTTGTGACGGACAGTGAAGTGTACACTGATACTGCTAATACAGACAGTTAAGTAACCACCGATGCATAAATGTCCCACTGTTCATACTGAAAATAAAGTAACCACAAATGTTTATTACAGACAGTGAACTAATCACAAACGCAGAAAAGTCCCACTATTATGACAGACAGTGAAGTTTACACTGGTACTAGTAATACAGAAAGTGAAATAAGCACCGATGCATAAATGTCTCATTGTTCATACTGAAAATAAAGGGACCACAAATGTTTGTTGTTACACACAGTGAACTAATCGAAGACGCAGAAATGTCCCACTGTTATGACTGACCGTGAAGTGTACACTGATACTGGTAAGACAGTGAAATAAGCACCGATGCATACTGTAAATGTGAAAATAAAGTAACTACAAATGTTTGTTATTAGATAGTGAACTAATCACAAACACAGAAATATCCCACTGTTATGACAGACAGTTAAGTGTACACTGATTCTGGTAAGACAGTGAAATAAGCACCGATGCATACTGTAAATGTGAAAATAAAGTAACCACAAATGTTTTTTATTAGACATTGAACTAATCACAAACAAAGAAATATCCCACTGTTATGGCAGACAGTGAAGTGTACACTGATACTGCTAATACAGACAGTTAAGTAAGCACCGATGCATTAATGTCCCACTGTTCATACTGAAAATAAAGTAACCACAAATGTTTATTACAGACATTGAACTAATCTCAAACACAGAAAAGTCCCACTGTTATGACAGACAGTGAAGTTTACACTGGTACTAGTAATACAGAAAGTGAAATAAGCACAGATGCATAAATGTCCCATTGTTCATACTGAAAATAAAGGGACCACAAATGTTTGTTGTTACACACAGTGAACTAATCGAAAATGCAGAAATGTCCCACTGTTATGACTGACCGTGAAGTGTACACTGATACTGGTAAGACAGTGAAATAAGCACCGATGCATACTGTAAATGTGAAAATAAAGTAACCACAAATGTTTGTTATTAGATAGTGAACTAATCACAAACACAGAAATATCCCACTGTTATGACAGACAGTTAAGTGTACACTGATTCTGGTAAGACAGTGAAATAAGCACCGATGCATACTGTAAATGTGAAAATAAAGTAACCACAAATGTTTTTTATTAGACATTGAACTAATCACAAACAAAGAAATATCCCACTGTTATGGCAGACAGTGAAGTGTACACTGATACTGCTAATACAGACAGTTAAGTAAGCACCGATGCATTAATGTCCCACTGTTCATACTGAAAATAAAGTAACCACAAATGTTTATTACAGACATTGAACTAATCTCAAACAAAGAAATATCCCACTGTTATGGCAGACAGTGAAGTATACACTGATACTGCTAATACAGACAGTTAAGTAAGCACCGATGCATTAATCTCCCACTGTTCATACTGAAAATAAAGTAACCACAAATGTTTATTACAGACATTGAACTAATCTCAAACACAGAAAAGTCCCACTGTTATGACAGACAGTGAAGTTTACACTGGTACTAGTAATACAGAAAGTGAAATAAGCACCGATGCATAAATGTCCCATTGTTCATATTGAAAATAAAGGGACCAGAAATGTTTGTTGTTACACACAGTGAACTAATCGAAAACACAGAAATGTCCCACTGTTATGACAGACCGTGAAGTGTACACTGATACTGGTAAGACAGTGAAATAAGCACCGATGCATACTGTAAATGTGAAAATAAAGTAACCACAAATGTTTGTTATTAGACAGTGAACTAATCACAAACACAGAAATATCCCACTGTTATGGCAGACAGTGAAGTGTACACTGATACTGCTAATACAGACAGTTAAGTAAGCACCGATGCATTAATGTCCCACTGTTCATATTGAAAATAAAGTAACCACAAATGTTTATTACAGACATTGAACTAATCTCAAACACAGAAAAGTCCCACTGTTATGACAGACAGTGAAGTGTACACTGATACTGGTAAGACAGTGAAATAAGCACCGATGCATACTGTAAATGTGAAAATAAAGTAACCACAAATGTTTGTTATTAGACAGTGAACTAATCACAAACACAGAAATGTCCCACTGTTATGACAGACAGTTAAGTGTACACTGATTCTGGTAAGACAGTGAAATAAGCACCGATGCATTAATGTCCCACTGTTCATACTGAAAATAAAGTAACCACAAATGTTTATTACAGACATTGAACTAATCTCAAACACAGAAAAGTCCCACTGTTATGACAGACAGTGAAGTTTACACTGGTACTAGTAATACAGAAAGTGAAATAAGCACAGATGCATAAATGTCCCATTGCTCATAAAGAAAATAAAGGGATCACAAATGTTTGTTGTTACACACAGTGAACTAATCACAAACACAGAAATGTCCCATTGTTATGACAGACATTGAAGTATACACTGATACTGGTAAGACAGTGAAATAAGCACCGATGCATAAATGTCCAACTGTTTACATTGGCAATAAAGTAACCACAAACACAGAAATGTCCCACTGTAATGGCAGGCAGTGAAGTGTACACTGATAGTGGTAATACAGACAGTTAAGTAAGCACCGATTCATTAATGTGCCACTGTTCATACTGAAAAAAAAGGGACCATAAATGTTTGTCGTTACAGACCGTGAACTAAACACAAACACAGAAATGTCCCACTTTTATGGCAGACAGCAAAGTGTACACTGAAAATAAGCACCGATTCATAAATGTCCAACTGTTTATATTGAAAATAAAGTGACCGCAGATGTTTGGTATTACAGACAGCTAAGTAACCTTGGTCACAGAAAATGCCCACTGTTATTGCAGACTGTGAAGTAACCACAGACATTTGTTCTTACTGACACTGAACTAATCGAAGTATACGCTCATTTTGGTGTTATAAACAGTGAATTAAGTACTAATGCATAAATGTTCCTTTGTTGATACTGAAAATAAAGTGCCCACAAACATTTATATCCCACTGCCGGGACAGACTGTGACGTAACCACAGCCACAAAAAAGTGCCAGTGTTATTGCAGACAGTGAACTAATCACAGAGAAATGTTCCACTGTTATGGCAGGCTGTGAAGTAACCAAAGTCACATTAAAGTTCTAGTTTTATTACCGACTGTGAAGTATACACTGACACTGCTAATAATGACAGTAAAGTAAGCACTGATACATACTGTTTTCCATCCATTTTCTACCGCTTATTCCCACGGGGGGCGCTGGCGCCTATCTCAGCTACAATCGGGCGGAAGGCGGGGTACACCCTGGACAAGTCGCCACCTCATCACAGGGCCAACACAGATAGACAGACAACATTCACACTCACATTCACACACTAGGGCCAATTTGGTGTTGCCAATCAAACTATCCCCAGGTGCATGTCTTTGGAGGTGGGAGGAAGCCGGAGTACCCGGAGGGAACCCACGCAGTCACGGGGAGAACATGCAAACTCCACACAGAAAGATCCCGGGCCTGGATTTGAACCCAGGACTGCAGGAACTTTGCATTGTGAGGCAGACGCACTAACCCCTCTCCCACCGTGAAGCCCTACATACTGTTTTGTCCCATTGTTAATACTGGATATAAAGTGACCATAAATGTTTGTTATTGCAGACAGGGAAGTAATCACAAACACAGAAACATCCCACTGTTATGACAGACAGTGATGTATACACAGTTATTGGTATTTTGAATACATTAAACCAGCATCAAGGGTTGGAATTGGGGGTTAAATCACCATAAATGATTCCAGGGCGCAGCACCGCTGCTGCCCACTGCTCCCCTCACCTCCCAGGGGGTGATCAAGGGTGATGGGTCAAATGCAAAGAATAATTTCGCCACATCTAGTATGTGTGTGACAATCATTGGTACTTTAACTTTAACCTTTTTGACCTCGGAGGCCAACCTCTCCACTATAAAGGGGCCCGAGGCCCACTCAAATATCAACATTGAATTTGTAATATTGATTTTCATCATAGTCAATAATTATATCCAACTAATTTTCAGTTACAGGATAAACCTTGTCAAATGATATGAAAGCATGTGTTAATCTCAAAGTTTATTTATTTGACACATAAACCTTATGCCTAGGTCAGGCTGATTATAAAAATAAGTACTAACAAAGTATACTGCCTAAGAAAATAACTCATAAATAACTGACAAAAAATACATTTGCAAACAATCATGTTGTGTTACTATAAATAAACTAGATAATAATGAATATGTTCATTAACTAAAGTGCCAAAACAAATAAACGAAAATACAGCACCACAACTTTAGTTATAGTTTTTGCACTTACTCTTCTCTATGACTTTAGCTTCAGACTTCTTTTGTTTGTTTGATGTTGTCCTTACTGCCACAAGTGGTGAAAAAGTGTATAACAACTTAGCTGCTGCGCATATGGACCTCAGCTGAGAAACATTATACTTTGGTGGTCCTCTTGGGGTCACCCACAGCCCAACAATGGTCCCTGCCCCTATGGTTAAGAAGCACTCTAATATTGTCCCATTGATAATACTAGAAATAACAAAGGTTTTTTATTACAGTCAGTGAATGAAGCACGAACACAGAAAAGTCCCACTGTACTGATAGATGGTGAAGTCGGCACAGTAACTATGTTTTGTCCTCAGACGTGGGGCGGCGTGCAGGACGGAGTCGCCTGTCCTTACGTACAAGACTTCCTGTCCTCGCTGGACGACTTTGTCAGTCACTTGAACTTGTTGCAAGTCAACATGACCAAGATGTTTCAGCTGCAACCGCTTGAACTTCCTCTCATCATCAATCAGCTGAGCAGCCCTGCGGACTACACGGCAGCAGGTAAGAAGGTCAATTGTCCAAACCCAAGGTGATCTTCAAGCACCATGTTGAAGTCACCGCGCTTCAGCCAATGACAGCGAGCTGATGGAGAAGCTAGAGGGCGTGGTCGCATCGTGGGCCGACCAGATTCGCCGACTGCTGACTGAGAGCGAGCAAATGAGGAAGGAGGCAGATGACGTTGGACCCTCCGCCGAGTTGGAGCACTGGAAGACTCGGATGGTCACTTTCAGCAGGTCTTTAACATGGAGCCTTGCATGCTGTTCCTTGAACATGCAGCATGTTGATGGGGGTGTGTGTGTGTGTGTGTGTCAGTCTGGTAGAAGAGCTGAAGCGTCCTCAGGTGAAAAGGACTCTTGGAGTTCTGCAGGTGGCCAGGTCCAGAATGCTGCTAGCGTGGAGGGAGCTGGTGAGTGTCCACAAAGCTTCACTAGCCTACTTTGGGACGGCGTGGCGCAGTGTGAGAGTGGCCGTGCGCAACCCGAGGGTCCCTGGTTCAATCCCCACCTAGTACCAACCTCGTCATGTCCGTTGTGTCCTGAGCAAGACACTTCACCCTTGCTCCTGATGGATGCTGGTTAGCGCCTTGCATGGCAGCTCCCTCCATCAGTGTGTGAATGGGTAAATTTGGAAGTAGTGTCAAAGCGCTTTGAGTACCTTGAAGGTAGAAAAGCGCTATACAAGTACAGCCCATTTATTTATTTATCATTTATACTCTTTCACGACATGCCTTTTGTTTCAGGACGCCAACATCACGGTGGTGGCCAACGAGGCCAAAGACAACGTGAAGTTTCTCCTCACCCTGCAGAAGTTCTTCAAGCAGCTGCAGAAAAGCTCGCCGGTATTAATAAATAAGTAGAATTGGATTGTTTGTCAACATTGCTGATGTTTCCATGCGTCTCATCCAGGCTATGATGCTGGAGCACGTTCCCGCTCTGATGGCCGCCGTCAGTATGATCCACGCCGTTTCCGGTTACTACAACACCTCAGAGAGGATGACGTCGCTGCTGATCAAGGTCACCAATCGCATGATCAGCGCCTGCAGGAGATACCTGATGCAGGGCGCCGCCCACATTTGGGACCTCAGCAGGTACACAATCAGATGCAGTCAGAGGCAGCGTGTCCCGGAACAAAGTATTGGCGTAAAAATGGTGGTTGTGTGAACGTCAAAGGCCCGTCCTGCTGGAGCGTATCTCAGAGTGTTGGCGTCTGAAGGCGGCGTACCAGCACAGCTTCCACGCCGTTCGAGACAAATTAAAAGCAAAACCAACATGCAGACAGTTTGACTTCAGGTACCTTATTGATGTATTTACTGTATGATGATGTGGTGAAAATGACGGCCATCCTTGTTTGTGTGCAGCGAGAACTACATCTTTGGGAAGTTTGAGGCCTTCTGCCGGCGCTTGGAGAAGATCGCCGACATGGCGTCCTGCCTGGAAGATCTGTCAACTATGCAGCGCATCAAGGTCTCCTTGAGGCAGTGGTTCTCAATTATTTTCTGTCACGGCCCCCTTAGGAGACAGAATAGGGGCGCCCACGCCACTATATAGGAAGCATTGGATCAAGGTAGCATTAAGTAACTTTTTAACCTTCGTGAAATATTTTTATAACATTTGAGATGATACATGGACTTACAACTAGTTCAAGGACACCTCTGTCATGAGGGGATCTGTATTGCTCTCACTGGCTCTTAGCAACGTTAAGGAAGGTGGCAGGAATCCTGCCACACAAAAAACTGCAAATGTCCAGACTTGCTTTACGGCAGGGGTTTCAAACTCAATTTACCTGGGGGCCACTGGATGCAGGGTCTGGGTAAGGCTGGGCCGCAAAAAAAGATTTCTTAAAAAATTCATTTTTAAATGTCTTTATTATTATTTTCAACACAAAATAAAATACAAATATAATTGAACAAAATGAGAATGAAGTAATGTGAGGCAATGCAAATTAAACAATAATAAAAAAAATAATAATGGTTTGAATTGGTCCAGGTTGTCGGGGACTGTTATTACTGACGGACTGCAGCCAGGCACCTAAGGAAACCCTCGTCTCCATGGCAACGTCTCTGTCGCTTTCACTCATTTGCCGCTTTTTCACTAACGCAGGGGTAGAAAACCCAGAACGTTGAAAGAGCCATTTTGGACCCAAATGACAAAAATCTTCTCAGGGGGGTTGCTCGCACTGGAGTTTTCAGGTACGATAGCGATAGCATCGAGCGGACATCACGACTGACATGTTACACGTCCGATTCGCCAAGAGACTCTGCCGGAGTATCAGCGCTGGGGTCCAGTGCACCACAGTTTTGTATTGTCGCTCGGTCCTTCGGCGGAGTGCTACGGAAGCTACCGGCCCGCTCATCTCCCCAGCCCAGACTGTTTACAGCGGCACCAGGGGAGGAAGTGAGAAAGAGACACACATACAGTGATTGAGCGAGAGACAGAGAGAGAGCGAGCAGGCGGGCGAGCGAGCGAGGGAGGAAAGAAGAGCACGTCCGAGTCTAATGGAAAAGCGGCAAAACGTTTCTCTGCTTGCATCACGCAAGCAGAGACGTCAATGTTCGGCCCTCAAGAGCCGCATACTACGCCATGATTGGTAGATTTCTACAGCTCCGCACACAACGCTGTCAAGCGCCATTCATATAAAACTTGCGGGCCGCACTAACATTAAACTTTCATATTAAGGTGGGGGGGGCTTCACGGTGGCAGAGGGGTTAGAGTGTCTGCCTCACAATACGAAGTTCCTGCAGTCCTGGGTTCAATCCCAGGCTCGGGATCTTTCTGTGTGGAGTTTGCATGTTCTCCCCGTGAATGCGTGGGTTCCCTCCGGGTACTCCGGCTTCCTCCCACTTCCAAAGACATGCACCTGGGGATAGGTTGATTGGCAACACTAAATTGGCCCTAGTGTGTGAATGTTGTCTGTCTATCTGTGTTGGCCCTGCGATGAGGTGGCGACTTGTCCAGGGTGTACCCCGCCTTCCGCCCGATTGTAGCTGAGATAGGCGCCAGCGCCCCTCGCCACCCCAAAAGGGAATAAGCGGTAAAAAATGGATGGATGGATTAAGGTGGGGGGCCGCAATTGGCCCACGAGCCGTGGGTCTAAGACCCTTGCTTTACAGCATATGTCATTCTCCTTTTCCCCATTTGTTAAAAAGACGGAAGTCAATGCGAACGCCTATGTGCCGCCAGATAACTAAAAGAAGAAGAAAAACGCCTGCGCGCAATTACTGCTATCATGGTCGAAGCTCCAAAACAACCAAAGAAAGGAAAATTTTTGTGTGAGGAGCAGAAAAAAAACAATGCAGCCTACCCGGATAAAATGACAGTCAAGGATCAACATTTCCCCGGCTGTCACTTGCTGGCGTGAGCTCAAACATGAGGAGGGATTTTTGGCCAATGCTGCCTTGGCTCTGTCCCTGCTAAACTAGTAAGTGACTTTCGATGCTGAAATCCAAATATTAATGCTAATGTTAGGTAACGGCAATAAATAGCCACCAGCTGGATAATTCGCAGTTGTACACTAATTGCTTTGAAAAAACTCTCCCGCCGGTTTGTCTTTGATTCGAACCTGCAATCCGCCCCGATACATTCTTGGTAGTACCTTCATGTTTGTAGTGCAATCCAATATCTTTCTTGATAGTTTCTTTTCACGCCTCCCCTGAAGTGAATGTTTATTTATTCATCTATCTGTATGTGTCAAGAGAAACACTATTCCCTCTCAAGTCCCCCCACACATATTACAGCGCCCCACTATTTTGAGGAGCACTGCCATTAGGGTTAACTCTGCCCAGTTTTTCTACACATATGGAGAGGTCACCACATTGACATTTCCGTGTGTGTAGGTGGATGGCGTGGAGCCAATCTACGCTCGCTACCAGAACATCCTGTCCAGCACCATGTCTAGAACCTACGACATCCTGGACCACCGCAAGTTGGAGGTAAACAAATAAACAAAGCATCAACTTTGACCAAAATGTCGACACAACGTTGAATGTTCCCGTCAGTTTGACAGCGACCACGTAGACTTCCAGATGCAAGTCAGGGACGTGTTCCTGGACCTTCAGGGTCTATTGGACTTCTGGTTGCTTCAGTCTTTGCCTGTAAGTTCCACCACATCAAACGGAGCCTTCAAGAGGCTACAGTCAGCGTTTGCTTTTCAGATGGACAGGATCCTAGCGCTGATGGCGGCCTTCGAGTCGGGTCCCATGTCTCATCTGGACATGAAGCAGAATTACCTTCTGCTGCTGCGGCGTTACGGACGTGAGCTGGAGGTGCTGAAAAAGACATACCAGAGACAGCGGGACAGACCGCCTTCCGGACGCAACTTGCCACCGGTACCTGGAGTCTCGCCATCTGATCACAGCGCAAAGAAACGAGCTGTAACGTATTTGGTCTGTTCGCCTGTCAGGTGGCGGCTCGGGTTTTGTGGTGTCGTCAGCTCTTCAGGAAGGTCGAGTCTCCCATGTTGGTCCTGAAGAAGAAGCTGGACGTCCTCAAGGTATGTTGTCAATAATCAACATCTACACCAATATCCTAATGACGTTGTCTTCAGGGTCCAGAGATGACCAAGGTGATCCAGAACTATAACAAGATGGCTGTGGCGTTGTTGCGGTACGAGTTCGTGCACGTGCAGATGTGGACTCAGGCTGCTCAGCGGGCGCCACACCTCCTGAACTCTCCCCTGCTGGTCAGACAGGAGAAAAACCAGGTGAATGGGAAGTTAAGTTAAAGCTAAAGTACCAATGATTGTCACACACACACTAGATGTGGCGAAATTATTCTCTGCATTCGACCCATCCCCTTGATCACCCCCTGGGAAGTGAGGGGAGCAGTGGGCAGCAGCGGTGCCGCGCCTGGGAATCATTTATGGTGATTTAACCCCCAATTCCAATCCTTGATGCTGAGTGCCAAGCAGGGAGGCAATGGGTCACATTTTTTTGTAGTCTTTGGTATGACTTGGCCGGGGTTTGAACTCCCAACCAACCGATCTCAGGACGGACACTAACCACTAGGCCACTGAGTGGGAATGAAGTGTGATGACTTGTGGACAGGACGTGGCACCTAATCATAAAGTGCATGGTTTGACACCTTTGTGGACCTTGTTCCTCAGGAGATTTTAGTGAACCTGGACCCTGTGGTTTTGGAGGTGCTACAGGATGCTCGATGGATGACCAAACTTGGGGTGGTGGTGCCAAACGCCATTGTAAAGATAAGCTCCAGGGAAGCAGAAATTAAATCTCTGTATCGACGGTAAGAACACTTTTGGATACAAAGAATAATTTCAGCCTTCCTATGGTTCTGTTCCCCTGCACCATAACTAATGTTGTCCTGTTGGACCGTGTCCAGTCTGAAGGACTTGCTACAGGATTACAGCCAGGTGCTTGGCCGCATCCCATCTTTGCTCCGCCCATTGATGCGGGCCTTTATTGGGCGGGTGGAGGTGTCCCTCTCACCTGGACTCACCATCCTATCCTGGGCTGTCCTCCATACTGACACGTGTAGGAAGGAGAGGACTGGGTCACAGTGTGACGAGCGGCCATTTTCTTAATCAAACATGCCTTTTCCTGTTCAGTCATAGAAGGCGTGTACACAGCCATGGCGGGGCTGGATCAGGTCGCCAAAGCAGCCGCCGATGTTTTGGAATGCCGCATCGGGCGTCTCCTGGACGCTATGTCTTCCTGCTGCCTGCTGGTCCTGCCCGAGGACTCGCCTGTGTCACCTCAAGATTTCCTGACCGAGGCAGACCATTCGCTCCGCGCCGCCGCCACCACGCTGGATAAGTAAGCCTCTGACAAACTGTCAATCAAATCAGGGCCACTTTCAGACAGTTTTGTTTTTTGATCAGGCAAAGCCGGCAGGTGGAGGGCTTTGTGTTTGAGCTGATTGAGGAGCTGAAGAAGAACATGAAGGCGGCGGATACTGTTAACCTCGCGGTAACACACACACAGACACACACACATTGTGACTTTGTGTCACTCCCTATGAATTGTCTTCTCCTCAGGGATCCTTCCAGTGTCTCCATCCAGATTCCAAACAACAAACTCGCTGCCTGAATTGTCTCCCTTGTTGCTTTTACAACCTGATTGGTCAGCTGTGCCATCGCAACACTGAAGCTCTGGTTAAAGGTGTGACCCTCAAGAACGTCTTTCTTTTCTCCATCCTTATATGTCCATCTTTCCCCAGCCACCACGTCCTGCCTGGACTCACTGAAGAAGCGACTTGGTGTCCTCAAACTCTCGTCCACCCTCTCCTCCGCCTCCTCTTCCAGAAGCCTATCAGATGCCGCTCCTCTCTTTAAGGCCTCAGTCCAACTCACCATTCCTAACATCGTCCTCAGACCGAGCCTGGATGACATCCAGGTACACTAGAACCTTGATTTTAGAACTCGAGTGATTCTTTAACTGGGTTGGTAAATCAAAAGGTTCGTATAGTTAAGCAAATTTCTCCCTAGGAAACAATGTACATATGAATAATAGGTTCCAGCCTCGACAGAAGTCCATATTTTAGTGAAAGTTTGTACACTTTTAACATAATATAAGGTGCTATACACTGCTGTATATCAAACAAACATAACAATAATAATAATAATAATAATGGATTAGATTTATATCGCGCTTTTCTATTGTTAGATACTCAAAGCGCTCACAGAGAAGTGGGAACCCATCATTCATTCACACCTGGTGGTGGTAAGCTACATCTATAGCCACAGCTGCCCTGGGGTAGACTGACGGACAACAACAAGCAGCTCTGTATGCGCTGCTCTGCCAACACGCGTTCACACACATAAGTCCATGTGGTGCCCTCACAAACTATCAGAAATCATAAAAATCCTAAACAACCTTGTTGCTACAATAAAAATCATTTAAAAAAAGAAATAAAGTACTTCAATCAATCAATCAATGTTTATTTATATAGCCCTAAATCACTTACATTAAAGGATGAGTAATCAATCAATCTATCAAATAGCCCTTAATCACAAATGTCTCCAAGGGCTGAACAAGCCATAACGTCATCCTCGGCTCAGATACCACATCAGGGCAAGAAAAACTCAACCCAATCGGGACAACAGGAAAGCTAGGAAGGGACCGCATATGTGTGGACCCCCTATTGAGTGACCGGTGCATTGGATGCCGAGTGGATAGTTAATAATGTGAGAGTCCAGTTCATAGTGGGGCCAGCAGTTGATCCTCTTGTATGCAGACAAGTGACCAACTGATGCAAAGAAGAGTGGTTTGTGCCGGGTCCCAACTTGGAACAGCTAGTGCCTCCTCCGTGGAAGCTGATCCGTGGCTACCTGATAACCTCTCTATGAAAGAGAGGGTGGCAGAGCAAAAAAGAGAGATGGCAGATCAACTGGTCTAAAAAGGGGCCTTTTTAAAGGCTAGGGTGTACAAATTAGTTATAAGACGGGATTTACATGCTTTTACTGAGTACTATCAGAGTACTGTAGCCCGAATAGAAGCTCTAAAGCCCGCAGACTTTTTTTGGGCTCTGGGAATCACTGATAAGCCGGAGTTTTTGGAACGGATATTTCTGGCCTGAACACATGGTACTATACAATCAGCAAGATAGGATGGGGCTCGACCGTTTAGTATTTTATACTTAAGTTGTAGAACCTTAAAGTCACATCTTAAGTGCACAGAAAGCCAGTGCAGGTGAGCTAATGTAGGCCTAATATGATGAAGTTTTCTTGTTCTTGTCAAAAGTCTCGCAGCCGCATTTTGTTCCAACTGTAATCTTTTAATGCTAGACATGGGGAGACCCGAAAATAATACATTACAGTAATCAAAACGAGACGTAACGAACACATGAATAATAATATCAGCATCGGCGGTGGACAAAATGCTACACATTTTAGCGATATTGCAGAGATGAAAGAAGGCTGTTTTAGTACTACTCTAAATATTTGACTCAAATGAGAGAGTTGGGTCGAAGATAATACCGAAATTCTTAACCTAATTGTTTGGTTGTCAAATGTTAAGGTGGTTTTATTAAATAAGTGCAGGTGTCTAGCAGGACCGATAATCAAGATTTCCGTTTTCTTAGCGTTGAGTTGCAAAAAGTTGCTGGACATCCAATGTTTAATTTCATTCAGACACGCCTCCAGATGACTACAATCTAGCGTGGTGGTCAGTTCTAGGGACATGTAGAGTTGAGTGTCATCAGCATAACAGTGAAAGCTAATGCCCTATTTGCATATGATGTCACCCAGCGGCAGCATGTAGATCAGGGGTGTCAAACTCATTTTAGATCAGGGGCCACATGGAAAAAAATCTACTCCCAAGTGGGCCGGACTGTTAAAATCCCTGCACGATAACTTGAAAATAAATACACCTTCAGATTGTTTTCTGTGTTTAAAAGTAGAAGAAGCACATTCTGAAAATGTACAAATCATAATGTTGTTGTTTTTTTTACACTTACATGTTGCGGTTAATAGTATTCTATCTTTATTTGTCATTATTTATATTTTCTGAATGAATGATGTGATAATGTTCATCAGTCAACTCAATGGTGTTCATTTTCAATCTATCAAGATAAAAAAATATCAAAATCTAATTACAGTATGCCATGTATGTAGTTTGATCATTTTCCACGATTGATGTACTAATATCATATGGTTTATTTTGTACATATGTACCATCATCCAGAGATACAAAGAATTGCTATTGCAACATCCAGTAGACACATGTAGAAGAGCTGTTTCTTTCATTCAAAAATTTTAAGTTAATTTGTATAATTAGCAAACTCATCCCGCGGGCCGGATAAAACCTGTTCGCGGGCCTAATCCGGCCCGCAGGCCGTACGTTTGACACCCCTGATGTAGATGCTGAAGAGTGTCGGGCTAAAAACTGAACCCTGCGGAACCATAACATACTTCGAGGTCACGTTGTTATGGGAGACGCACTGCATCCTGTCAATAACCTCGGAGTTAAACCAAGAAAAGGCTAAGTCTGACATACCAATACGTGTTTTGATACGTGCTAATAGAATGTTATAATTGATGGTATCGAAAGCAGCGCTGAGATCAAGTAGCAGCATCATGGATGACGCATCAGCATCCATAATTAGCAATATATCATTAAAAAAGAGAAAGGAGCAGACAGAGATAAGAGAGCGCTCTGGTCGAGGTTCCGTTGAACGAGAGCTAGCTCTACTACTCCGCTGTGAAAATAAGTCTGCTTTGGCATCTTTGTCCAGTAAAGTCCAGTCTCATCACAATTAAAACTTGCTGTGGTACCAAGCCTGCTTTGTCGATTGTACTATACTTGCAAGTGCCAATAATGTACTCCTTGCAAATAGTCATTTATTTAAAATTCCGCGGAAATTCCCTGCTTCTTTCCACGCTTTTTGGACTCATACTGAGTTAGCAAATGGACAGAGAAGGCACGTAGGCTCTAGCGCTGAGAAGTGACTGGTAGAGTAGTGCGCAGCAAGAGACATTTAAGACTGTGTCTCCCTAAAAAATGCTGCGCCCTGCTTTTTGCCTACACGTGGGACACAATGAATGAATGAAGCGTTTGTACACACATACATGGCGTAATGTATTTGGCTCGATCTTAAAGTTCGCAAATAGAGGGGTTTGCAAATGGAAATTCCACTGTACGTCACTGTCACTTGAGAAAAGGCACGATCCACTCAATGCTTTGTCCACTTGGTCACATGGGGTTGCTGAATGATCCAGAGCGTCGTCAACAAGCTGGTGAGTGCCATCCTGCTGGTGACCAAGGACATCCCCTTGTGGACGTACTGCCACCTGCACTACAAACAACAGCAGGTAAACTCTTCAAGTCTGTCAGGCAATTATAGTGACAGTCAACCACACCTCGGACATAACTTGTCTGTTTAGGCGGAGCAAGCGGCCGTTCGAGACTCGAGAGACGAGGTCCCGGTAAAGCCGCCCATTCTGAAGCCTTTGGACCACCAGCTGGCCGAACACAAAGATGTCTGCAGGTATGCCATGTGGTATGAGACAAAAATCAAAAGCAGACTTAAAGGCCCACTGAAATCATATTTTCTTATTTAAACGAGGATAGAATGTCCATTCTATGTGTCATACTTGATCATTTTGCGATATTGCCATATTTTTGCTGAAAGGATTTAGTAGAGAACATCGACGATAAAGTTCGCAACTTTTGGTCTCTAATAAAAAGCTTTGCCTTTACCGTCAGTAGCAGACGATGTGCGCGTGACGTCACGGGTTGTAGGGCTCCTCACATCCCCACATTGTTTATAATGTGAGCCTCCAGCAGCAAGAGCTATTCGGACCGTGAAAGCGACAATTTCCCCATTAATTTGAGCGAGGATGAAAGATTCGTGGATAGGGAAAGTATGAGTGAAGCACAAAAAAAAAAAAAAGAAGAAAAAGCGACGGCTTCAGGCGGCGACAGTGGGATCGCTTCAGATGTAATTAGACACATTTACTAGGGTAATTCTGGAAGATCCCTTATCTGCTTATTGTTTTAAAAGTGTTTTAGTGAGATTGTAAAGACATACCTGAAAGTCGGATGGCTGCGGTGAACGCCAGTGACTCTCAAGGAAGCCGATGGAGGAGCCAAGATCACAGCTGCCTTTTTGAGCTACAGCAGGAATCAAATAAAATCAAATCAACTTTATTTATAAAGCACATTTAAAATTTACCACAGGAGTAGCCAAAGTGCTGTACAATGGACAGGTTAAAAGATAATACGAAGACCGAGCAAACAAAACAACACAACACAAACAGAACATGATAAAAAAAAAAATAAACATGAAAACAGGTTCACAGCAGGTGTATAATGGGGCGCCATTGCAGGATGGATATCACTCAGTGTTAAAAGCCAAGGAATAAAAGTATGTTTTTAAGAGAGATTTAAAAACAGGAAGAGAGGAGGCTTGTCTAACACTCAGAGGTAGGTCGTTCCAGAGCTTAGAAGCACCAGCGGCGAAAGCTCTGTCACCTCTAAGCTTCAGCCTTGTATCAGGGACCGTCAGTAGCAGCTGACTGATTATGGAAGTCCCATAATCCACTGAAGTCTCCGGTAAGAGCCGACTTAAAATCACAACTTTCCCATCCAAAAACTTCCTGGTTGACGTAGAAAACATGTTCGCTTGACCGCTCTGTGTTAAAGCTTCACAACAAACAAAGAAACACAGGCTGTGTCTCAGTTGCTAAAGGCAGCTGCAATCCACCGTTTTCCACCAACAGCATTATTCTTTAGAGTCTCCATTATTAATTGTACAAATTGCAAAAGATTCCGATGTCCAAATTACTGTGTAATTATGCGATGAAAAGAGACGACTTTTAGTCGTGTGTGGTGCTGGGCTAATATGTGCCCTCCAACCCGAGACGTCACAAACACGCGACGTTTTCAACAAGAAACTCCGCGGAAAATTTAACATTGTAATTTAGTAAACTAAACCGTCCGTATTGGCATGTGTTGCAATGTTAATATTTCATCATTGATATATAAACTATCAGACTGCGTGGTCGCTAGTAGTGGCTTTCAGTAGGCCTTTAATGAGCAGTCCGCACGGTGGGCTTGTCGTTAGCATGTCGGCCTCACAGTCAATGCTTATTACTTGTTCCTCCTGTGCGTGTATGGGTTTTCTCTTGGAACTCCAGGTTCCTACAACATCCTAAAAACATGCATGTTAGGCTAATTGTGGACTCTAAATCAGAGGTGTCCAAAGTGCGGCCCACAGCTATTTTTTAAATGACCCACACCCATTCTGAAAATACTATTACAAAAGAAAATATAAAAGCTGGAATAAAAGAGCAAATAGGTGCGATGTCATGATTTTGAAGGTCTAAATAAAATATATTGATATATGACATATTTTTAACACTTTTATAAGTAAAAGCATTTTGGGTTCTTGAGACATTTAGTCTGATATTTTTTTAAATTATTTCTTTATACGATTTTTGAAATATACAGTCCAGAGAAGGATATTTAAACTTGAACATGTCAAATGTTATATTTTTCTGTCTCCCAAACAAGTAACCCACAAAAATTATATGTATGAAATGAAAGAAAAATATATTGCGGAAAAAAACATACATCAGTCAAAAATGTAGAGGCAAATATTGACATAAGCCACAGACAACTGCACTCCTGAATGTCCCCAACATGGTGCAACAGAACACAACAGCAGACAAAAGGCTCATCAAATGTCTACCTTTCAATTACTTTTCAATCGGGGTTAAATTAGAAATCATGGATTATTGACCTATTTAAGGCTCCAATTGTTTCACATCAAATATTCAACTTTGGACATCGATCGGGGGAAAATACTGCATATTTTGTGCTTTTGTCGTTAAAACAGGTTACTTTGACAAAAAGGGGATTAAAAAAAAATGTTGTTTCAATGAATGGATCTGAAGTTGTTCTATGTATATTTCAGCGTTAAAAGTGAAATAAAAAAGTGACTTGTTTTTAAAACTTTAATGGCTGGGACCCACATCTGCGGTTCTCTCCAAGGTTTCTCATTGTCATCCCATTGGGTTGAGGTTTTCCTTGCCCTGATGTGGGATCTGAACCAAGGATGTCGTTGTGACTTGTGCAGCCCTTTGAGTCACTTGTGATTTAGGGCTATATAAATAAACATTGATTGATTGATTGATACAAAAAAGTCATAATTTGAGATGAATCAATATTATGACATGATTTGCCATCATTATGACAATTATGATAAAAAGTCATAATTATGAGATAAAAATGTGTATTTTTGAGATAAAGTCATGATTCGACTCTTTCTAACGGCGTCCATGTGGAAGGTGATTTCCGCCACAAAAAGGTAAGTCATAAAAAAATCCTAATTATCAATCAATCAATCAATCAATGTTTATTTATATAGCTCCAAATCACAAATGTCTCAAAGGACTGCACAAATCATTACGACTACAACATCCTCGGAAGAACCCACAAAAGGGCAAGGAAAACTCACACCCAGTGGGCAGGGAGAATTCACATCCAGTGGGACGCCAGTGACAATGCTGAATTATGAAATAAAAAGTCAAAATCGTGAGATAAAAAGTTATAATTCAACTTTTTATGCTGACTTGCATATGGAAGCCTGTTTCTGCTACAAAAAATACCCCCAATGTTAAGTCATGAAAAGTCATAATTATAAGATAACATTCGAAATTTTGGCCCTAGTGTGTGAATGTGAGTGTGAATGTTGTCTGTCTGTCTGTGTTGGCCCTGCGATGAGGTGGCGACTTGTCCAGGGTGTACCCCGCCTTCCGCCCGATTGTAGCTGAGATTGGCGCCAGTGCCCCCCGCGACCCCAAAAGGGAATAAGCGGTAGAAAATGGATGGATGGGCATTCGAAATTTTGAGATACGTCATAATTATGACATAGAAAGTCTAATTTAGGAGATAAAACTTCATAATTTTGAGTTTAGTCTTAATTTGACTTATCATGACGTCTCCCATATGGAAGCCTTTTTCTGCCAGCAAAAACAAAATACCCCCAATGGTAAGTCATCCTCAATTCAAATTTTAGATAAAATTAAAAATTATGACAAGATATGCCATAATTATAACGTCCATCCATCCATCCATCCATTTTCTACCACTTATTCCCTTTGGGGTTGCAGGGGGCGCTGGTGCCTATCTCAGCTATAATTGTGCGGAAGGCGGGGTACACCCTGGACAAGTCGGCACCTCATCACAGGGCCAACACAGATAGACAGACAACATTCACATTTACACACTAGGGACCATTTAGTGCATGCAGCTGCATGTCTTTGGAGGTGGGAGGAAGCCGGAGTATCCGGAGGGAACCCTCGCAGTCACGGGGGAGAACATGCAAACTCCACACAGAAAGATCCCGAGCCCGGGATTGAACCCAGAACTACTGGACTTTCGTATTGTAAGGCAGACGCACTAACCCCTCTTCCACAGTGCTGCCAATTATTAATTATAACTTAAAAAGGTGAAATTATGAGATAAAAAGTCAATCAATCAATCAATCAATGTTTATCTATATAGCCCTAAATCCCAAGTGTCTCAAAGGACTGCACAAACCACAAAGACATCCTCGTTACGGAGCCCACATACGGGCAAGGAAAAATTCACACCCAGTGGGACGTAGGTGACAGTGACAATGATGACTATGAGAAACCTTGGAGAGGACCGCATATGTGGGCAACCCCCCACCACCCCTCCCTAGGGGACCGAAAGCAATGGATGTCGAGCGGGTCTAACATAATATTGTGAAAGTCCAATCCATAGTGGATCCAACATAACGGTGGGAGTCCAGTCCAAAGTGGACCTAATATAGTAGCAAGAGTCATAATTATGAGATAAGAAGTCGTAATTTAAGTCATAATTGGACTTTTTATGACTTTCAAATGGAAGCCTGTTTGTGCAACAAAAAAATACCCCTATTGTTAAGTCATAAAAAGTCATACTTTTGAGATAAAAGTCAGAATTCCAAATGCAAGCCTGTTTTTCCACCACAAAAAAATTCCCCCAATGGTAAGTAATAATTTTGTCATAAGAAATCAAAATAAATGAGTAAATTATCTCAAATAATTTGAGATAACACCTCAGAATTATAAGATACAAAGTTTTAACGTTTTATCTCATAGTTATGACATAAAAAGTCATAATTATTAGATAAAAGGTCAAATTTAGACTTTTTATGGCGACTTCCATATGTAAACCTGTTTACGCCACAAAATATACCCAAATGGTAAGTCATTAAAATTCATAATTATGGCACAAAAGTGGAAATGATGAGATAGTAAATCGTAATTTTGACATAGAAAGTCTAAATTATGAGATTAAATTTTTTTTTTCGAAAATATGAGATTAAAAAGTCATATTTCAACTTTTTGTGACGACTTCTGTACCAAAAAATTATGACTTGTCACACACTGAGAATGGACATATCTCACAGAGAAAAAAATGGATAGCTCAATGAATGACTTCATGATGTTTTTGTGAGCAGGCTGGTTACACAGCTCAGCGCCGTCGTTTCCTCCCTCAAGTCCGCTACTGTCGAGATGCTGAGCGACCTTGTTGACTTCTCCACGCTGTGGCACCAGGTTACCTTTGTCCACTTTCACTTCCATTCTTGTCTTTGTGGGATGACTAAAATATCTGTCCAGGATCCAGAGGAGGAGGTGCAGACTTTCCTGCGGTCCGAGCCTTCGCTGACCGAGTTCAGCTCTCAGATCTCTTTCTACACGGTGAGTTTACACCTGAGAATGCTAACTATGTTACATGGACAACACGCTATGCTTGTTAGCATGTACGCAGCCTGACGCTTTGCCGTCCACACAGACGCTGGAGATGCAGATTTCAGAGCTCCCGGGGTTCTACACGGTGGGTTCAATCCTCTTCGACACCGAGGAGCTGAAGATGGCGCTCACTCAGGAGTGTCGTGTCTGGAAACGGGGCTTTGGCACAGCGCTAAACCGCCAAGCCTCTGCCAACATGGAGGAGGTTTTGTCATTCGTGGATAGTCTTATGAAGCGTCTGCAGCGTCCAATCACGGACCTCGAGGACGTCCGAGGAGTAATGGCAGCTCTCAGGGAGGTCAGACAGCACCTTCACACTCTATGTCTTTACTGCTTCACTTCCCCCTCCTGTTTCAGCTCCGAGAGGCGGAGGTCCATATGGACACCACCATCGGTCCGCTGGAAGAGTCTTTCACGCTTCTCAGCAAACATGATCTGCTGTTCAAGGATGGGAATGCAGAACGTGTGGACGGACTCATGTACGCCTGGAAGAACCTCAAAGACCTGGTGAAACATTCTAAGATTTTTTTCACAATTACATGTTAGACTTCCTCACTAAAAGCGTGTGTCTTTTGGTTCCAGGTTGTCCAGAACCAGAACACTTTGGTAAAGATCCAACCTAGGATGAAGGCCGACCTGCTGTTTGAAGTGCAAAACCTTCAGAACCACATTCAGGACTTCTGTGTCGAGTACAACCATCGGTGAATTATCGGCCCACATCTTTGCTGCCCCTCCTGCATTAAGCAAAGATTTAACACCCTAAAGTGTTTTCCAGAGGTCCTGGCGTGGAGGGCGTGGCTCCGGCTGAGGCAAACGACCGCTTGCAAAGCTTCCAGGCCGAGTTTGACCAGATCTGGAGGAAGTACACCACCTGCTCCGGCGGGGAGGAGCTCTTCGGACTTCCAGTTACTGGTATAACCCCGTCTTCTAACGAACATCCATGTCCTTCCAATCCGCTCACGTCTAGTCCCGGGCCTGCAGAGTATCCTGAGCTGCAGAGGATCAGGAGGGAATTAGCTCTGCTTTCCAAACTCTACAGTCTTTACAACACTGTCGTCGTCAGCGTGACCAACTACCACGACCTCCTGTGGGCCGACGTCAACATTGAGCAGATCAACAGCGAGCTGCTCGACTTCCAGAATCGGTTAGATTGTTTAAGAACAATTGATGTCATCAAAACACGTTAGGACATCGCTCTGGACTGCTGAAGAAGGAACAAAATTTTAATTGATCATGTTCTCCTCTTGTTCAGTATCAGAAAGCTTCCAAAGGCACTGAAAGAGTGGCCGGCCTTCAAAGACCTGAAGAAAATCATTGACGACTTCACGGAGATGTGTCCTCTGCTCGCCATGATGGCCAACAAGGTGGTGAGCTGACTGATGAACAAAACGCGGAAAGAGACAATGTCTGACGTTTGGCCCAATCTCCAGGCCATGCTGCCCAGACACTGGACTCGACTCAGCGAGCTGACAGGTCACAGTTTCCAAGTGGACTTGGACACTTTCTCTCTCCAAAACATCATGGCTGCTCCACTGCTGACATACAAGGAAGACATTGAGGTACAGTGGAACCTTGGGCTGGGCGATATGGCCTTTTTTTAATATCTCAATATTTTTAGGCCATATGGCGGTCCACGATATATATCTCGATATTTTGCCTTAGCTTTGAATTAACACTTGATGCATATAATCACAGCAGTATGATGATTCTATGTGTCTACATTAAAACATTCTTCTTCATACTGCATTAATATATGCTCATTTTGAACTTTCATGCAGGGAAGGAAATCACAATTAAGTCAATTGACCAAAACTGTATTTATTAAACAGTTATTAAGCATTGGCACAAACGTTCATGTCATTTCCAAAACAGAAAGTGCAAGATTGTCAGAGACATTTTAAGTGTCAAATACAAATAAGCTGCATAATAGGAAATCAAATAGTGTTCGTCCTTCGGTATATGGTAGGTTACTACGGACGTTATTAAATTCTGTTGACTATTTTTTTCATACGGTGTTGATCTGGAAATGTTTGCCTCAGAATTTTGATGGTGTGAGCGTGTGGCACCAAACAGAGATGTTGACATGCGGAATAAGCACTCTTCATTCTGTAGCAGGTGACTTCAAATGATGCTACATATTAGCAGTAGTGCTTCTTTTTATAGTATGAATTGATTAACGTGGACCCCAACTTAAAGAAGTAGAAAAACTTATTCGGGTGTTACCATTTAGTGGTCAATTGTACGGAATATGTACTGTACTGTGCAATCTACTAATAAAAGTTTCAATCAATCAATCAAAGCAACGCTTTTACCGCATGCTTGACTTATTACGGTTGTCTGTACGACATATTCCCACTTGAAGCCAAACCACCGCCAGACGATGAACCTCCTGCTGTTTTTCTTGGGAATTACTTCTTGCTTTATTCGCACCTTCTTTCTCTCGTATTACCACTCGCACAGCTCTGCTAGCATCAGAGCTAACGTTACCCATGCTGCTAACTCTCTGCTCCGCGAGGGCGTATACAAATGTGACGTATTACATGACAGTATGTGACGTGTGTGTGCTTGCTGTCTGAGAGAAGGAAAGACAGGAAAGAGCGAGAAGAACCTTTAATGTAATGCCCGCAGCTAAATGCAACTGCGTGATAACGTATACTCGAATATCACGATATAGTCATTTTCTATATCGCAAAGAGACAAACCCGCGATATATCGTGTATATCGCGATATCGCCCAGCCCTAGTGGAACCTCAGTTTTCCAACTCAATGGTTCTTGAATATGGTTCATAAACTGGAAAGGTTTGTGTAGCGAAGCATAGTTCCGCATAAGAAACTATGTAAACATGAATACTTGGTTCTAGCCTTAACAAAAGTCCCTATTTTTAGTAAAAAGAACTTGCAAATGTTGAAGACACTACATTGTGTATATACTGTATATTGTATGCTCAAACCAACATAACAAAGGGGAATGGCTCAACAATATATTTATGATTCAAACACAAAAACAGCAAAATGTTAACAACTATGTTGCTACAATATAAAACAAAAGAAGGAAAACATTTTACCTTATCTGGGAGTTTCAGAGTGGTAAACAAGCAGTTGCTTCATTTTCCAGTGACCGCGAGCATTAGCACAAACTAGCAGTGGGAGGCGATCCTTCATCGGCTTGTGTCCGGTCCTGTCCTCTTCTTAAACTTTCTGAACCACCCACGGCTCGCCTTAAATTGTTCTTCCGTGCTGGTTACAGCATGGTTATTTCTGGACATCAATTCGCCATATAAATGCCATCACCTGCTAGCTGCTTTTTATCCAGCCACGCAAACAAAGTTTTTTTGACCTGGTTTTGCATTCTTAGTCCCTCCTTGCAAAGATATTTTACCCCATTGGCAAAGTCGGTGACCATGTAAACCAGGGGTGTCAAACTCAAATACAAAGCGGGCCAAAATTTAAAACTGAACGAAGCTGCAGGCCGCGGTTGAACAAATTAATCCTTTAATAGGGACCCAAACAAGTTTTGCTTTGAATATTGACCAAGCAAGGCTTATATAACTTTATAGTGACATGAAAAATCGAGTTTAAAATAATAATAATTTAAAAATATCAATGACATATCAAATAAAATAAAAATACAAATTGAATGCCTCTTTTCGGCGGCGGGTTTGAGTTGGGGCGGGGTTTGGTGGTAGCGGGGGTGTATATTGTAGCGTCCCGGAAGAGTTAGGGATGCAAGGGGTTCTGGGTATTTGTTCGGTTGTGTTTATGTTGTGTTACGGTGCGGATGTTCTCCCGAAATGTGTTTGTCTTTCTTGTTTGCTGTGAGTTCACTGTGTGGTGTATATTTGCAACGGTGTTAAAGTTGTTTATACGGCCATCCTCAGTGTGACCTGTATGGCTGTTGACCAAGTATGCGTTGCATACACTTGTGTGTGTGTGTATGAGCCGCATATATTATGTGAGTGGGCCGGCACGCTGTTTGTATGGAGGAAAAGCGGACGTGGCGACATGTAGAGAACGCCAAAGGCAGTGCTTTTACGGCCCGCCCCCAATATTATTGTCCAGGTGGAAATCGGGAGAAATTCGGCAGGGGCACTGAACTTCGGGAGTCTCCTGGGAAAATCGGGAGGGTTGACGAGTATGAGTATTAGTGGTGAATGTGGTGTTACACCGGCGGACCAGCTCTAATGTTAATTTGATATTGCCTCAAGGGCCAAATTGAATTACACGGCGGGCCAAATTTGGCCCGCGGGCCAGAGTTTGACACCCATGATGTAAACGTTGGTTGCAATTGTGGATGTGTTTCTTCCAAATTTGCCACCCAAATCAACAATGCGCGCGCCACTCCTCTCATTGTCCTTTTTAAGTACACAGCAAATCCCTCCATCTTTTCAGGTTGGTTTGTTATCTTTTTGGACCCATATTGAATAAGCAAAATAGACAAAACTTGGTGAGTGGCAAAAAAAGAAACATGCGCTGAAGCACTGAGAAGTGAAGACCGAGTAATGACTTTGTCAACAGGATGTGACGTAGGGGGCCTTGTGTACAGGTTGTGAGGTTATCAAAAAGGCAGTACCGTAAGGCTTAGAGTGGCAAGGAAAATGAATGAATGAATGAATTGCTTGTACGCAGAGACATGGTTCGCACACAGAGGCATATTTGCCGCTTTGTAAATGTTCATAAACCCAAAAGGTTGCAAATTGAGGTCTTTGTAAATCAAGGTGCCACTGTAGTATCGTGGCACGTAAGTACCTAAGTTCCAATGTTGTGAACTATTTTTGTGTCAGGACGTGTGCATAAGTGCCGTGAAGGAGCGCGACATTGACGCCAAGCTCAAAGACGTGATAGAAGAGTGGGGCGGACAGACGCTCAGCTTCGCCCCCTTCAGGACGAGAGGGGAACTGCTGCTCAAAGGAGCCGACACCGCTGAAAAGGTCTCCATGATGGAGGACAGTCTGATGGTTCTGACCTCGCTGCTCAGCAACAGGTATGGCAGAGCGGAGAACATTTTGTCCTGCTCGAAGAAGAAGGGTCAATGTGACTCCTCCCTCTGCAGATACAACGTTCCCTTCAAGCCGACCATCCAGCTTTGGGTCCAGAAACTGTCCAACACCTCAGAAATCATCGAGAAGTGGTTGTCCGTCCAGAACCTGTGGATCTACCTGGAGGCAGTGTTTGTGGGTGGAGACATTGCCAAGCAGCTGCCTCAAGTAGATTACCAAGTGACTGCATGGTGCTGTGTGCTAATTGCTAAGCTAACTAATATGTTGAACATCATTAGGAGGCCAAACGCTTCCAGAACATAGACAAGTCGTGGCAAAGGATCATGCAGAGAGCCAACGAACTTACTAACGTGGTCCAGTGTTGCGTTGGAGACGAAACGCTGAGTCAGGTGCAGATGCAAAAGCTCTCGATTTAAAGTAAGACCCACATTCGTTTTAACACTTCTGGTCTTCTTCTGCTCTCCAGTTGCTTCCTCACTTGCTGGAGCAGCTGGAGGTCTGCCAGAAGTCTCTGTCAGGTTACCTGGAAAAAAAGCGTCTGGTGTTTCCTCGCTTCTTCTTCGTGTCTGACCCCGCCCTGCTGGAGATCCTGGGCCAGGCCTCTGACTCACACACCATCCAGGCAAGACACGTGGTGTTGATCTGCTGATGTTTAACAAACTCATGCTCATCATCTCCTCCTCTCAGCCTCACCTGCTCAGTCTCTTCGACAACGTCAACAGAGTGGTATTCAGTGAGAAGGTATACGACCAGATTGTCAGCTTTCAGTCTCAAGAGGGTGAAACAGTGGAGCTGAGCCAAAGCTTTTTGGCCCAGGTTAGTTGTAGAACTTCTGAATGACGCAAAGGACACCAATCTTTACTTGGTGGTTCCTTCGCCCAGGGGAATGTGGAGGTGTGGATGGGCCAGCTGCTGGCCGGTGTGCAGCAGACCCTTCACGCCATTATTCGCAAAGCCTATCTGGCTATCGGCGAGCCCAGTCTGAAACTTGTGGAGTTCCAGTCCGCATTTCCTGCCCAAGTGGGCCTGCTGGGAATCCAGATGGTCTGGACCAGAGATGCAGAAGAGGCTCTGAACCTCAGCAAGTCAGACAAGAAGGTGTGCTTTTATTTTATAGGTGGGGGGCTAAGTGTACCAATAATTGTCATTGTCCTTTGATTGACTTGCAGATCATGCAGACAACCAATCAGAAGTTCCTGGACCTCCTCAATGAGCTGATCGATATTACCACCAGGGATCTGAGCAAGAACGAGAGGACCAAGTACGAGACGCTAATAACCATTCACGTCCACCAAAGGGACATCTTCGATGAGCTGGTGGGAAGAATGATAGAAGCTGAGAAACTCACTGAGATTCAACAGAGGGCCAAAAAATGTTTGACATCGTCTCCGTCAGGTGCATCTAAACGTACGGTCTGCGTCAGACTTTGAGTGGCAGAAGCAGTCGAGGTTCTACTTCCTGGAGGATGGGGACAAATGTGTGATCCAGATCACAGATGTGGCGTTCACATACTGCAATGAATACCTGGGCTGCACGGACCGACTGGTCATCACACCGCTAACCGATAGGTACACATGACCCATAACCATACGAAACTTGAAATGAAGCTGTCTGCATGTTTTTCCAGGTGTTACATCACTCTGTCACAGGCCCTGGGCATGAGTATGGGCGGGGCTCCGGCTGGTCCCGCAGGAACAGGTGACGCAGACTCTAGTAGGAGTAGGGATGGGTACCGAAACTCGGTTCCTGAAAAGCCAATGTGCACCGTAGTAACCAGACCGGGGGAAAAAAGTTGCTATTGGTGCAAAATAATGCATCGACACATTAGTGAAGCTATCAAAACAGTCACACACAAAGAGTCTGGCACTCTTTTTTTAATGTTATTCTCGCTCCTAAACGGGAACTTCACTTTTTTGGAATTGTTCCTACAATTCACAATTTCTATGTAAGACAATTTAAAGAACACACTTTTTTTCTTTACTTATGCATTCTAATTCATAATAAACGGCAAGTACGAGGTGGCAAACAATGCAGCTAAAGGCGGTACTCTGAATCCTTCTAAAAAAACGCCAACAATACTATATTTATAAATAAATGATAAATGGGTTGTACTTGTATAGCGCTTTTCTACCTTCAAGGTACTCAAAGCGCTTTGACACTACTTCCACATTTACCCATTCACACGCACATTCACACACTGATGGAGGGAGCTGCCATGCAAGGCACTAACCAGCACCCATCAGGAGCAAGGGTGAAGTGCCTTGCTCAGGACACAACGGACATGACGAGGTTGGTACTAGGTGGGGATTGAACCAGGGACGCTCGGGATGCGCACAGCCACTCTTCCACTGCGCCACGTGTCCTGAATTTTGACCAGGTATATTGTATATTGTTATTATAAGTGCTAATGCCGAGGAACTAATTTTTAGTGGCGCTGTGATCGCAAAGAGGTGACTCATTTATGCAGCTATCGACATACTGAGGTGCTGCAACGCATCTGAGTTGGTAAAAGTTCATTCTTGTGGCCATAAACGGAGAAGTTGGTCAACTTAGACCGGGAGATGGCGCGAAACACACAAAAAGTCTCACGTTTTTGTCTGCCTTATTACTGCATGAGGATTGTAATTTATTTTTTCAAATAGGAATACAGTATGAACATCCCATCAGTCAGCACCCCAGAGATATAGCAGATATGGTACAGTAAGTGAGTGTTTTTTTAGACTTAGACAAACTTTAATGATCCACAAGGGAAATTGTTTCACACAGTATCTCACTTACAAAGGATGGAAAAGATAATGTACACAAGGCCACAAAAAGACGGCGAAAACAAAAGGTATAAAGTAGACGAAAAATGTACCATCATAGCAATATGAATATATCAAATATGTGATACTTACCTATTGTATATATAGTATACAATATATAACAAATCTCAATTACCATGTACGATATCACAGTACCGTATATATAACAGCTGCAGCAGAAAAAAAAGAGTAGATCCAGCAGAAAATATACAATATAGTGCTATACTGCTACATTACATTATGTTCGTAGCAGGGCTATATGAAAAAAAATAATACTATACTGCAGGGGTAGGAATCTTATGGCTTTCGAGCCAGATGTGGCTCTTTTGATGCTGCATCTGGCTCTCAAATAAACCTTAGCTGACATTGCTTAACACGATAAGTAATGAATAATCCCGCTGGTAATCACAGTTTTGATTGATTGATTGAAACTTTTATTAGTAGATTGCACAGTTCAGTACATATTCCGTACAATTGACCACTAAATGATAACACCCGAATAAGTTTTTCAACTTGTTTAAGTCGAGGTCCACGTAAATCAATCCATGGTACGTGTTAAAAACAACGTTGAAAATATAAAACATTCTCATGCATTTTAATCCATCCATCTGTTTTCTACCCCACCAGTTCAAGAAGTCGCATTAAGAAGTATTTTATTTATTATTGGTTAGCTTCAGAATAACAATGTTATTAAAAAGAATAAGAGACTTATTATACTCCAAAAATGTTGGTCTTAAAAATGCACGCATTTAGTTGTATTCCGTGCTAAAAAAATATTATATGGCTCCCACCCAAATACATTTTTAAATATTTGGCTTTCATGGCTCTCTCCGCCAAAAAGGTTCCCGACCCCTGCCATACTGCCTTTGAAAAATACCGGTACATTTTGTGTTTCATCCAAATGCTGCCGTTTGGCGTTGACGTACAGAGCCGAGGCGCATGATGTTTAGTGTGTCAACGCGCACACACAGAGCCGAGAGTGCATACAAGATCAGCGTGGAGAGGAAGAATTGCAAAAAACTCTTAAAAGTTTTAACTCATACTCTGTATATTCAGGCTCAAAACGATTATATTCTGGATCATCATTTGTCCCAAAGTAGTCGTTGTCTGCATTATAAGTAGGGTTGTTGTTGTTGAAGTAAATATCGAACGTTGTGACGTGTCTGTGAAATTAATACGGCGTCGTATGCTTAAAATGAGCAAAATATGTAAATATTACATGTTCCTATGAATGTGCTTCTTACCACATTACATGTATACTTACATCATGTATATAAACCATTGAAGGAGGATTTTGGATGTTTTTTAAAATGCTTTGTGGGCGGAATAGAGAAAATTCCATTGCCTCTATTGTTAGTTGACTCTTGCTAGTGTATATGTACAAGTTAGAATGTATATATATATATATAAAAAAAAAGCAAAAATATGTCTATTTGTCTCACAAAAGCATTTTGAATGAGTGGCAAAATTCCAAGTAAGTGCAGTTCCCCTTTAACACAGCAGAGACATTTTGCCGGAGCCAGTCGTCACACCAACACAAAACTTCCTCATTATGCCCCAATCGTGGTTAAGAAAGACGAGTGTATTCACAAACCTCAAAATTCTGGACAACAACAGAAGAGTGGTTGAGTGGTTGAAAGATGACAATGTGTGCAGGCAGGCAGGTACTTTTTATCTGAACACATCCTCGCCCACCTACTCAGTGGCCTCGAGGTTAGAGTGTCCACCCTAAGTTCAAACCCCTGCCGAGTCATACCAAAGACTATAAAAATGGGACCTATTGCCTCCCTGCTTGCCACTCAGCATCAAGGGTTGGAATTGGGGGTTAAATCACCAAAAATGATTCCTGGGTGCGGCCACCGCTGCTGCCCACTGCTCCCAGGGGGTGATCAAAGGTGATGGGTCAAATGCAGAGAATATTTCGCCACACCTAGTGTGTGACAGTCATTGGTACTTTAACTTTAACTATAACACATCAACCACCAAATGCCCAAAACACCTACATCACACTTCTGGCCTTCATAATAAAAGCACAGCCCACTAAATTCTGTCTGACAAGCATGTTTGTTAGTTTTTTTTGCACATTTGCTGCGTTCTATAATTATTTTGGTGGGTTGTATTTCATATAATAACATTTTATTTACATTATGGATGTATTTAGATAACAATTTAGCTCAACTTGCATGTTTATGCCCAACCAACCTACATCACACTACCGGCCTTCGTAATAAAAGCGTAGCCCGCTAAATTCTGTCTGACGAGCATGGTTTTTTTTTTTTCCACATTTGTCGTGTTCGGTAATTATTTCGGTGGGTTGTATTTCATGTAATAACTTTTCATTTACATTATGGAAATATTCAGATAACAATCCAGCTCAACTTGCATTTTTTTGTACCGGTTCTGGCACCCTTTCAGCATCGGCATTGTTTACAGTAACACCGATTTTGGTACAACTGTAGTATCAGTAAAACTTTCAGCGATACTCATCCCTAAGTAGAAACTTTGATTTGTGTTGGAAATTGTTTCTTTCATTGCCTCTTTTGTCTGCAGGAAAGACAGAGACCACCAAGGACATGGGCCGCTGCCTGGGGAAGTACGTGGTGGTTTTCAACTGCTCCGACCAGATGGATTACAGAGGACTCGGGCGCATCTACAAAGGTGAACTAAAGAACAAGTCGATAGTGCTGACTCAACTAGAACACGGGGTCACTTTTGCAGGTCTGGCCCAGTCCGGCGCCTGGGGCTGCTTCGATGAGTTTAACCGCATCGAGCTGCCGGTGCTATCGGTCGCTGCTCAGCAGATCTACATCGTCCTGCAGTGTAAGAAGAACAAGAAGAAGGAGTTTGTCTTCACTGACGGAGATGTGGTCAGCATGGACCCTGAGTTTGGCATCTTCCTCACCATGGTAACGGACCTAAAACAGTTAGAACATACATTTGCAGGTCGCTCCTATTTTATGAACATCAGAGCTTCCTTAGAACCACAGCTTAACATTGTGAATACTTTTATTCTCTCTTCACACGTATGCTCCTGGTTCTGCAGAACCCTGGTTACGCCGGTCGCCAGGAGCTGCCAGAGAACCTCAAGATCCAGTTCCGTACGGTAGCCATGATGGTTCCAGACCGAGCCATCATCATGAGGGTCAAACTAGCCAGTGCTGGATTCCGTGACAACCAGGTCCTTAGTCGGAAGTTCTACACCCTCTACAAGCTGTGTGAGGAGCAGCTGTCCAAACAGGTCAGATGACAAAAGGATTACGTTTCACCTGTCAAGAGTTATCTGTTACTTCAGTCGCCATCTTTTTGCCATGACCCTAGGTCCATTATGATTTTGGCCTAAGGAACATTTTGTCAGTCTTGAGGACGCTGGGCTCAGTCAAGAGATCCAACCCATCAGAACCAGAGAAGACTGTGGTCATGAGGGTCCTGAGAGACATGAACTTGTCCAAACTGGTGCGTCACAAAAGCAAGATAGTAGCTTCTAGCTGTGACTAGGGCTGGACAATTAATACATTTTCATTTCGATTTCCACTAAGTCTTCTCACGATTATGAAAATATCCATCCATCCATCCATTCTAGACCGCTTATCCCTTTCGGGTTCGCGGGGGGTGCTAGAGCCTATCTCAGCTACACCCTGGACAATTCGCCACCTCATTGCAGGGCCAACACAGATAGACAGACAACATTCACACTCACTTTCACACACTAGGGACCATTTTAGTGTTGCCAATCCCCATGTGTAAAAATGGAAATATAATGAACGGGAAAAAAAACAGGCCTTGCACCGTGCATACAAATTCAGTGAAACAGATCAAGAGCGAATGAATGAAAAAAAGAGCATGTCCATAGAAGTTTGGGATCTCACCATGATTGCTATTTTTATTTGAAACAGCACTCATATGCCGAATCAATAATCACTTAACTCAATAGATGATTTCCATGTTCATCTAACAGCCATGAATTGATTAACGTGGACCCCGACTTAAACAAGTTGAAAAACTTATTGGGGTGTTACCATTTAGTGGTCAATTGTACGGAATATGTACTAAACTGTGCAATCTACTAATAAAAGTATCAATCAATCAATCAAAAAGCAGGCAGAGTCACATAATTGGCCAATAAAACGGAATCCGCTGACAAACGCAAAATAATATCAGGGAAATTGACGTTAATGTAAGTGAAATGTGACAAGACATTTACTTGCGAAAATAATGAGTCCGGTAGAGCTCATTTATTCCCTCGACACACTCAAACGCTGGCCCTCCTGAACTCAACAATGTCGAGATGGCCACTTGAAACGGCAACTAAACTACAAATCCAAAACTAGCAAGAGCAATCCGTCCACCCACAACACATCTCATCTGCTTGTGTTGTTGTGAACGACATCATTCATGGATGTAAGATCAATGTACAAACAGTGGTCACAACTTGAGAGGGCAAACAGCAGTTGGAACTTGAGAGGCTCACTCTTTTTTACAGCCTCAAGTCGCCTCTTTACTCATCAAGCTGAGAACAACAGCACAGCACAGCACACTTCTCCCCTTCACAATAAAAGCACGATACGCAACATCCGGTCTGACTGCCCTAACAAAATAATGGTAAAAAAAAGTACTTTACACAGGCATAATGTACTTAAAATACTTCACACATTTACACAATTATTATGCTTTGACCTAAAATAACGGTCAAAATGTATGGCACCAATAAATGTGAGGATTTTTGCATTTAATTAACAAACACTATTACATTTTTTTTGACACAAAAAGCACACTATGGTGGTAAAATACGTGTAATAGGTAAAAATATGTGATTAAAGACAAACAAAAATTTAATTGGATAGTTTTTTTTATATTGCTATAGTTATTTAAATTTATTGTTATTGCTATTTATTATTTTAGTTTATTCGTTACTAATTTACATCCAGGTTTTTTTATATCTATCTTTAAATTTGATTTTGGTGGTACGATAAATACTCATGTTTTCAAATTAATGAATAATCGTGTAATTAATTGTGATTTCAATAGCAATCAAAATAATCGGAATTATTATTTTTGCCATAATCGTCCAGTCCTACCTGTGAGCTCCTTCATTAATGCGATTGTGCACAAATTCTGTAACCAGATTTGGTTTTGTAGGTGGATGAGGACGAGCCTCTCTTCACAAGTCTGATTAACGATCTCTTCCCTGGTATCGGTACGTCACACCATGAACATGTTTCTGATCAGACTTACCTGACCCACGTTCCACGTGTCTTCCTCACTAGTTCTCGATAAAGCTGGCTATCCCGACCTAGAGTCATCCATCTATAAACAAGCTCAGCTGAACGGCCTGATCCCCCATCCTCCGTGGGTCCTCAAGCTAGTTCAGCTTTACGAGACGCAACGTGTCCGACACGGTAGCTTGTTGAAGTTCGAACATTGCAATGCCGAGCGTTGTTCATCGATGTTCTCGCGCAGGAATGATGGCATTAGGTCCGAGCGGCGCCGGGAAGACCACCTGCATCCACACTTTGATGAATGCCATGTCGGACTGCGGCGCACCACACCGAGAGATGAGGATGAACCCCAAAGCCATCACAGCCGCGCAGATGTTCGGCACGCTGGACGTCACCACCAATGACTGGACCGACGGCGTCTTTTCCACTTTGTGGCGCAAAACTCTGAAGGCCAAAAAGGTGAAATGAAGCTCATAAGTAACTGTGTTGAAGGTATGTAACATCTGCACGTGTGTCAGGGAGAACACGTTTGGATCGTGCTGGATGGTCCAGTGGACGCCATCTGGATTGAGAACCTCAACTCGGTTCTTGATGACAACAAAACACTAACGCTGGCTAACGGGGATCGAATCCCCATGGCGCCCTGCTGCAAGGTGGACACACAGCGTAGTGCCTGCCACTTCCTGTGCAGACAGGAAGTAAGCGCTCTTGATACAGATAATGAGTCGTCATATTTTTGGGCCTCAAGATCGTCTTTGAGCCACACAACATTGACAACGCCTCGCCAGCTACTGTGTCCCGCAACGGGATGGTGTTCATGAGCTCGTCGGTGCTGAGCTGGAGGCCCATCTTGCAGGCTTGGTTGCAGAAGGTACCGGAAGAGCAAGCCAACGCCCTCAAAGTTTGCTTTGACATCTGCTACCAGGAGCTGTTGGACTTTGTGTCCACTGCTGTGAGTCCAAAGATGGCAGTGCTGGAGTGCATGTACATCAGGCAGACCATCGACCTTCTTCAGGTGAGACGCGATTGCACGACGTGAAAATGAAACCCAACGTAGTATGTTTTTTTTTTTGCCATGTGGTGTTCAGGGTCTGCTCCCCACCGCAGAAGAAAAACAGAGTTGCCATGGCAACGTGGGTCGACTGTTTGTGTTTGCCGTCATGTGGTCTCTGGGCGCGCTGCTGGAGCTGGACGACAGGGCCAAGATGGAAGACTTCCTGAAGGTTTGTGCGGTTGCATTTAAGGAACGGTCGATGGCCTCAGTCAGCCATCTTACAAAACAAACTGAACCTAGATGAAGAACCGCAGCTGGGGTCTGGACCTTCCGCACACTCAGGACGAGCAGACCATCTTTGAGTTCACTGTGGTCGAGCAGGGACAGTGGGAGCACTGGTCCAACAAGGTCCGCACATGGATACACTTCTAAAAGTAACGCTAAGCAAGTAACAGCATTTTCCCAATCATCCAGGTCCCAGAGTACATCTACCCCAAAGACCACGTTCCAAACTACTCTTCCATTCTGGTCCCGAATGTGGACAATGTGAGGACAGACTTCCTGATGCAAACAATCATGAAGCAGCAGAAGGCAGTCCTGCTGATCGGAGAGCAAGGCACAGCCAAGACAGTCGTGATTAAAGTGAGTGTATTAGCTTTAGCACTCAGTGTTTCCTCACAGCCGTGATTCTCAATTATTTCTATTACGCCCCCACTTGATAGATAGATAGTAGGGCTGCGAATCTTTGAGTGTCTCACGATTCGATTCAATATCGATTCTTGGGGTCGCGATTCGATTGTATATCGATTTTTTTCGATTCAACGTGATTCTCGATTCAAAACGATTCTGTATTCATTCAATACATAGAATTTCAGCAGGATCTACCCCAGTCTGCTGACATGCTGGCAGAGTAGTAGTTTTTTTAAACAAAAGCTTTTATAATTGTAAAGGATAATGTTTTATCAACTGATTGGAATAATGTAAATTTGTTTGAACTATTAAACAAACCAAAAATACGACTTATTTCATCTTTGTGAAAACATTGGACACAGTGTGTTGTCAAGCTTATGAGATGCGATGCAAGTGTAAGCCACTGTGACATTATTGTTCTTTTTTTTTTTTTTTTTATAAATGTCTAATGATAATGTCAATGAGAGATTTTTAATCACTGCTATGCTGAAATTATAACTAATATTGATACTGTTGTTGATAATATTCATTTTTGTTTCTCTACTTTTGGTTTGTTCTGTGTCGTGTTTGTGTCTCCTCAATTGCTCTGTTTATTGCAGTTCTGAGTGTTGCTGGGTCAGGTTTGGTTTTGGAATTGGATTGCATTGTTATGGTATTGCTGTGTATTGTTTTGTTGTATGGATAAAAAAAAAAAAATCGATTTAAAAAAAAAAAAAAAAAAAAAAAAAAAAAAAAGAGAATCGATTCTGAATCGCACAACGTGAGAATCGCGATCCGTATTCAAATCGATTTTTTTCCCACACCCCTACTAGATGGATAGTACTTTATTGAATCTTCAGGAAAATTTAAAAAATTCTTCAAGAAAATTAAAAAGTAAGAGTAAGAAGAAAACATTTAGCACCCCCCACCCACTCTCCGCCGTTACTATAAATAGTATCATTTGTCTATAAAATTGTTATAAGTAGACCTTTGCATAGCATTGTATCCTTATTAACATTAAAGAAAACAAAAAGTATAAAATAAAAGATCAACTTACAACAAATAATAATTTTATTAACATTGTTTTACAGCTTCAGGTTTAGTTTATTCAGGCATTTAAACATTTGAGGGACAAGCGGTAGAAAATGGATAGATGGACAAATAAAGAGAGGACATTAGTAGTTTGAAATGGAATAGGCAGAATCTAAAGCTTATTACACCTATTCCAGTGTATTTACAACTGTCAATGTCTTATGACGCAGTTTTACATGTTTTTTTTCCCTGTTTATCACAAAAAAATGATAAAGCACCATCATAAAAATTTTGCATTCTTAGTATCCCTTCTCAAGATATATTTTTGTATAATTGATTTATTCAAAATCATTTTAAATGTCAAGTTTTTCATCCAACTTATTTCATACATTAACCCCAACAAACGACACATGAGGCTGCTTTGTATTCGTTCTCACGTATGCTTTTTTATATTATTTTTAGTCTGTATCAGAAAATATATACTGTAAGTACATCAATTTGCCTGGAATAAAAAAAAAATCCTTATTAAAACTACTTTTTGACCATTTGATACTGAAAAAGAAAATGTTATAAACTCAAGAAATAATAGTAAATTCAAATTGATCAGCAACATTAACACAGATGCTCAATATATAAAACACTTTAACTTGCAAAACAAAACAAAAAAATCCTTATTTAAACTACTTATTCACCATTTGATACTGAAAAATACAATTTTGTGAACTCAATAAATAATAGTAAATTTAAATTGATCAGCAACATTAACACAGATGCTCAATATATAAAACACTTTAACCTGCAAAACAAAACATCCTTATTTAAACTACTTTTTCACCATTTGATACTGAAAAATAAAGTTTTATAAACTCAATAAATAATAGTAAATTCAAATTGATCAGCAACATTAACACAGATGCTCAATATATAAAACACTTTAACCTGCAAAACAAAACAAAAAAATCCTTATTTAAACTACTTATTCACCATTTGATACTGAAAAATAGAATTTTGTGAACTCAATAAGTAATAGTACATTTAAATTGATCAGCAACATTAACACAGATGCTCAATATAAAAAAAACTTTAACCTGCAAAACAAAACATCCTTATTTAAACTACTTTTTCACCATTTGATACTGAAAAGTAAAGTTTTATAAACTCAAGAAATAATAGTAAATTCAAATTGATCAGCAACATTAACACAGATGCTCAATATATAAAACACTATAACCTGCAAAACAAAACAAAAAAATCCTTATTTAAACTACTTGTTCACCATTTGATACTGAAAAATACAATTTTGTGAACTCAATAAATAATAGTCAATTCAAATTGATCAGCAACATTAACACAGATGCTCAATATATAAAACACTTTAACCTGCAAAACAATTGATTGATTGATTGATACTTTTATTAGTAGATTGCACAGTAAAGTACATTCTCCGTACAAATGACCACTAAATGGTAACACCCCAATAAGTTTTTCAACTTGTTTAAGTCGGGGTCCACGTTAATCAATTCATGGCAAAACATTCTTATTTAAAACTACTTTTTCACCATTTGATACTGAAAAGTAAATTTTTATAAACTCAATAAATAATAGTAAATTCAAATTGATCAGCAACATTAACACAGATGCTCAATATATAAAACACTATAACCTCCATCCATTTTCTACCGCTTATTCCCTTTCGGGGTCGCGGGGGGCGCTGGCGCCTATCTCAGCTATAATCGGGCGGAAGGCGGGGTACACCCTGGACAAGTCGCCACCTCATCGCAGGGCCAACACAGATAGACAGACAACATTCACACTCACATTCACACACTAGGGCCAATTTAGTGTTGCCAATCAACCTATCCCCAGGTGCATGTATTTGGAAGTGGGAGGAACCTGCCAAACAAAACAAAAAATCCTTATTTAAACTACTTATTCACCATTTGATACTGAAAAATACAATTTTGTGAACTCAATAAATAATAGTCAATTCAAATTGATCAACAACATTAACAAGGATGCTCAATATATAAAACACTTTAACCTGCAAAGTAAAAGCATTTAAAACTATTTGTGTTGTTTTATTTGATCAAAATAAGGAAGTCAAGATTAATGCTTACAACGAGCATGTTTTGTAGTGCACAGCTTTTTGAAGCAGGGTTTGAAGCATGACACTGCATGATACGGATAAAGCCTGTTCCCCGTGGTCAAACGGGTCCCCCCTGACATCGCACCTACTATTTGAGAAGGACTAACTGCAGGAACTTCTGTCTGGCTCCCCCTGCAGGGATACACCAACAAGCTCGACCAAGAGATCCACCTCACCAAAACACTGAACTTCTCGTCGGCCACGTCTCCCAACATGTTCCAGAGGACCATCGAGAGCTACATCGATAAGCGAATGGGCGCCATTTACGGGCCACCTGCCGGACGCCTGATGACCGTCTTCATTGACGACATCAACATGCCCATCATCAACGAGTGGGGCGACCAGGTCTACTCTGATTGTTTCACAGAAAAATAATAATCTATTATCAGTTCCTTCTGTACTTGAAGCCTTGTCCTTGCCTCCTGTCCTACCCAGATAACCAATGAGATAGTGCGTCAGCTGATGGAGCAGGGAGGTTTCTATAGTTTGGATCGTCCAGGAGAGTTCCTTACTGTGGTTGATGTTCAGGTATACCCAGGCAGGTACTTTTACAAACTTTTAAGAACTGTAATCTATTCTTCGGTCCCAGCTGGTGGCTGCCATGATCCACCCCGGAGGCGGCCGTAACGACGTCCCGCAGCGCCTGAAGCGTCACTTCTCCGTCTTCAACTGCACGCTGCCCTCCAACTCGTCCATCGACAGGGTGTTCGGCACCATGGCTCAGGGCTACTTCTGCCCGGAAAGGGGATTCCCAGCCCCTGTGTGCGACCTTGCCGCCGCCCTTGTGCCCACCAGCAGGCGGGTGTGGCAGGCAGTGAAAGCCAAGGTCAGGACTTGTCTGCTCTCTACTTAATACTTTTATTCTTGGAAGCTGCTAATATGGTGATGTTTGTGCAGATGTTGCCGTCTCCTGCCAAGTTCCACTACATCTTCAACCTGAGGGACTTGAGCAGAATCTGGCAGGTGAACCAACTAGCAACCAAACAATATAGTTTTTTCAGAGCCGATACCAAATATTAGTAATCAAGGAGGCAGATAACCGATATTTGGAGCCTATTTTCATTTGCAGTAAAAGTTAGCTAAACATCTGCGATGAGGTGGCGACTTGTCCAGGGTGTACTCCGCCTTCTGCCCGATTGTAGCTGAGATAGGCACCAGCGCCCCCCGCGTCCCCAAAAGGGAATAAGCGGTAGAAAATGGATGGATGGAGTTAGCTAAACATGAATAGTAAATGTCAGTTAGACAAGGCTTTAAGTAGTTTACCCCATGGGGACGGCGTGGTTTAGTTGGGAGAGTGGCTGTGCCAGCAACCCGAGGGTTCCTGGTTCAATCCCTATTTTCTACCAACCTCGTCACGTCCGTTGTATCCTTGAGCAAGACACTCCACCCTTGCTCCTGATAGGTCGTGGTTAGGGCCTTGCATCGCAGCTCCCGCCATCAGTGTGTGAATGGGTGAATGTGGAAATAGTGTCAAAGCGCTTTGAGTACCTAGAAGGTAGAAAAGCGCTATATAAGTATAGCCCATTTGACCATTTACCATTTTACCCCGCCTTCCGCCCGAATGCAGCTGAGATAGGCTCCAGCACCCCCCGCGACCCTAAAAGGGACAAGCGGTAGAAAACGGATGGGTTTTATGTGGCACTGACGTTCAGGGAATTGTACAAACTCTGTCTGTCTAATTCTGCGGGTCAGAGGAGCATCAACATTTCCATTTCACGATATGGGAAATCTCGAAAAGTGGTGAAAATACAGGTTTTTTCTACATCACAACTCGCCATGTACTCAATTTCACACAATTTCATAGCAGTTTATGGAATAATGCATAATCAGCACGGTGCTACAGGAGTTAGTGCGTCTGCCTCCCAATACGAAGGTCATGGGTTCGATCCTGCGCTCGGGATCTTTCTGTGTGGAGTTTGCGTGTTCTTTCCGTGATTGCGTGGGTTCCCTCCGGGTACTCCGGCTTCCTCCCACCTCCAAAAACATGCACCTGGGGATAGGTTGATTGGCAACACTAAATGGTCCCTTCTGTGTGAATGTTGTCTGTCTATCTGTGTTGGCCCTGCGATGAGGTGGCGACTTGTCCAGGGTGTACTACCACCCAATTGTAGCTGAGATTGGCTCAAGAGCCCCCTGCGACCCCGAAGGGAATAAGTGGTAGTAAATGGATGGATGGATGGAAGGTTTATTCGTGAGGAACGCTGACATATTGCAGACATTTAAAGAAAAACAATTCCGTGTTCTTTCCTGTATCTTATACAGGTAAGTGAGACATTTTTCAAGCTGGCTGACATCACTTCTTCCTGGGTGTTACAGAAAGTAAGAGAATGTGTGAGCTGCTGCCTGATCTTCCTTACTTAAGTCCCCTATTTGTCAGGATTATACAAAATGGTGATTTGTTTTGCAGATAAATATTTTCTGACGTCCTGATGTACATCTATCACTGTCACGTTGTTAATTGATTGAATCACGGATCATGAAACCCGCCATGCTCAAACTGTCACAGAGGGAGGCTTGTCAAGCAATTCGATCGCTGCAGTGGCAAAAACACACAAATTAGGACCAGGGAGATGCCAGGAAGGAAGGAAAAAAACTGAATTTGCAGGGAAAATTGGACGTTTTGTAAGCAGAGGAGACGTACGGCAGACGACTAGCTCTGCAAGGAGACAAAGGAACGAAGTAAACGTAGCTGTGCAACCGGGAAAAGAACTGAAATAAATTCCTTGTCAAATATCAAAACATATTTTGGGAAAATTAATGACAATGACAGTATTTTTGTTTTCCTAAATTATTATAATTTTTAAAAAATCGGGCTCCAGCAAAAAGGAAAGTTTTCATATGCTGGGCAAAAGGGCTTGAAGAGTGGTTATCACTATCTACTTCAGTAATTATTTTTTACTATACTGCTTTCATATATGTATTGCAGTGGTTTTCAACCTTTTTTCAGTGATGTACCCCCTGTGAAATTTTTTTGAATTTAAGTACCCCCTTAATCAGAGCAAAGCATTTTTGGTTGAAAAAAAAGAGATAAAGAAGTAAAATACAGCACTATGTCAACAGTTTCTGATTTGTTAAATTGTATAACAGTGCAAAATATTGCTCATTTGTAGTGGTCTTTCTTGAACTATTTGGAAAAAAAGAAATAAAAATAACTAAAAACTTGTTGAAAAATAAACAAGTCATTCAATTATAAATAAATATTTCTACACATAGAAGTAATCATCAACTTAAAGTGCCCTCTTTGGGGATTGTAATAGAGATCCATCTGGATTCATGAACTTAGCTCTAAACATTTCTTCACAAAAAAAGAAATCTTTGGAACATGTCCACAAAAAATCTAGCTGTCAACACTGAATATTGTATTGTTGTATTTATTTCACAGTTTATGAATTTACATTCATATTTTGTTGAAGTATTATTAAAAAAATATATTCATAAAGGATTTTTATTTTTATTTTTTATTTTTATTTTTTTTGGGCTTCATGATGGAAGAGGGGTTAGTGCGTCTGCTTCACAATACGAAAGTCCTGCAGTCCTGGGTTCAATCCCAGGCTCGGGATCTTTCTGTGTGGAGTTTGCATGTTTTCCCCGTGAATGCGTGGGTTCCCTCCGAGTACTCCGGCTTCCTCCTACCTCCAAAGACATGCACCTGGGGATAGGCCCCTCCCACCTCCAAAGACATGCACCTGGGAATAGGCCCCTCCCACCTCCGAAGACATGCACCTGGGGATAGGTTGATTGGCAACACTAAATTGGCCCTAGTGTGTGAATGTGAGTGTGAATGTTGTCTGTCTATCTGTGTTGGCCCTACGATGAGGTGGCGACTTGTCCAGGGTGTACTCCGCCTTCCGCCCGATTGTAGCTGAGATAGGCGCCAGCGCCCCCCACAACCCCAAAAAGGAATAAGCGGTAGAAAATGGATGGATGGATAAAGGATTTTTGAATTGTTGCTATTTTTAGAATATTTTTGAAAAATCTCATGTACCCCTTGGCATACCTTCAAGTACCCCCAGGGGTACGCGTACTCCCATTTGAGAACCACTGATGTATTGTATCTGTTGATTTAGTCATGTTGTGGAGTAAGTACTGTAGTGTAAGTAAAAAAAATCTAAAATACCGGTTTAGGTCAAAATGCCAAATATTCACGTGGATAATCCGTTGATTTCTATTGCGTTCTTGTGTGTTGTTGTTTTTCAGGGCATTCTTGCCATCACGTCAGATGTTTGTCAGAGCGTTGAGATCCTGGCAGCCCTGTTTCATCACGAATGTAACCGAGTGCTGGCCGACCGCTTCACCGACTGCAGCGACACACAGACCTTCAGTGACCTCCTGGTGAAGGTGTGTGTGCCCGCATTTGGTATTCCGGTCATGATTTTTGATTTTTTTTTATGGCTTTCTATGTCCACACTTCTTCAGATTACAGTCGAGGATCATGGGAAAGATTTAACTGAGCACATCCATTGGGACAGCAGCTTTGTGGACTTCTTGCGAGATGCTCCAGAAGCAACAGGGGATGAGCCGGAGGATTCCGTCCTGGAAGCTCCAAAGGTGTGCTCACCTTAGGTCAAGACACTGGGATTTCTCTTGATTGATCAAAATTGTGGCTTTCATTGACAGGTGTATGAGCCAACCTTGTCGCTGGATGCACTGGCAGAGCGCCTGTGCGTCTTTCAGCAGCAGTACAATGAGGCCATGAGGGGCGGAGCTATGGACCTGGTCTTCTTCAAGGTTACCCTGTTGTCATAGCTATGTCGTTGGCGGCCGTGTTGATGTGCTGTCTCTCCCTTAGGACGCAATGACCCACCTGATGCGCATCTCACGCATCCTACGGACGCCGCAGGGAAATGCCCTTTTGGTAGGTGTCGGCGGTTCAGGCAAGCAAAGCCTCACGAGACTGGCATCATTCATCGCCGGCTACCAAACCTTCCAGATCACACTGACGAGGTAACTAATCAAGTGACGGTCAGGTGTTACTGAAACTTGTTGAGAGAATTGCTACTACAGTCGAACCTTGATTTCTGAAATTAATTTGTCTTCAACGTGGTTCGTAAATCAAAAAGTTTGTATAGTTAGGCAGATTTCTCCACAAGAAACAATGTAAATATGTATAATGGGTTCCGGCCTTGACAAAAGTACATATTTTCGTTAAGGTATGTACACTTTGAACACAATGTTAAGTGCTATTCAGTACGGTACATCAGACAAACATAACTACACTGCAAAGAGTCAGTGTTCAAAAACAAAACAAAAATTAAGGGTATTTTACTTGAACTAAGCACAATTGTCTGCCAATAGAACAAGAAAATGTTGCTTGTCCAGACTTTCCAAAACAAGTCAAATTTGCTAACCTCAATGAATCCCCAAATACCTTAAAATAAGTATTTCTCACTAAAAAGTGCCCTTTTCTTGATAGAAAAAACAAATACCAGACCTTTTTTCTCAATATGTTGAAAAATATTCTTAAATGAATATTTAAGAATATTTAATGATACGCCCTCTGCATTACATTTCTTGAAACCAGCAAACTTATACTAAAAACTAGTTTATTGTTCTTAATGGAAAGGCAACAAGACAACCGCTTGTTACTCTCGGGTAATATGCTATTCATATTGTCTAAAAACGCTTGTCCCTTTCGAAAAAGGGACAAGCGGTAGAAAATGAATATATATACAGTGTATATATATGTATATGTGTGTGTGTATATATATGTATGTATATGTATGTATGTATATATACACACACATGTGTATATATATATGTGTATATATATATATATATATATATATGTATATATGTATATATATATATATATATATATCCATTCCATTTTCTACCGCTTATTCCCTTTTGGGGTCGCGGGGGGCGCTGGCGCCTATCTCAGCTACAATCGGGCGGAAGGCGGGGTACACCCTGGACAAGTCGCCACCTCATCGCAGGGCCAACACAGATAGACAGACAACATTCACACTCACATTCACACACTAGGGCCAATATATATATATATATATATATATATATATATATATATACACACACACCACTCGGCCCCCGGCCAATTTTTTTTTTTTTATTGTAATTTTGAAGAATTTATCTGAATGTGCATGAACTATTTCTGTTCAAAATTGTTCGAAATGTCAAATGTTAAATGTTTGAATATTAACTGTCAGTTTGCTGTACTGTGCCAACTGTACTACAATAAGAGTACATCTTTTCTATTGTTTCATTGAAAATAAGACAGCAAAGTCCATTTGGCTGTCATCTGTTTTAGTTATGAGACACACTTGTCAAAGTCATGATTTTTTATTTATTTAATGCTTAAAATAAGAAATTATTACTTTAAAGAAGTAGTTTTATACTTGTGAGTGTTGATGACACAGCTTTGCATCAGTTAATAATCTAGTTTCAAGCATGTTTTACTCAATGTAGGTCATAAAATCTCAGCTACAAGCTGTAATATCTTACTGAAATAATTTAGGACCAAAACCCTCAAAAAAAGTAACACACTCTAACATAAAATCTGCTTAGTGAGAAGAATTATCTTATCAGACAGAAAATAAGCAAATATCACCCTTAACTGTGGTATTTAATCTTACTTAGATTTTAGTTTTCTCAGTGGAGGTGATGAATCAACTGCGATGAGGTATTGACTTGTCCAGGGTGTACACCACCTTCCGCCCGATTGTAGCTGAGATAGGCACCAGCGCCCCCCGCGACCCCAAAGGGAATAAGCGGCAGAAAAATGGATGGATGGATGGTGATGAATCAACTTTCTCTTTGAGCAAGACACTTCACCCTTGCTCCTGATGCGTGCTGGTTAGCGCCTTGCATGGCAGCTCCCTCCATCAGTGTGTGAATGGGTAGATGTGGAAGTAGTGTCAAAGCGCTTTGAGTACCTTGAAGGTAGAAAAGCGCTATAAAAAAAAAAAGTACGACCCATTATGAACAAGCCAACAACATCAGTCTGAACTGTGCTGTATGCGCTGTTCTATCAACATGCGCAAACATTCAAAAGTCCCTCTGGTGCCCTCACAAACGATCAGAATTCACAAACATCCTTAACTTTAACAACCATTTTACTACAATAAAAACATTTTAAAAAGTAAAATCCACTTACAGTAAATTAACAAGCAGAAAGAGGAAGGGGAGGTGGGGAGGCGCCGTGTGTTTGGTTCTTGGAAGAGGCGCCGCTGAACGAGAGGGAGACCTCTCCGCTGTGAAATAAGTCCGCTTGGCATCTTTTTCCAAAAAAAGTCAGTTCTCATCTCAAATAAAAACTTGCTGTGGTGTGAAGGCAGCTTCCTCAATCTCTTCAATACAAGCGAGCACAAAATGGCTGCCAGCGGGACACAAAGTGAATGAATGAAGCGTTCCTACAGAGACATGGTCCGCACACAGAGGCATATTCGCCGTGATCTAAAAGTTCGCAAATATAAGGGTTCCTAAATTGAGGTTCCACTGTATGCCCTGTGTGCGTGCGACATGCAGGTCATACAGCAGCACCAACCTGTTGGAAGATCTGAAGGTCCTCTACCGGCTCGCTGGCCAGCAGGGAAAGGGAGTCACTTTTCTCTTCACCGACAATGACATTAAGGATGAAGCCTTCCTGGGTACAGAACCTGGAAACACAGTTAGTTCACTTTTTGACAGCGACTTCCTTATGAGACACTTCCTGTCCTCCTCAGAGTACATGAACAACGTCCTGGCCAGTGGCGAAGTCTCTAACCTGTTTGCACGGGATGAGCTGGATGACATCACCCAGGCCCTCATTCCCGTCATGAAGCGACAGCAGCTGCGCCGACCACCGACCCCGGAAAACCTCTATGAATTTTTCTTGTCTCGCGTGCGCAGCAACCTTCACGTCGTCCTCTGCTTCTCGCCGGTGGGGGAAAAGTTTCGGACTAGAGCTCTGAAGGTGAGTCGTTGTGTGGAATATATCACTAATGTGGTTGCACGCTGCTGAGCTTTGACCTGCTCAGTTCCCAGGCCTGATATCGGGCTGCACCGTGGACTGGTTCCAGCGCTGGCCTCGGGACGCCCTGGTGGCTGTATCGCATCACTTCCTGTCTCAGTACCAGGATCTCCGCTGCTCTGAAGAAGTGAAGCACAGTGTGGTGGTTACCATGGGAACGTTTCAGGTACTCAGAAGTCAATTTTAAGTAAACAGCATCGGATCACATGATTTGTCTCTTCAGGACACTGTGGCGGAGAAATGCGTGGAATACTTTGAGCGTTACCGCCGCCAGACGTTTGTGACGCCCAAATCCTACTTGTCCTTCATCAGCGGCTACAAGTTGGTCTACACTGAGAAGATGGATCACGTCGGCACGCTGGCCGAGCGCATGAAGACAGGTAGACTGGCAACCTAAGTTTCTACCTCTACGTGCACACTGCAAAAAGTCAGTGTTCAAAAACAAGAAAAAAAATACCACAATTTGGGGTATTTTACTTGAACTTAGCAAAATTATCTGCCAATAGAACAAGAAAATTCGGCTTGTCAAGACTTTCCAAAACAAGTCAAATTAGCTAACCTTAATGAACCCAATAAGTATATTCTCACTAATAACAAGTGCACTTTTTTTGGTAAAAAAAAACAAAATGACACATTTTGCTCAATATGTTGAAAAATATTCTTAAATTAAGCAAATGCTAGTGCCATTATCTTGACATAATGATATGCGCTCGGCATCATGATTTTTTTTCCAGAAAATTATTACGGTACTGTCAGACCCCGCCTCGGGTGAAGGTAATGTAACCTTTGCAAACCGGACTTCAAATCAAGGATGGCAAGGCACGCAGTTGGCAACAGTTTACAAACATTTATTGAAAATCCCCAAAAGTGTCAAGATTACCAAGTGACACAAAAGAATAATTCGGCAGTGTCATGAAGCTACCTGTGTCCAGCAGTGCTTGCACTGGACGGCCATTAACACAAGCTGGCATCATGATAGGCTCAGTGTTAGGTTTGACCTCAGGTTCAGGATTGGGTGCAAGAGCAGGTGCCATGACTGAAGCTGGGACAAATGGATGGGCAACATGACAGAAGCTGGACCATTCTTTTGTGTCACTTGGTAATCTTGACACTTTTGGGTTTTTTCAATAAATGTTTGTAAACTGTTGCCAACTGCGTGCCTTGCCGTCCTTGATTTGAAGTCCGGTTTGCAAAGGTTACATTACCTTCACCCGAGGCGGAGTGTGACATATGGTTGCAGTGGTCAAGCTGTCACAGGTACTTTAAAAAAGTAGTTTTATACTTGTGAGTGTTAATGACACAGCTTTGCATCACTTGATATTCTAGTTTCAAGCATGATTTACTAAAAATAGGTCATAAAATCTCAGCTACAAGCTGTAATATCTTACTGAGATCATTAAGGACCAAAACCCTTAAAACAAGTAAAACACTCAAACATAAAATCTGCTTAGTGAGAAGAATTATCTTATCAGACAGAAAAAAAGCAAATATCACCCTTATTTGAGATATTTAATCTTACTTAGTTTCCAGTATTTGCAGTGTTTTTTGCAGACACATTTTTTCTCTCAACGTGGCCCCCCGAGTCAAAATATTTGCCCAGCTTTGGTCTAAAAGCAGGGGTATCAAACTCGCTTACATTGAGGGCCACATTGCAATTATGGCTGCCCTAGAGGGACGCGTGTTTCAGTGAATATATCCATCAGGGCCTCACACACTGCAAAAAGTCAGTGTTCAAAAACAAGAAAAAAAAAACTAAAATTTGGGGTATTTTACTTGAACCAAGCAAAATTATCTGCCAATATAGAACAAGAACATTTGGCTTGTCAAGACTTTCCAAAACAAGTAAAATTAGCTAACCTCAATGAACCCAAAATACCTTAAAATAAGTATATTCTCACTAATAACAAGTGCACTTTTCTTGGTAGAAAAAACAAAATGAGACCTTTTGCTCAATATGTTGAAAAATATTCTTAAATGAAGCAAATGCTAGTGCCACTATCTTGACGTAATGATGTGCGCTCGGCATCATGATTTTTTTTTCATGCTTGAAGTAAGAAATTATTACAGTACTTTAAAAAAGTAGTTTTATACTTGTGAGTGTTAATGACACAGCTTTGCATCAGTTGATATTCTAGTTTCAAGCATGTTTTACTAAAAATAGGTCATAAAATCTCAGCTACAAGCTGTAATCTCTTACTGAGATCATTTAGGACCAAAACCCTTAAAACAAGTAAAAACACTCTAACATAAAATCTGCTTAGTGAGAAGAATTATCTTATCAGACAGAAAAAAAAGCAAATATCACCCTTATTTGAGATATTTAATCCTACTTAGTTTCCAGTATTTGCAGTGTTTTTTGCAGACTCATTTTTTCTCTCATTGTGGCCCCCCGAGTCAAAATATTTGCCCAGCTTTGTTCTAAAAGCAGGGGTATCAAACTCGCTTACATTTAGGGCCACATTGCAATTATGGCTGCCCTTGGAGGGACGCGTGTTACAGTGAATATATCCATCAGTGCCTCACACACTGCAAAAAGTCAGTGTTCAAAAACAAGAAAATAAATACTAAAATTTGGGGTATTTTACTTGAACTAAGCAAAATTATCTGCCAATATAGAACAAGAAAATTTGGCTTGTCAAGACTTTCCAAAACAAGTAAAATTAGCTAACCTCAATAAAACCAAAATACCTTAAAATAAGTATATTCTCACTAATGATAAGTGCACTTTTCTTGGTAGAAAAAAAGAGTCCCTTTTGCTCAATATGTTGAAAAATATTCTTAAATGAAGCAAATGCTAGTGCCATTATCTTGACGTAATGATGTGCGCTCGGCATCATGATTTTTTTTTCATGCTTGAAGTAAGAAATTATTACAGTACTTTAAAAAAGTAGTTTTATACTTGTGAGTGTTAATGACACAGTTTTGCATCAGTTGATATTCTAGTTCCAAGCATGTTTTACTCAAAAAAGGTCATAAAATCTCAGCTACAAGCTGTAATATCTTACTGAGATCATTTAGGAGCAAAACCCTTAAAACAAGTAAAACACTCAACATAAAATCTGCTTAGTGAGAAGAATTATCTTATCAGACAGAAAAAAAAGCAAATATCACCCGTTTTTGAGATATTTAATCTTACTTAGTTTCCAGTATTTGCAGTGTTTTTTGCAGGCACATTTTTTCTCTCAATGTGGCCCCTCGATTCAAAATATTTGCCTAGCTCTGGTCTAAAAGCAGGGGAATCAAACTCGCTTACATTGAGGGCCACATTGCAATCATGGCTGCCCTTGGAGGGACGCATTACAGTGAATTTATCCATCAGGGCCTCACACACTGCAAAAAGTCAGTGTTCAAAAACAAGAAAAAAAAAACTAAAATTTGGGGTATTTTACTTGAACCAAGCAAAATTATCTGCCAATATAGGACAAGAACATTTGGCTTGTCAAGACTTTCCAAAACAAGTAAAATTAGCTAACCTCAATGAACCCAAAATACCTTAAAATAAGTATATTTACACTAACATCAAGTGCACTCTTCTTGGTAGAAAAAAAAAGAGTCCCTTTTGCTCAATATGTTAAAAAATATTCTTAAATTAAGCAAATGCTGGTGCCACTATCTTCACATAATGATATGCGTTCAGCATCACGATTTTTTTTTTCATGTAGAAAAAACAAAATTTGACTTTTTGCTCAATATGTTGAAAAATATTCTTATATTAAGCAAATGCTAGTGCCACTATCTTCATATAATGATACGTGTTCGGCATCACGATTTTTGTTTTCATGCTTGAAGTCAGAAATTATTACGGTACTTTAAAAAAGTAGTTTTATACTTGTGAGTGTTAATGACACAGTTTTGCATCAGTTGATATTCTAGTTCCAGGCATGTTTTACTCAAAAAACGTCATAAAATCTCAGCTACAAGCTGTAATATCTTACTGAGATCATTTAGGACCAAAACCCTTAAAACAAGTAAAACACTCCAACATAAAATCTGCTTAGTGAGAAGAATTATCTTATCAGACAGATAATAAGCAAGTATTACCCTTTTTATGAGATATTTAATCTTACAAAGATTTCAGTTTTTGCAGTGTGTTTTATAGCAGTGGTCCCCAACCACCGGGCCGCCCAATTGGTAACGGGCCGCAGAAGAATTTTTTATTTAAAAAAAAAACAAAAAAACATTTATTTTTTATTTTTTATTAAATCAACATAAAAAACACAATATACACTTACAATTAGTGCACCAAACACAAAAACCTCCCTTTTTCATGACAAAAACGTCCCTTTTTGATGACAAAGAAGAAAAAAAAAAAAAACACCCCCCCGGGCCGTGGTACAAATTATTAAGCGTTGACCGGTCCGCGGATAAAAAAAGGTAGGGGACCACTGTTTTATGGCAAATTGAGCGTTTTTTTGTTGTTGTTGTTGCAGGTCTGAGCAAGCTGATGGAAGCGGAGCAGTCGGTGTCTCAGCTCTCTGCACAGCTGCAAGTGAAGGAGCAGGAGCTCGCTGTCGCCTCCCAGAAGGCAGATGAGGTGCTGCAGGAGGTCACTGTCAAAGCTCAGGCTGCTGAGAAGGTTGGACATTGCAAAATCATCCTGAATCTCATATTGGATTTAATTGTCAGAGGAAGCTCCTGTGTTACAGGTCAAGCAGCAGGTACAGAAGGTAAAGGACAAAGCTCAGCTTATCGTCGATGAGATTGAAGCGGATAAAAGTGCGGCCGAGTCCAAACTGGAAGCGGCCAAACCGGCGATGGAGGCAGCTGAGGCAGCGCTGCAGGTGTGACCCTCGAGACTTGTATACACATTTGCATGCCTCGGAAGCTTCTACTTCTCTTTTTGTGTCCACAGACCATCAAACCGGCCGACATCGCCACAGTGAGGAAACTTCAAAAGCCGCCTCATCTCATCATGAGGATCATGGATGCCGTGCTACTGCTCTTCCAGAGGAAGGTGGCTGGCATTCACACTTTGACCTCCAAGCTGCACTCAAACTGAAGGCTTGATTTTTATGTCTTGATGTCTCTCGAGTTCAGGTGGACACGGTCATGGCTGACTCGGAACGTCCTTGTCCTCGTCCTTCTTGGACCGAGGCCATGAAGCTGATGCAAAACTCTTCCTTCCTCAGCATGCTGCTCAACTTCAGCAAGGTCCAACACACCATTACAGCTGGAGTTTCTTCGAGTACTACATTAATAATAACTTAAAGTACCAGTAGAGTGGAAAAACGAGTATATGTTATAGTTGATTTTTTCATTGTATCCATTAATCCATATCCAATTGTATTCACAAACCACAAAGCTTTGAAAATACCGTGTACATATCACAAAATGCCACAAATTTAGTCAGCCATTTGGAATATTCAGCTCCGAATATCTTCGGCAATTTCCGTAGATTCTATGTCATTTTAGTAACGCTTCTGCACTCTGACCATATTATCAGATCAGTCAAACTGGAAATATGTAAAAAATGGAAAGAGATGTGCTGTTTATCATTCACAATCCTTATGTAAGACAAGAACACATATGCTTGGCTTTAATATGCATTCCCAAATCATAAATAAACAGCTAACAAGTGAGTCAAAAGATTGAAAATCCTCTATTGCGCCCATTACACCCCCCAAAAAACATGCAGAAACTGCCAACAATATTCCATTTACATTTTCCTGACCTGAAAATGAACAAAATATGAGTGATATTGTCCCAAACGCAAATGGTCTATTTTCGCGGCGCTTTGATAGCTGTGAGCAAATGTTATCTATTTTTGACACACTTTAAGCCGGCGGCTGCCCCTGTTTTCGTCTCAAACTTGCTAAAAGTACATTTTACATTATAATTTATGTATTACTCATCTGGTAGTAGACCGACTTATCATTAATCTGTTCAACTTCAACATCCCTCAAGATAGGGAAAAAGGCACTAAAAGACATAGTTGCGGCAACTTTTATTCCACACTTGTATTACGATTGAGTCTTCATCCAAATGGAATTACGAGAGCGTCCCAACCGGTCAGCATCCCAGTGAGAGTGGAAATATTATAGTAAGTGTTAGTTTTATTATAGTTTATTATTGGTAGTTTGTATGTTTAGCACCAAGCAATTTAGTTATAGTGTTAAAATAAAGAAGAATCCATTAAGTACACTGCAAAAAGTCAGTGTTCAAAAACAAGAAAAAAAAATACAAAAATTTGGGGTATTTTATTTGAACTAAGCAAAATGATCTGCCAATATAACAAGAAAATTTGGCTTGTCAATACTTTCCAAAACAAGTAAAATTAGCTAACCTCAATTAACCCAAAAATACCTTAAAATAAGTATATTCTCACTAGTAACAACTGTACTACTATGAGTACGTATTTCCTATTGTTTAATCAAAAATAAAACTGCAAAAGTCCATTTGGCCGTCATCTGATTTAATATGAGAAAAGTTGGAAAAGTTGGCAAAAGTCAATCAATCAATCAATCAATGTTTACTTATATAGCCCTAAATCACTAGTGTCTCAAAGGGCTGCACAAACCACAACGCAAACCACTACGACATCCTCGGTAAGCCCACATAAGGGCAAGGAAAACTCACACCCAGTGGGACGTCGGTGACAATGATGACTATGAGAACCTTGGAGAGGAGGAAAGCAATGGATGTCGAGCGGGTCTAACATGATACTGTGAAAGTTCAATCCATATTGGATCCACACAGTCGCGAGAGTCCAGTCCAAAGCGGATCCGACACAGCAGCGAGAGTCCCGTTCACAGTGGAGCCAGCAGGAAAACATCCCAAGCGGAGGCGGATCAGCAGCGCAGAGATGTCCCCAGCCGATACACAGGCAAGCAGTACATGGCCACCGGATCGGACCGGACCCCCTCCACAAGAGAGAGTGGGACATAGGAGAAAAAGAAAAGAAACGGCAGATCAACTGGTCTAAAAAAAGTCCCAAAAATGTTCATAATACCTACCCAAGTTCGAGTCCCACAAGTCCCGCCGCGGCCGGCCAGGATGCCCAAAATGTCCTAAACGCCCCCAGCAAAGTCCCACGGGAAGGCATGAGAAAAGTGCGGCCAGCGGCGGGACTCGTGGGACTGAAACCCGGGGAGGTATTTTGGACAAAATTGGGATTTTTGACCATTTTGGCCACCTTTTCCTCTCTTCTTCCCCGCCTTCCTGTGCACGATTGCTGGGTGTGTTTTGGACATTCGGACAAAAATAGTTTCAAGCATGTTTTACTCAATATAGGTCATAAAACCTCAGCTACAAGTTGTAATATCTTACTGAAATCATTTAGGACCAAAACCCTTAAAACAAGTAAAACACTCTAACATAAAATCTGCTTAGTTAGAAGAATTATCTTATCAGACAGAAAATAAGTAAATATCACCCTTATTTGAAATATTTAATCTTACTTAGATTTCAGTTTTTGCAGTGTACCCGGCTTCGAAAAACTTATTCCTCATCCTCTTTTTGTTCGGGCTCAAAAATATAAGGTTTTGTAACATAATTTTTCTCAAAGTAATCGTTCAATGTCAATCAATCAATGCTTATTTATATAGCCCTAAATCACAAGTGTCTCAAAGGGCTGCACAAGCCACAACGACATCCTCGGTTCAGAGCCCACATGAGGGCAAGGAAAAACTCAAAACCCAGTCAATGTGAATGACTATGAGAAACCTTGGAGAGGACCGCAGATGTGGGTGACATCCCCACCCCACCCACCTCCAGCGGAGACCGGATGCAATGGTCGTCGAGTGGATCTAACATAATAATCGTTGTTGGCTCTCACAAAGTCTGCTTAATTTGCACTGTTGTTAATGGGGAAGGGATCCATGGTTCCTAACGCTACGTCACGGATCACGCAACTGGCTGCCTCATTAATTAGTCAAAATGGCTTGAAAATCTCTGTGAGATTGATACTATTTTGATCATATCTACTATATATATTTATATATATATATATATATATATATATATATATATATATATATATATATATATATATATATATATGTCTTGATTGGATTATCCAGAGAATAGTGCTCGATACCGTGGTAGAGCGCAATATGTAGGTGTGGGAAAAAATCACAAGACTACTTCATCTCTACAGAACTGTTTCATGAGGGGTTCCCTCAATCATCAGGAGATTTTAATGGAAGCATTCACATACAATGGTTTATATAGAGCACAGAGTGGGTGGGTACAGGCAGGCGTAGGGACGTGGTGATTGGCTCATGTGTTACCTATTACATGGCAAATTCTTGCATCCAGCACACCTTACAACAGTGGTAATAAAAGATGCAACCTATGCTTAAAAGAGAAACTGTTTATTATATATCATCCAGATCTATCATCCCTCAACAAGCGCAGTGAAATCATTTCAACATGCCGCCACAGACGGAAACACCTCCTAGGTAACACATGAGCCAATCACCACACCCTACGCCTGCCTGTACCCACCCACTCTGTGCTCTATATAAACCATTGTATGTGAATGCTTCCATTAAAATCTCCTGATGATTGAGGGAACCCCTCATGAAACAGATCTGTAGAGATGAAGTAGTCTTGTGATTTTTTCCCACACCTACATATATATATATATATATATATATATACCAATAGCTTTAATCGAGAGGTAACTTGTTTTTCCACTCTACTGCTACTTTAACAGTTATCTGACTGTCTTTACGCAGGACTCCATCACAGAGGAAGTAGTAGAGCTGATGGCGCCTTACCTGGAAATGGACGACTACAACCTGGAGTCAGCCAAGAGGATCTGTGGCAACGTGGCTGGACTATGCTCGTGGACACAGGCCATGGTCGACTTTTTCTCCATCAACAAGGAAGTCCTTCCTCTGAAGGTAAACTTCCTCCAAGACGTCCAGCACTTGCCTGGACGAAGCCTTTAATGAAGTTACAGGAAGCGCTTATGTAACGTTGTGTTTGTGTGTCCATGCTAACAGGCCAACCTGGCGCTGCAGGAGTCTCGGCTCCTGGTGGCTCAGGCTGAGTTAGCGCAAGCTCAGGAGCAACTGGATGCAAAACAGCAGCAGCTGGATGCTGTGCAGGTGACCACGTGACTTCCCTCCTTTCGTTGTTCTTTCATGATCTAGAAATGACACAACCTTGTTGATTGAACTGGACTAAAGGCACTCTATGATGCCGCCATGATGGAGAAGCAGCACTTGGAGGACGATGCCTCTGCGTGCCGTCGTAAAATGACCAACGCAACGGCGCTTATTGACGGCCTTGGAGGAGAAAAGGTCAGCTTCCATTTTTCCTGTTTACCTGTGTTTCTCCATGTCAAGGACCTCTCCCTCCATCTTCCTGCTTTTCAGGTACGCTGGACTGCCAGCAGCGGCGGTTTTCAGACACAGATCAAACGGCTGGTCGGGGACGTCCTTTTGGCCTCTGGCTTCCTGTCCTACGCGGGACCTTTCAACCAGGAGTACCGCAGCATTCTGCTGGAGATGTGGAAGAAGGAATTGGAGGACAAGCTCATCCCCTTCAGCCCAGTAAGACCACAGCTCTTGCTCCGACCCCTCAGGTTACATCATATTGGTTGACATCTTATTCCACCCCCAGGATGTGAATGTGATTGGTCTCCTGGTGGACAACGCCACAGTCAGCGAATGGAACCTTCAAGGGCTGCCCAGCGATGACCTGTCCACCCAGAATGGTATCGTGGTGACCAAGGCGGCCCGATACCCGCTGCTGATTGACCCCCAAGGTCAAGGGAAAGCATGGATTCAGAACCGAGAACGAGAGCAGAACCTGCAGGTAAAGATGCAGGGTGCTGCACTGCAAAAAGTCAGTGTTCAAAAACAAGAAAATAAATTTCAAAAATTAGGGGTATTTTACTTGAACTAAGCAAAATTATCTGCCAATTGAACAAGAAAATTTGGCTTGTCAAGACTTTCCAAAACAAGTCAAATTAGCTAACTTCAATGAATCCAAAAATACCTTTTAATAAGTATATTCTCACTAATAACGAGTGCACTTTTCTTAGTAGAAAAAAAGAGACCTTTTTGCTCCAGATGTTGAAAAATATTCTTAAATGAGGTAAATGCTAGTGCCATTATCTTGACATAATGATATGCACTTGGCATTACATTTCTTGAAACCAGCAAACTTATACTAAAAACTAATTTATTGTTCTTAATGGAAAGGCAACAAGGCTCACGCAAATCATATGGTCTAAAAATGCATTTGTCCATCGACAACATGACATCATCGCGCCAAGTGCGTGCTCTTTCAGTCAAAGAGTGCGCATATAATATATACACCCCGGCCAAATTTTTTTAATTGTAATTTTGACGAATTTATCTAAATATGCATGAATCTTTTATGTTCAAAATGGTTAGAAATGTCACATGTTAAATGTTTGAATATTAACTGTCCGTTTGCTGTACTGTGCCAACTGTACTACTATATGAGTATGTATTTTCTATTGTTTCATTGAAAGTAAAACAGCAAAGTCCATTTGGCTGTCATCTGTTTTACTTATGAGACACAACTGTGTCAGTCATCTTTTTTTTTTTTCAAGCTTGGAATAAGAAATTATTACTTTAAAAAAGTAGTTTTATACTTGTGAGTGTTGATGACACAGCTTTGCATCAGTTGATTTTCTAGTTTCAAGCATGTTCTACTCAATATAGGTCATAACATCTCAGCAACAAACTGTAATATCTTACTGAGATCATTTAGGACCAAAACCCTTACAACAAGTAAATCACTAACATAAAATCTGCTTAGTGAGAAGAATTCTCTTATCAGAGAGAAAATAAGCAAATATAACCCTTTTTTGAGATATTTAATCGTACTTAAATTTCAGTTTTTGCAGTGTGTAAATGAAGTTAAAACAATACATTCAAACTGATTGATGAATTTCTCACCTCTCTCAGGTGACGTCTTTAAACCACAAATACTTTCGTTCCCACCTGGAGGACACTTTGTCTCTCGGGCGCCCCCTACTCCTGGAGGACATTGGAGAGGAACTGGACCCTGCACTGGACAACATCCTTGACAAAAACTACATCAAGTCTGGATCCACTTACAAGGTACGTCAGCTGCACACAATCCAACAACCCGAACAAATCTGTGGTGATCTTGTCAGTCCAATGTCTTCTGTCCCTTTGGTCTTGCAGGTGAAGGTTGGAGACAAAGAAGTGGATGTGATGAAGGGCTTCACCCTTTACATCACCACCAAACTGGCCAACCCTGCCTACAGCCCAGAGATCAGTGCCAGGACGTCCGTGGTGGACTTCACGGTCACACAGAGAGGCCTGGAGGACCAACTTCTGGGACGTGTCATTCTTCTGGAGAAACAAGTGGGACCTGAAGCATCTCAGCGCTTTAAAGGCCTACTGAAATTAGATTTTCTTATTTAAACGGGGATAGCAGGTCCATTCTTTGTCATACTTGATCATTTTGCGATATTGCCATATTTTTGCTGAAAGGATTTAGTAGAGAACATCGACGATAAAGTTTGCAACTTTTGGTCGCTAATAAAAAAGCCTTGCCTGTACCGGAAGTAGCAGACAATATGCGACGTCACGGGTTGTGGAGCTCCTCACATCTGAACATTGTTTACAATCATGGCCACCAGGAGCGAGAGCGATTCGGACCTAGAAAGCGACGATTTTCCCATTAATTTGAGCGAGGATGAATGATTCGTGGATGAGGACTAGAAGAAAAAAAAAAGACGAGGGCAGTGGGAGGGATTCAGTAATTTTTAGACAAATTTACTAGGATAATTCTGGAAAATACCTTATCTGCTTATTGTGTAACTAGTGTTTTAGTGAAATTATATGGTCGTACCTGTACAACCTGAAGGTCGGCCCCGCACCTTTCTTCAGCACCAGTTGACGGGTGGTGGCAATGCCCGTCTCTGCCCTTCGCAAGGGACCCGCTTCGAAACACGATCTTTCGAAATGATCACTGCATAATACACTGTACTTTGTGTGTGTGTGGTCCAATCCAACCGTGTTCGCTTGACATCTCTGTTCCATAGTAAAGCTTCACCGTCATCTTTCGGGAATGTAAACAATGAAACACCGGCTGTGTTTGTGTTGCTAAAGGCGGCTGCAATACATTGCTTCCCACCTACAGCTTTCTTCTTTGACGTCTCCATTATTCATTGAACAAATTGCAAAAGATTCAGCAACACAGATGTCCAGAATACTGTGAAAGTATGCGATGAAAACAGACGACTTATAGCTGGTAATGGTGATGGAACAAAATGTCCTCTACAATGCGTTTCAGCATGATACTTCCGCGCGAAATTTAAAATTGCAATTTAGTAAATTAAACCGGCTGTATTGGCATGTGTTGCAATGTTAATATTTCATCATTGATATATAAACTATCAGACTGCGTGGTCGGTAGTAGTGGCTTTCAGTAGGCCTTTAAGTTTAAACCATTGTATGTCGCCACTGAAACGGTTTTTCCTGTTTGCTGTGGCCCCACCAGGAGCTGGAGGCGGAGCGTGTGCAGCTCCTAGAAGAGGTGACGTCCAACAAGAGGAAGATGCAGGAGCTGGAGGACAGTTTGCTCTTCAGACTGACCAGCACTCAGGGCTCTCTGGTGGAGGACGAGTCTCTGATCGAGGTGTTGCAGGTCACCAAGACCACTGCTCTGGAGGTATCACCTGTGCTACTCAGTGGTGATCAGTGTTAAGCAACGCGTGTCTCCTACTGGTAACGAGTAATCAAAATAATTACTTACGTACGTCACAACATTGATGTAACGTGGCCCTCGACTTTTGATGTGGTTGTTCGTCAGCAAGACAGCGTCAGAAGCACAGAGAATTTAAGTGAAGTGTGAGGCGAAGTGAAGACTTAATACAACTAAATGCGTGCATTTTTAAGTAATACTAACATTTTTAGAGTATAATAAGTCTCTTATTCTTTTTAATAACATTATTTTTCTGAAGCTAACCAACAATAAATGAAATACTTCTTACCATTAATGCAACTTCTTGAACAGGTGCGGTAGAAACTGGATGGATGGATTAAAATGCATGAGAATGTTTTATATTTTGAACGTTATTTTTGACACTGTGATTACCAGCGGAATTATTCATTACTTACCGTATTAAGCAATGTCAGCTAAGATTTATCTGAGAGCCAGATGCAGTCATCAAAAGAGCCACATCTGGCTCTAGAGCCATAGGTTCCCTACCCCTGCTCTAATGACTCAAAGCGCTTTACATAGTGAAACACAATATCTAAGTTACATTAAAACCGGTGTAGGCGGCGCTGGGAGCAGGTGGGTAAAGTGTCTTGCCCAAGGACACAACGGCAGTGACTAGAATGGCGTAAGCGGGGATCGAACCTGGAACCCTGAAGTTGCTGGCACGGCCCCTCTACCAAGCATGCCATGCCTCTCCCCAAATTCAATGCAGGAAGTAACTTTTTACTGATGAAAGCAACAACCAAATGTACATTAAATAGGAAACTGCAACATCCCACAGCAAACAACACACAACATGAAAGTACACTTTCTCACAATCCTACCACTGCGAGAGAGATTTAATTTTATTATTTTTATTTATTTATTTGAATTAAGACAATGCATATTCATCAACATAGAGCCACAATGTAAATAGTTAGCACAATAGCTAATTTTCATCCAATGTCCTAAGGCAGGGTAAATATGGTAAACATTCAACAAGAGAAAAAATGCATAAATCAGAAGACATTACACATTACAAGCATACCATCAGCACAGACCATGGACAAAAAATACAACAAACAACAAACCAAAAAAAAACGTGAATATTGTAATTGTGCGTGCATGTCTGATTAGGGGCGGCATGGCGTAGTGGGTAGAGCGGCCGTGCCAGAAACCTGAGGGTTGCAGGTTCGCTTCCCACCTATTGACATCCAAAAAAATCGCTGCCGTTCTGTCCTTGGGCAGGACACTTCACCCTTGTCCCCGGTGCCACTCACACTGGTGAATGAATGATGAATGAATGATTGGTGGTGGTCGGAGGGGCCGTAGGCGCAAACTGGCAGCCACACTTGCGTCAGTCTACCCCAGGGAAGCTGTGGCAACTGATGTAGCTTACCACCACCAGGTGTGAATGAATGATGGGTTCCAACTTCTCTTTGAGCGCTTTGAGTATCTAACAATAGAAAAGCGTGATATAAATCTAATCCATCCATCCCATCCATTTTCTACCGCTTATTCCCTTTCGGGGTCGCGGGGGGCGCTGGCGCCTATCTCAGCTACAATCGGGCGGGAGGCGGGGTACACCCTGGACAAGTCGCCACCTCATCGCAGGGCCAACACAGATAGACAGACAACATTCACACTCACATTCACACACTAGGGCCAATTTAGTGTTGCCAATCAACCTATCCCCAGGTGCATGTCTTTGGAGGTGGGAGGAAGCCGGAGTACCCGGAGGAAACCCACGCAGTCACGGGGAGAACATGCAAACTCCACACAGAAAGATCCCGAGCCTGGATTTGAACCCAGGACTGCAGGACCTTCGTATTGTGAGGCAGACGCACTAACCCTTCTTCCACCGTGAAGCCCATAAATCTAATCCATTATTATTATTATTATTATTATTATTAGTTTTCTAATCCATTATTATTATTATTATTATTATTATTATTAGTTTTCAACCACTGTTTCAGTGCAGTTTTAAATGTTGAATAGGTGTCACAGTTTCTGACATAGGCTGGATAATGAATAATGAACAACAATTCAATGACTACAGTGACAACGCTACAATACCCCATTTGTGGAAAAGGAGATGGGAGCACATTCAAGCTAACACAATCTAGTGAACACGGAAAACTGTTGCTGCTAAGCTAAAAGGAGCGCTGTCTGAGTGCGCTCGCGCTGACTTCACAGGTGGCTTGGCAACAGGCACAGCCTTTTAAAGGCACACAAACACATTCTGCTCTCATGAAACATCCCTCAACTGCTTATGCCAGATATTTTGAGCTTTTTTTTAAGTAACGCATTAAAGGCCTACTGAAACCCACTACTACCGACCACGCAGTCTGATAGTTTATATATCAATGATGAAATGTTAACATTGCAACACATGCCAATACGGCCGGTTTAGTTTACTAAATTACAATTTAAAATTTACTGCGGAGTTTCTTGTTGAAAATGTCGCGGAATGATTACGCGTGTTTGTGACGTTATTGGTTGGAGGGGACATATTAGCCCAGCACCACTTGCGCCTAAAAATCGTCTCTTTTTATCGCATATTTACACAGTAATTTGGACATCTGGGTTGCTGAATCTTTTGCAAATTGTTCAATTAATAATGGAGACTATAAATAAGAATCCTGTTGGTGGAAAGCGGTGGATTGCAGCTGCCTTTAGCACCGAGACACAGCCGGCTTTTCTTTGTTTTTGTTGTGAAGCTTTAACACAGAGCGGTCAAGCGAACATGTTTCTCTACGTCAATGGTTCCCAAACTTTTGCAGGCTGGCGCCCCCTTGGCTCCCCAGTGAATTCCTAGCGCCCCCCCCCACCCACAGACACATATGGAAACAAACACCTCTTTCTTGATATTTGGTATGCTGCAATTTGAAAAGAGAAAGGTTAAACACAAATGTGTATTTCACAAATAAAACCCAATTTAGTAAACCAATTTATTTTTTAGCAGTTTTAACTGTTTCAGCAACATAGAATGGTAAATAAACATTCCACCAGTAACCTTCATTGTCTCACACTTAATATTAATGGGATGGAGTCTATGCTGTCGGATCTGACTGGGCCAGAGCGGCGTGTGGTAACCGGACCCTGATGCGTCGTCCACTGACTCGTCCTGCTGCACGTGTTGTGTACAAATCGTCAAACAAACGTTCGAACTTCTGACTTCGACTTCGGACTGCCGCCCCCCTACCGCCCCCTTCTTCCTCACCGCCCCCCCAGATCTTTCCACCGGGGCGGTACCGCCCACTTTGGGAACCACTGCTCTACGTCAATACATACATTTTTGGATGGAAAAATTGTCGGCTCATACTGGAGACATCAGTGGATTATGGGACCTTCTCCTGTAGCTGTCAAAAAGCAGCTGTGATCTTCGGCTTTCTCTGACACACTGGCGTTCACCGCAGCCATCCGACTTTCAGGTGTGACTTTACTCATCTAATCGCACTAAAATACTATTAACACAATAAGCAGATAAGGGATTTTCCAGAATTATCCTAGTAAATGTGTCTAATTACATCTGGAACGCTACCACTGCGCCGCCCGAAGCAGTCGCTTTTTTTTTTCTTCTTTTTTCTGGGACGGCGTGGCTCAGTGGGAGAATTGCGGTGCGCAACACGAGGGTCCCTGGTTCAAATCCCACCTAGTACCAACCTCGTCACGCCCGTTGTGTCCTGAGCAAGACACTTCACCCTTGCTCCTGATGGGTGCTGGTTGGTGCCTTGCATGGCAGCTCCCTCCATCAGTGTGTGAATGTGTGTGTGAATGGGTAAATGTGGAAGTAATGTCAAAGCGCTTTGAGTACCTTGAAGGTAGAAAAGCGCTATACAAGTACAACCCATTTATTCTTTTTTTTTTGTGCCTCACTAACTTTCCTTATCCACGAATCTTTCATCCTCGCTCAAATTAATGGGGAAATTGTCGCTTTCTCGGTCCGAATAGCTCTTGCTGCAATGTGAGGATGTGAGGAGTCCTCCCACCGGTGACGTCACGCGCACATTGTCTGCTACTTCCGGTAAAGGCAAGGCTTTTTTATTAGCGACCAAAAGTTGCGAACTTTATCGTCAATGTTCTCTACTAAATCCTTTTAGCAAAAATATGGCAATATCGTGAAATGATCAAGTATGACACATAGAATGGACCTGCTATCCCCGTTTAAATAAGAAAATCTAATTTCAGTAGGCCTTTAAATACTTTTTCTAGTAATTATTGCATTCATGAAAGCGCAATTCCGAAGTTAACAACACTAGAGTAACTAATTACTTTTTTAAAGTAATTTGGGGAAGGCTGGTAGTGATGTTTGTCACATGATGCTAGGAAAGGAGGAGGACACATCAGCATCTTTTCTTCCAGGTGAGCGAGAAGTTGTCCATCGCTGCCGAGACAGAAGTCAAGATCAACCAGGCAAGGGAGGAGTACCGGCCCGTGGCCACCAGGGGGAGCATCCTGTACTTCCTGATTGTGGAGATGTCGTTGGTAAACCTCATGTATCAGACATCTTTGCGTCAGTTCCTGGGCCTCTTTGACTCGTCCATGCAGCTCTCTGTCAGGTCGCAGGTCACCTCCAAACGCATCAGCAACATCATCAGCTTCCTCACCTTTCAGGTGGCCGCCACACAGCCCTCTCGCCTACTCCTGGCCATTTAATGTAGGCAAACAGCTGTTTGTCCCGCCCACAGGTGTACTGTTACACAGCTCGAGGTCTCTATGAGGAACACAAGCTGCTCTTCACCTTGTTGTTGGCGCTGAAGGTGGACCTGCAGGCCAAGAACATCATGCACTCTGACGTGCTGATCTTCATCAAAGGTCCGAGCATCCTCCTCTCCCTGCGCCCTAGATTCAGCGAAGTCATGTTCAAATTGATTGCTGTCTGCAGGCGGCGCCTCTCTTGATCTCAACTCTGTGGAACCAAAACCACGCCGCTGGATCCTGGATCAGACCTGGCTCAACCTGGTGCAGCTGTCCAGCCTCTCTGTGTTCTGTCAGATCCTGACCCAGGTACGACGCATCACCGCGGCGTCGCAGCGGGCCAGAGCCAAGCATCGATACTTGTGGTTTTCCAGGTAAGCCGGAACGAGAAGGCCTGGAAGACGTGGTTTGACAACTCGGCACCAGAGGACGCCACGTTGCCTGATGGCTATGAGCAGAAGCTTGACACCTTTCAGAAGCTGCTTCTAATCCGCAGCTGGTGCCCGGACCGAACCATTGCGCAGGTCTGCTCCAGGTCACTTGGTCCAAATCTACTGGTGGTTTGTCACGATGCCAATGACTAACTGGTTGTGCAGGCACGGCGCTACATCGCCCAGTCTTTGGGTCAGCAGTACGCCGAAGGTTTGGTCCTAGATCTGGACGCCATGCTGGCAGAGAGCGACAACAGGACTCCCATGGTTTGTCTTCTCTCGATGGGTTCCGACCCAACAGAGAACATTGAGCGACTAGCCAAGCAAAAGGTGCTCAAGATTACAACTAAATACTTTATTTTAAACATTTTCAACCCTTGAATCACTTTGTTGTGGACCTGCAGGGAGCACCGTGCCGTCCCATCTCCATGGGACAAGGGCAGGAAGTCCATGCTCGCAGGCTATTGGCCAAAAGCATGACGGACGGCGGCTGGCTCCTCCTCCAGAACTGCCATCTGGGACTGGACTTTCTGGATGAGCTGTTGGAGACGGTCACCATGACAACAGCAGAGAGTGTCCACAGGGACTTTAGGGTGTGGCTGACAACGGACGTCCACCCGAGGTGAGACCACAGCATGGACCTTCAAGTTGAATGCTGTTCTGGTGGACTTTGTCTTTGCCCAGGTTCCCCATCAGTTTTCTTCAGTCGTCCATCAAGTTCACCAACGAGCCTCCTCTCGGTAAAAATCTCCTCATTGAAGAACACATCTTTCAGGTTTTTCACGTTCCCTCATGATTCTTGATTAGGGATGAAGGCGGGTCTGAAGAGGACTTTCAGTGGCGTCACTCAAGACCAGTTAGAGATCAGTAGCCTGCCTCAGTGGCGCCCCCTGCTGTATGCCGTCGCCTTCCTGCACACCACTGTGCAGGTAAGCCTTGTCTTTTTGGGGGATTTTTACCTATCAATTACAATTCTATGTGAGACAAGAAGACATGTTTTTCTTTTTTATGCATTCTGTTATGTAATATAATGGGAGAAATTTATTGTGCACATAAAGCCCTTTAAAAAATAATCCAAAAACCGCCAACAATACTCCATTTGTGTTTTGCATTCACCGAGTATTAGGGATATTACTATAATAGAACTATATAGATAAGATATACATTATATATATCTTATATTATATATATATATATATATATATATATATATTTATATTTATATAAGGCAGCACGGTGGAACAGGGGTTAGTGCGTCTGCCTCAAAATACGAAGGTCCTGAGTAGTCCGGTGTTCAATTCTGTGTGGATTTTGCATGTTCTCCCCGTGATTGCGTGGGTTCCCTCCGGGTACTTCGGCTTCCTCCCACTTCCAAAGACATGCACCTGGGGATAGGTTGATTGGCAACACTAAATGGTCCCTAGTGTGTGAATGTGAGTGTGAATGTTGTCTGTCTATCTCTGTTGGTCCTGCGATGAGGTGGAAACTTGTCCAGGGTGTACCCCGCCTAACGCCCGATTGTAGCTGAGATAGGCACCAGCACCCACTGCGACCTCAAAGGGAATAAGTGGTAAAAAAATGGATGGATATATATATAGAGAGAGAGAGAGAAAACCTTTTTTGCGGAGCCGTGATCACAGAGAGCTACCTAGTTTACTCCATTTGTATGTCACATTTACAGAGTATTAGCGATATTGTTATAATAGAACTATATATGTAATGTGTATATATATAAACTTTTTTAGCAGCGCCGTGATCACAGAGAGTTGCAGTATTGACGAACTGAGTAGCATCTACCACATCGTCTCTAAGTTGGTAAAATCGAATTCTATATTGTGAATCATGCTTCTCAACTTTTTAGAAGATGTTTGTCAGATTTGATATTTGACTTCGACCTGTAGATGGTCAGAAAGACAGCAAAAGACGCTTGTTTATGTCCACCTTTTTAAGGAAAAATGTTGTACCTGCATGAGGATTATGATTAGTTTTTCATCTAAACGTGAAGATATAAACATCCCATCAGTCGGCATTGTACAGTAAGTAATTGTTTTTTATTATGTTCGTTTGTATTTCTTGTTCAGCACTTAGCAATTCAGCGACATGATGCTTAGTGTTTCACTAAATCTGGATCTGTTTAGATCACAACTTCTAAAATTTGAAGCTCATCCTCTGTATATTCAGGCTCAAAAATATAATGTTCTGGATCATCATTTGTACCAAAGTAGTCTCTGTTGTCTCTCCTGAAGTTTGCAATGATTAGTAGTGTTGTTGTTGTTGAATTAAATAGTGAACGTTGTGATGCGTCTGTGACATTAATACGCCAAAGTATGCTGAAAATGCGCAAAATACGTAAATATTACGTGTTATTACGAATGTGTCTGTAACTTTGTTACAAATAAATGTTTGATGGAGGTTTTTGAATCTTTTTAGAGCGATTTACAGGTAGAAAAAAGCCAATCCCATTACCTCCATTGTGAGCTGACTTTTGTTAGCGTTTATTTACGAGTTAGAATGCAATCAAAACAAGATAAACATGTGTTCTTGTCTTACAAAAAGATTATAGATGATAGGCACAATTCCCATAAAAAAAAAAAGTGCAGTTCCCCTTTAACATTGACCTTAAACCGTCTTCAGGAGCGCCGGAAGTTTGGACCTCTGGGCTGGAACATTCCCTATGAGTTCAACCAGGCTGACTTTACGTCCAGCGTACAGTTTGTCCAGAACCACTTGGACGAGCTGGATGCCAAGAGGGGCGTCAACTGGAGCTGCCTGCGCTACATGCTGGGTGAGACATGAACGACCCTGGTCCACACACATCCACCTGACTTGAGTTCATGCCGCCTTCAGGTGAAGTCCAATACGGCGGCCGTGTGACAGACGACCTGGACAAACGTCTCCTGAACACTTTCACTCGGGTCTGGTTTGGCGAGAACACCTTCAGCGACGAGTTCTGCTTCTACCGGGGATACAGCATCCCCGCCAAGGCCAAGACGGTGCAGGACGTCCTGCAGCACGTCGAGGCCCTCCCCCTGGTTGACACACCTGAGGTCAGGACACACCCACTTTACTTGGGATGGAGGTTTTTATTCATTTTTCCTGTGTTGCAGGTGTTTGGACTCCACCCCAACGCGGACATCACCTACCAGAACAAGCTGGCCAATGAGGCGCTTAGCACCATCATCAACATCCAACCTAAAGACACAGGGGGCGGGAGCGGGGAGACGCGGGAGTCCAGCGTGCTGCGCTTAGCCAATGAGATGCTGGACAAGCTGCCGCCTGACTACGTGTCACATGAGGTGAGAGCCTGCAGCTGATTGGTGCTCCTTGTTTGTCACATGATGACGCTGATGAGGCTGTCGTTTAAAGGTTAAAGGTCAGCTTCAGAAGATGGGCCCTCTCCAGCCGATGAACATCTTTCTTCGACAGGAAGTAGACCGCATGCAGCAAGTCATCAGCAGCGTACGGCGCACGCTCACTGACCTCAAGCTGGCTATTGACGGTCAGTCACACAGACACACACTTATGTCACACACTATGTCGTTAAAGGCCTACTGAAAGCCACTACTAGCGACCACGCAGTCTGATAGTTTCTACATCAATGATGAAATATTAACATTGCAACACATCAATCAATCAATCAATGTTTATTTATATAGCCCCAAATCACAAATGTCTCAAAGGACTGCACAAATCATTACGACTACGACATCCTCGGAAGAACCCACAAAAGGACAAGGAAAACTCACACCCAGTGGGCAGGGAGAATTCACATCCAGTGGGACGCCAGTGACAATGCTGACTATGAGAAACCTTGGAGAGGACCTCAGATGTGGGCAACCCCCCCCCCCTCTAGGGGACCGAAAGCAATGGATGTCGAGCGGGTCTAACATGATACTGTGAAAGTTCAATCCATAGTGGCTCCAACACAGCCGCGAGAGTTCAGTTCAAAGCGGATCCAAGACAGCAGCGAGAGTCCCGTCCACAGGAAACCATCCCAAGCGGAGGCGGATCAGCAGCGTAGAGATGTTCCCAACTGATACACAGGCGAGCGGTCCATTCTGGGTCCCGACGAGACATGCCAATACGGCCTTTTTAGTTTACTAAATTACAATTTTAAATTTCCCGCCGAGTTTCTTGTTGAAAACGTCGCGGAATGTATGATGACGCGTGTTTGGGACGTCTCGGGTTGTAGCGGACATATTAGCCCAGTACCACTTACGGCTAAAAGTCGTCTCTTTTCATCGCATAATTACACAGTGATTTGGACATCCGTGTTGCTGAATCTTTTGCATTTTGTTCAATTAATAATGGAGACAATAAATAAGGATGCTGTTGGTGGAAAGCGGTGGATTGCAGCTGCCTTTAGCACCGAAACACAGCCGGTGTTTCTTTGTTTGTTGTGAAGCTTTAACACAGAGCGGTCAAGCGAACATTATTTCTCTACGTCAACCAGCAAGTTTTTGGATGGGAAAATTGTGATATTAAGTCAGCTCTTACCGGAGACTTCGGTGGATTATGGGATCTCCTCCTGTAGCTGTCAAAAAGGCAGCTGTGATCTTGGCTCCTCGGCTTCTCTCAGACACACTGGTGTTCACCGCAGCCATCTGACTTTCAGGTATGACAGTATAATCTCACTAAAATATGATTAACACAATAAGCACATAGGTGATTTTACAGAATTATCCTAGTAAATGTGTCTAATTACATCTGAAATGCACCCACTGCCGCCGCCCGGAGCAGTCGATTTTTCTTTTTTTTAGTGCCTCACTCTAACGTTCCTCATCCACAAATCTTTCAATTCATGGGGAAATCGTCGCTTTCTCGGTCCGAATAGCTCTTGCTGCTGGAGGCTATGATTATAAACAATGTTCGGATGTGAGGAGCTCCACAACCCGTGACGTCACGCGCACATCGTCTGCTACTTCCGGTAAAGGCAAGGCTTTTTTATTAGCGACCAAAAGTTGCAAACTTTATCGTCGATGTTCTCTACTAAATCCTTTCAGCAAAAATATGGCAATATCGTGAAAGGATCAAGTATGACACATAGAATGGACCTGCTATCCCCGTTCAAGTAAGAAAAGCTCATTTTAGTAGGCCTTTAAGACCCGCCTCTTCCTGCCGCAGGAACCATCATTATGTCAGAAGACCTACGTGACGCTCTGGACTGCATGTTCGACGCTCGCATTCCCAGCGCTTGGCAGCGGCTCAGCTGGGCGTCGGCCTCGCTGGGCTTCTGGTACAGTGAGCTTCTGGAGAGGAACCAGCAGCTCTCAAGCTGGATCAGCGCCGGGCGGCCCCTCCAGTTCTGGCTCACAGGCTTCTTTAACCCGCAGGTGAGTCGAGTGAGATGACGGACGCGGAAGTTACGGCTCCTGATTGGTCGTTTATGTCTTAAGGGCTTCTTGACCGCCATGCGTCAGGAGACGACACGTTCCAACTTGTCCAGGGGCTGGGCCTTGGATACAGTCGCCCTTAGCAACGATGTCACCAAGATGATGCGGGAGGATGTTTCAGCTCCTCCTGCTGAGGATGTGGGCGGAGTCTACATATATGGTCTGTTTCTGGAAGGTGCTGGATGGGATCGGCGTGGTGCCAAACTTACAGAAGCCCCTCCCAAGGTAAGTGCGCCGGTTAAAGCCGCAGTAAAGAACTAATGAGCCTCTCTGCCGCGGTCAGGTCCTCTTCACTCCGCTTCCCGTGGTCCATGTCTACGCCATCAACTCAGCAAACACGGCGGACAGCAGGCGTCAGCCCGCCGGCGGGGTTTGCTTGTACTCGTGTCCACTCTACAAGAAGCCTCGGCGCACCGACCTCAACTTCATCTTCTCGCTGCAGCTGAGGAGCGTCCAGCCGCCCGAGCACTGGACACTGCGCGGCGCCGCCCTGCTCTGCGACTGCAAGTAACTTTTATTAATGATCAGTTAGTCCATTATCTTGTCTTGTAATACCATTGAGTTCCTAGAGAGGCGACAGTGAGTCACTGCAGCTGCTGCCCCCTGCTGGTGTGCAGGTCAATCGCAATTGAAACAATATGACGATAGAACTTAAATAGAGCATTAGTGAAATCATTTATTTTTTAAATCTAGTCGAGTAGTTAACAAATTGGCAAATAAAAAAGCCTATCGTTATAAAGCTTCCATCGAGTGTTTTTCTGAGTCAAAATGTTTCAATCATAATTAGTAACAAGTCAGTGGATTTGTAGATGAAGGTGAACTTTTATTTTGTTAAATACATAGAAAACAGTTGCTTCATCAAAGAACAGTTAGTTTAAGTCACACGTGTTAAATGAAATTCAAGTCAGTCACGTCATTGTCATTCCACTCGTTTTAGTTAGTTAATGCATTGCTTTTATTGTCAAGCAACCTCGAGCTCCATGCTAATGCGAACAGAGCGTGTCCAGGAAGGTGTGATCACACATCAACAAAAAGCCTGATTGTTGCTTCCAGCTCCGATTTATTCAGCTTCACTTTCATTTTCATCCCGGTACACAAACAGACCGCCCTCGTGTTGTTCTCCTGCAGCGGGTCCGAGCCATCGACATGCACAGCCAGCGTCGGCGTAGAAACAATACTGCTCTTGTCAAAGTCAACACGGAGGCTGATTCGATCAAGACTGTCCAGAAACTCTCACCGGATCATTTTAGATTTTTAACGTCCTGCCGGCCGCTAGCTTCTTCCAATCCTTCGTCTTCCTTGTTCTCATCACTCGCTCTGCGCTTCGTCGGCTACGACAGCTGCTTCATGTCGTACACAGGAACCTCAGACTCCTCGGTTCCGCCTTCCGCCTTGGCGACGTCCGGGGTGCTGCGTCGGCCCTTGGGAGGCGGGACGGGCGCGCCTCCCTCTGCGCCCTCAGCCCCTTCTTGTCCTTCGGCCACAGTTCTCTCCTTTTTCAGGTTGAGCTTGGCCGGGACTCCTTTGGCAATGGTCTGCTTCAGCCGCTCGCCCGACTGGCGGATCTTCTCACGTCTTTCGGCCGTCACGATGCGCTCGCCCAGCTTGTTGACTTTGGTGCCCAGGTTCTCGCGGGTCTTGCTCATGTTCTCCTTGGAGAAGGTAGCCTTGAAGCTCTCGATACGCGTCAGGCCCGACTTCTTCATGCGCCCGGCCGATGCCGAGTCCACCTCCTCTACCACCATGTACTCCTCATCGGAGTCGGGTGGGAGCTCAAACTTGTTGGATTCGTCCTCGCCGCCTGCACCTTGTTCTGCTGGCTCATTGACAGCCCTCACTTCCTGATCACCCTGAAAAACAAAAACAAAGCAGCGTCAGAAGTTGTGACCTAACTGGCTGAACTATGAGGGGGCCATGCTAACCCGGCAAGCACAGTAGCACCAGCACGGTTCCGATCTGCTGGTCCACTTTTTTTTACATGCACTTGTACATAAAAAAAGTGACTTAGCAAGAGGAGTAAGCCATGGTAGCCGGTGTCAGGGACATTGAGATGTCGGGGGGATGTGAATGTTGGAAGCGCTAACTTAGCTCAGAACTGAAGAGAAACACAAAGATGTAAAGGTTTTCTCACTTGCGCTGCTGCACGACGGAAATCAGTATACTCAAACACGCGGCCCGCGAGACGTTATTTTGCGGCCCGAAACCTTAATATGAAAAATTAATGTTAGTGCGGCTCGCAAATTTTAAATGAAAGGCACTTTATAGCGTCATACTTGTTTGCCCTCGATTTATCCGTGAGACTCCCAATTTTCAGTGCCACTCCAGGGGTAATCATTCTCCCGAACTTCATCCAAACAACAATATTAAGGGGGCACCGATAAGGCACCGCCTTTAACGTCCTCTACAATCTGTTCAAAACAGCGTGCCAGCCCAGCCACTTTTTGTATTTAACTTCTGTAAACGCAGTAAGCGACTGTAAGACATAGTTGATCAACAGTCACACAGGTCACACCGAAACTGGCCGTATAAACAACTTTAACACTGTTACAAATATGTGCCACACTGTGAACCCACACCAAACAAGAATGACAAACACATTTTGGGAGAACATCGGCACCGTAACACGACATAAACACAACAGAACAAATACCCAGAATCCCATGCAGCCCTAACTCTTCCGGGCTACAATATACATCCCCGAGTCCCCAACCCCGCCCCCTATTGTAGCCCGGAAGAGTTATGGCTGCATTGGATTCTAGGTATTTGTTCTGTTGTGTTTATGTTGTGTTACGGTGCGGATGTTCTCCCAAAATGTGTTTGTCAATCTTGTTTGGTGTGGGTTCACAGTGTGGCGCATATTTGTAACAGTGATAAAGTTGTTTATACGGCCACTCTGTGTGACCTGTATGGCTGTTGACCAAGTATGTCTTTCAGTCACTTCCGTGGGTCTGCAGAAGCTTCAAACAATATGTGACTGAGCCGGCACACTGTCTGAATGGTGGAAAAGCGGACGAAACGACAGGTTGTAGAGTACGTTAAAGGCCGTGCCATCACAGCACGCCCTTAATATTGTTGTCCTGGTAAAAACCGGGAGAATGATCGCCCCGGGAGATTGTCGGGAGGGGCACCGATATTCGGGTGTTTCCCGGAAAGATCACGAGGGTTGGCAAGTATGTTGCTAGGGCGGGAAAGCCATTCAAAGTAGGTGAATTCATTAAAAAATGCATGTAAGATTTTTTTAAGAAATCTTTTCTTGCGGCCCAGCCTCACCCAGTTTCTGTATCCAGTGGCCCCCAGGTGAATTGAGTTTGAGACCCCTGATGTAAATAGTTGTTGTCCTTTCTTTTGTCCCTTTTGTGTTGAAGCAAAGACTCTTGCGGGAGATGCATCAATGAACGATCCATCTCACGTTTGTACTTTGCCGAGATCAACATTTACCGAGAAAAAAACATTGTGGTAGGAAAGAAGGCCCTGTCTCAATTTTGCACCCTTCCACGCGTATACGCCTTGGAAACGCTGAGTAGGCGTGTGGGGATACGCCAAATTGAAACGGCCAGTTTGTGTGTGATTAGTGTTGTGTTTGATGTTCACAAAACTAACGCTGGCATCTGGTCATGCTTACGATTGCGCCGATATATATGGGTCAAGTGTGAATTTAAAGAGATGTATATTTTTTTACAAGTTGTCACACGCTTGTACTGGTGGAGTGTGTGCTTAGATGAAGTGCTGTATTTCCTCTTATAGTGGCTCTGCAGAAAGTACCATAACAATGTGGCTTTTATTAAGGGACTTTCGATTGTGGCGGTATGGCTCGGTTGGTGGAGTGGCCGTGCCAGCAACTTGAGGGTTGCCGGTTCGATCCCCGCTTCCGCCATCCGTCACTGCCGTTGTGTCCTTGGGCAAGACACTTTACCCACCTTCTTTCAGTGCCACCCACACTGCTTTAAATGTAGCTTAGATATTGGGTTTCACTATGTAAAGCGCTTTGAGTCACTACAGAAAAAGTGCTATATAAGTATAATTCACTTCACTTCACTTATGCAAATGGACCCACCTCTACCTTCAACATTGTTTCCACGGGTCATTAAAAAGCATTAAAAGCCATTCAATTGCTTTTACAAAAATTAATTCACATTTAATAAGCATTAAAAAAAATGTATGGCGGGAAATCACATGCAATTAGCTAATGACATGTCGGCGATTAAAGGTAGGCAGCAGTTACCGGTGCCAAATTTCTTTGCAACTTCTGCTGTCACCACCACAACTGCCAGCTGCTGCTACCGCCAAAGAAAAAAAGAAAAATAAATTGTCAAATTAAACACTCTTGTGAGTCAATTCTAATTAGGGGAAATTAAAAGTAATTAATAGATTTTGTGCCAAATTTTTTTGCAACTGCTGCTGTCTCCACAGAAAAATAAGAAAATATAAATAAATTCTCAGATTAAACCAGCGGTAGGGAATTTATGGCTCTCGAGCCAAATGGGGCGGTTTAGCTCGGTTGGTAGAGCGGCCGTGCCAGCAACTTGAGGGTTGCAGGTTCGATTCCCGCACCCGCCATCTTAGTCACTGCCGTTGTGTCCTTGGGCAAGACACTTTACCCACCTGCTCCCAGTGCCACCCACACTGGTTAGAATGTAACTTAGATATTGGGTTTCACTATGTAAAGCGCTTTGAGTCACTAGAGAAAAAGCGCTATATAAATATAATTCACTTCACTTCACTCTTAAGATGACTGCATCTGGCTCTCAGGTAGACCTTAGCTGACATTGCTTCACACGATAAGTAATGAATAATTCCGCTGGTAACAACAGTTTTGATTGATTGATTAAACATTTTATTAGTAGATTGCACAGTACAGTACATATTCCGTACAATTGACCACTAAATGGTAACACCCAAATATGTTTTTCAACTTGTTTAAGTCGGGGTTCACGTAAATCAATTCATGGTACGCGTTAAAGTGTTAAAAACAACGTTAAAAATATAAAACATTCTCATGCATTTTAATTCATCCGTCAGTTTTCCACCCGAACATTTCAAGAAGGTGAATTAAGAAGTATTTTATTTATTATTGGTTAGCCTCAAAATAACAATCTTATTAAAAAGAATAAGAAACTTATTATACTCTAAAAAGGTTGGTCTTACTTAAAAATGCACGCATTTAGTTGTATTCCGTGTTAAAAAATATGATATGGCTCTCACAGAAATACATTTTAAAATATTTGGCTTTCATGGCTCTCTCAGCCAAAAAGGTTCCCGAGGCCTGGATTAAACAGTCTTTTGAGCCACTTCTAATGAATTAGAATTAAAAAGTCATTCAATTGATTTTGCAAAAATTAGGGCCTTAAATGGCATTAAAAAGCATTGAATTTGATGTACCCCGCCTTCCGCCCGAATGCAGCTGAGATAGGCTCCAGCACACCCCGCAACCCCCAACGGGACAAGGGGTAGAAAAATGGATGGATTAATTTGATGTACAGAGACATTAAAAACATGTATGTTGGCAACATTTACACAGATGTCAAGATGGCGCCAACTTTCCAATGTATTTCACACAGTATATCCCGCCCTCTCATGGCTTCTCATACCTAGCTCATGCACACGCATTGGCTTTAGGTGTTGTTAGCTAATATTAGCAGTTTGAATAGCTAGCGTTAGCTGTCATTGAATGTATAATCAATCATAACAAAAACATGACCGCAAATTGTTTGTTGCTTCTCTTGGACTGCTTTTGTATTTGTGCTTGCGCTCCGTGCATATTTGTGTTGGCGAGACCGGGTGATTGACCGTCATAAACACAAATCCTTTTATTCGGGCCGGTTATACATTTTATTACATAAACTTTGTAATTGGGAAAGATATAGACAACCGTCAAACAAAATGAGTTCTGTTAAACCACTAACGGTAACATAAGCAAGCCGGTGGTGTCATTGCTGTATTTTTTGCTTTAAAAAATGTTACTGGGAGGAAAATGTTACTGTTACTGCCACTTCACGGTGGAAGAGGGGTTAGTGCGTCTGGCTCACAATACGAAGTTCCTGCAGTCCTGGGTTCAAATCCAGGCTCGGGATCTTTCTGTGTGGAGTTTGCATGTTCTCCCCGTGAATGCGTGGGTTCCCTCCGGGTACTCCGGCTTCCTCCCACTTCCAAAGACATGCACCTGGGGATAGGTTGATTGGCAACACTAAATGGTCCCTAGTGTGTGAATGTGAGTGTGAATGTTGTCTGTCTATCTGTGTTGGCCCTGCGATGAGGTGGCGACTTGTCCAGGGTGTACCCCGCCTTCCGCCCGATTGTAGCTGAGGTAGGCGCCAGCGCCCCCCGCGACCCCAAAAGGGAATAAGCGGTAGAAAATGGAAGGAAGTTGCAAACAGCATCTTTCACGGGTACAAATTTTTTGGGCGTGACCAACAGGGAAATTTCTGCCACCACTACAGAAAAAGAAAAAAAATTCTTAGATTAAATCAGTGCTTCTCAAATATTTTCTGTTACACCCCCCCAGGAAGAAGAAAATATTTTGTCTCCATAATGACAAAAAATAGTATATTTTGGCTATAAATTTGTTATGACAATACCTCTGCATAACATTGTAAGCTTATCAAAAATAAAGGATACCACACACCAGTATTTCCTCGTCCCCCATCGTGGTTACAGTGAAGCCAAGTGCAGCATACGCACATCATATTCTGGTACAACAGAAAAAGCATTTTCCCCGAAGTTACGCACCATCCCATCCATCCATCTTCTTCCGCTTATCCGAGGTCGGGTCGCGGGGGCAGCAGCCTAAACAGGGAAGCCCAGACTTTGCTCTCCCCAGCCACTTCGTCCAGCTACAGAGACATCGTCTTTCCAATGTGTCCTGGGTCTTCCCCGTGGCCTCCTACCGGTTGGACGTGCCCTAAACACCTCCCTAGGGAGGCGTTCGGGTGGCATCCTGACCAGATGCGCGAACCACCTTATCTGGCTCCTCTCGATGTGAAGGAGCAGCGGCTTTAGTTTGAGCTCCTCCCGGATGACAGAGCTTCTCACCCTATCTCTAAGGGAGAGCCCCACCACCCAGTGGAGGAAACTCATTTCGGCCGCTTGTACCCGTGATCTTATCCTTTCGGTCATGACCCAAAGCTCATGACCATAGATGAGGATGGGAACGTAGATCGACCGGTAAATTAAGAGCTTTGCCTTCCGGCTCAGCTCCTTCTTCACTACAACGGATTGGTACAACGTCTGCATTACTGAAGACGCCGCATCGATCCGCCTGTCGATCTCACGATCCACTCTTCCCCCACTCGTGAACAAGACTCCGAGGTACTTGAACTCCTCCACTTGGGGCAGGGTCTCCTCCCCTACCCGGAGATGGCACTCCACCCTTTTCCAGGCACGAACCATGGACTCGGACTTAGAGGTGCTGATTCTTATTCCGGTCGCTTCACACTTGGCTGCGAACCGATTTACGCGCCCCCCCTGACATTGCACCGTCCCCCCCCAGGGGGGCCCGCCCCACAGTTTGAGAAAGACTGGATTAAATAGTCATTAAGTTGATTTTGCGAAAACTAAGGCTATAAATGGCAATAAAAAAACGTTTAAATATGATGTCCAGAGGTATAAAAAAAATGTCATGCGGTCAAATCACATGCTATTAGCTCATCACATTTCGGCAAATAAAAGCGGTCAACAGTTATTGGTGCCAAATTTCTTTGGCGTGGACAACAAAGCAACTTCTGCGACCACTACAATAAAATGAAAATACATTCTCAGATTAAACAGTAGAGCAGGGGTAGGGAACCTATGGCTCTAGATGTGGCTCTTTTGATGACTGCATCTGGCCCTCAGATAAATCTTAGCTGACATTGCTTAACACCCTAAGTAATGAATAATTCCGCAGGTAATCAGTGTTAAAAATAACGTTGAAAATGTTGAACATTCTCATGTATTTTAATCCATCCATCCGTTTTTCTAGAAGTCGCATTAATGGTAAGAAGTATTTTATTTATTATCGGTTAACTTCAGAATAACAATGTTATCAAAAAGAACAAGAGACTTATTATACTCTAAAAATGTTGGTCTTACTTAAAAATGCACGCATTTAGTTGTATTTAGTGTTAAAAAATATTATATGGCTCTCACAGAAATACATTTTTAAATATTAGGCTTTCATGGCTCTCTCAGGCAAAAAGGTTCCCGACCCCTGCAGTAGAGAGTAAACAGTTAATGTAAACTTCTCAACCATTTAAGATTATTGTTGTCAAATTCTTTAATTTTTTGTTTTTTAAAGTTAAAGTACCAATGATTGTCATTGAAATTTGTCCTCTGCATTTGACCCATCCCCTTGTTCACCCTCTGGGAGGTGAGGGGAGCAGTGAGCAGCAGCGGTGGCCGCGCTCGGGAATCATTTTTGGTGATTTAACCCCCAATTCCAACCCATGATACTGAGTAGCAAACAGGGAGGTAACAGGTCCCATTTTTATAGTCTTTGGTATGAATCGGCTTAGGGTTTGAACTCACAACCTACCGATATCAGGGCGGACACTTGAACCACTAGGTGGTTTGTGTAGGTCAGGTGTGTCCAGAGTGCGGCCCGAGGGCCCTTTGTGGCCCCCAGCTAATTTGTCAATGGCCCACGGCCCATTCTAAAAAAATACTATAATAAAAATTTAAAACATAAAAGAGTGTAATAAAAGAGTAAACAGTGACATTTAACATGAAAAAGTTGCAATTTTGACACTAATAACACGAAACTGTTATTGCCCTGCTGAAGGCTCCAATTACTTTACTGGAACAATTACACTTTCAAATATTTTGGCGGGGATAATATTGCATATTTTGTGCGAAACAAAGTTTTCTTTCACAAAAAGGGCATCAAAAAAAACCAAAGAAATATGAAAAAATATATAAAATCTTATTATCAAGAGATCTACAGACTTCAGCGTTAAATGTTAAAAAAATATTAAATATAAATTTGGCTTTGTTTCAACACTTATTCTTTTTTTATTGTTATTATTTATTGACCTATCGAAGGTTCCAATTACTTCACATCAAATATTCCACTATGACAGGGGTAGGGAACCTATGGCTCTAGAGCCAGATGTGGCTCTTTTGATGTCTGCATCTGGCTCGGATAAATCTGAGCTGACATTGCTGAAAACGATAAGTAACGAATAATTCCACTTGTAATCACAGTGTTAAAAATAACGTTCAAAATATAAAACTTTCATTTTTAATCCATCCATGAAGAAGTTGCATAATGGTAAGAAGTTATTTATTTATTATTGGTTAATGTGGGGCTTGCAATCCTGGGAGTTTTTCAGACCACCAAGCACCGACATGAAAGCCTGTTTCAGGGTTTAAATATTGTTTTATTTTTAAATAAGACTCTCAGTTGCTTTCCAGCAATTGTCTTTTTCTCTTTCCTTCTCGCTCGCGCTCTGGCTCCAGCCCCAACCCCGTCTCTCTTCCTGGCTGCTGCTTATAACAGAGCGACAGGTGATTGGATAACAAGGCCCAGGTGGGCCATCTATGGTCCTGGCACACCCCGCTTCGCTGCAGGCCCGCATACCACGCCCCCTCCACAGTTAGCCTCAGATTAAAATTTTATTACAACAAATAGGAGACCTGTTATACTCTACAAATGTTGGTCTTACTTAAAAATGCACGCGTTTAGTTGTGTTCAGTATTGAAAAAAATGTTATATGGCTCTTACGGAAATACATTTAAAAAATATTTGGATTCTTGGCTCTCTCAGCCAAAAAGGTTCCCGACCCGTGCACTATGAAGTGTTTTGGGGGAAAATGTTGCATAGTTTGTGTGTTTGCCATATAAATAAGGGTTTTGACATAAAGGGCATAAACATAAAAACATAATTAAAAAAACGTTATAACAGACAGACCTGAAGTTGATCTCAAGATTCAAGCATTAAATGAAAAAAATAATAATTTATGACTTATTTCTAACATTTTTATGACTCGGAACCAAACTTGAGGAAAGCCATAAAGGTAAAAAAACGACTATTGTATTGGTTTTAAAAAGGAAAAATATAAAAATGTCCACCGCATGCTTTGTTTTTTCAGTCTGCGGCCCTCAGTGGAAAAAGGTTGGACACCCCTGTAAGTTTATATGGATAATTGTAGGTTATATAGATAATTTTGACTATATTTAATAACTATCTGCAGTAGGACATTGGCATAAAATTTGTTTTAAGTGGCAAATATTTGTGTCTTTTAAATCCGAAGATAATATGACAAGGTAATAAATGAGATTGTACAGTTATTGTGAATTTGATATTGACTTCTGTAACAACTGGTGGTGTTCATTGCTCATGCAAGCAATCCACAGCTGTTATGTAATGTGACTCTATAAAAAAGGGCGAGGCGATAAGTATTTTTTACTTCTGAGCTTGTGGTATAACTTCCGCTATGCATTTGTGTAAATGCATTATTGCTAATGCCGAAAACGGAAATATGTGCATTGCTTTTTTTTTATTGAAATCAAATGAATCATTTGAACTGAACTGGATGTAAGAAAGGCATTAAATCGCATTGAATTAGATTTGCTGATCCCTGCAAGAAACCCTGTTCAAGTGTATTAGCACAACAACGTTTGGACACAATATCTCGGACAAAACTTTATCTGCGATAGAAAAAGGGCTTGACTTGGCGGTTAGGATGTCAAAGTGGCGTGCTCGTCTTGATCCCGCCTCCCTAAATAAAGTTCAGCAGCTGTTAGTGAAGCTCAGCGCTAGGCTGCAGTAAGCTAAACATATCGACGAGCAGCCACGGCGCTGGGCGATCAGGTTACATTGGACCCGAAGTGCAAGCGAATCCTGGGTTCATGTGGCGTGACAGAACTTTGCTCTGCTTGCTGTGCCGCTCAGCACCCTGGGTTTTGGCGCTAAGGCTAAGCCAACCTGTAATAAGCACATGTCGCCTGTTAGTGAGCTAGTAGCTAGCATGTGTGTCTTACTGACGTCATCATGGGTTAAATGACTTTTAGCTTTGGAACGATGTGTCAGGGTCAAAGGTGAGCAGGCCACGTATGCCATGACCCCTCGCCAGTGGGTCTGACCTGAGAGAAGCTGGCCACTAAATAGGAAACGGTTTTGAACTGAGAATAACCAGTTCTGTCTGGGCTCGGCTGGTTCTGTCACCTAATTAGGGACATATGACTGACTTATTTTAAACCTAATTATTCTATAATTAAGCAAAGCAAACTTAAGGCAAAGGAACAGTTGATTTCTCCTCAAATTAATTACCAAAACAAATTTACAACAATAATACCTCCTCAATTTCGCTCTCCCTTGACCAATCAACCGACCTCAGAGCCTCTCGCTCAGGGTTGTTCAAACTTTTTCTACTGAGGGCCACACACCAAAAAATTAAAGCATGGGACATTTAGATTTTTTTCCATTTTCAAAACCAAATATAATATTTATTATCATCGTTAGGGCTTCCCTCAATTTTGCTGAACATTATAGGTCCCAGGTGCCCAATAGAATGTCAGTCATTAAAGTGTTTTTTTTAATTATTACTTTCAACCAGTGGTTCTCAAATGGGGGTAGGCGTACCCCTGGGGGTACTTGAAGGTATGCCAAAGGGTACGTGAGATTTTTTTTTAAATATTCCAAAAATAGAAACAATTCAAAAATCCTTTATAAATATATTTATTGAATAATACTTCAACAAAATATGAATGTAAGTTCATAAACTGTGAAAAGAAATGCAACAATGCAATATTCAGTGTTGACAGCTAGATTTTTTGTGGACATGTTCCATGAATATTGATGTTAAAGATTTCCTTTTTTGTGAAGAAATGTTTAGAATTAAGTTGATGAATCCAGATGGATCTCTATTACAATCCCCAAAGAGGGCACTTTAAGTTGATGATTACTTCTATGTGTAGAAATCTTTATTTATAATTGAATCACTTGTTTATTTTTCAACAAGTTGTTATTTTTATATATTTTTTCCAAATAGTTCAAGAAAGACCACTACAAATGAGCAATATTTTTGATCCATCCATCCATCCATCCATCATCTTCCACTTATCCGAGGTCGGGTCGCGGGGGCAGCAGCCTAAGCAGGGAAGCCCAGACTTCCCTCTCTGATTGATTGATATATTTTTATTTCAAATATGCAAAAAAAACAAAAAACAAGAGCAAGCATGATCCAATATAGTGCTATAGCCTTAACAGCTAGTATAACAAAATGAAAACAATGGAGAATAAAAAAAACTAAAACAAATGAGCATTCGACTTTTTTTTTTTTTTTTTACATATTTGAAAAGGAGTGAGAAGAAGTATACACTATTGGCATTGTTATACAATTTAATACATCAGAAACTGATGACATAGTGCTGTATTTTACTTCTTTATCTCTTTTTTTTTAACCAAAAATGCTTTGCTCTGATTAGGGGGTACTTGAATTAAAAAAATTTTCACAGGGAGTACATCACTGAAAAAAGGTTGAGAACCACTGCTTTAAACCCTAAATTATCCATAGATCAAATTCAGATCTATCAGTTGACATAAAGTTAATGTTTTATGCACTTCAAAGATATGCATGTGTCAAAAAAAAATTGATTTTCAGAATATTTGTGAATTCTTATTTGTAAAAATTCTTAATCTATTCCAAAAATTTAAAAATCAATATTTATTATTATTATTTTTTTTTCTATTTGTCCTGTCCAGCCACTCAGACAAATCATGTTGTTGATGTAGATCTGCTGTACAAATTTACTTTACAAAAGAGAAGTGTTGGATACTTCTCTTGTTGCATTATTTGTATTTGACTTTATAAAATGTTTGGGTAGAATTTTGTTAACGAAAACCACTTTTCTTTTAAGTAATATATGAATTTATCAGAACTGTTATCTTTTTAATGGAGGAATGAAGTTAATCATAGAACTGGCACAGTATATCATTAAAAAAGTGTTGATTTTGATTCGAGAATCGAATCATTGCCCCCAAGAACCGAATCGAATCATGCCCAAAGATTCACAGATAACAAAACCAGTTTTCTTTTAAATAATTTAGAAATGGATCAGAGCTGTTATATATTGTATAGAAGAATGTAGAACAGGCACCTAATGTTATTTTAAAAAGTATTGATTTTGAATTGAGAATCGTTTTGAATCGAGAATTGATTCTGAATCGAATCATTACCCCCAAGAATCTAATCGAATCGTGTGGTGCCCAAATATTCAAAGCCCTAAAAACATTGCTTTTAATTGATTATTTTTTGAACAATGACATTTAAAGACTCTGGGATACAAAAGGCCCACACTCATAAAAGTGTTAACAAAAAGTCATGTAACAGTAAACATTCTTTTTACTTTAAACCCCTAAATCTGTAGATCAACTTCAGATCTGTCAAATATAAGTTAATTACTATAGTTTTTTTTTAATCAATGGTAGTTTTAAAGTTTTCAAAAAAACAACTTTGTGTTATTGGTGTCAATATTGCAACATTCTTGTTAGATTTCACCTGTTTGCTTTTTTATTGCACGTTTATATGTTTTTTTTGTAATAGTATTTTCCAAATGTGGCACAGCCTTTAAATGATTAGCTGCGAGCTACGCACTTAAAACGCCCCTGCTCTAGCTCCACCTCTTTAGGGACCTTCTACATTTGACAGTGGAGAGAGTCACAAATTGTGTGCAAATTTGTGACAGCTTGTTGAAAGTTTTTGATAAAAGTTGGAAGAATGGAAGTAAGTGTGAGTATTGTAGATCTATGATCTGCAGCATGCACACTCTCATGCAAGGAATAAGCATGTGTGGTGATGGAGAGGAATGTCCACTGGGAACTTTTGAGATTTCTCGTGATGACGTTGTCATGGTCACCAATACAAAGTCATCACACGAAAGGAGAACCGTGGCTTAACTTAAGCTGGGGTTTAAAGGAGGAACATACCTGATAGATGACCACTCTGAACTTGTTCTTGGCCAGGAGGTCTCCCTGGGTGGCCTCCACCTTTTTCACACGGAGGTTCTGGTTCTCCACGCGGACCCGCACGTCCTTGACGTGTCTGCTGACCTTGCGGGTCTTCTCCAGGAGCCTCTCCACCATGCTGCTGCTGGCGGCGTGCTCCATGGTCAGCTTGAGCACGTTGGCCTGGATGCTCTTCACCGTGCCCTCCAGCTCCAGCTGACGCTCCTCCATGCGCTGCTGCGTCACCTGCACGCTGTCCATGAGGCCGGCCACGCGCTCCAGCAGCGCCACGATGCTCCCGGAGTCATCGCCACCCAGTGCTTTGTCGGCCATGTCGCTTTGCGCTGCGAGGACAAAACGACGGAGAGTGCGGGAAGGGGGGTCGAAGGAGAAGAGAGTGAGCGGACCTCGACAGCGGGATGTCCACTCCAATGTGGCCGCATGGATCAACAGACTCCGCCCACCTCTGGTGAAATGGGTGCGGCTATGAGTGTAAAAGGAGAGCGAAGGCGGGCAGGTGTCCACTTCCAGTGAGGTAGAAGAAAAAATGACATGGACGTCAGACAATAAATGATCAACGTGGATCCTAAAAATACCCCAATAACCACCCCCCCCCTGTCCTTTGGATCAGGCCAACAGAAACCCCCTCCACCATACGTCTGTCAGCGTCACCTTTTCACTCGGTGGTCCTAATCCCCCTTCCAGGGTAGTGTTCCACCTTTTGTGGCTCTTTTGGGAACGTTGGCGCAAACAAAAACCGTCTGGACCTATGCCAGGGCAAAGTTCTAGAATGCTTCCCGAACCTGGAAGACGTCCAGATGGGTCAAAGGAGAAGGGAGGGAGATTTGGGAATATAAAGAGAATGACCACCATGAGGAGACTGGGGGACTTCCTGCACCAGCTGACACCTAAAATTATCTTCCTTCTATACTTAACTTCCTTCAGGAGGACTTGCTTTTCATGCCTCTGCACCCCAGATGGATGGGCTTTTTCGATTAATCCCCCATTGCTCTCCTTTCTAACGCATGACGAATCAAACAACAATGCGGTTTCTTTTTAACCACGGTGATTTAATTCTAGAACATTCAACTACACATGCACATCATGCAACAGCTACAGCAGAACCACCTGCTTCTTCTAGCACAGGGAAACAACCAACACGGACACTTGGTACCAACATTACAAATCAAATAATAAAAGAAAACCAAAAATCTTTTTAAATTATCATCTCGACAAAACACCACATTGGAATCCATTTCCGGAATGGCGTCACGTGGAAAGTAAAAAGCAACTGTACACGTCAGTTTGGACCTCAGGACTGGAAAGAGTAGAAAAAACAGCATTTTGGTTCTAAAGTTGACATGAAAGTGGACCACTAACCCCCACCCTCAGGTGCAGCAAGTTGGGCCTGCTCGTGGGCGAATGGTGCGTTCAAGAGCTGAGAGTTGGAGCCTTTAACTGCTCTCAAGATGGCTGCCGACTGGCTGTTTTTTAAATAAAGTTATCAACAGCATAGACATTTGAAATGGTCACTGCGCGCTACGCAGGACTTAAAAGTAAGGTAGAAAAAATGTGCTGCTTCTTTCCAAATGTAAACAAAAGCTAAGAGGCGTTAGCGTGCAAAGAAAAGGAAGTTCATCAACTAATTGGAGCCTCCACAGTGTTTGAGGTCGTCTGCGCTCGCTGGCAAAACCAAAAAATTGACCACGTCCCAAAAAGAAAAGGTCAAAAAAATAAGGCCCCTTAGGAGTTGAAAAATATATCTTAAAAAAAAAAAAAAAAAAAAAAAAAGAGGCACCAGAAGTGGAGCTGTAAAAAAGTGGTCAGTCTGTGTGGTACCAAAAAGGTGTATTGAATAAAAAGGTTTTGGAGGGAACGTCTGCTACATCATCCTGGACGACGTTCCCGAGGGGAAGTGTCCCAAATGCTGCTTCTGTCGCCGTCCACGCTTGGCCTTGTTGCACCTCCTGCAGGACAAGACAGGAAGCACACGTCAACATGCAGGGTAAGCCAACAGTCAACAGTTTTGGTTCTGGAGTGATTTTGTTGAATTGATTTATTTCATTTTGGGACAGGTTTCCACACGACTGGCATGATGCGAAAGAGCACCCTCTAGTGGTGTCCTCGTGTAACTGCAGCAGCCTCATTAAAAACAAGTGATTGACATGGAGTTGAACAGAAAACTGTTTCATCATTGTTTTTTACCCTCTAAAACATGGGTGTCAAACTCTGGCCCGCGGGCCAAAACTGGCCCGCCGTGTAATTTTATTTGGCCCTTGAGGCAATATCAATTTAGCATTAGAGCTGGCCCGTCGGTGTTATACAGCGTCGGTGCCGCTGTAACACCGCATTCACTGCTAATACTCATACTTGCCAACCCTCCTAATTTTCCCGATAGACTCCCAAAGTTCAGTGCCCCTCCTGATAATCTCCGGGGGCAACCATTCTCCCGAATTTCTACCTATTTCCACCTAGACAACTATATTGGGGGCGTGCATTTAAGGCACTGCCTTTAGCGTTCTCTACAACCTGTCGTCACGTCCGCTTTTCCCCCATACTAACAGCATGTCACATATTTGTGGCTTTTACACACACACACACAGACACACAAGTGAATGCAACGCATACTTGGTCAACGGCCATACAGGTCACACTGAGGGTAGCTGTATAAACAACTTTAGCACTGTTACAAATATGCGCCACACTGTGAACCCACACCAAACAAGAATGACAAACACATTTCGGGTGTACATCCGCACAAAACAAATACCCAGAAACCCTTGCAGCACTAACTCTTCCGGGAAACTTCCAGCAAACTGACCAATAATTAAAGTTTTATTCATGCATTTTCTCTTGCTACTTTAAGGCTTGAATGTTTGGTCAATCAATCAATCAATGTTTACTTATATAGCCCTAAATCACTAGTGTCTCAAAGGGCTGCACAAACCACCACGACATCCTCGGTAGGCCCACATAAGGGCAAGGAAAACTCACACCCAGTGGGTGTGAGTTTTCCTTTTGAGTTTGGTTCATTCATTGTTAATTGTTGATTCATTTTTATTTTATTTTCAAATGTATTATTAGCCTGTGGAAAAAATGTGATATTTACCTCAGAAGATTCCAAATAGAAAAAAAAGACATACAATTTTTATTTAAATTTTATTTGATATGCCAATGATATTCTTTTAATTATTATTGTTATTATTTGAAACTGAATTTTGCATGTCACTAAAGTTATATAAGCCTTGCTTGTTCAATATTTAATGCCCAACTTGTTTGGGTCCCTATTAAAAAGTTAATTTGTTCAACCGTGTTCCGTTTAAAATTTTGGCCCACTCTGTATTTGAGTTTGACACCCCTGCTCTAAAATATCGAATCAACATAAGATGACATGGTGTACCATATAAGATAGCCTGGCGAACCACATAACGCAATGCAATGGACAACATAAAATGACGTTCCGGCCCATTTCAAATAAAGTGGCGGACCACATAAAGTAATTTGGCAGGCCACCTTCATTCACGTAACGGGACACATAAAATAAAGTGGCGTGGCACTTAAAATATTGTTTCGGGCTACAAAATTACGCGGCGGAGCACTTAAAATAATATGGCGGACCATATAAAATGTTGTGGCAGGCCACCTGAAGAAATTTAGCGGGCCACGTGAAATGACATGGAGAGCTACTTAAAATAATGTGACTGATCACATAAAAAGACGTGGCGGGCCACGTAAAATAACGTCACAGAACAGATGACATTACCTCACGGACCACATAGAACATGGGTGTCAAACTCTGGCCCGCGGGCCAAATTGTAATTTCATTTGGCCCTTGAGGTAATATCAAATTAAGATTAGAGCTGGCCCGCCGGTATTATACAGCGGCGATGCCTCTGTAACACTGCATTCACTGCTGATACTCATACTTGCCAACCCTCACAATTTTCCTGGGAGACTCCCAAAGTCCAGTGCCCCTCCCGAAGATCTGCCGGAGCAACCATTCTTCCGAATTTCTCCCGATTTACACCGGAACAACAATATTGGGGGCGTGCCTTAAAGGCACCACCTTTAGCGTCCTCTACAGCCTGTCGTCACGTCCGCTTTTCCGCCATACAAACAACCTGCCGGTCTAGCCACATAATATATGCTTTAACACACACAAGTGAATGCAAGGCATACTTGATCAACAGCCATAAGGGTCACACTGAGGGTGGCCGTATAAACAACTTTAACACTTTTACAAATATGCGCCACACTGTGAAGCCACACCAAACAAGAATGACAAACACATTTCGGGAGAACATCCGCACCGTAGCACAACAAAAACTCAACAGAAGAAATACCCAGAACCCCTTGCAGCACTAACTCTTCCGGGACTCTACACTATACACCCCTGCTACCACCAAACCCCGCTCTTCCAATTTTTATTTACATTTTTTTTTATATGCCATTGATATTTTTGACTCATTATTATAATTTGAAACTTGATTTTGTATGTGACTATAGCTCGGTTGGTAGAGTGGCCGTGTCAGTAACTTGAGGGTTGCAGGTTCGATTCCCGCTTCCGCCATCCTAGTCACTGCCGTTGTGTCCTTGGGCAAGACACTTTACCCACCTGCTCCCAGTGCCACCCACACTGCTTTAAATGTAACTTAGATATTGGGTTTCACTATGTAAAGCGCTTTGAGTGACTAGAGAAAAAGCGCTACATAAATATAATTCACAATTCTACCTAAGCCTTTCTTGTTTAATATTAAATGCAAAACTTGTTTGGCTCCCTATGAAAAAGTTAATTTGTTCAACCCTTGGCCCGCGGCTTTGTTCAGTTTTAAATTTTGGCCCACTCTGTATTTGAGTTTGACACCCCTGACATAGAATGATGTGGCGGGCTACATAAAATGATGTGGGGGGGCAAGATCTGGCCCCCGGGCCTTGATCTTTAAAAGCACCTGTGACGAGGGCGACGTACACACCTGGTGAAACACATGACCACCGCGACAATGATGGCGATCTGGACGGCTCCGATAATGGCGGCGATGAGGACGTAATGCAGCTTCTGACCACTGGGGACCACGTAGAGGATGTTGAAGTCCAGAAGCTCGTCACACTGCGGACCGCCGTACGCCGACTCACACCTGCGCGCGTTCACATCGTCGTCACGTCAACGTCGTCACGGTAACAGGCATCTTCACAGCGAAGCCGAGGTCTTACCTGCACGTGGCCTGGTTGCTTCGCATCTCGCACTGGCCGTGTATGCAAACCATGGCGTGGTCTGGAGGGCAGGGGTCGTAGCCTTCCACAAAGCCCTGCCCCTCGCCAGGTTTGGACACACCTGGAAGGAAATCAACAGTTACGATTGGCTGACAGAAGGAATCAGGAGACGCACGTCGAGGACACGTTACCAAAACCGTCTGGTTTCATCTTTAAGCCGTCGTCCTTCCTGCTTTTATCTGAAACCACAGAAGAAGAATGTAACCAGCACTCTCAGGCAAACAGAGATGGAGGTCAAAGTAAGTGTTTCCATATTGAGGTCATGTTGTCATTTAATATTCATGACTTTTCTTCTTCTTTGGGCAGAGGATGAAGGAGGGCAGCTCAATTTTTTTTACTCGTGGTTTCCACCGCCCTCGAGACATGATTCTCCGGTTACCTTGACAACGTCCCACGTGTCTGATGTCGATCTTCAGCTGCTTGAGGCAGGACGCCTCCCGGACGTGACAAGGTGTGTCGTAAGTGAGACCGTCGCTGCCGCACACCGGGTTGTCGTTGTGGCCGTTGCACACGATGTTACACATACACCTATACGCGGGCACACACACACGTCAGTGCTTATAAGTGAGTGCAAGAGTTGTTGTGGATGTGTGTGTGTGTGTCTGCACTTACAGTATGTCCTCAGAGTCTTCGTCACACTCTGCACCAAACTTGCAATTCCCACATTTGGATCCTTTTTTACCGCGTCCAGAGCCTTCATCATCTACAGACACACAAGTCGTATTATTGTTGTAGCATTGTACGTATTGTATGCGTTGTTGGAAGCCCACTCTGCAGTGTTACTGTTTTCCTGCCAATTCACCACATGGTGGTGCTGTTATTAAACCCTACTAGTAGGGCTGGGCGATATATCGATATACACGATATAAAAACAGCAGGGGGTCCATCGTCTGGCGGTGGTTCGGCTTCAAGTGGGAAGATGTCGAATAGACAACTTTAATTTGTCAAGTGTGGGGCACAAGCTTGGAGTTTGCATGTTCTCCCCGTGAATGCGTGGGTTCCCTCCGGGTACTCCGGCTTCCTCCCACTTCCAAAGACATGCACCTGGGGATAGGTTGATTGGCAACACTAAATTGGCCCTAGTGTGTGAATGTGAGTGTGAATGTTGTCTGTCTATCTGTGTTGGGCCTGCGATGAGGTGGCGAATTGTCCAGGGTGTTCCCTGCCTTCCGCCCGATTGTAGCTGAGGTAGGCGCCAGCGCCCCCCGCGACCCCGAAAGGGAATAAGCGGTAGAAATGGGCCACAAGCGTTGCTACCAAAATAACATTACTGCTAATATGTAGCATCATTTGAAAAGTCACCTGCTTATAACCTTAATAAATACAGTTTTGGTAAATTGACTTAAGCTAGTACGGTTACTTTTAGACCTCCACCCCAGATCACACCTCAATCCAACCCACTTCTCCAAAGTGGGCTGGCTCAGGGTGGAGGACAGAGTAAAACAACTTGCACTGAGCCCGGTCTATAAAATCCGCTACACCTCTTTGATACCGAAGTACATGTCAAACTACTTCCTTAACATAAATGACCACCATAACCACAACACCAGGGGGAGCTCCACAAACCACGTTAAACCCAGATTTCGATCTAACAAAGGTCTTAACTCATTCTCTTTCTATGCCACATCAATGTGGAATGCACTCCCAACAGGTATAAAAGTAAGTGCATCTCTATATTCCTTCAAAACCGCTCTAAAACAACACCTCCAGGCAACTTCAACACTTTACTAATACCCTCCTCCATTCACATCCCATCTCCCCGGATTATAAACAACTCAAATGTACTTCTAATGTATATACTTGTTCTTATGCTATGTGAACTCACTATGTTCTCTGCTGGCTGTACATATCCTACTAAATAAGACCTACACTGTTTCAATGTCCACATTTCTCTGTTGATGCAATTGTTGATGACTGAAGTGCTGATATCAACCAAAGCTCCTCATCCCACCCCCCGGATTGTAAATAATGTAAATAATTCAATGTACATACTATGATGATTAACTTGTGTGATGACTGTATTATGCTGATAGTATATATTTGTACCATGAATTGATTAATGTGGACCCCGACTTAAACAAGTTGAAAAACTTATCTGGGTGTTACCATTTAGTGGTCAATTGTACGGAATATGTACTGAACTGTGCAATCTACTAATAAAAGTATCAATCAATCAATGTGATTTCCTTCACTGCATGAAAGTTTCAAATGATTATATATTAATGCAGTATAAAGAAGAATGTTTTAATGTAGACTCATAGAATGATCATACTGCTGTGATTATATGTATCAAGTGTTCATTCAAGGCTAAGGCAAAATACAGAGATATATATTGTATATCGCCATATGGCCTAAAAATATCGCGATATTAAAAAAAGACCATATCGCCCAGCTCTACCTACAAGTCGAATTGGCTTAAAACGGGGGTCAAGAACCCGCGGCTATAGAGCTGCATGCGGCTCTTTAGTGCTGCCCTAGTGGCTCCCTGGAACTCTTTCAGAGATGTGTGAAAATGGAAAAAGAAAAAACTGTATTATACATATAATATAGGGCAGGGCGATATGGCCTTTTATTAATATCTTGATATTTTTATGCCATGTCAAGATACACAATATATATCTCCATATTTTCCCTTAGCCTTGAATGAACACTTGATACATATAATCACAGCAGTATGATGATTTTATGTGTCTAAATTAAAATATTCTTATTCATACTGCATTAATATATGCTACTTTTAAACTTTCATGCAGAGAGGGATATTACAACTTACTCAATTGACCAAAAGTGTATTTATTAAACAGTTATCAAGCAGTGGCACAAACATTCATGTAATTTAAAAACAAAGTGCAAGATTGTCAGAGACATTTTAAAACAAGCTACTAGTGCACTTTTGTGCATGATGTCACTAAGATGACAAATCAAAACAACACTAAATTAAAATGCACTTTTTGTACAGAACGCCACTACAATAGTTTAAAACAAATAAAGTGCACTTTTGTGCATGATGTCACACAAGATATTTCAATAAGTTTCACATAAAAATGAGCTGCATATCAAATAGTATATGTCCTACGGTGTTGAAGTGGAAATAGTTGCTTTGGCATTTTATTGGTGTGGCACGGAACGGAGATGTTGACATGCAGTTTCAAGCACTCTTCATTCTCTAGCGGGTGACTTTTTAAATGATGCTACAAATTAGCAGTGCTGCTACTTTTTGTAGCAATGCTTCTGCCGCATTAATGTTCAACATATTCCCGCTTGAAGTCAAACCACAGCTGTTTTTCTTGGGAATTAATTCTTCCTCCATTTTCAACCAGATTCGCACTGTCTCTCTCTCGCATTACCACCCGCACCTCACCGTTAACACCACAGCTAATGTTACCCGTGTCGCTACCTCTCTGCTCGGGGAGGGCGTGTGACGTTGCACACGTGACGTATGTAAGAAGGTGCGCTTGTTTATGTCTCTGTGAGAAGGAGAGACAAGAAAGAGGGAGAAACGCATGCTGTGTAATGCCCGCAGCTAAAAGCAACTGCGTGAGAACGTATACTCGAATTTTCTATATGTCACAGAGACAAACCCGCGATATATCGAGTATATCGATATATTGCCCAGCTGTAATACAATATATATTTTTTTGTTTTAATATATTTTCTGTCAGAGGTCAAACATGACACAAACCTTGATACTGTATACATGTCCGAAATCAATTTCAACCAACCAACCAACCAACCAACCTTCCTAATTGTTAGAAATCCCACTGTTTATATTAAACATGCTTCACTGATGAGACTATTTGGCAAGCACCGTTTGGTCCTACTCATTTCAGCGATCCTTGAACTTGTCGTAGTTTGTTTACATCTACTTCTTTCTCCGCCGTTGTGTTTTATGCCACTCGTTCTTTGTCTCGTTTTGTCCACCAAACGTTTTATGCTGTGCGTGATTGATTTTATTGATTTGCTGGAGTCCTAAATTGTTTACCGGTCCTCATATGGAAGGTACTTTTTCTTGTTGTCTTAAGAAGGGTAGAAATACAAGCACAAACACACGCACACACGCACAAACACATAATGTCCCATGTTTACATGGTGGGTACACACACACACACACACACACACGCACACACACACACACACACACACACACACAAAGGTTACCTCCATCTCCAGATCCCGAAGCTCCATCTGCCAAAGAAGACAGAAACAAACGATCAGACACTAAAGCTAACACTATGCTAATTTGTTGATTTAAGGCAGTGCTTCTCAATAATTTTTTGTCATTCACCCCCTTTTGGGCACATCATTTTTTTCACACTCTTAAATTGAAAATACAATTTGGAACAACCAATGAGTTGCGTGCACCAGCACCTACAGTACATGCCACCTAGCTGAAGACTTGTTTTCTCACCCCCCCTGGTCTAATGATTGCGAAATGTTAAAAAATATGTCTCTTTTTCTTGTTGCCCTGCCTTCCGCCCGAATGCAGCTAAGATAAGCTCCAGCACCCACGCGACCTCGAAAGGGACAAGCGGTAGAAAATGAATGGATGAATTTCTTGTATGCAAGCATGTTTTAGCAACCAATATTCAAAGCCTGTTGATTAAGTCTAGCAGTGCTGCCACCTAGCTGGAGGTGTGTGTATTGTTAAAAAATGAAAAGAAAAAAAAAGTCACTAATACTAGAAGTCCTTTGACTCTCCGGCCCCCCTCTGACACCTCATTGCACAACCCCCCCAGGAGGGCCGTCCACGCTTTTTGAGAAGCACTGATTTTGTCCATGTGCGTTACCGTGGTTACAGGGTCCCTCCGACACTATGCTGATTGCTCGCTGTTTCCTGCACGCCACCCTCCGCAGGAAGCACTCATTCTGGTACGTGTCTCCGTTGGAGCCGCAGACGGGAACGTACTTCTTGTGACACTGAAAAAAAACAAAACAAAGAGCGCTCGATCGATGCTCACCGCTACCACACGCTGGCTGGAGAAGGAATTACGCGCGCAGCATGATGGACGGGACTTACGTGGAACTGACAGACACACTTGATGTCGGCGCCGTTGTCGCGGCAGGTCCCGCCGAAGCGACACGTGCCCGCGTCACACACGCGCAGGTCGCTCTTCTTGTCGGAGAGGTCTAAAAAAACAAAACATTTATTAGAGTGTAAGAGGTGTTTCTTCATCTGTAGTGCGTCACGCTAACTGTGCTACCCTTTGGCAGGAAATCCATAATCCGTTCCCCACAACTAAAGACAAATGAGCATGAGCTGGACTCTTCTCTGGAGGTGGTGAGTGTGTGATAGCACTTTCATCGCTTACACCAGGGGTCGGGAACCTTTTTGGCGGAGAGAGCCGTAAAAGCCAAATATTTTAAAATGTATTTCCGTGAGAGCCATATAATATTTTTTAACACTCAATGCAACTAAATGCAAGTATTTTTAAGTCAGACCAACATAATAAGTAGGACTGCGAATCTTTGGGTGTCCCACGATTCGATTCAACATAAATTCTTGGGGTCACGATTAGATTCAAAATCGATTTTTTTTTCCAATTCAACACGATTCTCGATTCAAAAACGTTTTTTTCCCGATTTAAAACGATTCTGTATTCATTCAATACATAGGATTTCAGCAGGATCTACCCCAGTCTCCTGACATGCATGCAGAGTAGTAGATTTTTGTAAAAAGCTTTTATAATTGTAAAGGAGAATGTTTTATCAACTGATTACAATATTGTAAATATGTTTTAACTATTAAACGAACCAAAAATATGACTTATCTTATCTTTGTGAAAACATTGGACACAGTGTGTTGTCAAGTTTATGAGATGCGATGCAAGTGTAAGCCACTGTGACACTATTGTTCTTTTTTTTTTTTTTTATCAATTTTGAATCACTGCTATGCTGAAATTATAACTAATATTGATACTGTTTTTGATAATATTAGTTTTTGTTTCACTACTTTTGGTTTGTTCTGTGTCGTGTTTGTGTCTTTTCTCAGTTGCTCTGTTTATTGCAGTTCTGAGTGTTGCTGGGTCAGGTTTGGTTTTGGAATTGGATTGCATTGTTATGGTATTGCTGTGTATTGTTTTGTTGGATTGATAAAAAAAAAAAAAACGATTTTTAAAAAATTAGAATTCATTCTGAATCGCACAACTTGAGAATCGCGATTCAAATTTGAAAGGATTTTTTCCCACACCCCTAATAATAAGTATCTTCTTCTTTTTAATAACATTGTTATTCTGAAGCTAACCAATAATGAATAAAATAGTTATTACCATTAATGTGACTTCTTGAAAAGGTGTGGTAGAAAACGGATGGATGGATTAAAATGCATGAGAATGTTTTATATTTTGAACACTATTTTTAACATTGTGATTACCAGCGGAATTATTCATTACTTATCGCTGTGTTATTTAACCACTGTGCCGCGGCACACTAGTGTGCCATTAGATACACTCTGGTGTGTCGTGGGAGATTATGTAATTTCACCTAATTGGGTTAAAAATATTTTTTGCAAACCAGAATCCGCAAATGTGCAATTGTTGAGTGTCTGTGCTGTCTAGAGCTCGGCAGAGTAACCGTGTAATACTCTTCCATGTCAGTAGGTGGCAGCAGTTAGCTAACTGCATTGTAGATGTCGGAAACATGGTTTGTCGTAATCACAATTATGCGGGAGGCAGCGTGTAGGTAAAAGGGTCTCCAAAACTTCAACCAAAAATAAACAAAAGGCGAGTACCGCTTAGTGCCGCTAAGAAAAGGCATCGAAGCAAAACAAAACTAAAACTGAACTGCCTGCAAAGTAAACAAAAACAGAATGCTGGACGACAGCAAAGACTTACAGCGCATGGAGCAGACGGCGTCCACAAAGTACATCCGTACATGACATGACAATCAACAATGTCCCCACAAAGAAGGAGTGTGTCTGCACAACTTAGTCTTGATTGTGAAAACAAAGCAGGTGCGGGGAATAGCATTCAAGGAAGACATGAAACTGCTACAGGAAAATACCCACGAAAGAGGAAAAGCTACCAAAATAAGAGCGCAAGACACAGGAAAACACCAAAAAACTCAAAATAAGTTACGGCGTGATGTGACAGGTCGTGATAGTACACCTTTGTTGAGACAAGAGCTATATTGATGCATGGTTGGTTATGGTTTGAATTCATATCAAACAATTGCGAGAACAACTTTTTATCGTCAGTATCGGCTAGTGAGTTTAATTTTTGTATGTTTTCTGCTGGTGGTTTGCCTCAGAATTTTTTCAATTAAAGAAAATGTGCCTTGGCTCAGAAAAGGTTGAAAAACACTGACTTATCGTGTTAAGTAATGCCAGCTAAGATTTATCTGAGAGCCAGATTCAGTCATCAAAAGAGCCACATCTGGCTCTTGAGCCATAGGTTCCCTACCCCTGCCATATACGGTAGAAATTTACCCAAAGAACTTTGCGCAAGTCCGACATTGCATTCCGACACTGAGGTCAATAAGTTCCTTCTTTTACTTTATCCATTTTGTTGTGGGGCAGACTGGCTTGTACATGCACATCCATCCTTCGCTAATACAATTTCTAATACAAAGTAACATATAGTTTAAACTTATATCTATCAGTAGACTCATTACGGAAGCACTAAGAGCTATGGCTAAAAACTACATGGCTGACGGGGAAAAGACGCTGTCAAAGTGGAGGCACATAAATAAGACCGCCCAAAAGAGGCGGTTAGAAAGCGGCGGGAAAATGGTCTGTAAATCATGATCTATGCAACATTTTGACCAAAGAAGCACCATTACATGTTATGTAAAGAGTGTTTTAAATGTAGGGGAAAAAAATCATAATATGACCCCTTATAATCTGGTGCGCCTTTTGTATGAAAATAGACCCGCTCATCGGCAGTGGGCCTTATAATCGGATGCGCCGTATGGTCAGAAAAATACGGTAGTGTATTTTGTCTTAATTTAACTGCCAAAATGAAAAGACATTGGACATAATTCATTTCAGATGTGCTCATGAGACCGGATCACAACTTCAAATCGGTTCTCACCGTTCACTTAAAGTAGTCTTTCAAAAGACTCGACTCGGAAACCGGTTCTTGACACAGTTTTGGGTTGCAACCCACCGGTTGCGAGTCACTGACCTCGAGAGTTTAAAAAGACATTGTCGTTTCAGTCACACATTGGTTGTACCACGAAGAAGCACCAAGGCCGATGCCATCTTTAGGATCACAAAATATTGCGTCAGTGTGGACAAAAGCTGATAAAAACATCTGCGGATTTCTCTAAACTGCCCGTAGGTGGACTGGAGTCCGGATCATTGTTGTGTGGCTGGGAATAGGAACCGCATCCAGTACTACTTTGGCACCGACCTAATCCCGCCAGTACTAGTGAATTGAATTATATTTATACAGCGCTTTTCTCTAGTGACTCAAAGCACTTTACATAGTGAAACCCAATATCTAAGTTACATTTAAAGCAGTGTGGGTGGCACTGGGAGCAGGTGGGTAAAGTGTCTTGCCCAAGGACACAACGGCATTGACTAGGATGGCGGAGGCGGGAATCGAACCTGCAACCCTCAAGTTGCTGGCACGGCCACTCTACCAACCGAGCTAAACCGCCCCACTACCGGGCACCGATTTGCCTAAATTCCAAAGATGCCATGTTACAGGACTTGGGTTGTGCGTGACGTCACGCCATGTTGCAGACCCAGCCGGCCGGCTCTTCACAATTTGGCACTTGTCATTCACCCCAGCAGCACTGAGAGCAGACTAATCCAAACTACCTCTCTGTAATGCTGCAATTTGTCATGCCAAACAAAGAAATTGACCTAGAAAAAAACCTCCAACGTACTGTATAAAGTAAGGCTCTGCTTTTGCGCTATCTTGATGCTAATATACATTACCTTTGCTGTTGACATGCCACTGATTAGCATTAGCGTTTTTTTTTATGGGGATTTCAACATCTCCAAATTTGTTCACGAAAACTACAACTAAGATGCACGTTACAATCAAACAGCCGGTATGTAATAAGGCCAATACTTACAGTATTAACACTTTTTGGGCGCAACAAAAGATTAAACAGCAAAGACTGAAGTGACTTGCCAACACACCATAAACTATACACTATTGCAATCTAATGTCTTGAAATTTTAATAATAAGACACGATACAACTACTGGACAGGCGTTATGATAATCAGCTCATTTTTAAAAGTTTGCAATTTAAAACATGATTTTATTATCAAAATCATTTATTTATCAACATGCACAAAAGTACCGAAAATTGGTATTGTTAAATCCATTCTCACGTGCCAGGAAATGGTACCGTATTGGTTCATACGTAAATGGTACCCATCCCGATATGTGGCTATACCAATATGATGAGCCGTTTAAAGACGTCCTCTAATAGAACTTGGGATTCTTGACCCGCCCCAGTGTAACGCAGGGCATCGTGATAGCTCTGGCTTTTAGCTCGGTAGCTTGCGCACCCGTCTCTCATGCCGGACGACCCAGGCGTAACAGACAAACAGGCGGGTTACAGTAGTGCTGTGAAAACCTTCCTCCCCGACAACCTCAAGAGCAGTGCTGGCTATCAGATCGATAGCTCGAGCTCTTAGCTCGGTTGCTAACACGTTTGCCTCTCATGCCGGCAGACCTAGGTACAGAAAGAGCACGGACCTAACCAGGCGGAGTACACGTGCTTCTCGAAATATGCGAGCAAACAGTCCTGGATGACCACGCCAACTTTGACTTCTTCAGCCGGTTTATGCAGCAATCAGATGTTCCACCAGTGTCTAGTTTAATTTATCTCATAGAACATCTCGTTAGGGGGACCAAGGAACATGAAGACTGGATTCAATTGTCTTCATCGACACACCTTAGGCTGTGTAACAAATATTAGATTATAAGTTTTGTGTCGGGCAACTGCAGCCTCCGACAATAACCCCAGGTGGTCATGGGAGACCTGTTTTGCACGAGGACCAGAAAGGCAGGAATTGCATGTAAGAACTGGATTTAATGTACAAAAAAATCCAATAACACTGATAGCAAAGGCAAAAGAAAGTGCCTGCCTACGCACGGGAAGCTAACGCTAAACGTAGAAGAGAGTCAAGAGTCCAGAATAAGCGTCCCGAGCGCACGAGAAGCTACGGCGAGACTTAGCACAAGTATAGACATCGAAGATATACCAACGTGAGTGTTGCATGGAGCAAACAACAAATCAAGAACAAACTGAGGTAGAAGGCAGGCTTAAATACTAAGGCAATCAATGAAACCCAGGTGCGCGTCAAAGGCAAGAGCAGGTGGAACAAATACGAAACCATAAAACAAGGAAGTGCACAATTCGGAACTGGAAAAGTCCAAAACAATCAAAAAACACAAAAGGACTCAAAAACCAAAATAATATATGATCCGGGCGGCGGATCATAACACCTGTAATGTTTTCAATCGTACGACTGTGTGTGTGTGTGTGTGTGTGAGATGAACTGTTAATTAGAGGGGCTATGAGGATCCCCCCCCTGTAATTAGTGGATACCTGAGTGTCACATTACCACCACCAGGAAGAGACTCACATCCTGAGGAAGCAAAGAAACGTCTTATCATTTTAAGTCGCACAACTCAGAGAGGCTGACGAGTCAGTGACCTGGAACAAGAATGAATCTTCCTCTTCCCTAAAGGGGGAGGGAGCCTAGAGTGAAAAATGTCCCGTGTTGTCATTTTTCTCCTTCATCACCGCTGTAAAGCTCGCTCTCTGACACCTGAAGAGAGACCACAAGCTGACAGCTCGGGATTTCGGCTCGTTCTCTCGGGCACTCGGGTTTGACCCACGGGCAGGGCCAGGCGGGCACCACCAGCAAGAGGCCGCCAGCTGTCACGCGGACGTCACCCAACCGCCATTTTATCGCTCCTCCCTTCCAACAGAGGTCCCGCTGCACATGTGACGACCACAGTGTGTGTTTGGCCCAGTCGGCGCACTCACATGTGCCTCGCCCTGTTCCTCCAGTCTGTAATTAGCTCCAAAATAGTGTCCAGTAAAAGATGAAAGCAGCCGCCACACAAGACAAGGTGCGGTCGTCACGGAAACACAAACACTGATGATGTGCCGATGACAGCAGGTGACCTCTGACCTTGCTCACCTAAAGCCTGGTGGACGTGTAAGCGTGTGTGCGGGTCTCACCTGGGCATTCAGCGTTCTTCCCCGGGCCGCAGTCGGCGGATGAGCCTCCCCCACGGGGGTTGCTGCTTTGGGCTGCAGGAAGGAGCATCAACAGGAGCAGGCAGGAGGAGGAAGCCAGGGGAGCCATGGTGGAGGAGGAGGAGGAGGGGGAGGAGGGTGATGGAGGTGAGAAGTGGGGGTAGAATGGAGCTGATGACGTCAGACCAGGAGGAAAAAAAAGAGGTTTTGTCAGACAAAACAAAACCAAAAAAATGTTGAGCAGGGCAGCCAAGATGTCCGCGGGCCTTCAGTGCTTCATGGCCGAGAAGGATGAGCACAAAGCGGACACGCAACAAAGCGCAGCAGCGACCCCCCACGCCTCCGACGCCCCCCTAAAAACAGCCCCTCACCGCCCCGGACTCTGCCTCCATCCCCCAGCCGCGCTGCCTCGCACTCACGCCGGCGCGGAGAAAGCGCGGAGTCCCGCGGGCGCAAAAAAAGATCCAGCGAGCGCTTCTCAGCGACGACCAGCCAGCGTGGAAGCCGAAGCCGAGCGAGGGGTGAGCCGGGTTGGATGCCAGAGACTCGCCGTTGGGACCGGGACGTTTTTTTTTTTTTTTTGTCCTCCTCTTCTTCTTCTTCAACCAGTCTCATCAACAAAGGCCCGGGTCACGTGACCGGTAGCAGACCCCTCCCATTATTCCCAGAGAGCGAGCGCGTAATGACGTCATGACGTCGCCTCTCCAGGTGGTCCCCTGGAGGCGGCGCACAACCATTGACATCATAATACATTTGCTGTAGATTTACTCCAGACGGTATTTTAATATTGTAGCTATGTATAAACTTTATTAAAATACAAATACAAACTCGTCAAAGAGCCAAATAGGCAAGACTATGCAAGCCCGTTTCGGCTGTCTTTTGCCATGGATTGATTAACGTGGACCCCGACTTAAACAAGTCTAAAAACGTATTCGGGTGTTATTTAGTGGTCAATTGTACGGAATATGTACTGAACTGTGCAATCTACTAATAAAAGTTTCAATCAATCAATCAAAAATTGTTTACAAAAAATATTTTGACAATAAATAAAATCGAAATTATGATATACAAATTCAAATTACTTTTTAATCTTATAATTTTCACTTTCTTGTGTCATAATTATGACTTTTCCCCCTCATAATGTCGATGTTTTTTCCCCATCTCATATTTATGACTTTTTATTACATTTTTTCTTTATATATTGATAGACCCGCTCGACAACCATTGCTTTCGGTCCCCTAGAGCTGTGGTCCCCAACCTTTTTGTATCCGCGGACCGGTCAACCCTTACTAATTTGTCCCGCGGCCCGGGGGGGAGGTGTCCTTTTTTTTCTTTCTTTTTTTTTCTTCTTTGTCATGAAAAAGGGAGTTTTTTGTGGTTGGTGCACTATTTGTAAGTGTATATTGTGTTTTTTATGTTGATTTAATTAAAATAAAAAAATGTTTATAAAAAATTATTCTGCGGCCCGGTACCAATCCGCGGCCCGGTGGTTGGGGACCACTGCCCTAGAGCAGTGGTCCCCAACCTTTTTGTATCCGCGGACCGGTCAACGCTTAATAAATTGTCCCGCGGCCCGGGTGGGGGGGTGGTAGGGTGTCCTTTTTTTTTCTTTTTTTTTTTTTTTTTTCCTTTGTCATGAAAAAGGGACGTTTTTGTCATGAAAAAGGGAGGTTTTTGTAGTTGGTGCACTAATTGTAAGTGTATATTGTGTTTTTTATGTTGATTTAATAAAAAAAAAAAATGTTTTGTTTTTTTTAAATAAAAATTAATAAAAAAATCTTCTGCGGCCCGGTGGTTGGGGACCACTGCCCTAGAGTGTGTGGGGGTGAGGGAGTTGCCCACATATGCGGTCCTCTCCAAGGTTTCTCATAGTCATTGTCACTGTCACAGCCCTTTGAGACACTTGTGATTTAGGGCTATAGAAATAAACATTGATTGATTGATTGATTGATATATAGATGATATAAATAAGATTAAGTATGTATTGGTTTATTTGTACCATAAATTGATTAACGCGGACCCCGGCTTAAACAAGTTGAAAAAGTTATTCGGGTGTTACTATTTAGTGGTCAATTGTACGGAATATGTACTGTACTGTGCAATCTACTAATAAAAGTGACGTGAGTTATATTTAAATAGCGCTTTTCTCTAGCGACTCAAAGCGCTTTTACATATAGTGAAACCCAATATCTAAGTTACATTTAAACTGGGAGCAGGTGGGTAAAGTGTCTTGCCCAAGGACATAACGGCAGTGACCAGAATGGCGGAAGCGGGGATAAACCTGGAACCCTCAAGTTGCTGGCACGGCAACTCTACCAACCGAGCCATACCAACCGAGTCCCAATCAGTCAATCAATCTCATCATTTTGATGTCATACTTATAACTTAAAATTGGGGTATTTTGTGTGTGTGTGTGTGTGTGGTAGAAATTACCTAATCCATCCATTTATTTTCTACCGCTTATTCCAGAGGTGTCCAAACTTTTTCCACTGAGGGCCGCAGACTGAAAAATCAAAGCACGCAGGGGCCAAGTTGGTTTTTTTTCATTTTCAAAACCAATACATTATACACTTTTTTTTTTTTTTAAATTGTTGGGGCTCCCTCAAGTTAGGTCTTAAGGACCCAGAAGGGTTTCAGTCTTAAACAAGGTTCAAAATAAGTCATATATATATTTTTTTCATAAAACCCTTGAATCGCTAATTCTACTTCATTATTGTTTCTTTTACTTTTTACGAGCTTTTTGTCGAAACCCTATTTTTTTAAGCAAAATACACAATATTTTTCCCAAAAAGATTTTCAAAGTGAAATATTTAATGTGAAGTTATTGGATCCCTAAATAGGTCAATAATTCATAGCAAACTGGATTTGAATGTATTATTATTTTTATTTTTATATTTTAGCAAAGACAGTTAATAAATTCCACTAAAATCCTTAGAGATCCAAAAGTGCCCCACTCATAAAAAGGTTATGCTTTTTTATTTTTTATTTTTCATTCAACACTTAAATCTCTATATCAGCTTCAGATAATATATTGTAATTGGTTTAGTATATTTATCCATCCATCCATTTTCTACCGCTTTCTCCCTTACGGGGTCACGGGGGGCGCTGGCGCCTATCTTAGCTACAATCGGGCGGAAGGCGGGGTACACCCTGGACAAGTCGCCACCTCATCGCATGGCCAACACAGATAGACAGACAACATTCACACTCACACTCACAACTAGGGCCAATTTTAGTGTTGCCAATCAACCTATCCCCAGGCGCATGTCTTTGGAAGTGGGAGGAAGCCGGAGTACCCGGAGGGAACCCACGCAGTCACGGGGAGAACATGCAAACTCCACACAGAAAGATCCCGAGCCCGGATTTGAACCCAGGACTGCAGGACCTTCGTATTGTGAGGCAGACGCACTAACCCCTCTGCCACCGTGAAGCCCTAGTATATTTATAATAACAATAAATAGGATAATTAGTATAATTAGTATTAGTATATAATTATCATGGATTTTTTTTTCTTCTAATTTTCATATTTTTCATGTTTTTATGTTTGTTGTATTTATGTCCTTTTTGTCCTTCAATCAATGAATAATTTATAGGAACATTGATTTTTATTCATTATTATTTTTGGAGAAATAATTTTAAAAATTGTGTTATTACAGTCAACAAAGCAACTTTTTCCTCATTGCATTTCACCAATTTTCTCTTTTATTACACTTTTTATTATTTAAAAAAAAATATATATATACATATATATATTAGTATTTTTAGAATGATATGCTGCGGGCCGGTAAAACATTAGCTGTGGGCCGCAAATGGCCTCCGGGCCATACTTTGGACACCCCTGACTTATTCCCTTTGGGGGCGCTGGTGCCTATCTCAGCTACAATCGGGTGGAAGGCGGGGTAAACCTTGGACAAGTCGCCACCTCATTACAGGGTCAACACAGATAGACAGACAACATTCACACACTAGGGACCATTTAGTGTTGCCAATCAACCTATCCCCAGGTGCATGTCTTTGGAGGTGGCAGTAAGCCGGAGTACCCGGAGGGAACCCACGCAGTCACGGGGAGAACATGCAAACTCCACACAAAAAGATCCCGGAACTACTCAGGACCTTCTTATTGTGAGGCAGACGCACTAACCCCTTTCCACCATGCTGCCCACCTTCCATACAAAACCCCCCAAAATGAATGAATTAAGTCCAAAGTATTTCCCAGATGTCATATCAAACATATCAGCAGAGGGCGCTCGCTCACTGCACTTCATTATCTGTCACTTGAACACCATCATCTTCCATCAATAATGTCTATTGACTGTAAATAATGGTTTTGTTTTACATTCCAACACTTTGTAGGTTTGCCTTCAACTTTGATCTTCTCAATTGTCGGCCATCATGCACATTTAAGTGTTGTGGGAAAAAGACAGGATTTTTTTTTTTTGTGTTTGGTTTTAAAGCGGCACACTTTATTGATCGCAAGGATTTTCTTCTGTTTCTTTTCACACAACAAACATTGTCTCTCGCTAAGTGGACGCCTGCAGGCATTTAGCCCTCTAATTAGAAATATCGATCCAAAACACTTGTTTCTTAATCCCCAACATGTCTTATTGTTGTTAAGTCTTACGCTTCGTAAGCCATCAGGACTCATTAGTCAACTCCCTCATTCTTCACCTCCGCCTTTTATTTGGAATACATTCCAGCCAGGTCCTGTGCACGCTCAAGTGATTTATCCATAATACATTACATTTTTTTATTTTTTTTTTTAGAAAAGTGTATCCATGATTAAATGATGTAGTAAACAATGCATCTTTCATTTGATGCCTTTTTTCCATAGACTGCTCAAGTGCAGACGCACTAAGGAATAGAGTGCTTGTTTTCAACATGGTGGTCAAAGGTCAACTTCCTGGCGTGTTTTTCGTTTGGCTTTCTTTACTGTCGACTCAAATTTGACACAAATCGGCTAAAAACGCCATTAAATATGTCTTTTTTGTTGTTGTTTTTTGCAAAAAAGACAAAATAAGTGTGTGGTGAATCAACAGTCGAGCAATGTTGGGGACGGCGTGGCGCAGTGGGAGAGTGGCCGTGCGCAACCCGAAGGTCTCTGGTTCAAATCCCACCTAGAACCAACCTCGTCACGTCCGTTGTGTCCTGAGCAAGACACTTCACCCTTGCTCCTGATGGGTGCTGGTTGGCGCCTTGCATGGCAGCTCCCTCCATCAGTGTGTGAATGTGGAAGTAGTGTCAAAGCGCTTTGAGTACCTTGAAGGTAGAAAAGCGCTATACAAGTACAACCCATTTATCATTTATTATCATTATCATTTAATGTTCTGAATTATACATAGATAGCAGAGGTGTGGGGAAAAATCAATTCGAATACAAATCGAATCTCATTTTTAAAAATATTTTTTTAATTTTTAATTTTTTTTAATTAATATTATTTTTTTTAATCAAGCCAACAAACCACTACACAGCAATACCATAACAATGCAATCCAATTCCAAAACCAAACCTGACCCAGCAACAACAACAACAAAAATATATATATATATATATATCTGTGTTGGCCCTGCGATGAGGTGGCGACTTGTCCAGGGTGTACCCCGCCTTCCGCCCGATTGTAGCTGAGATAGGCGCCAGCGCCCCCCGTGACCCCAAAAGGGAATAAGCGGTAGAAAATGGATATATATATATATATATATATATATATATATATTTTTTTTTTATCAATCCAACAAACCAATACCCAGCAATACCATAACAATGCAATCCAATTCCAAAACCAAACCTGACCCAGCAACACTCAGAACTGCAATAAACAGAGCAATTGAGAGAAGACACAAACACGACACAGAACAAACCAAAAAAAAAATGAATATTATCAACAACAGTATCAATATTAGTTATAAATTCAGCATAGCAGTGATTAAAAATCCCTCATTGACATTATCATTAGACATTTATAAAAATAAAAAGAACAATAGTGTCACAGTGGCTTACACTTGCATGGCATCTCATAAGCTTGACAACACACTGTGTCCAATGTTTTCACGAAGATAAAATAAGTCATATTTTGGTTCGTTTAATAGTTAAAACAAATTTACATTATTGCTATCAGTTGATAAAACATTGTCCTTCACAATTATAAAAGCTTTTTTGAAAAAATCTACTACTCTGCTAGCATGTCAGCAGACTGGGGTAGATCCTGCTGAAATCCTACGTATTGAATGAATACAGAATCGTTTTGAATCGGAAAAATATCGTTTTTGAATCGAAAATCGCGTTGAATCGAAAAAAATCGATATCGAATCGTGACACCAACAATCGATATTGAATCGAATCGTGGGACACCCAAAGATTCGCAGCCCTAATAGATAGAACTTTATTGAGTCCTTCAGGAGAGTTCCCTCAGGAAAATAAAATATAGACACAAAAAGCGTTGTGCCCTGTTTGCATTAGCCTCCAAAAACTGGGAGCAGAAAGTGTTTTTCCTTGACATTTTCTGTGCAATGTCTTTAAAGGGGCTGTTTGCAACGTGTTGTAAGCATTATATGCATCGTTTGTTGCTCATTTCTTGTTTTTTGTTGTGTCTGGACTTTTGTAGCTGTATGTAGGAAATGGCGCAGCGAAAGTGGCAGCTGCTTGCATCAGCTCTCTGCTCTTTTATGTGTTCTTTATGTCCGTTGTGTTCTTTAATGTTTCCCAATTGTGGTTTTGCCCTTTTTGTCGTGGACTTTGTGAATTAGCACTGCAACCACATAATTTCTGCAATTTGGGATGAATAAAGTCTATCCTATTCTACAGCTTTCAACATGAATACGTAACTACGCCTGTATGTAACAACTCGGACTATAAAAATGGGACCCGTTACCTCCCTGCTTGGCACTCAGCATCAAGGGTTGGAATATGGGGTTAAATCACCAAAGCGATTCCCGGGTGTGGCCACCACTGCTGCTCACTGCTCCCCTCACTTCCCAGGGGGGTGATCAAGGATGATGGGTCAAATGCAGAGAATAATTTCGCCACACCTAGTGTGTGTGTGACAATCATTGGCACTTTAACTTTTGCAATTTGGATAGCTAACGTTAGCTAGCCTATCCTAAAAACAACAAGACTGCAAATTGTTTGTTGCATTTTTCGAGGCTGCTTTTGTGTACGTGTACATGTGTGGCGAGTCAGCAATGAGTGACGAGCCTGAACGCCAAAACCCTTCCTCAGACCCACGAGCATTTTTTATTCACTGTAATTAGTAATTTTGAAAAATACAGACCATTGAAAAAAATAATAATTGTACTAATTGTAATGTGTTTTATTATTTTTATAGTATATTTATAACAGGAGTGTCCAAACTTTTCCCAGCGAGGGCCTCATTCAGTAAAATTGAATAATTAATGTTGTCAAGCTGAACAAAACATCCAAGTAGGTGACAAAGGATATTAGTGTTAATCATGGGATTAATCACAAAAAAGATTGCATTAATCAGGTATATACACACATTAATCACATTATTCATTTTTCTCCTTCACATTCTATCAATTATCAATTAGTTTATTTTATAATTACAATAAACTTTTGTCAAAATATGTTACAGGTTACAAAAGCTCCTTATGTAGATGGCTTAAAATATATATATATATATATATATATATATATATATATATATATATATATATATGTGTGTCTCTCCCTTAGAAATAGGGTGAGAAGCTCTGCCATCCCGGGGGGAGCTCAGAGTAAAGCCGCTGCTACTCCACATGGAGAGGAACCAGATGATGTGGTTCGGGCATCTGCTCAGAATGCCTCCCGAACGCCTCCCTAGGGAGGTTTTTAGGGCACGTCCGACCGGCAGGAGGCCACAGGGAAGACCCAGGACACCCCGGGTGGCCTGGGAACACCTTGGGACACTCCGGGAGGAGCTGGACGAAGTGGTTGGGGAGAGGGAAGTCTGGGCTTCTCTGCTTAGGCTGCTGTCCCCGCAACTCGACCTCGGATAAGCGGAAGAAAATGTATGTATGTGTATATGTATATATATATATATATATTAGGATGTGGGAAAAATTGATTTGAATACGAATCGCAATTCTCACGTTGTGCGATTCAGAATTGATTCTCATCGATTTTTAATTTTTTATTATTTTTTTAAATCAATCTAACAAAACAATACACAGCAATACCATAACATTGCAATCCAATTCCAAAACCAAACCTGACCCAGCAACACTCAGAACTGCAATAAACAGAGCAATTGAGAGGAGACACAAACACGACACAGAACAAACCAAAAGTAGTGAAACAAAAATGAATTTTTATCAACAACAGTATCAATATTAGTTATAATTTCAGCATAGCAGTGACTAAAAATCCCTCATTGACATCATTAAACATTTATAAAAATAAAAAAAAAAGAACAATAGTGTCACGGTGGCTTACACTTGCATCACATCTCATAAGCTTGACAACACACTGTGTCCAATGTTTTCACAAAGATAAAATAAGTCGTATTTTTGGTTCGTTTAATAGTTAAAACAAATTTACATTATTGCAATCAGTTGATAAAACATTGTTCTTTACAATTATAAAAGCTTTTTTTTTTTTAAATCTACTACGCTGCTAGCATGTCAGCAGACTGGGGTCGCGACCCCAAGAATCGACATTGAAACGAATCGTGGGACACCCAAAGATTCGCAGCCCTAATATACATATATATATATATCTATATATATATATATATATATATATATATATATATATATATATATATAGATATATATATATATAGATAGATAGATAGATAGATACATATATAACTGTATTAGAATACAAATACAAACTAATAAACATCTCCAAAATGCCAAATAGGCAAGATTATGGAAGCCTTTTTCTGTCACAAAATAAAATAAAAAAAAATAACTCAATGGTAAGTAAAAATTATGAGATAAAAAGTCATACTTAAGAGATTTAAAAAAAATAAGTATTTAAAAAAAAATAATACTCCGTAGCAAGAAGGTTGGATGGATTTCTGAAAATTATGAATCGATTTAGAATTGGGATTAAAAAGAATCGAGATTCGGATGTGAATTTTTGAGCACACCTCCATATTATATATTAATGATACTACAAGTCCCAGAATGCTTTGGTGTTGCTTAATGGTTGCCAGTCAACTCACTTGTCGTGGCTCGTTTGAATTGGGTTCAAGTTAGTTTTACATACAGAAAAACGGTAAACATTTTTTCACAATTGTTTATTTGTTCTGTAAATTATACAAAAAAAAAAAAAAAAGAAGTTATAATTATTTATGAATGTTTTCGTTTGCCTGCTCGCATACTTGGCTGAGGTCCAGTATGGCGGCGTCTCACGGTCAAAAAGTACTCATTAGAACTGACGTTTTTTTTTTTTTAACGAGTGTTTGACTCTTAAAAAACAGGTGTATTGTATAAACATATTTAGCTGTATGATTTTTATACTGATGGGTGACCTTTAATAACGTAGAATGAAGTGTATGTTAACGCGTTTAATTACTTCTGAGAGCGAGCTGTCAATCAAAGTAGTGTGGGAAGGAGAGGGCGGAGGAGGAGAAGGAGGGTGTGTGTGTGAAAAAGTCTCTCTCTATGTGTGTGTGTGTGTGTTCAGGTTGTCACTTTGTTGTTGTTGTGAAACAGGAAGGCTCCACGTCCACGCTGGCCCATGTTGCTTGTCGTGGTCCATGTGGAAGAAGGTGCTCCACGGTGTTTGTCTTCCAGCAGGAGAAGAAGAAGACGAGTGTGGACGTGAAGATGTGCGGAGGTGGTGTGCTGGACTACTTTCTTCTTTTTCTTCTTCTGACGTCTGACCGCTGCTGCTCCACTCCAACCGACAGGAAAGGTAAGGCAAAAGGCGTTAACGTTACTTTAAAAAAAAAAATATATATATATATATTTATATATATATATATGTTATGCTGAACCAGTGAGGGCAAATGAAACTGTTTCATGGCAACGAAAGGGCTCTTTGCTATTGCATGACGTCATTATATGAGCGATTGACGTCATCTAAAACATTGGCCAATACTGATATCTAAGAATAATGAATATAAATAATAATGGAAGTATAAGTGTTTGTATATAGCATGAGTCACCAACGCGGTGCCCGCGGGCACCAGGTAGCCCGTAAGGACCAGATGAGTCGCCCGCTGGCCTGTTCTAAAAATAGCTCAAATAGCAGCACTTACCAGTGAGCTGCCTCTATTGTTTGAATTTTATTTATTTACTAGCAAGCTGGTCTCGCTTTGCTCGACATTTTTAATTGTAAGAGAGACAAAACTCAAATAGAATTTGAAAATCCAAGAAAATATTTTAAAGACTTGGTCTTCACTTGTTTAAATAAATTCATTTATTTTTTTACTTTGCTTCTTATAAATTTCAGAAAGACAATTTTAGAGAAAAAAATAAAACCTTAAAAATTATTTTAGAATTTTTAAACACATATACCTTTTTACCTTTTAAATTCCTTCCTCTTGTTTCCTGACAATTTAAATCAATGTTCAAGTAAATTAATTTTTTGATTGTAAAGAATGATAAATACATTTTAATTTAATTCTTCATTTTAGCTTCTGTTTTTTCGACGAAGAATATTTGTGAAATATTTATTCAAACTTATTATGATTAAAATTTAAAAAAAAATATTCTGGCAAATCCAGAAAATCTGTAGTATCAAATATAAATTTTATTTCAAAGTCTTTTGAATTTCTTTTAAAATTTTTGTTCTGGAAAATCTAGAAGAAATAATGATGTGTCTTTAGAAATATAGCTTAGTCCAATTTGTTATATATTCTAACAAAGTGCAGATTGGATTTTAACCTATTTAAAACATCTTATCAAAATTCCAAAATTAATCTTAATCAGGAAAAAATACTAATGATGTTCCATAAATTATTTTTAAACATTTTTCAAAAATATTCGAATTAGCCAGTTTTTGCATTGTTTTTTTCAGGCAAATTTAGAATTTTAAAGAGTCGAAATTGAAGATAAACTATTATTTCAAAATGTAATTTTCATTTTTTTCCTGTTTTCTCCTATTTTAAACCGTTTAATTAGGTGTTTTTTTCATCATTTATTCTCTACAAAAAACCTTCCGTAAAAGGAAAAAAAATGTACTACGGAATGACAGACAGAAATACCCATTTTTATATATATACATGTATATAGATTTATTTATTAAAGGTAAATTAAGCAAATTGGCTATTTCTGGCAATTTATTCAAGTGTGTATCAAACTGGTAGCCCTTCGCATTAATCAGTACCAAAGAAGTAGATCTTGGTTTCAAAAAGATGGTTGACCCCTGGTATATATTATAATATTGGTACAAATGTTCAACCAACACAGGGATATTTCACCTGTCTTTACTCTGTATATATTTGATCATATTTCTAGGAAGCTCATCTTGTATAGAGATTGTTTAGATAGATTGTACTTTATTGATTCCTTCAGTAGAGTTCCCTCAGGAAAATTTATAGGGTTAGGCCAGGGGTCGGGAACCTTTTTGGCTGAGAGAGCCATGGAAGCCAAATATTTTGAAATGTATTTCCGTGAGAGCCATATAATGTTTTTTAAACATTGAATACAACTAAATGTGTGCATTTTTATGTAAAACCAACATTAGGGTATAACACTTATGTCATTCTTTTTAATAACATTTTTATTCTGAAACTAACTAATAATGAATAAAATACTTATTACCATTCTTGACATCTTGAACAGGTGCGGGAGAACAGTCTTTTTCAACCACTGTGCCGTGAGATATTATCTAATTTCACCTATATGGGTTAAAATATTTTTTGCAAACCAGTAAATACAGTCTGAAAATGATGTGGTGTTGTTGAGTGGTCGGTGCTGTCTAGAGCTAATTGCTTTGTAGATGTCGGAAACAGCGGGAGGCAGGGTGCGGGTAAAAAAAAAAGGTGTCTAATGCTTAAAAAATAAATAAACAAAAGGTGAGTGCCCCTGAGAAAAGGCATTAAAGGGAAGGCTATGCAGAGCAAAACTAAAAATTAACTGGCTACAAAGTAAACAAAAAAACAGAATGCTGGACGACAGCAAAGACTTACTGTGGAGCAAAGACAATGTACATCCGAACATGACGTGACAATCGAAAAAGTCCCCACAAAGAACGATAAAAACGACTGAAATATTCTTGATTGCTAAAACAAAGTAGATGCGGGAAGTAGCGCTCAAAGGAAGACATGAAACTGCTACAGGAAAATACCAAAAAAAGAGAAAAAGCAACCAAAATAGGAGCACAAGACAAGAACTAAAACACTACACACAGGAAAACAGCAAACAACTCAAAATAAGTCACGGCGTGATGTGACAGTACATCTACTTTGAGACAAGAGGTATATTGATGCATGCTTGGTTGTGGTTTAAAGTCGTATCCAACAATTGTGACAACGACTTTTTACTGTCAACTGAGTTTCGTTTTTAATACATTTCTGTTGGTGGTGTGCCTCCAAATTTTTTAAACGCAAAAAATGTGCCTTGGCTGAAAAAAGGTTGAAAACCACTGCGGTAGAAAACGGATGGAGGGATAAAAATGCATGATCATTTTTTACATTTTGAACGTTATTTTTAACACTGATTACCAGTGGAATTATTCATTACTTATTGTGTTTAGCAATGTAAAATAAGATTAATCTGAGAGCCAGCTGCAGTCATCAAAAGAGCCACATCTGGCTCTAGAGCCATATGTTCCCTACCCTTGGGTTAGGCGAAATAAGTGCTCAACTTCAGTCTAAACCCTTTCGGTCTGTGACATTGTCAATTTATGAATGTGCAACTGTTTGTTTTTGTAAAGCTGTTTGTTTATTTTGTTGACCACTGACCAAAGAAATAATAAACTAAATAATAAAATAAACAAATACAGGCAAAAATCACCCTTACTGTTTGCCAGTATTACCACATCTGAGTAATAGTGTAGAAATATGGAAATAACTTCAAAAGTACAGCTTATTCACCAACTGTGGTACAACAAATATCAGTTAGAATAATACATAATGTTGTTTGGCTTTATTTATTGAATCAAAAATATTGAAATTCAATGCTTTGGTGCATTTGCAAACCGCTAAAATGATGTACAAGGCAAACTATAACCTGCAATAATTATCCTCAACAAGAGGGGAAATCTCACTTGAAACATTTGTACGCACACACAACACTTTAAGTCCTTAAGCGTGTCAGTATGATTAGGCAAAAAAGCCAAACAAAGCACCGATGTGATCCAGTTTAACTGTTCAAGTACAAGGAAGACAAATGCTGATAAACATCTTAACCTTATTAAAAAATGAGATAACTTTACTCATTTCTTAATGTCAACTATACATTTTTGTATTTAATAATTATTTACTTACTCATTCCTCTACTTATTTATTGCTCTGTTTATTTTTTCCCTGCTGTGTTACAGAAGGAGTACAAACAAATGTGTTTTTGCTCTGATACGAAAAGGGGTAGGCTTGAATAAGCTCTGCTTCCCCCGACTTCTTTTCGGACATGCTTTAATGAAACACCGGTTCGTAAACAAAGACAAAACATAAATATTAGCAATTACATTGAGCCTGAGAACGCAAAGCTGATATTATCCATGCTGTAAATTGGTGCATGTACTGTCACCACATTGAGGGACTTAAACATCAAAACATAATTTCAGCCATCCAATGTTAATCAAGAGGCAGCGTTTTTTTTATGTTTCTGAACAACACCCGCTTACCGCCCGAATGCAGCTGGGATAGGCTCCAGCGACCCCAACAGGGACAAGCAGTAGAAAATGGATGGATGGATGGACCAACGTCCCCACTCGTATGTGTATCTCAGCCAGACGAACAGAAACCTATATGCTAGTTTCTCTATTTTTTATTTACTGACAGAAAGGTTTGATACAGTGTGAGTTAATCATCCTGAATAATAGCCGGAGTTATGCGTCATTTATATGATATGAGTCAGCTGCCATAGGCTCCAGCCGTGACACTGACATGAATACATGAATGGATGCATTGAGCGCCTTTCTCTAGTAGAGCAATTAAGCTGAATTCATTTTGGCCAATCATCCATGATTTTTCTTTTCTTTATTGTAGCGCTTGCCCTTATTCGCGTCACGGGTGAGCTGGAGCCTATCCCAGCTGACTTTTGGAGTTGAGGCACACGGTGGTCAATCAGAGGACGCATACATGCAAACAACTACAGTTGTCTGTTACTATATTGGTTCTGTAATGGAGAAAACACTCTTATCTCAAATCTACGTCTCCAATTGAAATGAATTAAAATCAATTTAATTGGTGCTTGCTCCACTTAACAGTGCAATTTTAACATGCAACATGCCTTTTGAAAAGTGACAAAAACTTTTGATCAGAAATATTGTATACAAGCAATATACGAGAATGTACTACTAACTAATACGGTAGTTTTATGTAGTAAAAACTACTGGAACGCCTTTTCTCTGAATGTCAGAGCGGCAACATCTCTCGATGTTTTTAAATCCTCTTTAAAACTCGCTTGCGTTTAACCCAAGCTGAGCTGGATTTATGTATGGATTTATTCTTTTCTTTTTAGCCATTTTTAATTAATTCATTCATTTGTATTATATTTAAACATTTTTAATCTTCACACTTTTTTGGCACTATTTTTATGCATTTTAACTGTGTTTTACATATAAAATTTTTTGTGCTTATTGTGATTTTGATTATTATTTTTAATATTTTACCTCACTTTGGGGCAGTAGGGTTGTTTTAGAAATGTACGATACAAATAAATCTACCTTAACCCTTGACCTTGATAATGTATAGCATTTACCTTGGCGCGTCAACTAATCGCTTTCCACCTGCTTTTCCGTCAAACACACCATCAGCAGCTTTTCCGTATTTTCATGGATATTAGATTCAGATTAACATTCAGCAGTGCTTACGAGCATATGCCCGAATTTCTTCTCCCTTTTGGCGACACGTTCTGTCATGTTTTTGATTATTTATTTATTTATTACAATGAATAGCATTCACTTCTTCTCATTTCTGTTCTTCACACTCAGTTTCTTCTTTCCCGTGGTGAAAAAAAACAGAGTTATGCGTGTAAGTGCGGATGTTCTGGTCAGATCTTACGAGTTTCATCGTCAGATTGGCTATACCAACTAATGGCGGAGATGCTTGTAACTATTAATTTTGCTTGCAACTCAAAGCATAAAACTTAGCCGAGAGCTCTTATCTTAAAACACATTTAAGTTAAAGTACCACTAAATTCACAATTATGGACAATTTAATCTTGAATTGTCTTAACAGTCATGTTTTTGGGATGTAGGAAGCGCGTGCCAATCAGAAGCCTGAAGAAACAACAGCATTGTGTCGCCACCGTTTGTCAGTATAGTGATGTATTACATGCAAGGGCTGGCGATAAGACGTTATCAATATTTATCACGATAGACAATCAATATCAATAAAAAAACGTCTGTATTTTTTTTTCTTAGATGTCGGAACAAACTGGATGTTGTGAAGCAACATAGGTTGCATGAACAAAGGCACTCACTCTCTGGTAACGGAGCAACACAGGAAGTAGTCACTGATCAGAAGGTGTGAAATGCTAACAGCCAATCATTGCAGTTTTTTTAGAATTTTTTTTTTTAAAACGGACCATAGTCCGACCGATGTGGTCTGTAAATAATGCTTGTCCCCATCGAAACGGCGAACACCACACTACCTTAGCCGCGCTCACCCGTTAGAGTACAGCTGTAACTTCCTGTATGTATACATATATATATATATATATATATATGTAGGTGTGTATAAATATGTGTGTATGTATGTATGTTTGTGTATATATATATATATATATATATATTTATATATATAATATATATATATATACATATATATATATATATATATATATATATATATATATTAACTTGTATTATATTTAAACATTTTTAATCTTCACACTTATTTGCCACAATTTTATATATATATACATACACACACACACACAGTAGGGCAAAAAAGTATTTAGTCAGCCAGCGATTGTGCAAGTTCTCCCACTTAAAATGATGACAGAGGTCTGTAATTTTCATCACAGGTACACTTCAACTGTGAGAGACAGAATGTGAAAAAAAAATCCAGGAATTCACATTATAGGAATTTTAAAGAATTCATTTGTAAATTATGGTGGAAAATAAGTATATGGTCAACCATTCAAAACTCTCACTGATGGAAGGAGGTTTTGGCTCAAAATCTTACGATGCAACTCAGTATTCTTCTTCCTCCAAACACGACGAGTTGAGTTTATACCAAAAAGTTCTATTTTGGTTTCATCTGACCACATGACATTCTCCCAATCCTCTGCTGTAAACTCCATGTATCCATTGTGGTATAAACTCAACTCGTCGTGTTTGGAGGAAGAAGAATACTGAGTTGATACCAAAAACACCATACCTACTGTGAAGCAAGGGGGTGGAAACATTATGCTTTGGGGCTGTTTTTCTTCTAAGGGGAGAGGACGATTGTTCCGTGTTAAGGAAAGAATGAATGGGGCCATGTATTGTGAGATTTTGAGCCCAAACCTCCTTCCATCAGTGACAGCTTTGAATGGTTGACCAAATACTTATTTTCCACCATAACTTACAAATCGTCATCAACCGTTGTCAGTCCACTGCTGGACGAAAGCCTCACCATGTTTCTGCCATTTGGCGTACTTTTCATGCTGGTTACTAGCCTACACCTTCCACGCTGGCTTGGTGCGGGTTGGAAGGGGTATTTTATATCAGAGATCCTTCTCCTAGACTAATTGCCTTACTGGGCTGTTGAACTTAGTTGTCCGTGCCCCATTTACCCAGGGACCCGCTCAGCTTTATGGCGCTGACCGCCCGCCAGTCACAAGAGAAGGTGCAAACGGTTCTTGTGGGCATTTTATAGACGTTAGTTGGGACTCACTAACCCTACACACAACCTCCTATCTCATGCCTGGATGTAGTTTAACGTCATACCCAAATTTACAAATAAATTATTTAAAATTCCTACAATGTGAATTCCTGAATTTTCTTTTCACATTCTGTCTCTCACAGTTGAAGTGTACCTTTGATGAAAAGACCTCTGTCATCATTTTAAGTGGGAGAACTTGCACAATCGGTGGCTGACTAAATACTTTTTTGCCCCACTATATGTCTTCAGTTTCCAATCATTTCTACAACTATTTTTTTTTTTTAGGTTAATGATTTTAGGTTGTCTTGAAGAATTTGGAGGTGGTAATCATTTTTCATTGTCCCATTTAAAGCACCAGCTCTATGGCAGCAAAACAGGCCCAGAGCATAATCCTACTACCACCTTGCTTGACGGTGGGATGGTGTTCCTGGGATTAAAGGCTTTACCTTTTCTCCTCCAAAGAGGAGAAAAGGTGAAGCCTTTAATCCCAACCTTTAATGACCTGGGAGGACAGGGTTCCACATGTGGATATCTATGACCAGACCCAAACACCCAGCATCCCAGTCTTCCTTGCGCAAAGACCTCTGTGCTGGGTAGGGCATGTAATCCGCATGCCCGCCTAGAGGCTCCCCCGACAGATCCTCTACGGCATGGGTAGCGAACCTATGGCTCTAGAGCCAGATGTGGCTCTTTTGATGACTGCATCTGGCTCTCAGATAAATCATAGCTGACATCGCTTAACACAATAAGTAATTAAGAATTTTGCTGATAATCACAGTGTTAAAAATAAAGTTCAAAATATAAAACATTTTCATGCATTTTAATCCATCCATCCATTTTTCTACTGCACCTGTTTAAGAAGTCGCATTATTGATAAGAAGTGTTTTATTTATTATTGGTTAGCTTCAAAATAAAAATGTTACTAAAAATAATAATAGACTTATTGTACTCTAAAACTGTTGTTATTAATTAAAAATGCATGCATTTAGTTGTATTCACTGTTAAAAAATATTATATGGCTCTCACGGAAATACATTTAAAATATTTGGCTTTCATGGCTCTCTCAGCCAAAAAGGTTCCCGACCCCTGCTCTACGGCTAACTCCAGGAAGGCTGGAGGTCTCCTGGGGGGCAGCGGAAATGCTACAAGGACCACATAAAACACCTCCTGAAGCTCTGTGCTATCCAGCCTTCTGCACTGGAAGTCTTGGCTGCTGATCGCCACACCTGGCGCACCTGCAGTCACGCTGGCATTGCTCATCTCCAGCAGCAGACCACTGAGAGGAGAAAACATCAACATATACAGCGACATCAGCGCACTGCAGGGCCCCCCCTCTCAAGCGTGGACTACATCTCCCCACATGGGCAAACCATGCTGGTCGCGCATTTTCCTGCTGAGCCACATGAAATGGCATACACAAAACCCCCCTCAATAACTCTTTACTGGAGCAACGTCATCATCGTAATCGATGGACAGCCATAAGCAAGTAAGCATGTGTGTCTTGTGATTGACTGGTTCCCAGTCTCGTTTGGCCTCCTGCCCTAAACGGTGAGGACAAGTGTTGTAGAAAATACAAACCCCGTTTCCATATGAGTTGGGAAATTGTGTTAGATGTCAATATAAACGGAATACAATGATTTGCAAATACTTTTCAACCCATTTTCAATTGAATGCACTACAAAGACAAGATATTTGTTGTTCAAACTCATAAACTTTGTTTTTTTTTTTGCAAATAATAATTAATTTAGAATTTCATGGCTGCAACACGTGCCAAAGTAGTTGGGAAAGGGCATGTTCACCACTGTGTTACATCACCTTTTCTTTTAACAACACTGAATAAACATTTGGGAACTGGGGAAACTAATTGTTGAAGCTTTGAAAATAGAAGTCTTTTCCATTCTTGTTTTATGGAGAGCTTCCGTCGTTCAACAGACCGGGGTCTCCGCTGTCGTATTTTACGCTTCATAATGCGCCACACATTTTCAATGGGAGACATGTCTGGACTGCAGGCGTGCCAGGAAAGTACCCGCACTCTTTTTTTTTTACGAAGCCAGGCTGTAGTAACACGTGCTGAATGTGGCTTGGCATTGTCTTGCTAAAATAAGCAGGGGCGTCCATGAAAAAGACGGCGCTTAGATGGCAGCATATGTTGTACCAAAACCTGTATGTACCTTTCAGCATTAATGGTGCCTACACAGATGTGTAAGTTACCCATACCTTGGGCACTAATGCACCCCCATACCATCACAGATGCTGGCTTTTAAACTTTGCATCAATAACAGTCTGGATGGTTCGCTTCCCCTTTGGTCCGGATGACACGATGTCGAATATTTCCAAAAACAATTTGAAATGTGGACTCGTCAGACCACAGAACACTTTTCCATCAGTCCATCTTAGATGATCTCGGGCCCAGAGAAGCCAGCGGCGTTTCTGGATGTTGTTGATAAATGGCTTTTGCTTTGCATAGTAGAGCTTTAACCTGCACTTACAGATGTAGTGATGAACTGTATTTAGTGACAGTGGTTTTCTGAAGTGTTCCTGAGCCCATGTAGTGATATCTTTTAGAGATCGATGTCAGTTTTTGATACAGTGCCGTCTGAGGGATCGAAGGTCACGGTCATTTAATGTTGGTTTCCGTCCATGCCGCTTACGTGGAGTGATTTCTACAGATTCTCTGAACTTTTTGATGATATTATGGACCGTAGATGTTGAAATCCCTAAATTTCTTGCAATTGCACTTTGAGAAACGTTGTTCTTAAACTGTTTGACTATTTGCTCACGCAGCTGTGGACAAAGTGGTGTACCTTGCGGGAAGCTGTTTTTATACCCAATCATGGCACCCACCTGTTCCCAATTACCCTGCACACCTGTGGGATGTTCCAAATAAGTGTTTGATGAGCATTCCTCAACTTTATCAGTGTTTATTGCCACCTTTCCCAACTTCTTTGTCACGTGTTGCTGGCATCAAATTCTAAATTTAATGATTATTTGCACACAAAAAAAATGTTTATCAGTTTGAACATGAAATATGTTGTCTTTGTAGCATATTCAACTGAATATGGGTTGAAAATTATTTGCAAATCATTGTATTCCGTTTATATTTTCATCTAACACAATTTCCCAACTCATATGGAAACGGGGTTTGTATATACGTAGACTGGGAGTTAACATGACGACATGTCTGTGTGTTCCAACTCCCTTTGACTTGCACTCTTGCTGGAGTCTACTAAAATCTCCATTTGCTAAATTGCGTCACGGAAAGTGAACATTTTAAAGATGGGTGCATGAGGCTGCCGAAGGAGCCATTTGCTTGCACAATGATGCGAATAATAACCTCACACTTTCGAGTCTTGCCTCTGACGCCTGTGTTGTAGATGGCCCTGGAAAACCTTGCATGTGTGTTTGAATGGAAATCCCTAGAAGTGTCCCAGAGGTTGACAGGGACATGCGGTAACCACGACAACACGGTCGGCGTTACGGCCGCGTGGAAGTGCTGCATGTGAGCCTCGCAGGTAAACGAGTAGCAGCAGCAGTAGCTGTGCACCCTGCGGGATCGTCAGTGCTGGAATGCGGAGAATGTTGACGGTCACACCGTGCTGGCGGGATTAAACGGGCTGGGTGCAAACATGTTCAACCTGCTGGCTCACGGGGTCAAAGATCAGTGACGTCAGCTACAAACTTTCACATGAGGTCACATTGGAAATGGGGTGGCCTAGAGTGGCAGTGCGGACGCGACGATGCTTGGCGAGATGTCTGCGTGACGACTTTCTTGCACACGTACGCGCACGCACGCGCACACTTCCACGCACACGCACAAACGGCAACATGTTCAGACTGCATGAGTGTGTGCGCGGCTCGCAAAAGCAGCCGGACGTGTTCAAACGGGCCACGAGTTGCGAAAGTGAACAAAGCGTGTCGTCAATCGTGTCACATGACCCTGCCGCTAGCATGATTTAGTTTGCTGCGCGCTAGCACGCTTGTGGGTAATGTAGTTTTGTATGGGAGCTTAAGGAGAGCGTTACAAGTGTGCGTTTGGTGGGAAAGAAGCTGGTGAAGTGATTTCAGCAAGGGCGGCTGTCAGCTGGCTGAGACATTCCTGCAGCCTGTGTGTGTGCGTGTGAGATTGTGTGTATGTGTGTGTGTGCGTGTGAGAGAGATTAGCGTACAAGGCCGCTGTGTTCTTGTTGTGAATCCTGAAGCACATTTTGTCTGTCTGACCCCTGACTTGGTTCTAAGTGCTCATGAAAACATAACATCAATGAAAGTCAATAAAAGCACTTTGAGTTCAATGGGCCTTGAATCATCTCGCCCTCAGGCAAGGTGAAACACAATTGGTGGGCGGGGCCAAAGTCAGAAATCCTCCCTGCAGTGACATAGTTTGGCCACTATGTCACCAAAGATGGGCACAGGGTCTGAAGATTGCCAAACTCCTAAGGCGTGAAAAACACTCTGCATGGCATTTTTTTGCGATTGCGATGTCTTTCTCTTTCTGTACGCACGCAGCGTTCCACTGTTTTGGCACTAAGGGCTCGGGCGTTGAACACACGGCCCAGCAACTCCCCTCCATTCTTTTCTCTTCCACTGTGATCAGAGCACTGCAACGGAAGGTTGAAGGTAAAAATTGGGTCAGTAGAGAAAGACACATCGCGAGTGCAAAAAGATGCCTAACTTGGAAAGGTAAAATGAGTCCGCGAGTTTGATTCTGGCACTGTTCTGATGCTATAGATCAGGCCTATTCAACTGGTGGCCCACGGGCCACATCCGGGCTGCCAAAGCTTTTAAAGGCCTACTGAAAGGAGATTTTCTTATTTAAACGGGGATAGCAGGTCCATTCTATGTTTCATACTTGATCATTTCGCGATATTGCCCTATTTTTGCTGAAAGGATTTAGTAGAGAACATCGACGATAAAGTTTGCAACTTTTGGTCGCTAATAAAAAAGCCTTGCCTGTACCGGAAGTAGCAGACGATGTGCGCGTGACGTCACGGGTTGTGGAGATCCTCACATCTTCACATTGTTTATAATCATAGCCACCAGCAGCAAGAACAATTCGGACCGAGAAAGCGACGATTTCCCCATTAATTTGAGCGAGGATGAAAGATTCGTGGATGAGGAACGTTAGAGTGAAGCACTAAAAAAAAAAAAATTAAAAAAAGGCGACGGCAGTGTGAGCGATTCAGATGTTATTAGACACATTTACTAGGATAATTCTGGAAAATCCCTTATCTGCTTATTGTGTTACTAGTGTTTTAGTGAGATTATAAAGTCATACCTGAAAGTCGAAGGGCTGCGGTGAACACCAGTGTCTCTGAGAGAATCCAATGGAGGAGCCAAGATCACAGCTGCCTTTTTGACAGCTGCAGGAGGAGGTCGCATAATCCACTCAAGTGTCCGGTAAGAGCCGACTTAATATCACAATTTTCCAATCCAAAAACTTGCTGGTTGACATGTTCGCTTGACCGTTCTGTGTTAAAGCTTCACAACAAACAAAGAAACACCGGCTGTATTTCGGTTGCTAAAGGCAGCTGCAATCCACCGCTTTCCACCAACATCATTGTTTTTTAGAGTCTCCAATATTATTGAACAAAGATTCAGCAACACAGATGTCCAAATTACTGTGTAATTGCGCGATGAAAAGAGACGACTTTTAGCCGTAAGTGGTGCTGGGCTAATATGTCCCCTCCAACCAATAACGTCACAAACACGCGTCATCATTCCGCGACGTTTTCAACAGGATACATCGCGGGAAATTTAAAATTGCAATTTAGTAAAATAAACCGTCCTTATTGGCATGTGTTGCAATGTTAAGATTTCCTCATTGATATATAAACTATCAGACTGCGTGGTCGGTAGTAGAATGAAACCATTCGAAACAGGGTTGCTCAAGTGTGCAGTACTGTAGCCACCCTGCAGGGGGCAACAGTGAATTGTGTGTGTCACAATGAAGCAGCAGTGGGTGAAAAAAAATAAATTGCGAAAATTAGACTTTCACAGTGACTGGACAACAAAGTATGAATATATTGAAATCGCTGACTTTGATGTCTTTCGTATTCGTGGTCGTGTTTTTTTTGGGCTGTTTAACTCTGGCTTTTAAAATTTGTTAAATACACGTAGCGCTGAACTGGACCAGCAGAGGGCGATAAAGCTACACCTTAATTTTGTGTTAAATTCAGTGTGCAATATTTGCTGCGTGCACTAACACTAAACCCATCCACCCATCCATCCATTTTCTACCGCTTATTCCCTTCAGGGTTGCGGGGGGGCGCTGGAGCTTATCTCAACTACAATCGGGCGGAAGGCGGCGTACACCCTGGTCAAGTCGCCACCTCATCGCAGATTATCACTAAACCTTTTTTATTTATGGAACATATACAATTTTACTTTTTGTAACGTTTATATTTTCAGTCTTCCAAACCTAAATAAAGGAAGACGTATAAGGAAATAAAACTAGGGAAAAAAATTATTCAAAAGAAGGAATATCAATCAACAAAACGTAGCTTCTGTTTCTTCATGCTGTTAACTATCTGTCTAGCTGCACACACTGGAAACAAGTATCGAGGACAGAATGATGAATATATTGACAATGCAGTGTGAAAGCTGATGTGGTTACTTTGGAAATATTAAACACAGTCTCAAAAGAATACAACCTGCAGAGGCACTTTCTAAAGCAGGCCTGGGCAATATTTTTGACTAAGGCGCCAAATTTAGAGAAAAAAATGTGTCTGGGGGCCGATACTTCTATATTTAGGAAAACTAATACAAAAGCTCTCAATAAAGTCTGATTGAATGCTAAAAATGTTACGACAGACCGCCTTAAAAACGGAATTGAATTGTATTTTTTCCAATGAACGATAAAACCCTGAATATTGAGAACATATGAACATCACCCCCCCTCAATCGACATATTTTACAATCAAGCCAAATGCAACAAAAAATGCAACAAACACAGCAAAATATGAACGTGAAGGGTAAAAACACAAAAAACATCTACAATCTGATATATATTTAAATAAATGATAAATGGGTTGTACTTGTATAGCGCTTTTCTACCTTCAAGATACTCAAAGCGCTTTGACACTACTTCCACATTTACCCATTCACACACACATTCACACACTGATGGAGGGAGCTGCCGTGCAAGGCGCCAACCAGCACCCATCAGGAGCAAGGGTGAAGTGTCTTGCTCAGGACACAACAAACGTGACGAGGTTGGTACTAGGTGGGGATTGAACCAGGGACCCTCAGGTTGTGCACGGCCACTCTTCCACTGCGCCACGCCGTCCCTAAGCTTTAGAACTTCCATCCATCCATTTTCTACCGCTTAGTCCCTTTTTTGGGGTTGCGGGGGGCGCTGACGCCTATCTCAGCTACAATTGGGCGGAAGGCATGGTAAAAATCTCCTTCCGTGTCTGACAACTGCATTTTTCAGGCTCTGGAAACGCTCCCCACCAACCCTGCTAGGGACCTCGTCTGACCTGCTGTGACATAGATTGACATAGTAACTAGTTGGGTTGTACGGTATACGGGTATTAGTATCGTACCGCGATCCTATTGAATCATATTCGGTACCATACCGCCGCTGAAAAGTACCGGTCCGCCACACCCTAAGATTTTTTGTTAAAATAAAGCCAATTATGTAATTTTTTCTGGTCCCCTTTATGTAGAAAAGTATCAAAGTATCAAAATGATATTGGTATCAAGCCAACACTAGTCACTAAAATGTCATGCAAAAAGCGCAGATTCCAACCATTGAAATACTTTGTTTAGTTGAAGACTTATGGTCATTAGAAAACATGACTGCACATCATAATGGCAGCAACACTTTCCATCTTAAAGATCTAAAAAAAATATTTGGGAATTTCCAGCGGGCCAGATTGAAAAGCTTAACGGGCTGCATGTGGCCCCCGGGCCTTAATTTGCCCAGGTCTGTTCTAAAGTAGCATCCAAATTTTGATGTCCGGTCCCTGAGACCTTGGGCTCTTGAAACTGCGGCCATCTTCATTTACGTAGTTGAATAACCTTGCTATACAGTGGGGCAAAAAAGTATTTAGTCAGCCACGGATTGTGCAAGTTCTCCCACTTAAAATGATGACAGAGGTCTGTCATTTTCATCATCAACTGTGAGAGACAGAATGTGAGAAAAAAAATCCAGGAATTCACATTGTAGGAATTTTAAAGAATTTATTTGTAAATTATGGTGGAAAATAAATATTTGGTCAACAATTCAAAGCTCTCACTAATGGAAGGAGGTTTTGGCTCAAAATCTCACGATACATGGCCCCATTTATTCTTTCCTTAACACAGATTTTATACCAAAAAGTTCTATTTTGGTTTCATCTGACCACATGACATTCTCCCAATCCTCTGCTGTATCATCCATGTATCCATTTTGGTATAAACTCAACTCGTCGTGTTTGGAGGAAAAAGAATACTGAGTTGCATCCCAAGAACACCATACCTACTAGAGATGCGCGGTTTGCGGTCTCATCCGCGGAGTCCGCGGTTAAACCACGGGTCGGGCGGGTGACATGACGAAAAAATAGATTTCAATTAGATTCGGGCGGGTGGCGGTTGAACCATCCGGAAATACTTGATATACATGGTTCTGGGATCAGTATCCTTGGCCATTCAAAGAGCCATTTAAGACCCGTGTCACAAAGCGAAGAAGACAATAGGAGACGCTAATATTCTCTAGAATTACTGCGGGCAGTCACCCAGATAACAAGTATTAGGGCGTGTTATGAAGCCATTGACTTTGTCGCCTACTACAAGATGTACGATCTGCTTGTCAGTCCAGCAACATGTTGTGTGAGGCTTCCGCAGCAACACCACACGACTGCAAGGCATACTGGGTGACACAGAGTACACTAATGGTTGTGATATAAACAATTTTAACACTCTTAGTAATATGCGCCACGCTGTGAAGCCACACCAAACAAGATTGACAAACACATTTCGGGAGAACATCCTCACAGTAACACAACATAAACGCAACGCAACAAATACCCAGAATCCTTTGTATCCATTACAATTCCTGACTATTTTATACACCCCGCTAGCAGCAAACCCCGCCCCCCGTGCGTCGGTAGGGTGGGCGGGGTTGGGGGCGCGGGGGTGTAAAATATATTCAGGAAGTGCCACGTATACAAAAGATTCTGGGTATTTGTTGTGTTGCGTTTATGTTGTGTTACTGTGAGGGTGTTCTCCCGAAATGTGTTTGTCAATCTTGTTTGGTGTGGCTTCACAGCGTGGCGTGTATTAGTAAGTGTTAAAGTTGTTTATATCACAACCATCAGTGTACTCTGTGTATCACCCAGTATGCCTTTCAATCTTGTATGTGTGATTGCGGAAGCTGCACACATGTCGCCGGACTAACAATCGGTTAGTACATGTTGTTGAAGGTGTCTAAGGCAATGGCTTCACCGCACGGCCATATTCTTGTCATCATGATGAACGCCAATTGGATATTCGCGAGAACGTCAGCGGCTCCAATCGTCTTCATTACTCTGTGAAACGGGTTTAAATAACTCTGTGAGTGGCAAAGGTGGCCGACCTCTGATGTATTTCAGCGGGTGGGTGGCGGGCGGCTGCGGTTCTGATAAAGTGTTGGTCCGGGTGAACGGCGGGTGGATGATGACTTTGGTGATGCGGTTGCGGATGATATAATTGCCTATCCGCGCATCTCTAATACCTACTGTGAAGCATGGGGGTGGAAACATCATGCTTTGGGGCTGTTTTTCTGCTAAGGGGACAGGCCGATTGATCCGTGTTAAGGAAAGAATGAACGGGGCCATGTATCGTGAGATTTTGAGCCAAAACCTCCTTCCATCAGTGAGAGCTTTGAATGGTTGACCAAATACTTATTTTCCACCATCATTTACAAATAAATTCTTTAAAATTCCTACAATGTGAATTCCTGGATTTTTTTTTTCTACATTCTGTCTCTCACAGTTGAAGTGTAGCAATGATGAAAATTACAGACCTCTGTCATCATTTTAAGTGGGAGAACTTGCACAATCGGTGGCTGACTAAATACTTTTTTGCCCCACTGTAGATGGATTTCCTGTTCCAAAGACTGCGTTCAGGAAAACGGCGCATCCCTCCATATTCGCAATTTACCATTCGCATTTTCGCTAAAGTCATTCGTTAGTTTTGCAACAACAAACTTTCTTATTAACACCGCACATCAACTTTAAAATTGGTGATGTCCAATATCACTTATTTTCTTTCTAATCCAATTCCAAGTGAAATTCAGGCTGGTATCGGTGATATCGATCCGATATCAATATTTTGTGCAAATATACCTAATGTGTGTGCTAAGTTGTAACAGCAAAAATATAACAAAAAAAGAGCAAAAGGTTCGAAGTTATTGAAAAAAAGCTGAAATGTTTTAACTAAATATATTAATATACTCAGTCACCTATAACACAGTTTGGTTTTTAAGTATATAAAATGTCTGTTTTTAGATTTTTTTTAGAATAAAAAAATATCAAAATGGCCCCCATTATGTGGCCCTTGGTGGAAAAATTTTAGGTACCCCTGATCTAAAATATTAGACTCTCTCAGAAAAAAGTAAAATATACACAAATATAAACAAAGCTTGGTGAGTTAATTGAAAATAAAATGCTACTTACTTATGCATGAATTTAAAAAAATGACAACAAGCCTAATAAACACTGTTAAATTGGTAGCTGAACATGAACATATATGTACAGGCAACATTTTTGACACAATATGTTATGCAGTTACACAATCATATTATTATTTTTATTTTCTTACATGGGTAAAACATTAGTAAAAATAGTCAGTATGTCATAGAACATTTTCTAATTAATAATAATAATATACTTATTCACCAGTAATACAACGATGACACAATATCTGTTTTTTTTTAAATAAAGAAAAACATCAATATGGCCCCTGCTTCTTTGACGTTTTGATTTGAGAATCAATATTTGAGCATACAGATATAGTATTGGCGATATGATATTTCAGTATCGGCCTGAACATCATTATTTAAAACAGCATCTCTCAAAGTGAAACATGAGGACGACGCCGCTAGCAAGAATGCCTCATGGATAGAAAACAGAAGACAACAAACTTTGCTGGCTGAGTTTTATGTCGCCAACCACGTCGTACAAACTAAAAAATAAGCTTGCTTGTTTAAGCAACTGGTTGAACTAAGGAAAAGTAAATGCATATGAAATGGTGCACATGGTAAAAGTTGTTTATGGTTTTTTTTATTACATTATTAATATACTGTACATATGTACCTTGTGTGTTAAATCATTACAAAGACTTTCAAAATGTGACCTTAATTCTTACTATACTTAATGTCCCCAAGTTTTGAGCTAATCAATGACTTGCAGTTCAATAAAATATTCCTGTGTGACATTCTGACTACAAAATTGTATATTAGGTTTTTTGCCGATTCAAATAGTTAAATAATAACCTGTGATTTATCAGGATAAACCACTTGATAGCCTAACTATGAACAGTATGTATTTCTTGCAGAAAACACGTCTCATTCACCAGAAGGGCTTGATCTTCTAAAGATGTGCGTGTACTAAAACACGTGCAAACTTGATGCCACAAGTATTGAACGGGTGCAAAGTGGATTTCTTTTAGTAAATGAGCAGAATAAGGCGCG